>NC_044031.1:54479509-55096919 GCF_901765095.1 Microcaecilia unicolor | reverse complement strand
AAAGTCAATGTTGGGCAAAAACATAGCTGTTAAGTGTGATATTCAGCACTTAACCGGTTATGAAGAACCACATAAACCTAGGACTGTGTTTTATGCAGTCCTGTTTATGTGGTTATCTTAATCAGTTAAGTACTGAATATTGGCATCTAACTGGCTAAGTGCTGATTCCGCCCCAGAACACCCACAAAATAGCTAGTTTCGGCTTGGGCACTACCAAGGCATTTTCAGCGACATTGTCCATTTAAGTGCCACTGAATATGTCTGGTTAGCCCAAACAGGCGATTTAAATGGTTTAAATTTAAGCACATTTAGACATCAAATTATAGAATGAGGGGATAAGAGGGCAACATTGAAAAGCACTTACACATTCTCTAAGCCACTGCTGCCAGCCGTAGGGCCCTCCACCGTGCGTATGCTCAATTTTCATGCATGTGCGAAACTGAGCATATGCTGAGGCCAGCGGCTGGCAGCAGTGGCTTAGGAACCGTGTCGGCGGCCACCCAAGAAGTAAGGCACTTTCTGCCCGATCCTGGATTCCAAACAGGAAAACAGAGCATTGTAGGTCTCTTCCTTTCGAATGAAAATGCTCAAGTCAGTTATCGTAGTAGTCCATCAGGAGGAGTTCTTAACTTCTCTGGATCTTACAGAAGCCTAGTTGCACATTTCTATTTGGTCTGAACACCAGCGATTACTCTGTTTTGCAGTCCTGGAACAACATTTTCAATTCAGAGCACTCCCTTTCATTTAGCCATAGCACTAAGAAAGTTCTTCAAGGAAATAAGAACATAAGCATTGCTATACTGGGACAGACCAAAGGTCCATCAAGCCCAATATCTTGTTTCCAGTAGTGGCCAATCCAGGTCACAAGTATCTGGTGAGATCTCAAAGTAGTAGTGCAGATTTTATGCTGCTTATCCTAGAAATAAACAATGGATTTTCCCAATTCCATCTTAATAATGGCTAATGGACTTTTAGGAAATTAGCCAAACCTTTTTTAGCCCCTGCAAAGCTAACTACTTTTACAAAATTTTATGGCAACAAATTCCAGAGTTTAATTACACATTGAATGAAGAAATATTTTTTCCAATTTGTTTTAAATTTACTACTTGGTAGCTTCATTGCCTGCCCCCTAGTCCTTGTATTTTTGGAACGAGTAAACAAGCGATTCACATCTACCATCCCATTCCACTCGGTATTTTATAGACCTCTATCATATCTCCCCTCAGCTGTCTCTTTTCCAAGCTGAAGAGCCCTAGCCTCTTTAGCCTTTCCTCATAAGGAAGTTGTTCCATCCCCTTTATCATTTTCATCGCTCTTCTCTGTACCTTTTCTAATTCTGTTATATCTTTTTGAGATGCAGTGACCAGAATTGTGGTCGCACCATGGAGTGATACAAAGGCATTAAATTCTCATTTTTGTTTTCCATTCCTTTCCTAATAATTCCTAGCATTTTATTTGCTTTCTTAGCCGCCACTGCACCTTGAGCAGAGGCTTTCAATGAATCATCGATAACACCTAGATCATTTTCCTGAGCAGTGAGTCCTAAAGTTGAACCTTGTATCATGTAGCTATAGTTTGGGTTCCTCATTTCTACATGCATCACTTTGCACATGCTTACATTAAATGTCATTCAGAGTGCTGCAGCACGACTGATAGAATGCTGAAAACAGCATGACCACATCACACCCTTCCTACAGAAACTACACTGGTTACCAGTACCTTACAGAGCTAAATTTAAAACTCTGTTTGATTTTCAAGGTCTTCAGACAAAATGGGTTAAATAATAAGTTAGCCATCTTTGAGACTTCTAAGGTCCTCTCAAGGAGCATCACTATCTGTACCCACACCAAAAGAAATTGTACAATGTGATGCCCGCCAGCAATCCTTCTCAGGAGTTGCCCCCATGCTCTTGAATTTATTCCCAGAGTGGCTACGTCTAACTCGTGACTACCTCTACCTCAGGAAGCAGGTGAAAGCCTGGCTCTTCTGTCAAGCCTTTAATACATAGGGTAACTGACTATACACTGTTCTGCGCCTGAACTAGCTTGCTATACATACTTTAACTTAGACCAGTTCCTTATATCTTGTTTAACTGTACAAAGAACTTACCTTTAGTTCAGCCACCCATGCTGAAGACAGTGGCCATTATTCTTGTGGCCATTTGTTCAGTCAGGAGGATTGCAGACTTGAAAACACTTTCCTGTTAGGAACCTTCCCTGGTGATTTCTCATGAAAAGGTGGTGATACATCTGGTTCCTTCTTTATTGCCTAAGGTGGTTTCTCCCTTTCACCTTAATCAGTAGATTTCACTCACAGTGCTTGTGGAGGAAGGGGATAGAGATAAGGCACTTGTTGTTATCTGAAAAGAACCAAGAGTTTTTGGTGCTTGGACTCACTTTTTGTGATGTTCGAGGGAGCTAGAAAAGAAGAAGCGGATATCGTGTTCCCTCAGTGACCATTCCTTGGTAATTCCCCACCCCCAAAGCCTGGTAAGAATCTACACAGCATTCAGCCTTCTACTGCTTGGTTCCTGCCTTATGGAATTCTCTACCTTTGCACCTATGATCAGAATTAATCTATGCACATTTCGGAGCTTCATTGAAAACATATCTCTTTCAACAATCCTAAGGAGAGTCTGGTGGGGAACGTGTATGACCACAGTGTTTGCTTTCTGCTCATAGTATTGTGATGTAGTATTGCTACTGAGTGACTGTATCGCTTTCATGTCTGTAATTGGAGTTCCTATTCTTTTCAGTTATTTTAGAGTATGTAAACGGCTTCAACTTACTTGTTAGTAGAATGTGATATAGCAAGTTCTTAATAAACGACGCCATGGCGACATCGTACATTGTTTGAGGCTGACAGGTGCCCACAGCCCTGTCAGTTCATTCTGTGAAGATGCAAGTAGCGTCATGGACAACACAAAGTCTGATTGTACCACAGGACAGTTGTAGGTGGCTGCATAGTTATCGTTGCATTCCATTCTGCAGCACTGTAGATTGAATGTGCAAGCAGATCAAGGTGCAGCCTTTGGGGCTAGTGTCTTGATGGCAGGCTTGTCTGGAGCCCACTCTCATTGAAAACTACTTTGAAACTATCCACACCTGGTCTGGAAGGATGATGAGGAAGGAGAAATTAGGGCTTACCTGCTAAGTTTCTTTCCTTGAGTCCCTCCAGACCAGTCCAGAACCCCCCCCCCCCCCCCCTCACAGTTAGGTATGGGAGACTGAAAAGACAGTGTTTGGAAGTTCGAGCTGGGGGGAGTAGGTCTAGCTAGGCCAGGCTCTCAAGCCTGTAAAATGACTTGAGTTCTGAGACCTCTAAATGTTATATTGTTTATTTCCCTGGTTCTTGGCGGGGATTAGTTACAGTACATCTGTGTTTTTTAAAAGAAATACTGGCTGGTTGTGGACTTCATAGGACCCTCTATAGGATGAAAGGCATTGAGTCAATAGCTTAGAGTCTCCGCTAGCAAGAGAGCATATACTCATGTGTCTTGGTGTGCAGAGACTCAAGGAAATAAAATTAGCAGGTGAGCCATAATTTCCCCTTTAAAATTACAAGGGGCATTCCTGAGGTTGGGGCCAGATTTTATATGAATAGCAATTAAATTCAGCCATTATCTGGATAAATTAACTGTTTAGAAGGACAACACAAATAAGTTTAAATGAAAATGATAAATGGTTAAAGCAGCAGGCTGAGAACCAAGGAGGTCAAATTCTGTCCACAACAACATACAGACTTCCCGCATGTGGATTAAGTCTCCAAAGCAATAACTTTAAACATTTTACAAAAATTCTTGCAATTAATAGTTATTTCTTTTTATGTTGCCTCCCTCTCATTACATTGTTCTTATTTTCTCTCACTGCTTTCTTCTCTCCCTCCTTCACTTTCTCCCTGTTTTCCTCTATCTTCCTGCCCTTTACCCTGCTTTTTTTAGGTGGAGACTGGAAAACTCTTGCCTCTGATATCTCGGATTGCTGTTACTGTGTTAATAATCTATGTAGGGGCCATGTGTACTCTTTTCGAATTGCCTGTATCAGTAAAGCTGGGAAGGGACCGTACAGCAACCCATCTGTCAAAGTCAAAATTGGTGAAGAAAACCAGGGTAAGGCATTTTGAGATGCACTTCACACACTTATATTCTCCACCACACCAAAAGTGAATGTCTGTCACCAATTATAATATCAATCACTAAATAGCCCCAGTCTTATTGAATACAAAATATCTTTATTAAACACGTGTGCTTCAAAACCTGCTCACGTGTATTTAAAACCTTTATTCACAAACAATATTCTCTTATATCTTTCATGCTCATTCACACCTTATAGTACCTGCATAGAAAATCTATAACAAGGAGGATTTATATATACATGACTTTCTTGAATATCATTACACACTGTGTCAAAGTTCATGATGTCTCGTCTCTCAAAGAGGCATCACAGAATTAGAAATAAGACACCTTTGCATATGTCCATTCACTCTGTTCTTCCGGTTTCCGGTTTCACATGAAGTTTCATGTAAGTTCAAGACAAACCCCAACACACTTCTCTGGGGGTAAACAACTCCACTTGCAATAGATTTCAGGCACTACATTAGCGGGATGAGACTTTTCAATCTCA
Organism: Microcaecilia unicolor; assembly: GCF_901765095.1. NCBI lineage: Eukaryota > Metazoa > Chordata > Amphibia > Gymnophiona > Siphonopidae > Microcaecilia > Microcaecilia unicolor. The sequence continues at coordinate 55,092,297 of NC_044031.1, read as the reverse complement.
TAACTGCTGTTACTCTAGTCCTTAAGCAAGCATCGGCTCCTCTATGCAGGACCGCATTTCGTTCTCTTCATCAGGAGGAACCACCATATCCCCTAAAATTACACAATTCCACTGTCACCCCTTCAATTCAAACCTTTAAACAAATTAATTTCTCATCAAAATACAATGTTTTATATATTATAATTGCACTTACTTTAACCAATTCTGTTTGGCAACGTGCCAACAAAGGACTTTCTCAGGCCGGGACCCAACTGCCGTGGCTCTGAACTAACCAGGGACAGGGTTGCCAGGTGGAAAATTTTTTTCCAGCCCACTGGAGCCCAAAAAACAGCCCAAAAACCGCCCAAACACAAACCCCGCCCCTGACACCCCCACCCCCCGCGTCATCACCCCCCCGCCCCCGCCGTCAACAACCCCGCCCCCGCCGTCACCGGCCCCGCCTCCCACGTCACCGGTCCCGCCTCCCCGTCATCGGCCCCGCCTCTCACGTCATCGGCCCCGCCTCCCCGTCATCGGCCCCGCCTCCCCGTCATCGGCCCCGCCTCCCACGTCATCGGCCCCGCCTCCCACGTCACTAACCCCGCCCAAAACGTCATTAACCCCACCCAAAAACGTCACTAACCCCGCCCCCCCCGCGGCCGAAAAAACCGCCCGAAGCACAAAAACCAGCCCAAAAAACCGCAACCCGCCGCGGGCAAAAATTTCCCGCGGCGGGTCGCGGAAAACCGCCCAATTGGGCGGTAAAACCGCCCACCTGGCAACACTGACCAGGGAGAATCACAACCCCCACCCTTATATCCTCCCACAATGCATCGCTTCTTTTTTCTTTTTTTCTTCTCCCTTAAAGAAACAGGCTCTTAAATCCATTCTACCTCTTGATTAAGTCCCATGGGTGTCACTGTTTGCCATGTATAAATATATCTCTGTTCTATGGCTAACAATCTGGAACTGATGTCTCCCCCACGGCTCCTGTCAAGGGGAATTTGTGTTAAAATCACACACTTTAACTGATCTACAGTATGATTGCACTCATACCAATGAGCAACCAGAGGGCACATCATTTTCTTCAAACGTAAATTACTTACATGCTCTGCTAGTCTGTTCTTTAAGGGACGTTTAGTGTGACCTATATAATAAAGTTCACAAGGACACATAATGCAATACACCACTTGGGAGCTATTACAGTTAGTGTTGAATCTTAATATAAATTCTTTATCACTGTGGGGTATACAAATCTTTTCAGTATTTAGGGAAAAGCGGCAATATACACATCTCCCACATGGGGAGTGTCTACCTGCCTTCCCTCTTTGTTTTGGTTGATACTCATTTTGGGATATTCTTTTATCTCACTGCACTTTTTCATTCCTCCATTCCACTTGGCAAATTTACTTTCTTACTTTTCTTTTTTTGGGGAGTTTTTGTTTTTGTTGCAGTTTTGGAAACTATGGGGGGGGGGGGGGGGGAGTTGATATTCAAAGTGACTTAACTGGCTAGTATTGGCTCCTGGCTGGTTAAATTGCTTGTTATGGGCTAACCGATCATTTTCAGTGGCACATAACCAATTAGGAGAGAAAAAAAGAAGCAAATCGCCACAGAGCTTTCATAAAAAGTTCAGTTTAATCAGGACTAAAATTCAAAATGAATAAAAAGTTGCTGCTTTTCAGGAGAGAAGCTGTTTTAAGTTCGGTAGGTGGGGATTGTATAGTTTGCATCACTGGGTTGTGATTTTAAGCCCCTGATGCATCCCTTTAAGAGGGTGAAATGCAGCCATGTCGAGCTTTTTATTCATTTTGAATTTTAGTGATGAACTTTTTATGAAAGCTGTGTGGCAATTTGCCTCTTTTTTCACTCCGTGCAGGATCTTGTAATTCACCTACTTACTTGTTTTCTTGGATGTAACCAATTAGTATAGCTGAAAATGACCAGTTCATGCCGAATGCAAAACTGCCTATTTTGGTGGCATTCTGGGGGCGGAGTCAGCATTTGGATGGTTAAGTGTTGATATTCAGTATAAAAGTCAGTCCTATCTTTATGGAGGAGTGGAATTCATCAAGTGGTATTATGGAATTAGCGTGCCCTAAATGATAAAAGCCAATTCTATACCTGTGGCCTTTTAGCATTTAGCACACGCTAATTCCTTTAATGCATATTAAGGTGCGTTAAGGCCATAATACTGCTTGATTAATTCCTGCATAATTCCAGTGGTGATCAGAATAATGCTGAGTGCTGCCAGCTGAATATCTACCCCTGTGTATTTCTTACGGATAGATGGGCAAAAAGCATACCAAAAATAAATCTCTACTTTGAAATGTCTTTGGTGTTGACTCCTAAGTATCCAAATGAAAATACAAATTAGCAGCTCAATATTCAAAGCTGGTTATCTGGGTAGCGGTATTTCCTACCTAAATAACTAGTGCTCACCGGACCTGGTTAGTAATTTTCAGCAGCATTATCCAGATAATCATGTTACTGCCTCGGCACTATCTGGATAATGCTGGGGTGGTCCGGGGGTAGAGCTGGCAGTTATCCAGGTACCATTAATATTTAACGCCGGTCCCCGGATAACTATCCAGCAGGGGCAGACTGACCATTGGAGCAAGAGCGACACAAAAGAGGCAGGTGATCCACAAACCGTAATAGTAGAAGACAACAATGGATCGAGAAGGGATGAAGACGAGCAAGCTTAAAAATAGCCTAGTGTGGCCACGTTTTGCCTATGATAGGCTGCTTCAGCAACTAAAGGGGATTCTTAAAAGCACACTTTCCCTCAGTGGAGGTAAGGACTGCTGGCATCAGCCACAGCACTCCTTCCCAGTAAACAATTGCTTATTGGAACAACATGGCAGTGCCTAAGGGCCAACAGCAGTAGGGGGCCCACTCTCCCCTCGTCTCCATTTAGTTTAATCACTTTTGATAGGTGGTTAAGGGCCCATGACCCTTATTGCCCTGGGGCTCAGATCACTGTTAGTTCACCCCTGCTATCCGGACAAGTTAGGACAACAAAACTGACTTGTCTGGATAGTTATCTGGCAGTGCCCCTGATAACTTCCCATGACCTTATATCCAGATATTCAGTGCCGGTGGCCAGTTACTCCCCAGCGCCAAATATCAGGGTGTAGGTTTCAATGCTGTAATCAGCGTTTGAATTCAACATTGACCCTGGTATTTATCAGGAGAAGGGAGGGGTTTTAATTAATAAAGTCCATTCTTGAGTAGGTTACACAGATTTTTAAATTGTGTAAACCTTCCAATCCTTCTGCCCCATCCCAGAGGTTGAAAGAGTTTTCAGAATTTTCGGGGGGGGGGGGGGGGGGGGGGGGGGGGCTTGACACTCACCCAGAGCAGTCATCGTTTAAAGTCAAGCGCCAGCCCTGGCACTACCTGTTGTAGAGCCGTTGAGTTTATATAGGAGCAGCGACCACCTCAACACTCTCCATTTAGGCTTATGGCTGCTGTTTAGTAGGCCTAAATTAAATGGCCTTCTAAATGAATATTTCCAGTGCCCCCCTCCACCCCTCTCTTAATCTGGCCCCTTTTTATGCAGAAAATATCTGGATAATTGGTAAGTTATTGAAAGCAATGGAAGTAAAACCCGGCTAGCTCAATCCGTCCTCCTTTTTCTGGAGCCATATGGTAATCCTACTGGTAATAGCCATCTAAATTTTAAAAGTAGATGGATAGGCAAGGTTTACAATTGCTCTAAATATCAGGTCTTTGTAATTGCCAACATCAGAGACCTAATTCCAGGCTTCTTTGGGTCCTGCGGACATGCCAGATATATCCAACTGAAGAAGTTGACTGACTTATGCTTTTATACTGTGTAAAACTTTTCTCTATAGGGGATATGTATCTCAGGACAACCTTTGAACTCAGAAAGAAGAATTTCAGTTCTGCTCTTCCATATACATCCCTCTCCTCTTTTCCTTTTTTTTTCTAGCATTCTTGCACTCTGCCGTTGCAGAGGTCCCAGGAGCTCTAGACAATAAGAGTACAGCATTTGCTCCAGCGCCCCAAACATACGACTTCAAAACAGAGATCAAAAGGTAAAGAACTAAAAATGTATGGGACTGGTTTCATAGCTGGAACAGAGATATCTCTCTCTATATAAAAGGCACCACCAACGTTCTAAATGAAGCCTCCAGCCGGAAGTGGTGTAGATATCCTGTTTCCCCATGAGTGTCTGCCCCACCCTCACTCTCTCTGTAACACAGCTCCTGAGTCCTGACAAATATAAACAGTGAAGGAAAACACAGCAGGAATCCTGTATAATTTCCAAACACTGCTCTCCGAAACTGGGAGGGGGGAGGAAGGGGAGAGAGGGCAGAGGGGAGGGACAGCAGAGGGGAGGGAGGGGAGGGGGGAGACTCTCACTCTCTCTCAAACGTGCACACTCTGATAAAAACCTTGCTAGCGCCCGTTTCATTTGCATCAGAAACGGGCCTTTTTTTACTAGTTTCTTATATTGTGCTTCTCCCTGTTCCCCCCCCCCCCCCCCCCCCCCCAGCTTTCACACATACACATATACAAACACCAGCAGCAGTAGCACCACCATCCTTGCAGGCAGGAGGAGAGCTTCATGCTCCACATTTAGCTGTCTTGCACTTCTGTGGTCTTTCTCATTGCTTCATGCTTTGTACTATGCAGTAGAGATGGGCAGTCGTTTGCCGATAATAGTGCACACTCTTCTCAAAGAATGTGCACTACGTGCAAAGAGGGTAAACACTTGCCCAGTAGTGCATGCATGCATGATGGTTCGTTCATTCACACACACTATCGGGAAGAGTGTTGTAATCTTGTTCTGCTCTCCCAGCCTTCGCCTATAGCAGTCCCGGCCTTACATTCAAATACAATGTACTTTCAGAGGGTTTTTCCTCATTTGTCATCTACCAAACCGAGTAAGGTGTCTGGCTTAGAGTGGGCCCGCCAGCAACTTAGGCCACCTCCTATCCTTCCCCAAGGTCCACAGTGAGCTCAGAATTGTAACAATTCACAGATAGAGTTGGGCCACAGCCCCCCTCCCAACCCCAATGGGGAAAGTGCACTGGAATGCACACAGACAGGCCCTCCTCTTCTTGTTGCTATCAAGGTTCACTGTAATTCCTGAATTATAGGTAGCATAGTTCCAGTGGCGTTCCTTCGGGGGCTGACACCCAGGGCGGATCGCCGATGCGCCCTGCCCCCCGGGTGCAGCGCTCCCCCCCCCCGAAACAGCGTGACGCCCCCTCCCCCCGGCGAAAAAAAACTCGATCCCCCGGCGAAACCCCCACCCGGGTGCACGCCGCTGGAGGGGGGGTGCCGCGCGTCTGCCGGCTCTTCGTTTTCATGCTCCCTCTGCCCCGGAACAGGAAGTAACCTGTTCCGGGGCAGAGGGAGCATGAAAACGAAGAGCCGACAGGCGCGCGGCACCTCCCCAGCGGCGTGCACCCGGGGTGGACCGCCCCCACCGCCCCCCCCCCCCTTGGTACGCCACTGCATAGTTCTCTTCCTTCCCTTTCAAACACAGTTCATGAACACACAAAGCAATTACAATGTTCTCTGTTTCAACCCTTTTCCCTTCACCCTCCTCTCAATCTCTACACAGAGGCTGAAGGTGACGCCCACCCTTTCCTTATCAGCACTAACACCTGGTAACCTCCCACTCAGGTCAGGGCTGAAACAATTATTTGGTGTTTATCCTCTGGCTGTAAAAACCTCCTCCTCCCTTGGGAACCAAGGCAGAGAACCAGACACAAAGAGCCCTTTCAATTGTTCACCTTTTCTCTTGGCCAGGGCAGAAATGTCCATATGTCTCCACACCTTCCCCTCTCTCCAACTCCCCTCTTTCCTCTTGTTTGCCAGTCCATGGGCTCCTCCCTGGGGCCCCCCAGCTGCCTCATATCCTCATGATTAGGCTTCCCCAGCCCATCCCCCTTTCCACCAGTAGGATCTTGGGAATTGTAGTATGGGGAACGCCTCTTAGACCTGTCAGGTGACCTTTCTAAGGGCTGCTGGGAATTGTAGTCTTTTGGCCTCTCTGGAGAGGGAGAGAAACTGCTCTCTCTGAGAGGAGCACGATTTCTGTACCAGAACCTTCTAATTCTGCACTCACATGAAGTTTCACGGTAAAAACTGCCCCCACTTCCTTCCTCCTGCTTCTTTACTCTTCCTCCTGTACCCTTCACAGTGTGTACCTTTTAAGAGTGCAACCTCGTTCACATAGTTACAGCTCTCGGGCTGGTCTTGAGCACCTCTCCTACTTGCCAGGAAAAGTGTGGGGGAAGCCTTATTGTTGAGAGGATAAGAAGGGGACCGTCTGAGTAGAAGTCAATGGCATTCTTCAATTTTTGTTTCCACAGTGGTCGTTTCAGTGTTGTAAGACAATGCAGGGAGAAGTCGAGTGGAAGGGTGCTTGTTATTAAAATGATCCCTTATAAACCAGAGAATAAGCAATCCACTCTCACAGAGTATCTTGTCTTGAAGAAACTCCATCACACCAATATAGTGCAACTACATGGGGCCTACGTGAGCCCCCGGCAACTAGTACTGGTCCTGGAGCTTTGCGAGGGGAAGGAGCTGCTGTATCGTTTGGCTGAAGGGTAAGATGACTTTCCATTTTATCTGATTGTCTTATTTTTTTAGTGGAGAAACATGGTGAATGGAGGTAGACTGAATGAAATTATTTCACATTTTGGATTAATGATTTAAGGATTTCTAGGTCCCAATATTCGAAGTTGAGCTATATGTTTGCTGGCAAGCGGCGAATGTATAATTCGATTATCTGTATATTTCCAGTTATTATACAGATAAAATGTGGCCGTTTTAATCATTAAAAGCTCTTTTGCAAAGCTGCGCTAGCAATTCCAGCGAAGTAAATAAGACAAAGCCCATTCAATTCCTATGGGCTTCGTTGCATTTGCCGCACCAGAATCACTAGCATGGCTTTGTAAAAGAAGCGCTAAATGGCCAGAGTTTATCCAACTAATAAGGGGCTGGCTGTGGGGAGGAATAAAGGTGAATCAATCACTTATCCAATTAGTAGTAATATTCAGCTGATGAATGGATTAAGTTACCTACTTAATTTAGGCCTGACAAATAACAGGTCTACATTAAACAGATATGGCCCAATATTCAAAAAAAGCTGAGCTCCCAAATTTGTACTCAAGTTAAGTGCCTAAATGTGTGCTCTATTTTCTGCCAAACTTAACAGAATAAGTTTTCAGCTGAAAATTCACCTTAACTTGGGAGCCTAGAAGTTGTACTTATAAAATTAGGCCTGCCGTTCATTTGCCTAGATTTTCTGAACCTAATTTATAACCCTAATCTGAAAATCATTACTAAGCTCCAAAGTTTTCCCCTCCCTAAATCCACCCCCTGCTGCCCCTCACCAGTGCTGTAGCGAGGGCAGCTGACACCCGTGGCGGGTCGCCGCTGCGCACCCCCCCCCCCCGGGTGCAGCACGGTGCACCCTCCCCCCTCTGGAGCGCACCCCCCCCCCCCCGAAGCGCATACTTACATAGGAAAGCGGCGAGGGATGGACGGGAGGGACGAACTGCCCCGAGTGCATGTCGCTGGGAGCTGCTTCGGCTCCGCTGGTTCCCTGCTCTCTCTGCCCCGGAACAGGAAGTAACCTGTTCCGGGGCAGAGGGAGCAGGGAACCAGTGGAGCCGACACCCCCCCCCCCCCCCAGCGGCGTGCACCCGGGGCGAACCCCACCCCCACCCCCCTTCCTACGCCACTGCCCCTCACCCTTTTATGCTCCTAAATTTAGGAGTTTAGGGGGTCTTTTACTAAACTGCGGTAGCGTTTTCAGGTCACAGTAGAATAAACACCAAGACAACCATTATATTCCTATGGGAGTCTCGGCATTTACCGCCAGCTGATTTCTACCAGGAGCTAAAAATGCTACTGCGGCTTAGTAAAAGATCCCTTTAGTGAAATTTTAAGTATAAAGTTACACACTCAATACTAGTACATTTTCTCAGAGGCTAATTTAGGAGCATAACCCTGAGTAGCAAAACTCGTTTGAATATTGAGCCCATAGTCACTGCTGCGGTCACTGTTTACACTTATGTTGAGTGTCACTACTTGAATGGATAGTGCCACTAAATATCCATTTTAAGTGCTGGGGCCAGTGTTTACCTTTAAATGGTGACTCCTCTGGCTGTTTCCCCTCCACTTGCTCTCTGCACTTTCTTTCTTATTCTGCTTCATTATATGAATTGAATGCATCTTGCTTTGGTTGCTTATCTGCCTGTTTTCTACCATTTCCTACACCTCACTTTCTTTTGGGTATTTCACACATTCATTTATTTTTCATATTTCATTTTCTCTGACCCGATCATTTCCTCTGTTCCTTTGTACTCCAGTGCAGTTGGGACCAGCATTGGGATCTGGGACCACGAGCTTTCCTTTTCAACCACCTCTCCTGTCCCTGCCTTCCGATCATTTCAGCAACAGTCCTTAGACAGAGGGCTATGCACTGGGGCTGTTTCCAGAGCCTTGTAATCATGAACCTTGAATATAGCAATTTTCACCGTTATCCCCGCCCCCCTGCCTTCCCAAGCCAATGAACACTACCTACATAGTGTCCTTCAATTTAGCAATTTTCACACCCACTACCCCTCCTCCCACCTGCCCCGAGACAGCGAACACTACCTCTGCAGTATCCCTGAATGTACCAATTATGTGTCACCCCCCCCCCCCCCCAAGCCATTGAACACTACCGCCTTACTATCCCAATGCAAAGTAACTCTGGGAGTAGAAGGCTTGATGTGGGGGATCAAACAGGGACCTTTTTGCATTGTGGTGCACAACACGTGCCACCTGAGCCACTAGGACCCATCCTCTGTCATTTTTCATAGGTATAGCTCCTTTCTTATCCAACACTTTCTACTCTTTGTCATTTCGTAAACAACTTACTGACATTTAGCGCAGTGGTATTCACAGATGGTATTCACTGATGGTCTTCAAGGGCCACAAAAGAATCAGGTTTTCATGGTATTTCAAATGAATATAGAGGAGATAGATTTGAGTGCATATTACATCAAATCTGTCTCGATACATATTCATTAATTATGTCCTGAAAACCTGAACCATCTGTAGCCCTCAAGGACTGTAAGTGAGTGGAGGAGTGGCCTAGTGGTTAGGGTGGTGGACTTTGGTCCCGGGGAACTGAGGAACTGAGTTTGATTCCCACTTCAGCCACAGGCAGCTCCTTGTGACTCTGGGCAAGTCACTTAACCCTCCATTGCCCTGTGTAAGCCGCATTGAGCCTGCCATGAGTGGGAAAGCGCAGGGTTACAAATGTAACACAAGTAAAATAGATACTATTGGAGATTCTACGTGGAATGTTGCTACTATTGGAGATTCTACATGGAATGTTAATGTTGCTATTCCACTAGCAACATTCCATGTAGAAGCCTGCCCTTGCAGCCGCGCAGGCTTCTGTTTCTGTGAGTCTGACGTCCTGCACGTATGTGCAGGACGTCAGACTCACAGAAGCAGAAGCCTGCGCGGCCACATTGGTGATCTGCAAGGGCCGACTTCTACATGGCATGTTGCCAGTGGAGGAGTAGCCTAGTCATTAGGGTGGTGGACCTTGGTCCTGGGGAACTGAGGAACTGAGTTTGATTCCCACTTCAGGCACAGGCAGCTCCTTGTGACTCTGGGCAAGTCACTTAACCCTCCATTGCCCCATGTAAGCCGCATTGAGCCTGCCATGAGTGGGAAAGTGCGGGGTACAAATGTAACAAAAAAAATACCACTGATCATACATATTCCCAGTCATATTCAAACAAACCATAGGTAATCTCAGTTTAAAAAAATAAAACAACTTATTGAAACTCAACCATTGCCACCAATTTCACGCTTATGCTTTATATTCCAAACACTTGCAAAGGAATACTAGCAGCAGTTTTCCAATTGTCTGTCATTCAAAAGGATGAAAGTCAGTCCAGTACTTACCAAACAGTGAGAGACTTGAAAGGCAAACATTTATAAAGAGCCACACTGATGTGTCATATGATCTGCATCATACACTGGCAGAAGACTTTTCCAGAGCTTTCAAAGAAAACTGTTGTGCTTGGATAGCGTTTTCTCACATGCTTCCTCAACTGGAGCACTTCATTTTTGGTTTTTGGATATCATAGGAAAAGAACGGTATGCTGGACAGCTCTGCTGCCTCTGTGTGGTTCTTAGCGTGTTTTTGCTAAATCCAAGCTTTTCATGTCTTCATCCTTCTCATTCTCACCAGGTAGGCCTTTTTTGGGGCAAAATGTCATTTGCCAATAATAGTGCACACTTTTCTTAGAGTGTGCAATACGTGCAAAGAGGGTGGGCGCTTCTTAAAGAGTGCGCACACTTGCCCAGTAGTGCAAGTTTTCTTTGTTTTCATCTGAGTCACTCAACTTGACACATGATCTATCTTTAGCTTTTCTGGTAACATTTGATGTTTGTAGTTCAGTCACATTTTGTCTTTTGCTACGTATTTTCCGCATTTGGAAAAAACTATCATTGAATTTTACATCAATTATTTTCAAACTATAGCTGAAATGCAGGTCAGGAGTTTCAAATAGTACTCACAAATTGTCACAAGAATAACTGCAAGCATTTGGATGAAATCAACACTGTCTCATTGTGTGGCTTCCATACAAAGATGTGCCATAAGCAATTCTGGCCTAGCAGCAAAGGACCTCAACATTCCTGACCTGCAAAACTGAGCCCATTAATGGGACCTCAACAATCAACTGCTCTCATGCTGGTGACAAGGCCTTGATGGCACAGTGCTCTGTTGCTTTGATGTCTTCATCAGAGGACAGACTCCAAATAAGGGTCTCAAGCAGCTTGGCTGCTGAATTGAAACATAGATAACAAGTTGAAGCACCAGTGTCAATGACATTCCTTGGGGGGGGGGGCGGTAGGTGCGGTCCGCCCCGGGTGCACGCCGCTGGGGGGGTGCCGCGCGCGCCTGTCCTCCGTTGTTCCATGCTTCTTCTCTGCCCCAGAACTGTGCACCCGGGGGGGAGGGTTCCTTCGCGGGGTGTCCTTTTGCCGGGGGGGGGGGGGGTCCACGCTGCATCGGGGGGGGGGGGCGTTGCACCTGGGGGGTGGGGCGCATTGGTGATCCGCCCCGGGTGTTAGCCCCCCCTAGGAACGCCACTGACCAGTGTCATGGCACTTTTTATTGGCATACAACCCTAAAGGTTTGAATATGATTGAACTGTCATAGTCTGTAAAGGGACCGATATTAAGAACAACCCAGCCTCTAAAACTGAGGTCAGTCCATACTAGTCTCCCAAAGGTCATATCCTGGACTTCATAGAGCACCACTGCACAACCTGTCTGGATGTTAGGCTCTTTACAACAACTACACCAATCTCATTATTCAGAACAGAATTAGATTGATCATGAAGACATTCAGCCTAGAAGTTAGGCACCAATTCTCTAACAGCAATTATGCACTTAATTGCCATTGCATCCTCCCATTTCATCCTCCCACTCTCCCGGATGTAAGGGCGTACTATTGTCTTTCCCGCCCCTTTCACAGTATTTTAAACCTGCACTTCACAGTTCTCTTCCTGCCGCTATATTTTCTGATATGTTCACATTTTTGCTGACCTTTCTTTTCCTTCAAAATGACGTCTAATCCATGGTTTATCCTTTTTGCTACCTTACTTTTATCTTGCCTCTTTTGGAGCTCCCACTGCCTGAATGCCTTTACTCCAAGGACTTTCCTGATCGAATCGTCAATCCCAGTCCACATTACATTACGTCGAGAAGTAAACTGTCATACTCGTGCATGACCACAGATGCGCTTCCTTTCTGCCCTATCCCCCTCGACTGTTCTTCCCAATAACCCTGGTAGATGTCTCTCTATCGGCCTCCTAAATTGTAGATCAATCCACACAAAAATCAATTCTGGTCGCCGCATCTCAAGAAAGATATAGTAGAATTGGAAAAGGTGCAGCGAAGGGCGACTAAAATGATAGCGGGGATGGGACGACTTCCCTATGAAGAAAGACTAAGGAGGCTAGGGCTATTCAGCTTGGAGAAGAGACGGCTGAGGGGAGACATGATAGAGGTATATAAAATAATGAGTGGAGTGGAACAGGTGGATGTGAAGCGTCTGTTCACGCTTTCCAAAAATACTAGGACTAGGGGGCATGCGATTAAACTACAGTGTAGTAAATTTAAAACAAATCGGAGAAAAGTTTTCGTCACCCAACGTGTAATTAAACTCTGGAATTCATTGCCGGAAAATGTGGTGAAGGCGGTTAGCTTAGCAGAGTTTAAAAAGGGGTTGGACGGTTTCCTAAAGGACAAGTCCATAAACCGCTACTAAACGGACTTGGAAAAATCCAAAATCCCAGGAATAACATGTATAGAATGTTTGTACGTTTGGGAAGCTTGCCAGGTGCCCTTGGCCTGGATTGGCCGCTGTCGTGGACAAGATGCTGGGCTCGATGGACCCTTGGTCTTTTCCCAGTATGGCATTACTTATGTACTTATGTAGCGAGATCCAAGACACTATAGCTTCCTCTTCACTTGATCTTCTTTGCTGTACTGAAACCTGGATTCGGAATAGTGAAGAGACTTACCTATTTGAATCCCTTCTGATGAACTTTGAGGTTTCTTTCCTTCCTATATCAGTTGGGAAGGAAGATGGCCTTGCTATTTTCTGTTCCTCTGCTTTCCAAGTTACTGAACTTCCCTCCCCTCTTTCCTATTCAGAAGTACTTGCTATCCGCATTTCTGCCCCAATCCCCTTTACCATATTTCTCTTGTACTGCCCCCCCCCCCCCCCCGTCTCTCTCAGCAACTCAATTGGACCTTGTTCACCAAGCCCTACGTGATATTTCTGTTTGCTTTCCCAATGCCTTAATTCTTGGCAATTTCAACGTTCACGTTGATGTCCCCCAGGCATCCCGCTTTAATACTTTTCTCTCTCTCCTTTTTTACCTTGATCTCACCCAGTGGGCTTCTTGCCCTACTCACCAGGGTAGCCACACCCTAGATCTAGTTCTTGTCCCATCAGACTCTTATTACTCTCCCTCGAACTTTCTATACAAGCAAGTTCCATGATCTGATCACTTCCTAGTTACTTTTACAATTAACTTCCCAGTCCTTACAAACTCAATTACTGCTCTTCCTAAATGGTCTCGGCAATTGTCCCGTATAGATCCCTGTGAACTTCCCTCTAGTACCTTTTTGTTTTCCCCTGACTTTTCCTCTCTTAGTCTTGATCAAGCAACAGAGCTGCATTCTGTCCTTTCAAATACACTGAACCAACTTGCTCCACTGGTTCTGGTTCAGCATGTTTCCTCAAAATCTTCTAAACCCTGGTATCATAGTGGCCTTTGTCTTCTTAGATGCCAGCCCCAGAAAGCTGATCGATCCTTGAGGAAATCTAAATCACCAACCTCTTTGGCTGCGTATAAACCTAAGCTACGAGACTGCAACTTTAACCTTAGAAAAGCTAAGGGGAACTACTTGTCAGATAAGATATGTAGTGCCCCTAATCTTTCCAGGGAGTTATACTTAACTTTTCGTAATCTTACATCCCCATCCTATACTTCCCTCGTGCTTCAAACACCTACAGCTGAGACTCTTTTGCTTTATTTTCCACCAAAATCACAAGCCTTCTAAAAACTACCCCTGCTTCCTCACCCTCCTTTACAACCCTTCATCCTTCTCTGTCCATGTTGGATGTCACTTCTTCCCCTGTTGTTCCTTCCTCAACACCAGGTACTTCATCTTGGTCTTCCTTTCACCTTCAGACTTTGTCCTCACTTTCTGAGTTTCTCAATTAAAAAAAGCTCCAATCCTTGTAAAACACAGCTATCCGCCTTCTCTGTCATGCGCATCATTTCGATCACTCCTCCCCCTTCTTAAAGCAGCACCACTGGCTCCCTGTTGAATAACGAGTTGTGTTTAAACTTCTTGCTATCAAATTCAGAATAGGTATTCCATGTTATCTCTCTAGTCATACAGTTCCCCATTCACCTGCACATACTTTGCGCTCTCTCAACGATCACTGTCTCATTCTTCCTGGGCTGAAAAAGGCTAGATTGGAGTCCACCCGCCGCTGTGCCTTTTTCTTTGCTGTTCCCTTTCATTGGAACTCCCTCCCTAAAGAAATTAGGAGCTAGGCGTTGTTTGATAAATTTAAAGTTGCACTGAAGACTTGGCTTTTGGTACTGCTTAACCGAGATTTCCACTTTTCCCTGGTTTTGCCTCTTTCTTACCCAATCTAAGAATATCTTTCACCACCTTTCCTTTTTTTCCATCCCCCTAGCTCACTTCCATTCACCTTGTGTAACAGTCCAGTGCCTCACCTTAATCGTCAGTATTGTGTGGATGACTGTTATCTTTCCTATTTAAATATTGTTGTTCTTTTCTGTATGGATGGTTATTACCTTTCCTACCTAAATATTGTAGTTTCTTTCTGTCTTTCTGTAACTTTTTGATATTGTGTAAACTACTTTGATCTACTAGCTGGCAAAGGTGGTATAGCAAGCCCAAATATACCAAAACTAAACTAAACTATCGAACGCTAACATAAGTCGGCAGTCACGCATCTAACTATAAGCATGAGCACTAATGCCAGCTCAATGGCTGGTGTAAATGTTGACAGTTGTGCCTGTGACAGTATTCTATAACTTACATGGGCAACTGCAAGACGCGCACCTGATCCCCCCTTGTGCATGCCCCCTTTGCTATAGCATGGAGGTGCTAGGTTTATGCGTGCAACTGTAAATTAGTTCCAATTAATGCCAACTATCGGCCATTATTGGTAGCTAAAGCCAATTAACGCCTAATTGTTCAATGAAAGGATGTACATAACTGGCACTATTTTATAACTGTGCATGCAATTCTGTGCACTAGTCACAAAATATTGTACACAGGCTTATAGAATTTGGGGGTAATGGCATTAAGATATAAGTGTTGCCAGGTGGCGTAAAATTCCCAACCAAACTAATGCCAAAAAGTAGCTGAAAAAATGGTGACCCAATGTGGAGGTGAGGAGCAGAGGTGGGGGGGGGTCCGTCTATCCTGTGTGCTCTGCCTCTTCTTCCTCCATCACGTTTGGGGCTGCTGCTCAGCTGGCTAGCTCTCATTCTGCGTCCCCCCCCGCTCTCTGAGCCTGCCCAATATGTTGATGTTGACGTCCCATGACTCACCTACAGCAGTCTCTCCTATTGGATGGAACCCCAGAATGGCATTGGACAATGAGAGAAGCTATTGGAGCCCCAGAAATAGAGCTTGAACTAGAAATAGCAGCCTTGTTTGAATACCACCACCCCCCAAAAAAGCGTACAACACGCTAAAAGTAGCCCAAAGACCAGCAACTAGCAACCTCTGGGAAATTGCCCACTACCAACTTTAAAAACCAGCTCAAATGGCCGGATAAATAGCTGAAAAGTAGCTCTCCAGGTATTAGTTATGCTGTTATCAAACCCAGTATAGACTCCTACGTCAATGCTAGCCTGAAAGTGGGTCAGTTTGGTTCAGGTAGTCATCCTAATGGTCATCTCCATCTCAATAATGGGCAGGTCTGCTCGTAAAAGTTATTTTTAAAACTCTTAGGTTTTGTCTTATGTATCAAGTAAAAGTAAATTAAAAAACTTACTCAGACAGAACTGGTAAAAAATAGAGAGATGTCAGTGTGTAGCTGTCAAACTTCAAAGTCACCTCTCCTTCCTTCCAACCTATTATTTTGTACTTCTAGATGCAAATTAAAACTCAACTTGAGAAGTCACTATTATGGTGCTGCCAATCTGTGATACTGCTATGCTATGACAGTGATTTGTTGAAAGTCTATAATCATCTCTGTAAATAGCATATCCTCTCTTTTTGGTGTGCTCTGTATCTCCTTTGCATCAGTGTGCATTAATCATACTTCTTTCTTATTCAATTCCCAGCATAGTTACCACATCTTTTTTCCCTTTGTATTCACCACATGTTTTGAATGGTCTCCTTTAGCAATAATCCAAAACCAACATTTCAGCAATTGCCTGTAACAAGGGAATCTTTATTATGATGCTTATTTCAAGTTGATTTTACAATTTTTCTTGTGTGGCACTTGGGCATTAATGTCAAGCGAAGATAAGTGGAGAAAAAAGCCTCTCACAGATGGTGTTCTCAGCAAATTCTTTATTCAAAATGATAAACAAAAGACGACCCGACACGAGTCGTGTTTCGGCCCTACTGGCCTGCGTCAGGGGTCTATAAACGAATAAATAAACAAAAACAATCAAAACTACAAATTATAAATCCAGAAAAATGTACAATAAAAAATCAAATAAATGTAAAACCAATAATACAAGTTATAAATCCAAAGTAATTGTTAAAATAGACAATAATAATAATACAAACCATTAAAACCATATAAACTGAAAAAACATACCTTGAAATTTTGTAGTATATTTTCCTAGAGCAGTTAAATTGTAGCCAAACTCCTATGCTGTGTATTATCTATGTGGACATAAAAAATACATATAAATTTTTTTTTTTTGTTAAAATGTACTTAATGCGTGATGTGGAGGGGCATAATTGAACGGGGTGCCCAAGTTTTCCTGAGGGCGTCCTCGCAGGACGTCCCCGCGAAGGGGCGGGGAAGCTCGTATTATTGAAACAAGATGAGCTTCCATCTTTCATTTCGATAATACGGTTGGGGACGCCCAAATCTCAACATTTAGGTCGACCTTAGAGATGGTCGACCTAAATGTTTATTTATTTATTTATTTGTTTGTTGCATTTGTATCCCACATTTTCCTACCTTTTTGCAGGCTCAATGTGGCTTACAATGTTCGGTTATGGCATTCGCCATTCCAGAGTAGAAAGTTACATTTGGAGTTGTATAGAGAAAAGGATAATAGGCATAGAAAGAGAGCAGTTTTTTGAGATGGTCGACCTTAGTTGTCCACGGTTTTCAGCCATGATGGAAACCGAGGACGCCCATCTCAAAACGACCAAATCCAACTCATTTGGTCATGGCAGGAGCCAGCATTCGTAGTGCACTGGTCCCCCTTGTGACAAGGCTACAGCCCAGTTGTACAAAATGAAGCAGCAAAACCCTGAACTACATCTCCCAGAATGCATTGCCAGTCCCAGCAGGGGGAGCCCAGGGGATAGGCAAACTGGCCATATACCATCTCTGACCACAAGAGGGAGGAAGAAGGAAGAAGCCCAGTTCCCCTGGACCCGCAATCAGTATATCATGCCTCCCACCTGTAAGAGGGAAGGGTGGGGTGAGAAGCAGGAGGAGGGGGTTAATGAGGCTGAGCAAGGGGAAGAAAGCAAAATGGAATGGGAGCTTGAGAGTCCTGAGGAGCACAGCCCCTGAAGGTTTGCAAACCTACATTGTTTGGAATTTATTTTGATTTAAACCCTACTTAAAGAGGGAAGCCTGTTTTCTTTTGTGGAACCTGTTTGCCTTGGGGGGGGGGACCCTGAATGTTGGAAAGTTTGCTGGAGGAATTACAAACCTGTTTGAAACCTGATTATTTTGATAAACTCTGTTGAATTTGAAAGGCTTGTTTATGAAGGAGGCCTGCCTGGTGGGAAGAGGGGCAAGCCTGCTTGGGGGCAAGTACTGCTATTGACTTTGACCAAAAAGGAGGGATTTCAAAAGGACTATTGAATCCACCTCAGGGAATGGGGCAGAGTCCTTGTGTTTAGTGGGCTGATGTACTAAGCAAGGCAGAACCGCCCTACCGGAGAAGCCCTAACCCAGGGCTCTGGAGTGAAGTTTGGTTATTAACCTGACAAATAAAGGAATGTTTTGAAGTATCCCCTGGTGGCAGTTTTGTGAAGATCTGGCTATTCGCAGGAGGTGGTTTCCTCCCTCATACTGGAGCAGCGGGCCCGTTTACACCCTGACATGCCAGGACACCAACCGGGCACCCTAGGGGGCACTGCAGTGGACTAACTGATGCACTAACTGAACGGAAAAAGCCCTTCCCTTACCGATCCCTTAGCGATTCGGAAAGGAACGGGCATGCATGAAGGAAATCGCATGCAAATGAGCTGCTTACTGTTAGCTCATTTGCATATGATTTCCTTCCTAAGGAGGGGAAGCTAGTGCAGAGCAGCCAAGCATTATGCATGGCTGCTCTGCGCATGCCAAAGACGGCTTAATACATGCAGACAAGCTGCGTGTATAATAGCCATCAACAACCTTAAATAAATTGCCATCTACAACCTTAGAAAAATACAAGTCCAGGTGAAAAACGTCCAAGTGCTCGTCGGGGACGTCTTTTTTTTTTTTTTTAAGAGTATGGGTGAAAGACGTCCTTTGGTATGCCTCCGTCCCTGTAACGGCAGTTGAGGATGTCCAAAATGTGGATGTTCATGTGAGAAAGATGTCCATGCCTGCTATGCCTCTGACACCCCTGGATTTTGGATCACAAGTAGCAGCAGTGGGATTTGAACTGGCCACCTCTGGATTGCAAGACCAGTGCTCTAACCACTAGGCCACTCCTCCACTCCACTCCCTTGAAATTTGGCATCCCTATGGGGGAGGGGGGGAGATCAGGACATCCAAAATGTTTGATAGAAGGACATCCACGCCTTCGCTATGCCTCCCCTGACACACACATACCTCCCCTCCCAGGGACCTGCATACTGCTGCGATGGACCTGAGTATGACATTTCAGGCTGACAAAAAAAGTTTTTAAAGTTGTTTTTTTCAGGGTGGGAGGGGGTTAGTCACTACTGGGGGAGTCAGGGTAGGTCATCCCTGATTCCCTCCGGTGGTCATCTGGTCAGTTCGCGCACCTTTTTGAGGCTTGGTCGTAAGAAAAAATGGACCAAGTAAAGTTGCCCTTCTTTTTTCCATTATCGCTCGAGGACACCCATCTGTTAGGCACGCCCCAGTCCCGCCTCCGACACGCCCCCGGGAACTTTGGTCGTCCCTGTGATGGGAAGCAGTTGGGGACACCCCAAAATCAAACAATAGAACGTGGCAGTAACACTGGAGCAAAAAGGTAACCTAATACAAAATGAAAGTTCCAGTAACAATTAGCATGCTCTTTTGAAATGAAAATCGGCCGATTTGGCCGATTTGGGTGACCCTGAGAGAAGCACGCCCATCTCCCGATTTGTGTCGAAAGATGGGCGCCCTTCTCTTTCGAAAATAAGCCTGATATGAACCAGTTGATAAGTGTGATTTCTTACACTGATGCATGGGAATTTTTCAGACACTGCCATGGAGAAAGCTGTTAACGTTTGGCCTACAATGTCTTCCTCTCAAAGCAGAATATCTGATATGTGTTTCTGTTTAGGGTTTCCTATTCAGAGTTGGAGGTGAGAGACTACCTGTGGCAGATACTTAGTGCTGTGGAATTCCTCCATGCAAACCAGATCCTTCACCTGGACCTGAGGTCTGAGAACATCATAGTTACTGAGCATAAGCTGCTCAAAGTCTTAGATTTTGGCAGTGCACAAGTTTATACCCAAGACAAACACATCACTGTAGAAAGATATCAGGACTTTATAGAAACCATGGGTGAGTATCTCGATTGTAAATAAATGTGTAAGAAAATCTGCTTATTTATGGCAGTGTTCCAATCAAATGTCCTGGGTTATCACTTTTGGATGAAATCCAAGTGCAACATCTGAGCTCTGAGTTCAAGATGGTCCTTTCTCAGCATGTTAACTGAGACTGAAACCTGTACAATATGTGGGGAGGAAAGATTGTTGATACCAAGCCACCAGACCCTACAGAGGACATGATGCTGTAATCACCATGATAAACCAGGACAGTATTTCTCTGTCCCTGGAGGGCTCACAATCTAAGTGAGGCATACAACTTTTGGTTAGATTTTCTAAAGTGTGTTAATGCAATTTAAATGCATGCATTAATAAATAAGCACTTTATTAATGCTAGTCCTTAACTTTAACCGGGAAGTTCAAAAACATCAGATTAAGAGCTGACTTTACTAACGTGCTAAGGCATTAATATGCACTAATGCTGTTAACATATTATTCTACCCAGGTGCCATTTTATATAGTGTGTATAAAATGATGCATGTTAGCTGTGTAATCTTCTATTATATGAGGCTTACGGAGAGTAAGAGTTTCCCCTTTAGAGGCATTTAGGGGAGTGAGTGGGATGTCCCAGGGTGGAGATAGGCCCAGCCCATGGGGAGATGAAGGTTCCCTGGGAGTGAGTGACAAGGATGGAGGAGTTCACAAAGGGATAAAGGGTTGAGTTATACCAAAGAGGGGGTCTTTGGCTGCCCAATGGTCCTCTCCCAAGAAACCAGGAAGAGGAAAGGGGAAGCCTGAGTGAGAAGTGTGACCTCTGGTTGATAAAGAAAAAAGAGGTGCTGCGGCTCCTGAAATGGCAACTGAGAGAATGTGTGGGCTACAGGTGAGTGGAGGAGAGACCCAGCCCAGAAGCAAGGGATTGGAACCAGGGAGACCTCGGTCCCCAAACAAAGGTGAATCTAGAGAGAAGTCACTGCTGGGAGACAGGGGCGTAGCCAGACTTCGGCGGGAGGGGGTCCAGAGCCCGAGGTGAGGGGGCACTTTTAAGCCCCCCCCCCCCGCCATTGCCGACCCCACTGCCGCTGCCACCACCAACTTTGCCCCCCTGCCGACGACCCTCTCGACCCTCCCGCCGCCAACCCGCCGTCGCCTACCTTTGCTGGCGGGGGACCCCAACCCCCGCCAGCCGAGGTCCTCTTCTTCTCGTACTTCCTTCTGTTTCTGATGTCGTGCAGGACGTCAGACTCACAGAACGAAGCCTTGCAGATCAGCAAGGATGTCAGAAACAGAAGGAAGCCTTTTGCGAGAAGAAGAGGACCTTGGCTGGCGGGGGTTGGGGGTCCCCCGCCAGCAAAGGCAGGCGACAGCGGGTTGGCGGTGGGAGAGGGGATCGAGATGGTCATCAGCAGGGGGTTCCAGGGCCAAATCTACGGGGGCCCAGGCCCCCCTGGCCCCACGTAGCTACACCACTGCTGGGAGATGGTCAGACCAGGGGAGGGTCTGGGCCTACAGAAATCATGTCTGCATGAAAGACTGAGAATCAGCCATTGGGACAAGCACTAAATCCTCATGATAGGCATGTACGGGAGAACTGTATATATGTACATATTTCACCTGCCAGGCTGTTTTTGTAAATAACTTTGAGAAAGAAGTGGCAAGGGAGTTCCCCTGAGGAACAGCAGAAGAATTTGGCTTTAGCTTGAGTTTACCTGAAGTTGGAGTGCTGAAAATCGTTGGGAAGTTGCTTCTGTTGCAGAGTTGAATAATAAAAGTTGAATTCTTGCATAGCCTACTGAGGATAGAGTGCTTTGTGGAAGACAGTGGGTGGAGAGTGAACTAGTTTCCGAGAGTGTGAGTTACCTCCCAAACTTCCAGATCACAATTCCAGAACTTTACCCACTCCCAGCTTGATGTGACTGTGAACTGAAATTGAAAGGAGAGTGGCGTGACTGAGAGTAAGGGGTAGTGGAATTGGCCCTGTCAGCCCAGGTCCAAGGGAACTGAGCCTAGCCTGGGGACAAGATCCGGGCTACAGCTGTATTAGTACACTACAATGTGGTAGCATATTAGTAATTCTAGCCTTAAGTTGGGCCATTGAATATATTTGCCTCCTACTGGTAACGGGATAATTTATCCAGTTAACTTATTTTCTGGCCAAATGTAGCTGGTTCAGTTTAACCAGATAGTGCTGACTTTCTTTATTAAACTTTACATTCCACTTCTCCAACAGCAATAAATGCGGAGTGTATCACACTCAATACTACAGAGCAATAGCCATTCGCAAAATATAAAACATATATTGGCATTATCCAGTTAAAGTGTAAATGTGCATCTGACTCCTCCCAAGCATAACTGAGTAACTTTGGTCAGACAAGTTGTTCAGATAAAAGTTAATTGGTTGGGAAGGCAAGAAATTCAAAATGTAAGAGTTTTCTTGGTAACTCCTGAAATCTTTTGACTATCAGTTCCAACGTGGAGCTTAGCCATAAAGAGCGGGTCTGTAGAAAAGGAAGCATTGCAAATGTTCATGGTAAAGCATCTTAAAAGTTTTCACTTCTTCTAGCTCCTGAACTCCTGGAAGAGCAAGGGGCCATCCCACAAACTGACATTTGGGCTGTCGGCGTAACAGCTTTCATTATGTGAGTTTCCCTGATTGGCGCAGCTGTACAATACATTTTAGATACTTTACCATGCAGTGAAACAAAACCAGAGTTAGCCTGATTTTTGTTTGAAGGTTTAAAACATTCCTTCTATTCATCTAGTCACACGATTATGAATTCTGAAAACAGTGTTGCTTTACTGATCCATATCACATCCGCTACCCCCCCCCCCCCCCCCCCCCCCCCTAATCACCTGTGATACATGCACAGGGAAATTTTCAAACTGTCTGCAGTGGAACAAAGTTTGTGAGTATTTATACCTGAAGGCTACAAATAATTTTTTTTACTGGCATATTGCCAGCAGATTTTTCTGCTGGTAGATTGTTGCAGGAAAACTATAGGTGAAGATTTAATGATGGTATCTATGCATGTACCTTTTCTCCTCCAGACTAAATGTACCCCTAAGAACAACATTTCTGTGTTGACAAAAGTACATGCATTTTGTGAGCACACAAAGGCTTTTAGCCGCATGAGGGAGGGTAGTTTTCAGACTCTTGGCTAATACAGCATATATGCTTTTCCCCTTGCATAAATGGATTTATGAGCATAAATGTATGCCAAGAGCACACCATTTGACATTTGTACGAGTGTTAGTTTAAATGGAATGAGGTAATAGAAATAAAACAGAGAAAACAAAACAAGAGGATACCATTTTTATTGGGCTAACTTAATATATGTTTTGTATTATCATCTTATTTTCTTTTATCTGTTTTGTTTTATTTCTATTTATTACCTCTAAAAGTGGATTAACACAGCTACCACACCACTTTACTGAAGGAAAATGAGAAAAGGGAACTGCGCTCACTGGAGTGGCATTTACTGGGAGGTGGGGAAAAGAGATTCTAATCTAATCTAGGGTTTTTATGGACCTAAAAGAGGTTCTCAGCAGTTTACAGTTAAGAGAACCAATTCATTCACTGGGAATTTCCAATTGAAACAACAGAAAAAAAGGCATTCAGTAATCATTTTCTTTCAAGTATTTCTGGAAAAAATACGTTTTTGAATATTTTCGGAATAGGATATTAGAAGGCTGAGATTTAAAATACATGGGTAGCTCATTCCAAATATAAACAGCCTGAAAATATCTTTATTCCCCTCCTGTCTCCATTGGACAATTAAAATATCATAAACTCGCTCATTAATCTCCCCGTATACTAAGCTATGTTAGCAGCTTAGCGTGGCAGTGCCAACATAGCCCATTCACTTTGAATGGGCTGTGTCAGTATTAGCGCACCGCCAGCTACTAGCATGGCTTAGTAAACAGGGGGGATAAGATTGTCTTATAGAAGAAAGAGGATGTTAAGCACAGTCCCCTGGATTCCATATATGGCGCCCCAAATTGGGTGCCGATATTTGGACACCGATCCAAGATGTCTGCCTCATTAAAATTGGCTAATGAGCCAACTAGAGCCAAGCCTCTCCAAAAGACATTACACGATGTGATACCCACAAGCGAGCCTTCTCCGCAGTAGCCCTCTAGCATGCACTCCCTGAAAGGCTTCACTTAACAGAAGACTATCTCTACTTCAGGAAGCAGGTGAAAGCTTGGCTCTTCAACCAGGCCTTTAATGGAAAAAGTAACTAACTTTTTAGTCTCACTCATACACACACAAGGAGTGGCACAGGCTGCACATACTGCAGCAGGACATGTTTATCCACTCCTACTCTAGCTGAAATAATATTTAACCATTTCTCTGACCTCATGTGCACCTTTTTTTAAATTAGTCACCTTATTTTCTAACTCCTCTTTCTCCCTTACCTATCTATATGTTCCTTCTTTGCTTATATCCTACGTTGTCTATTAAAATGTTCTATTACGTATTGTGTTGACATTGTAAGTAATATACTATACTTTGTATTGTTATTTGAATATTTTTACTGCTGTAATTGTCTATTGCTTATGTTTGAGTTATTCTTACTGTACACTGCCTTGAGTGAATTCCTTCAAAAAGGCAGTAAATAAATCCTAATAAATAATTGGGTGCTAACTGGTAATAATTTGCACCAATTTGAATTTTTTTCCCCTTTTTCTAAGCACTGTTCTATAACAATATGTGCCCAAATCCCATAGTGTGCAACTCAAAAGGGGGCGTATGCAAGGGAGGTGCACAGGCGGGTCAGGGGCATTCTTAAAATTTGTGCGCAGTGTTATAGAATACTGGGGCCATGTGCCCAAATCGGGCGGCAGGAATTACACCTAGTTTTAGCAGGCATAATTGATGGCACCCAAATTTGGGTTCCAAAAATCAGTACTCAATGCTATTCTTTAAGGGTATTGATTTTTAAGAAACCCAATACCAACCAAAAAGAAAGGAAAAATCTCCTATGTAAAAATATCTAGAACTAACTTTAAAAAAGCTCTTTTATTGACAAAGCACCAACAGTTAAAAAGACCCGACATGGGCCATATTTTGGCAATGATCCGCCTGCTTAAGGATGTTATTGTATAGAGTCCGAGTCTAGCGATAAACGATAAAGTTCAATTGGAAGCAAAAGAACTGCTAGCATCAGGAATTAAGTAGTGAGACATAGGAGATGCTGATTTTTGAATGCCATTTACTGAATCTAGCCCAAAATGTCCACTGTGGGGGGGAGGGGGGTAGCAACAATGATTCATATCATTATTCATCTTGTTGGGACTGTATTTCTTTTTTTTTGTCTCATTTCAGGGTTTTTTTTTTAATTTTAGCATGCAATGAAACTGCTTAAGGCATGCTAAATAGTTTTAAATTTAATTTAAAGATGTATGTAGTATTGTCTCAGGATGCATATCCGTACAGTTACACCTAATAAATAAGTACATAATCGTCTCCTGTCCTTTTTAATTAAATTTGTAGGTTGAGTGCAGACTATCCCTTCAGTTCTGACGTAGCTTCTGAGTTGAAGAAATCCATAACGAAGGGGAAGATTAAGTTCACCAGATGTTACGCTGGTTTATCTGGGGGAGCAGTTTCCTTCCTGCAGAGCACTCTGTGGGTAAATCCATGGTAAGAAATTATTTCTGATTTCAAAAGTTGCTTTGTTGGAATCAAAGGGAGACATCACTGGAAACCATGTTCAAAAATGAAGAACATGGATGCAGCTAATGGTCGTTAGTGACTTTAACAAGTAGACGTCCATGGCTTGAGTCCAATGTACTACCCCTCTCTAAACCAGTTAGTGGGAGAACTGGGCATATTTGATTCTTGCATAGTCTGCAAGCCAAAACCATTCATTCATCTTCCTTGGTGGACTTTGGTCCTGGGGAACTGAGTTCGATTCCCGGCACAGGCAGCTCCTTGTGACTCTGGGCAAGTCACTTAACCCTCCATTGCCCTATGTAAGCCGCATTGAGCCTGCCATGAGTGGGAAAGCGCGGGGTACAAATGTAACAATCAATCAATCACTTACTCCCTGATCTCTACCAACATATGATATAACTTTGGAGAAAGAAGGCTCAGAGGAAATAACTTCCCTCCTGAAAGGATGATGGATGCCTGGAATAATCTACCAGCAAATTTTATTTTTCCATCTAATATGTATTACCAATTTACAAGAAAAATACTTCATCTAAATAACTCAAGATCAAACCTGAAGAAAATAGGCAGTGAATATATTAATAATATTTTTTAAACCCCAAATATCTGAAGTTTTATGTAACTGCAGAAGTATACTAATTAGGAGTGAGAATAACACCCATCTCATAAAGTAAAACTTTAAAGGAAAATCTAAGAATCCATAGCCCAGACGTCCTAAACCCAGAAGACGTATGGCCTTGAATAAACGATGCCTAGCTGAGAGGTTTCCCAAACATCTAGGGGTCACTATTCAAAGTTATTTAACCAGGCACTAGCCAGCCCAACTGCTAATACTCTGTGATACTTAACCTGATAGTGCCACTGAATATTAGCTCTGACTGCTGTGCTACTATTCAGTTAGGGTCAACTTGGTCTTGGGGCTGGAGTCAGAGCAGAACCAGGAATTACTATTCAGCGGTGGTACCCAGATAACTATCAGGTTACCTTAGGGCAACAAAAAAGAATATCCTAAGTTAACCAGATTGCTATTCGGCTACTGACACTGCGGGGTCCTTTTACTAAGGTGCGCTGAAAATTGGGCTGTGCTAATGTAGGCATAGGTTTTGGAAGCACACAAATCCATTTTCAGCACATCTGTAAAAAAGGTCTTTTTAAAATTTTTGCTGAAAATCAAAATTGCCGTGCGTCCATTTTGGGTCTGAAACCTTACTGCGAGCCAGTGACCTAGCTGTAAAGTCTCACAAGGTAACTGGGCGATAATGACCTACACGCATCAAATGCCACTTGGCGCAAGTCCATTATGCGCGTCCGAAAATACAAATTATTTTTCAGACGCGCTTATCGGACATGTGCCAAAAATGAAATTACTGCAAGAGCCATGCATTAGCTGGGCAGTAACTCCATTTTTGTGCACGTTGGGCATGCGTAGATACTTACGCAGCTTAGTAAAAGGTGATACCCAGGTAACTCTCGGCAGACCACCGAGTTCCATGATATTCGGTGCCAGTTTCTGGATAGGGGCCACCACTGAATATCTGGGCCGATGTTTCCTCTAAGGCGTGGCCTGGTGTGTGCAAACTTTTTTTTTCATGTGAGCAACAAGTTTTAAAAAACAACAATTTTTGAGCGCCAGTATTGGCAATGCACTTCTGTATATAGCACAAAAAAAAAAAAAAAGATTTTGTGAGCGACGATCCTAAAATGTATAAGCTTGGTGGCGAGGCTGGAGATTGGCTGGAGGGCCTGACAAGAAGTGGGAACAGGATCAGGCTCTTCAGAACAGACCAAGGACGCTCAATATGTAGTTAAAATTTTTTTATTTGGTGTTTTCTCGCCTTTTAGTGGCGTCTACAAGCGACACAACTCCTTAAATCCATCAATGGTCTTTTTAAAGACCAGTTATGATCAGATTTTAAAGATACATCACTGAAAATATTTGCGATTATCAAGTATATTTACCAAGACTCCTGAAAGCACGTATGTGCCAAATCATGGTACCATGTCATCACCAAATAAAAGTTTTTAACTACATATCGAGAATCCTTGGTCTGTTTTGAAGAGCCTGATCCTGTTCCCACTTCTTGTCTGGCTGTGTTTTTCACATGGGACTCTGGTATTCTTTCCACTTCTGTGGTTCTCTCGCGATTGGTCGGAGGGGGGGGGGGGGGGGGGGGTCAAACAAATCAAATAGATGTTCTGTTGCTCCTATTTGTTGTTCCAAAGCTTTTTCAAATATGCCAAACTACTCATAAAGAAACCTTATGCATTCAGCATAGAAATCAGGCCCTTAAAGCTAGGTCAGTGAAGATTTGAAGGTATCTCAAACAGTCCCCAAGGAGACCCCTTATGTAGATTACGTTGAAGATATTCCTGCACTACTGTCTGATAGTAGTGCAGGAATAAGGAGCTTCTCATTTTTAACAAAGGAGTTATTTAATACCTATTCCCTATCTGCTAGGTCAGTGTTATTGTCCTGAAAAAGCATACAGTCAGGTGCATGGTCTGACCATGTAATATGATCTATGGGAGCATCAATAAGGGAGCCTCTAACCACTGTTCCCTTTAAGCTGAGCGGGAGTCCTACAACTGTATTGCAGCCGGAGGGGGGGGGGGGGGGGGAATGAAGTGGGGCAGTGCTTCAATATTGTGTTTTCAAGCACTAAGGACAGGCAGGTTCCCTGACAAGCAGATGATCAAAACCCCGCGCTGTTCCAAACAGCGCTCCAAAAATAGACTACTACTACTACTTATCACTTCTATAGCGCTACAAGGCATACGCAGCGCTGTACACCATACACGAAACGACAGTCCCTGCTCAAAGAGCTTATAATCTAAATAAGACAGGTAAACAGACAGAACAATTAATAGGTAAGGGAATTAAAGAGGTGGGGTACAGGGCAAGTGAGTAGTGGCTAGGAGTCAAAAGCAGTGTCAAAGAGGTGGGCTTTTAGCCTGGACTATGATCAGAGATAATTGCATGCAAATTTAAGCACACAATTATCTCTGATCATGGGGTTGAAGTGTGGGAGAATTGTGCTTGTGCAAGCGCTCAGCACAATCCTCCCGCACTTGACAGGTCTGGGCTGTCAAAAGCCCAAATCTGTCAAACACAGGGGCTGGAGGGCCATGGGACCACCAGGCCCCAACTACACCTGCCCCCAGTGACAAGGGGCTGGAGGTCCGTTGGACCTCCAGTCCCCCCCCCCCCCCAGATTCAGGGAGGGCTGGAGATCCGGTGGGTCTGCAGCCCCCCCCCTAACTCCCCTCAACATTTCCAAAACTGTCCCTGGTGGCCCAGTGGGCAACCAAACCCCTCCCCCCGAGCGACAGGGAGGCAGGAGGTCCCCCCCCCCCAAGCAAAGGGTCCCTGGTGGGCCAGTGATCAATCTCACCTCCTACCTACCTACCCCCCTACCTTGTGGGTTGGAGGAGGGAGGTAGCCTGCCTCCCTCCTCTTCCTTCGACGCCACAAAATGGCGTTCTCCCTTATATAGTGTGTAGCCCCACCCAGTGCATCCCAGGATACACTGGGCAGGGCATCGCCATTTTGCGACCACCAGGGACCCTTTACTGGGGGTGTTAGGGGGGCTGGAGACCCACCGGATCTCCAGCCCTCCCTGAACCTGGGGGGGGGGGGGATCATCGGGGGGACCGGAGGTCCAGCAGACCTCCAGCCCCCGTCACTCGGGGAGGGGTTGGTCGCCCACTGGCCAACAGGGACTGTTTTGGAAATGTTGAGGGGAGTTAGGGGGGGCTGGAGACCCACTGGATTTACAGCCCTCCCTGAACCTTGGGGGGGGGGGGGATCGTCGGGGGGACCGGAGGTCCGCCGGACCTCCAGCCCCCTGTCGCTGGGGGGGTTTCAGGTTTACTTTGTTGGGGGGAATGGGGGCCTGCTAGCATGCAAATGCTTGCTGGACAGGGCTCACCATTCCTCCCCAATGATCTGCAAACCCTAACGCCAGCTCGGAGCTGGCATAGGGTTTGCCGCGGCCAGCAACTCAATCTTTGGTACGCTGGTCGCTAATCATTGGGGATGAATATGTTTAGCCCTGTTTTGCATGCTAGTTGCGTTCAGAGCCCTTGAGCGCATTGTTTCACACGCTCAGGGACTCTGATCATTGGGCGGTAGCAAACGCCAGCGCTAACAGCCTCTAGTGCCGGCGTTTGCTTTTGATCATTCCCCCGTGTGAGTGCTGCAGATTTTACCTGTCCCTCATCATTGAAAATGTGATAGTGAAACAGCGCCCTCACTGGCAAGACTATAGGTGGAGCATTCCCGCTCAGCTTAGAAAGGACTAACCCTCTCATCTAGAAACAAATAGTCAAAGCAATTGTAGAATCTATGTGAAGAGAGATAAAAAGTTTAATCCTTATCTTGAGGATGCAATGCCCTCCATGAATCAATAACTCCTAGATCCCTTGTCAGAAGAACCAAAGATCTTGAAAGTGGTATGCTGGCATGGGACTCCTGAGCACAGGCATTCTGAAGGTCTGTTAGTCTCACCCACTCTAGCAGGCAATTTGCACTGGAGGGGATGGGAGTCAGCAGACCTTCATCATGTGCCTGTGCTCAGAGGCCCCACCCATACGTTGTTTTCAAGCACTTCAGACTGGCCTGGGCAGAGGTAGGATGGTGGCAACAGAAGAGGGTGTAAGCCCTGTCCTGCTACACCTCTTGCCCTCCTCCCCCCAATTCTGCCACCTCCACCCAGTGCTTCCTGTTACCTCTGCTGGTCGAAGATGCCAGGCATTCACAATTCTCTCAGCTGAGAGGTATTCCTCTATGCCTTCTTGCTTTTCCTTTAGATCAAAGACTCATTGCTAAGTTTTTTTTTTATTAACATAGGTAGTAATTAAAAGATATCATCCACAACTTGGTTGTAGATCCTTTTCCTACAGAAAGTATTACCTTCCAGGGCTTTATTGAAACTCTCGGACGGTATGAGCTAGGATGATTCTGTTATAGCTGTTCAGTGGACCTTAAGAAGAAAAATGACAATACAAAAAATCTATAATCATATGCTTCTATCTGTCATAGCTTTCCTAGAAGGACTGTCCTTCAGGTGCTGCTCAGGGCAGGCCCAGATGGGTCCTCTCCCTCCTCAGGCAGTGTTCGGGGCAGCTGTGAGAAGGGAGACAGGGCCTTGTGGTGGAGTGGCGCAAACAGTGAGGTCACGCTGATACTGAGAATGGGAGAGGCTAGAGGAAGCATGGAGGGTGTGGGGATGGGAGAGCCACATATATGCAGTACCAAGTCCGGGCCCAGTTGTGTCCTACTGTCAGCAAAATGGTGCAGGGGTGGCTCTCGCATAGCACCAAGGACAGGTGAGAGGAAGTAGCTGGATAGGAGGCATATTTCAGGTTTGAAGGACCTGACCACAGGCTGTTTATTTTACTGAATGGTCACAATGACATCTCCCCCCCCCCCCCCTCTCCTGAGTCTACTAGTCCCTGTATACAGTTAGAGCTGCCTACCACTAGGTAGACTAGACATCTTTCCAAGGTGGCAGTCTCTCTTTTAAGGAATACAATTAAAGAAGTCAGAACTAAGTGTCTCTTCATGAATACAGACGGGCTGTCACTTGCAACAACATGGAAACATCAACAACTTATCCCATGTCGTTACATCATTAACAAACAAAAATGAGCAAAACCCCAAATTTCATAATTTTCATTTTCCAAGAAAAGTATGCACTTTTTTAAAATAGTGCATCCATTCAAACCATTGCACATGCATGAACTACTGTACATGCCTGCACTCTTTTCAAAATAGTGCACACTCTTTTAAAAGAATGCACAGTCAAGGACTTTGCTTCTTTGACAACAAAATGGCCAAACTGAAAACAAATAAAAGAAACATTCCCAGAAACAACAGAAAATGAAAATGTTCTAGCTCTCCATCTCTTGCATGCAGTATGGTAAACCCGGGACTAGATCAACTCTATTAAGTAAATCTGTAGCCAGTTGGCAACCACATACTGGGGGCCCTACTCAGAAGAAGGAAATGAAACAGGCTTTCTTTGTCCTTTTGTAGGGGAAGACCCTCTGCCTCTGAATGCCTTCAGTTTCCGTGGCTCCAGGAAGCTGGCTTGGCCACACCACAGCAAGCCACAGTTTCATTCCCTAGCACAAAGCTGAAGAGTTTCTTAAAGGAACGAAAAAGATGGGAGCCTCACTGTGGACGCAGCATGGTCTAGGAAGCAACTTGTCAATCACTGTGTAAATGCATGTTGGGTACCTGCTGTAGTGTGGTTTCCAGTTCTCAAATGTCATGTGAGAAATTATGTATTATACAAAGCTACACAGGTGGGGTGTGACAGTGACTCGCTGCATAAGATTGCTGAACTGATGGACCCATCCCTATACTTGTAATTAGTTTGCATCAGCACTGCACAAGAATATGTCTGCTAGACTGATGCCGACGTCAAGAAAAGGAACTAGGGGTTCAAAACATCTGATATCAGCTCCCAGACAAAGCTCACATGCCACAAACAACTAAAGAACATCACAGGCTGTACAGCAGGAGACTCAAGCTACTATTTGGGATTATCTCAGGTACTTGTGACCTGAATTGGACACTGCTGGAAGCAGGATACTGGGCTAAATGGACCATTGGTCTGACCCAGTATGGCTATTCGTATGTACTAATGTTTCACCATCTTCTTTTAAGTTGAAAGAGATTTTTTTTTAACATATAAATGCACTGTGGACATTAAATTCATGGGTATTTTGGAAAGAGGAACCCCATTCTTTTATAAATATGTAACAATGAGCAGCTCTTCATTCTAGAACAGGGGTTCTCAAGACACACCAAGCCAGTCAGATTTTCAGGATACCATTTTCATTGTGGATATCCTGAAAACCTGATTGGCTTGGTGTGTCCCGAGGACTGCTAGGGAGTGTATCCCTGAATATGAATTGGGTGTTGGATGAAACATTGTAATAGCTTCTTTAAGAAATGGATTTCCCACTCATGGATGCATGTCAGGGCCTAAGAAACCAAGCATTATGAAAAAATAAAGACGAAAAATAGTTTCATCCCACAAAAAATGTCAGGATAGCTGGACAGTCCAGAACTACATGGCCCTTTCCTCTTTCAGCAGATGAATCGCCAAAGAACAGCTCTGAAAAACAGAAACTGGGAAAGTGCTGTCGTTGCTGACAGGAATGACTGTACTGTTTTTGAGCAGCCAAAAGCAACATACTAGAGATGATTTCAACCCCTTTATATATTCCATACATCGGGCGCTTATTCAGCAAAGGCTATGGGCCCTGTCTACTAAGTCACGCTGTAGGCGCGCAAACTTCTTAGCGTATGCTAAGACACGGATAGGAATATAATGGGTGTATCTATCATTAGCGTGCGCTAAAAACTTAGCGAGCCTACAGCACGCAGCTTAGTAAACAGGGCCCTTAGATAAGCTGTCCGATTTAGACTATATCTGTGAATTAATATAAAACGCATGTGTGTGAAAAGATCTGTCTAAACTAATCAGAACCACACTGGAGGAGTAGCCTAATAAAGCAGTGGGCTGAGAACCAGGAAAGCCAGGATTCAAAGCCCACTGCTGTTCCTTGTGGTCTTGGGCAAGTCACTTAACCCGCCATTGTCTCAGGTACAAACTTGGATTGTGAGCCCTCCTGGGACAGGGAAATTACCTTCTGTATCTGAATATAACTCACCTTGAGCTACTCCTGAAAAGGTGTGAGCTTAATCCAAAACTGCTGGATCAGCAGTAGCAATAAGTTACCCACACCGTAATCCGTAAATATGGATTTAAGACTAGAAGCAAAAAAATAGGAGGAAATCATAGGTGAACAGGCATCCATACCAGGGTCAGACCCTCCCAGTCACTGGCACAAATGAAACTAAAAATTGCAGGCCCTCTCCTGTACACAGTGAAGGCAACATTTATATCATCATTTATTTTGTTTGGTGAAGGATTTTACTGACTTTACAAATATTGCATGGTATTGTTAATTCTTAAATAATGTTTCTTGTGTCACAAGCTGAACATTTGGCACAAATCATTGTTGTCTGGTTCCAAGAATGCACATTTGTCCAGTACTATCTGCTGCGCCAATAACAGCTTCTCTATGCAGAGAGGAGAAAAGGGCAGCAGCCAGCAGATAGCAAAATCTGGAGAGTGAGAGGTGGAAACATGGTCTTTTGCAATCCCACCATGGATGATAAGAGTCATCTGCATCATACAGGTGCCCACTATCTAAACACTTGTCATTTAACATAACACCAATAGCAGAGTAATCTTAGAGGTAATATGGTTGTTACTCTGCTTGAGCAGGCAGTTCAGCCATATCTTCTTGCAAGAATATCTACTGCTTATTTTTGCCCATAAAACCAGACTAGGAGCAAACCCTAGCTGAATCAGATTGGATATTTATACGAAGGGGGAGCTGATGGATTTTGAGGCCTCACTGAATGGAATCAATGCTATTTTCAGATCTGCTGTGGGGGGGGGGGGGGGGGGTTCTTCTTTATTTTGTGTCTCCTTTTTTTAAATCTTCTCCAAATCTAACCAAACCTAAATTATTTCCTGCTGGCATGTAAACAACCTGTTTTGAGGGGGGTAGGGGTTGTGAGGGAGTGTGCTTTAAGCTACTAAATGTGGTTTGCTCCCTCTTTATAACCTACCAGCTGCTTTACTGACACTTCTCACCACAGCTGGTAAGCCTAACGCATATGTGCAAGACTGCACAGATTTATCATCCTTGGGGAGGTGAAATGAGGGGTTTGTAAGAATGAGAGTCAGATTAAAACACAGCAAAGGGCATCTTCCAGCCTTCTGTGCATGAATGACCGAGTCCCTTCATCCTCCCTTAGATTGTAAACCCTCTGAGGACATATCTACTATATCTGAATGGAACTCACCTTCATCTGTCATTAAAAAGGCATGAACTTAAGTTAATAAAAATTGTAAAAAACACAAAAAAACCACTTTGATGTGTTAGTTTTGATTTGAAATGCTAGTACTAAAGCTACAAAGTTTGAAAAAAAAAAAAAAAAGGATCATTCTTTTTTTACCAACCTCCCCCCCCCCCCCCCCCCCTTTTACAAAGCTGCACCAGCAGCTGCCGGTGCGGTAATGTCAACACAGCCCATTACTGCACAGCCTTGTAAACAGAGGGGGGTGGGGGGAAATTAGAAAAACAATTCCAGAACTAATTACAGGGTGGCTGAGAATTGATGATTTGGCGTGGGCTACGTTGTAATTATTATTTTTTTTAATGAATCTAAAATGGTTATCTTACGTAGCTTGGTCAATCCACATTAGGTTTTAGTAAGGTGTTTCTGAAAAAATTAACATACAAGACAAAAGCTTTTAACTGTCCTCTGAATGCTCGAAATAAATGTGTCTGATAAATCTCAGTACAAAAATAGAGGATAAAAAGCCATTTGACCCAGATGAAAGTCTGAATCTTTAAAGTTGTATCTTGGGCACAGAATAAGGCAAAGTCTCATTAGATGAGCAAACTGGTTGCAGGTTGTTATTACAGCTTTTATTCTCAGTGGTACTTTGGTATTAATACACTATTTTTCCTAGAAGCAGCACAGATCTACATGTACCATAAGCAAGCACTCAGCTCAGCGGTTCTGCTCCTCCCATTCTAAATTAAATGCCTTTTATATTTTTGCTTCCATGAGAAGGAAACTTATTGAAGTTTGTTTTGAACTGTATTTTTTTTTTTTTATTATGGTCGCTGTATTTCAGCCTGATAATCTTGTAAGTTTGACCTGCATGCATTTTGGATATCTACAGTCTGGTCCTGGTTTCGTTAGTATTTTGTTACCTCTGCTAATAATAAAATATTTTGACATAATGATCAAACTCATCATTTCCTTGTGTGTTCAGCTAACTCAATGGTAAAAAAAAACAGCCTAGGCATGGAAATCATTCTTACAGCCACTTCTTATTCTCTTGCTGATTACAACAGTCAGTACCTGCGGCCACTACTGCTTATGCCATGCAATGGAAACCAACAAACCAATGTTTCTGGTTGCACCTCTACTGCCATCACAGATGAGGGGTGTTTCGTGTAGGGCAAGGATGAGCATTCGGTTTTCTCATGCTCCACAGGGGGCAGACAGGGAGGAACAGAACACATCTTTTGGGACCCTTTTATAAAGGCACACTGAACACTGGCCTGCGGTAGTGTAGACACATGTTTTGGGCATGCGCAGAATCATTTTTCAGCGCACCTGTAAAAAAAATGGCTTTTTAAAAGTTTTGCCGAAAATGGATGTGTGTCAAAATGAAAATTGCCGCGCATCCATGTTGGGTCTGAGACCTTACTGCCAGTCATTGACCTAGCGGTAAGGTCTCACGCGGTAAGTGGGCGGTAATGGTCTACGTGTGTAGAATGACGATTACCGCCTGCACGCCAGAAAATAAAAATATTTTCTGGTGTGCCTAGCGGATGCACATCAAAAATGAAATTACCGCAAGGGCCATAGGCGCCGACTCCATGGGTGCTGTGGGTGCTCAAGCACCCCCAATAATTTGGCAGTGGCACGTGACGACGGTGACGTGACCGCTCCCTCCCTGCACTGTCCGTTCCGACTCCTGACTCCTTGCCCTGCTGGCTGCACCGCTGTCTGTGCTGTCCGTCATTGGCGCCCCGTATAAGAGGCTTGGGGAGGCTAAGCCTCCCCAGCCCGCCACTGCCCCGCCGCCCGCCGTACCTTTAAATATTATAGTTTTGTTGGAGTCGCGGGCAGCCGGCATTGAAGACATCGGCAGGCTTACGCCGGTTCCAGCAGCCTTCCCTTCCCTCGTTGCAAGTCAGATGATGGCTCCGCCCTCTTCTGACATATTTCCTGTTTCTACGAGGGCGGAGCCATCATCCGACTTGCAACGAGGGAAGGGAAGGCTGCTGGAACCGGCGTAAGCCTGCCGATGTCTTCAATGCCGGCTGCCCGTAACTCCAGCAAAACTATAATATTTAAAGGTACGGCGGGGGGGCAGGAAGGAAACAGGGCAGATGGGAGAGAAGAGGAGGGTTGCTGGACATGGTGGAAGAAGGGGAGAGGAGGGTTGCTGGATGGAGGGAAGGGGAGAGGAGGGTTGCTGGACATGGTGGAAGAAGGGGAGAGGAGGGTTGCTGGATGGAGGGAAGGGGAAAGGAGGGTTGCTGGACATGGTGGAAGAAGGGGAGAGGAGAGGGCAGGGGAGAGGAGGGTTGATGGAGGGAAGGGGAGAGGAGGGTTGCTGGACATGGTGGAAGAAGGGGAGAGGAGGGTTGCTGGACATGGTGGAAGACGGGGAGAGGAGAGGGCAGGGGAGAGGAGGGTTTCTGGATGGAGGGAAGGGGAGAGGAGGGTTGCTGGTGGAAGAAGGGGAGAGGAGAGGGCAGGGGAGAGGAGGGTTGATGGAGGGAAGGGGAGAGGAGGGTTGCTGGACATGGTGAAAGAAGGGGAGAGGAGGGTTGCTGGACATGGTGGAAGACGGGGAGAGGAGAGGGCAGGGGAGAGGAGGGTTGATGGAGGGAAGGGGAGAGGAGGGTTGCTGGACATGGTGGAAGAAGGGGAGAGGAGGGTTGCTGGATGGAGGGAAGGGGAGAGGAGGGTTGCTGGACATGGTGGAAGAAGGGGAGAGGAGGGTTGCTGGATGGAGGGAAGGGGAGAGGAGGGTTGCTGGACATGGTGGAAGAAGGGGAGAGGAGAGGGCAGGGGAGAGGAGAGTTGCTGGATGGAGGGAAGGGGAGAGGAGGGTTGCTGGACATGGAGGGGGAGGGAGGAGTGAGGAAGGAGATGAGATAACAGAAAAGGAAGAGAGTAGAAAAACTGCACATGGATGAAGAAAATAGGCAAAAGCTGGATCCACTGGACAGTCAAGTTTGCGGAGGACCCAGCTTTTACTTATGGATGTAGGACAAGAAATGAAGAAGAAAGGCGGAAAGTAAACAAATAAATGGAAAGGAAGCCCTGGAAACGGAGTTAAGAGGACAGATAGCAGCAGAATCGGATACTGGGCCAGCACAATCAGAAAAACAAAGTCACCAGACAACAAAGGTAGAAAAGATCATTTTATTTTCATTATAGTGTTTGGAATATGTCCACTTTGAGAATTAGGTGTTCAACATTAAAAGTTGATTTACTTATTTATGACATTTTATCCCACATTAAACATGAATTAGGATGTTTTGTGGCTCTACATGAGAATTGTGATATTATGATCCCTTGTTTCAATATTGTTGACGGTCTGCATTTTCCGTATGGTTGGTATATTGGTGTATTAGGTTCTGTCCAGTGTAATATTTATGGTACAGTAAGGTTCAGAGTGTGTTTTTGCACAAAGTTGTGCATAGTG
This sequence comes from Microcaecilia unicolor, assembly GCF_901765095.1. Lineage (NCBI taxonomy): Eukaryota > Metazoa > Chordata > Amphibia > Gymnophiona > Siphonopidae > Microcaecilia > Microcaecilia unicolor. The sequence continues at coordinate 55,054,818 of NC_044031.1, read as the reverse complement.
TTTTGCAGTTGAGCGATTGTGGTTAGTATATGCTTTGAGCAACCACTTTATTCTTTGACATATGATACATAGCTAATATCTAAATTTAATAAAAGGTATTAATTGTGACATTTTTTTTTTTCTGTGTGTGATCAGACAATTATGGATTTAAGCCCCACCCCTGGCCCCACCCCATAACCCCACCCCCTTTAGCCTCCCCAAACAGTTGGGCCACCGACCGCCTATGCTGTCCGTCCACCCACTCGCTCCGCCTCCTACCTGGCTCCTTCCTTCAATGCTCCGGACTGACTCTCCGTGTGCAGACACTGCCTTCGTTCGCCATCGGAAGCTTTCCCTCTGGCTCTGCTCTTTCCGGTTCCGCATAGGCGGGATGATCAATCAATCATCACCATGCTGCAACAGAGAGGCAGAGCACAGAGGAGCTTCCGGTCCCGAAGCGGAGCCACCGTCGCGAAGCCGAAGAAGCCCGAACTTAGGCAGTGGTGGGGTGGGCCGTTGGCACCGCGCGTGACGGCGTGATCATGTCCTCGGTCCTCCTGTCCTGTCTCTCCCGAGTCCCGGGCTGGCTCCCGCTCCAGTCCCTGATGCTCCCTGCCATGGCCCGCCCTGCACAGCTTCATTGTTCAACTTCCTGTCCCGCATAGGCGGGAATCGCGGGGTGCTGCAGCCTGCAGACAGCAGAGGGAGAGCTCGGGAGCACGAAGGCAGCTGCTGTGTGGTCAGTGGTGTGCTTACTAGCGGTCCGGATTGAAGGGCAGAGACTGAGAGTGAGCCAGAGAGGACGAGGTACAGGGAAAGGTGCCAGCCCAGCCCCAGATGACGTAGGTAAGGTTATTTATTTAGGTGTGTAGACATATAAATCTGCATTACAGTGTGTTAAGCCTAAAGCTTAATGTAGTTCAGTAGAAGGGCCCCCTAGTCTAATTAGCTTGTACAAAGGTGGTTATTGGTGAATTTATTATAAAAGAATAATAGTATGTTTGCTGATTCATAATCCAGTGTGAGCATTTGAACCCAATAATTTCACAGAACCCATATCCCTGTGGTGCTGGTGAGGCTGGAAATCGCAGTGCTTTCTCAGGAGGGAGCCTGGAACTGGGAGGGATGGAGGGGGGGGGGCTGGAATGTGGGGGGAGGGGGGAGGAGAGGGGGCGGGGGTGCGGTGGGGAATGCACCACCTGTAAAAAAAAAATTTCAGCACCCCCAATCATTTTGAAAAGTTGGCTCCTATGGCAAGGGCCATGCGGTAGCCAGGCAGTAACTCAAAACTGACGTGCGCATAGGCGCCTATGCGGCTTAGTAAAAGGGCCCCTTACTTACATATTCTTATAGAGGTATGAGCAGGCAGGGACATGGAAACCAACAGTCTACCATTGCTTTGTTAATTTTCAAAAGTATTTACCTAGCAAAAACAAACTTAAAACTTGCTCTCTTCAAATGTGGCTGAACATACACATGGGTTCCATCAGATGTACGTTTAACCACAGGGAAAAGGCACTCCATAGGCATATTCAGCTCAAAAGTGTAAGTGTGCTACTTTGTCACCCTATCCCTCTGAACCACTTAAAATAGATGTAAATGCTTTTAGCCCACCCTTGCTAATTCTTCAGAGGAAACAATGGAGGAAATTCTGCAAAGGGTGCTGGAAACAATTGTTGCTAAGTGTATTACATAAAGGAGCTGCACTGATTCCCGCACCCAATTCTGTGTGTCAGACTTACGCCTACTGAAACCTGGTGTAAATGCTGACACCAGCGTTAGGTGCACTGAAGCAGTATTCCAAGGAGGTTAGATTAAGAACAGGAGACGACAGTACGAGGCTATCTAGGCCATTATATGGGCTGAAGCCAGCAGGCGGAGATTGCCACCACACTGGTTCATCCAAAACAATAGGAAAAGATTATTAGAAATAATGGACTGTCTATGCGTGGTCCATCTGTAAAAAGGCAAACGCTGTTCCAGTTGGATAGGAAGTACCTTAAAAGGTGGAGGACAAAAGATTTTTTTTTTACTTATTTGACAGCCTTTTAATTTATTTGAAAGCTTTCCATATGTATTGTAGATAAAAATATCATGAAATAAAAACTATCAGTAAAACAGCTTCAAAAAGTATTGTAGCTGGTGGAAACAGCACTAATAAAGGCTGTATTCTGTGCTCAGTTTTTCTACACTGTTCTATATAATGCAGTAACACATAGTCAAATTTCAGTGAGGATATCCTGTTTACTGATGGGTTCATCTGCCTTGGGAAACCTGCTGTTATAAAGATTGGAAGTAAACTAAAACTTTCCTTTCATTGGGGCACATAGAATCACATCTTCAACTCATCTCTTTTGTACAAATGGCTTATTCTGTTCTGAGCATGTTTCAGGGACAAGTGGTTTTCATAAGTCATGCAGATCTCTCATTTGTTTAAACATAACTAAATGGGCTTTAAGCCCCTAATGCAGTCCACTGTTTTTTTTTTTTTATATTTTGTCCTTGTGATGACTTATACTGTGCCAAAACTGGCAATACAGTGAGATAGAAACCATCTTTCTTTTTTGATCTAGGCACCGGAAAACAAAAAGCATTTTAAATGCTCCCAGTTTTCAACCCAATTCCTCCTATGTTCAATTTACTTATCCATTAACCCCATTAATATTGCGTTTACTACAAATTGTATATTCTTTTTACGACTTTGTAATTCTTAATATTGTTTCTATGTAAGCCGCATTGAGCCCCCAGTGGTCACTGACCACCTCCCACCCCACTAAAAAACTGAATAAAAATATGACTTACCAGCCTCTATGACAGCCTCAGATGTTAAGGTCAGGTCTATTAGAGCAGCATGCAGGTCGCTGGAATAGTGTAGTGGTCTGTGCAGTGCACTATGGAGTGGGGGACTCAAGTCCCTATCTCCCTCTATCTGTGTCGTTATGCTCATTTTAGCCCTCTCCTCAAGTCACTTCACTAGCTTCCTAACCATTTCTGCATACAGTTCAAACTCCTTTTATTGACTTATAAGTGCATTCACTCTGCAGCTCCTCAGCACCTCTCCACTCTCATCTCTCCCTACATTCCTCCCCGGGAACTCTCTTATCTGCACCCTTCTCCTCCACTGCTAACTCCAGACTCCGTTCCTTTTATCTTGCTGCACCATATGCCTGGAATAGACTTCCTGAGCTGGTACGTCAAGCTCCATCTCTGGCTGTCTTCAAATCTAAGCTAAAAGCCTACCTTTTTGATGCTGCTTTTAACTCCTAACCCTTATTCACTTGATCAGAACCCTTATTTTATCATCCTCACTTTAATATTCCCTTATCTCTTGTTTGTCCTGTTTGTCTGTCCTAATTAGATTGTAAGCTCTGTCGAGCAGGGACTGTCTCTTCATGTTCAAGTGTACAGCGCTGCGTACGTCTAGTAGTGCTTTAGAAATAATAAGTAGTAGTATGTGTGGGAAAGCGCGGGGTAATAAATAAAATAAACCTAATTCATGTTTAATGTAGAGTATATAAGTAAGTAAATAAATAGAAAGAAACTCTGATGTTGAGCACCTGATTCTCATAACATGATGTCTGTTTTAGTGGTGCTTTACCAGGAGAAAAAAATTGTCTACACGAATATACTTGCCAGGTAGTCCCTATAACTGGCCCCTCCAAATGACACATTGATGACAATTTACCACAAATTACTACTCTACCTCTGAAAAGTTATTCTGTTATTATACTTTCTCTGTACATCAGTATGCTTCAATATGCTGCACAAGCTGGCACATTTGAAAATATAAGTGAGATTAAATAAAAATGCTACCAACCATAAAGAAGAAAATGGATGCAGCAGCTCATTTGCCTTGTTTTGAGTGTACATGGAAAGACGGCTGCGAAGGGGAGAGGAAACAGAAACTAACCTAATTGGCTTCAACATTTTGACGTCATGCTGTCTCCTCAAACTTCCTTGCAGTATTCCATAACTATGCATGTAAATTTTTGGGACGCCCCAACGCACCCATATCCCTCCCATTGCCACACCCCCTTTTCAGATATGCATTATGGGAGTTAGGTGCCCTGCCTTCTAGAATAGCATGCAATCAGATGTGCATCCAAATTTTAATGAGTGCCAATTATCAATAATTGCTTGTTGGCACCTAATTATTAATGGTCAAGAGCTCATTAACCAATTTGCACACACATCTCAGTAGCACACCCAAATTTGGGTGCCACATATAGGATCCTTGGAAATGTGGATAAGGTCATGCTGTATAGCTGGCAGCTCAGATATTTCCTGTGATTATGTAGACCTCAATCATATCTACCCTCATCCATCTCTTTTCCAAGCTGAAGAGCCCTAACCTCTTTAGCCTTTCCTCATACGAGAGGAGTTCCATCCCCTTTATCATTTTGGTTGCTCTTTTTTGAACCTTTGCTAATTCTGCTATATCTTTTTGAGATATGGTGACCAGAATTGAACGCAATACTCAAGGTGAGGTCGCACCATGGCACAATACAGAGACATTATTGTATTTTCGGTCTTATTCATCATCCCCCCTCCTAATACTTCCTAGCATCCTGTTTGCTGTTTTGGTCGCTGCTGCACATTGAGCAGATTTCAGCATATTATCTACAACACCTAGATTTTTTTGTTGGGTGCTGACCCCCAAAGTGGACCCTAGCATTAGGTAACTATGATTCAGATTATTCTTTCCAATGTGCATCACCTTGCATATGTCCACATTAATTTGCCATTTGGATGCCCAGTCTTCCAATTTCCTAAGGTCTTCCTGCAATATTTCACACTCTATGTGTTTTTAAAAAGTTTTGTGTCATCAGCAAATTTAATCATTTCACTCGTTCTGATTTCCATATCATTTATAAATATGTAAATAACACCAGTCCCAATACTGCTCCCTGCAGCACTCCACTTTTCACTCTCCTCCATTGAGAGAAATGGCCATTTAACCCTACCCTCTGTTTTCTGTCCAATAACCAATTCCTAATTCACACCAGAACATTGCCTCCTATTTTCTCAGGAGTCTCTCATGAGGAGCTTTATCAAAAGCTTTCTGAAAATCTAGATACACTACATCAACTGCTCACCTTTATCCACATGTTCATTCATGCCTTCAAAGAAATGAAGCACACTGGTGAGGCAAGACTTCACTTGGCTGAACCCATGCTAACTCTGTCCCATTAACAATGTTTGTCTATGTGTTCCATAATTTTATTCTTTATAATAGTTTCCACTATTTTGCTTGTCGGTCTGTAATTTCCCGGATCACCCCTGGAACCCTTTTTAAAAAATCGGCGTCATATTGGCCACCCTCCAAACTTCAGGTACTAGGGATGATTTTAACGACAGGCTACATATTACTAACAGCAGATCAGCAATTTCATGCTTGAATTCTTTGAGTACCCTTAGATATATGACATCCAGTCCAGGTGATTTACCACTCTTTAGTTTGTCGATTTGGCTCAGTACATCTTCCAGGTTCACCAAGATTTCTTTCAGTTCCTCTGTATCATCACCCTTGAAAACCATTTCTGGTACAGGCAGATCTCTTACATCTTTCTTCCATAAAGACAGAAGCAAATAATTCATTCAGTTTCTCCACTATGGCTTTGTTCTCCCTCAGTGCTTCCTCAAGTTTTGCAAGCAGAATCATCACTGACACAGTTTAAATGTCATCTTAAAGCTCATTATTTTATGACTGCTTTTGATATTCCTCTTTCTGGAGATTAGGGCTCCATCCTGTGGGGAGTTCATTTTATTATGTCTGGGGGATATGTGGCATTGGATGAGTGTGCTTTCGTGTCGAGTATTGTAGTTCCTTTCTTTTATTTCTCATATTTTATTTTTTGTTTGTAAACCACTGTGATGTTGAATAAAGCCAAACAGTAATAAACTATAACTTTTTTAAAAAATCTTAAAAATCAACCACAATTTGCAAGCATTGTCTAAAATTAGATTCACAGGTTAATGCCTACCTATCAACCAAATGGCAGGGTTCAAAGCCTTACTTACAGGGGGTTGTTTACTAAAGCTTACCTCAAGTTATCTGCAGCAGGGCCCATAGGAATAAAATGGGCCCTGCTGCAGATAACGCGAGCTAAACTTTAGTAAACAACCCCCATAGATTTCTATTTTGTAGCTGCTCACTTTGGGATGCTACATGTATGCACTTGGTGTGCTGTCTGTATGGCAGCCACAGGAAGCTCACAGGTAGGACACAATTATTTCACTGTCCAGAACAGATTTGAGCTAATCACAGTCAATTAAGAAAGTGTTTTGATAGCTTAGCAAGAAGTCCTACTCTTTAGATATTTGTCCATCTTTCTTGCTAGCTTCAGCTCCTATGAATATTCTTCACTGGCTCACTGAATTTGTAAATTCTATACTACAATCTGGCTGTTATTTGGAGAAACTATCAGAAATTATTCTAACCTCTCTATCTAAATCACTGAATGCTGATCTGTTTAAGATGGTTATCGTCCAGTCAAATTACTTGAATTTCTGGTAAATGAACAACTAAAAGATTACTTAAAGACATATCTTGCATAAATATCAACACAGATTCAGGCCAAGACTTAATTCAGAAACTCTCTTATTAGCTCTTACATCACAAGTTAAACAACTATTAAGTAAAGGAAGGCAGGCTGTTTTACTACAATTTGACATTTCTGCAACCTTTGACGTGATAAATCACTCTTTGTTACTGCTAAAACTAAGTGAGCTGGGAATAGCTGGATCAGTTTTGAACTGGCGGGAACAATTCTTGAGAATTAGGATCTACCGAGTTAAAGGGAAGGGTAGTACCTCATCGTATTGGAATCTGGGTTGTAGGGTGTCACAGGGCTCCCCGCTTTCCCTGCTGCTATTTAACATATACTTAAGATCTCTTAGTTCCTTATTTGAAGACTCTCAGACTTTATCTTATGTCAATCACATCTTTTAACTATGTCTGTTTCTGGAAAGTTTAAATGATACTTTGGCTTCATAAAACATTGTATTTTAATTGTGGATAGATGGATGCTTGATTAATATTTAAAATTAAACAAAAATAAAATGAAAATCCTATGTTTTGGAGATGTGGATAGAACATAAGTACATAAGTAATGCCATACTGGGAAAAGACCAAGGGTCCATCGAGCCCAGCATCCTGTCCACGACAGCGGCCAATCCAGGCCAAGGGCACCTGGCAAGCTTCCCAAACGTACAAACATTCTATACATGTTATTCCTGGAATTTTGGATTTTTCCAAGTCCGTTTAGTAGCGGTTTATGGACTTGTCCTTTAGGAAACCGTCCAACCCCTTTTTAAACTCTGCTAAGCTAACCGCCTTCACCACTTTCTCCGGCAACGAATTCCAGAGTTTAATTACACGTTGGGTGAAATTTATGTAAAAAACTTATATTGCCTGCAGGTGAAAAATTAATGATTGATAAACAGTCTAAAGTATTAGGGTTTATTTTGGACTCAAATTTGACTCATACTGATGAGATTAATGCAATAAGGGGTCCTTTTACCAAGCTGCGGGAAAAAGGGCTCTGCAGTAGCAGTGGGGGCCGTTTCTCTCATGCACCAGGGCCCTTTTTACCTCAGTAGGTAAAAAAAAAAACCTTTAAAAAATGGCCATGCAGTAAGATTACTCTTACCGTGTGACCATGCAGGAGGAAGTACTTACCGCCAACCACTGAGGTGGTGATAATGTCTCCTGTGTTGATGCCCAATTACTGCCGGGTTAGCGCTGTGCTATATATAAAATTTTTAAAAAATTTCTGCCACGCCAGAATTAGCATGCCCTTGAGACAGAACTACTGCTGGCGGCTGTAGTTCCAGGGTTTGGAGTAAGCCCGCGTTGAGCTTACCAACGCTTTGTAAAAGGGCTCTTTAGTGGGAAATTCTTTTTTTTTTTTTTTAAGTTCAGGCAACTTAGAGCTATTAGATCAATTCTCCACCCCATAATTTCAGGATCTTGGCTCATTTTGTTCCCATTGCTGGATTATTGTAATTCCTTGTGTGGTGGCATCTCAATTAAATTGCAGTATTGGCTACAGTTGTTGCAAAATACAGCAGTTAAATTATATGGTAAAGGCCGCTCTGATTCCGTATTAGTTCTATGAAAGATCTTCATTGGCTCTCTATTAAACAGCAGGTTAGATTTAAGTTAGCCTGTTTTGTCTTTAAGTCACTCTGTGGTCTGAATTCTGAAGATGTAACAGATCTTTTGGTGTTTCCTGCTTCTAGATGTAATGATTGCTTCTTCTGCACTTTGCAATGGAGTTATCCTACACCTAGAAATATACATCTGAAAACTGTTCATGATAGCTTGTTTTCTTTTCAGGCTGTTAAGATCTGGAATGATCTCCCTCGAGATATTAAATTTTTGCTTTTAGAAAGGCCTTAAATACATTTCTGTTTGCATTATAATATATCAGAAAATGTCTGAAATGATTTAGAGGTTACAGTTTACTCTTTGTAACATAAACCACAGAGTGAAAGCCACAGTACAGATAAGTGCCCATTTTTCATAGAGTTCTCTCCCATAATCAGAATAAGTAGCCGTGCGAACTAGCGGAGATAAAAAGAATAGCTATCAATAATTATTGCACTAACACAGGGAACAAATCATTGGAGGTTTTTCTGACTAATGAGGAAGCTCGCCCGGCACATAAAGTGTAACAATACACACAAAAAGCCGAGCTACTGAAGTCTTTTCTTCCATTATTATATCACTAGTAAAAAAGGCCCATTTTGAAACGCAATGAAACGGGCGCTAGCAAGGGAAATTCCCACCCATCCTCCCTCCCTGCCGAGTTCCATACCCCCCTCCCTCCCTCCCAGTTCAAGGCCCCCTTCACACCCCTCCCACCGAGTTGAACTCCCCCCCACTTGGCGTTACTGCCTGGCCCCCCCGTGGCGCGACCCTCTGGAAACCACCCTTTCGTCCGGAAAACCTCCCCCGAAGCCTGTGCGTACCTCTGCTGACGGAGGCGAACTTCTCTTCTCGGCTGCAGGGCGTTCCTTGTTGAATGAGCATCTGTTGAAGTTTCTGTTTGTGCGTCTGATGTCAGACGCACGCACAGAGACTTGGTCAGATACTCCTTCATCAAGCCACACCCCGCAGGCGAGAAAAGAAGTTCGTCTCCGTCAGCAGAGGTAGGCGAAGGCTTCGGGGGAGGTTTTTCGGAGGAAAGGGTGGTGTCCAGAGGGTCGCGGCAGGGGGGTCCAGGGGGCAGTAATGCGGAGGGGGAGTGTGTAACTCGTTGGTAGGGGAGCGTGTTTCCCTACTCCTGCCTTTCTGTTGCGTTCCTTTCGTTCACCGAAAATGTTCTGCCCTCGACGTCATCACATTCGACGCAAGGGCGTGACAGAGAGACATGGTCAGTGGAGAGGCTTCACCATCACGAAGTTACGAACCCTTCACGGAAGTGGGTGGAGCTTGGGGGGCTTCATTAGACCGTTGGGGTTGCGAATTATGTCCGGATGGGGCGTGGCTGAGGGCGGGTGTACGAGTGAGAGTGAGTGGTGCTGACAGGCTACAACAGTACAGGGCTTCAGTGTTTCCCTGCCACACAGTGAGCTTCAGAATTGGAGGTGAGAATTATTTATATAGATAACATAAAGGACTCCATACTTGTAAGTATTAACACTAGAAGAGAATTCACCACCAAGTACCATTGTTCTTTAGAAGTATTTATATATTGTAAGCACATTCTGTTTGTAAACTGCTTTGAATCCTTAGGGAGAGTTGGCAGTATATAAAACACAAAGTACCAGCTTGAAGAGGATGGTTTTCATTACACTCTCTTAGCCGTAGGGCTCACAGGTCCTGAGTGCTAAGGCCTGTAATATAATTAATCAGTATTATCCCTGTAGCACTGGAAAATTCATCTCTTTACAAATAAGTTTATAAATAAAGCATTTTTTTTTATTATACAGACGTAACTATGTGCCAACAAGAAATTCCAGCCAACTCATTAATGACATTGTTTTTAATATGGCAACACCATGTTTATTTTATAATGGACATCAATGTTATTAAAAAAAAAAAACCTCCACAAATAAAAAAATCCCACTTAGAGATTAGAATTTTGAACACCATTATTAATACTTTACATTAGCTTCAGCATACAGAATGTTTCAAGTGAAAAACGTATGTTATTTTACATTAATTGATTTAAAAAAAAAAATCTGTTTTATCATCACAGGATGCACTAATTTTCGTAACCAATGGGCCCTTCTACTAAAGTTAATTAGGCAGCTAACATGAGATTTTCAGTGTGCACTAAAAAAAGGCAGTAAAATCCTCGCATTAGATGCCATCATGAGAGGATCTGGGCAAGTGGAGGAGTGGGTAGCTGACAGCTAGAGAACGGGTCATTACCATGCAGTAGCTATCAGGAATGCCGATAGCGCAGCTGTGCTATCGTCAGCCACAATGAGATGTCGCAGCAGGTGTGGTGGCACAGACTCTAACCCTCCCCCTCCCTGAATCAACCCTAACCCCCCCCCCCCCACCACCACCAGTCAATAACCAAACCACAGGATTTGGGGCCTGACCTACACCCAAATCAGGAACCTCAACCCTATAAAAAGCCCTGCTCTCCAACAGTAAGCCCACCTTGTGCCCCCCCCCTAGGGCTTATGCAGGGGTCAGAACTGTTGGTGCAATGGGGCCAGGTGGCAGCAATTCTCCTTCATGGGCACCTGGGTCAGCATCTGATTTTAGAGTGGCATTGCTGAACTCTAGTGGTAACTCATGGTAGTACTGTGAAACTACTACTAGGGATCAATGGCACCATTTTGGAATCAGATGCCAACCCAAGCAGCAGCGGAAGATTTCTGCCACCTGGTTCCACTGCACCAACAATTCTGATCCCTGAGCAAGTCTCGGGGGGGAGGGGGGGGGGATCAGGAGGTGGGGAATGGTCAGGATTTGCTGTTAGGGGTGGAGCCTTCATGGGTGGCAAGGCATGATAAAGAGGTGGGGAACGGAGGCTGAGGGTTGCGCCTCAGTGGCTAAGGGGTGGGGGGGGGGGGGGGGGGGGGGGGGGAGTTGGGAGTTTCAGGATATGAACCGAGGGGGGAAGAATCAGAAGCTAGGGGTTGTCTTGGATGAGACTGAAACCCAGGGGTTGTATTGGAAGGTATGGGTTTTGTACAGAGGGGTGACCACGAACCAGTTGTGCACTACATGGCAGGGTCTTCCACACTAGCAGCCCAGGCATGTAACGCGTAATGCTGTGCCTCTGCATTTACCACACAGAAACACCCCCTGCATTTACCACACAGGTTTTACATTTAGTGCTCATTAACTTTTGTTGTAAATGTGCAGTAAGTGCCAATATTACTGTAGCCTAGTAGAAAGGCCCCTAATATTTAAATATTTCGGACTTCCAGTACAACTTGGGCTGGCCTCTATCAGGCTAGGGTGCCATAAGCCTTAATTCCTAACTACCCCGGCATTTTTTTTTTTTAATACCCACACTTCTCTTTTAAATCTAGCTCAACCAATACAGTAGCAGTCTTACAACAGGGGCCTCAGGCTGCCTCTCAAACCTGGTACATGCCAGGAATTTTCCACTAAGTGTTTCTTTTGGGCTAATGCAGGGATTCCACTCCAGGGACCGTAAGTACTGCCTCCGCAGTATCTCCAGGGTTGGCCAGAAGCTAGATTCAGACTTCGCACAGAGCTGTGCTTTCAACCAGCTCTGGTGCTTCAGGATATGTGCAATGAATATTCATGAACTCTATCTGAATTCCATTGCTTAAAGAATGAAGTTAATTCTCATGAATTAGAACCACATCTGGTTTTCAGGTTAACCAAATAAGTTTGGAAGCCTGCAGTGAGGGCATTTCTTCTCTCTGATAACATGGCAAGTGTGATTATGGTTCAATGTGACAAAGCCAGGGGAGGTGAAGGAATGAATCCCCTAGGTGGAAGGATCAAGAAGGGTTTCTGTTCACAAGATTGCTTACATGCCTGGCTTTCTACTAAGTGGAAGTATTTCTTGTAGGCTGATTTACTCCCCTTGAAGTATTTTTATGTTCAAGATCAAAGGTGGCTTATTACAAGGCTATGTGAAAGTAGGTCCCAGTTTGGATAAAGAATATGTTTGGACTCAAGAATCTCTTTTATGGATGTTGAGAGCAGAATGGATATTTGCTGACTGCCCTGGGTCACCCTGAAGTGGGACACATCTTGTTCATAATAAGAGACAGCTCTATGCAACAACCAGAGTATTGATTTCAGTGCAATAACACGGCTATACATTTCTTACCCAGCCCGGGCAGGGTTAAGAGAAATGAAGTAATTGAAATGCTAAAAGAAATGGGATAGGAATAGAATTCTGAGTAAATTCTACAGTTCAAGTTTGTAGAAGAATGGTCTTCAAGGTTTTCCTACTATAATGGGTTTTAGAAGGTAATAAGCATATTTGCAGAATTCCAAACACTAAGGGGCTACTTTACTAAGCTCTCTCCCTCGCAGTCATGGGCTTAGTGAATCAGAGAAGTGGATTCTATGATTTAATACTACAGTTAAAAAACAAGTTATTCAAAAGAATTACAAGACAATCCTATATGCAACGTTTATACACTCTAATTTGACATTATGGTGTTAGTTTATACTAATACAGCAGAGTTCTCTTATAGATAAGATTAAAATATAATTATAACACCGTGAAAGGCAATTCTATAACCTGGTACTTAAATTTAGGCATGAATAGATTGCATGCGCTAGTACCAATGGCAGTGGAAATGAATGCGTGCCGGTTGCAGAATAGCACACGACACGCGTGAGAGTCAATTAGTGCACAACTTCAGTGTGTGTGGGGGGGGGGGGGGGGGAGCACAAGGGTGTCTCTATGTGACATGTGCAATTTATAGAATACTATCAGTTGTGACACAGGCGCGTCTGCAACAGCCACCAACATAAGTTACCGCAACCACAGTGGCTTTGCACTAGTATTCTATAATGGCTTATAACTGACTAAGTGCACACCGATTTATAGAATTTCCCTGTTAGTGAAGAAGCTATCTATGCCCAGGTAAGAGTTTCATGGCCATATTCAAACCATGTTTGTTCTTGCAGGATGTTCTGGAAGAAATTTCCAAAACAGCTGCAAATGATTCCAAGATCTTTAAATTACACACACACATATATATATATATATATATATATATATAACATACACAAAAGCATCTATCTGTAGGAGTAGACTAGTAATGACTGGGACCTATGCACGGATGTGACCTGGAGACCACCCAAGCCAAGCACAGGTCAGCTTTTATCTGTAGAAAGGAGCAGGGTGCACTCTGCAACAAGCTGAAAAGCTTGGGGGGAGGGGGGGGAGGGAACACCCCAGGATGGAAGACTAGATTAGAAACCGGTAAAGGGACAGAGTGTGGGGTGGTAAATGGAATTCACTGAGGAAAGAAAGGCAATGACTGCTGTACGTCACTGAGGAGTCTGGAGGCCAAGTCTGTTCAAATCAGAAGAAAAAAAAAGTTTGCCTCTTCACAGATAATACTAAGATCTGCAATAGAATGGAGAAACAGAATGCAGTGTGATGTATGGAACGTTGAGAAGTGGATGGGTGCCCGGCTGTTAAAATTCAATGCAAAAGGGAAAAAAAAGCAAACTCATGCACTTGAAGTACAGAAATTAGAAACAGCAGTACACAGAGGAAGATGAGATGCACTAACCAGGACCGAGAGACCTGAAATGGAAGGATGCATGTGTATAGAGAGACATAACCACAAAGGGGGGGGGGGGGGGGGGGGATAATGACTCTGTACAGGTTACTGGTATTGTAGATGCAACAGAACAAAAGTCACGGTATACACTCCAAGCAGTCTGACTCAGGAGCTACATCAGGAAATACCGCATCATTGAAAGGGAGATAGATAAATGGAATGGTCTTCTGTAGTAGGTGGTAGAGAAAAACAGTAATGGTATTCATTTCATGATAAAATAGGCAATGAACATTGCTGGTTACAAACAAATGAGTGAAGTTAAAGGTTAAATGTGATCTCTGCCACCACAGCAGGAACGAGGACAGGTAGACTAGAGAGGGCCTGAGGTCTTTGTCCATGCCACTCTGTTTCGACCACACAGCTGACAATTTCTCAACTGTTCCAGCAGCAGGAATGCTCTGCAAGTCTATCACAGTGGTAGCGTGCAGAGGAGAATGAGGTTTATAAAGAGATCTTGGAAGAATCTTAAGGAAACTTCAGACCGCTCAGAACATGGCAGCAAGGCTTATCTATGGTAAAACAAGATTTGAAAGCGCAAAACCCCTTCGTGAAAAACTGCACTGGTTACAAATCAAAGAGCGTATTGCCTTCAAGATTTGTAATTTGGTTCACAAAATAATCCATGGCCTAGCTCTGGGCTACATGTCTGAACTAATCAACTTACCAATTAGAAACATGAATCAGCAAGGACGTACCTAAGCCTTTACTTCCCAAGATGCAAGGGCCTGAAGTATAAATCAACATATTCGTCCATCTTTTCCTACATATGCACACAGCTCTGGAATACATTACCAAAAGACCTGAAAACCCTAAAGACTCTCCTTTTCAAAAAGGCATACCCCACAAAACTGACATAAACACCGAATAATGAAACACAACAATTAAACTAGGAAATAGACAACACTCAATCCTTTGCCGCATGATCTCACCCTTGCAAATCTAATCAACTGCACTATCCACTCTGTATTTGTTCATACTGGAGTCTATAACCACCTCTCCGGAACTATGTAAGCCACATTGAGCCTACAAATAGGTGGGAAAATGCGGGATACAAATGTAACAAATAAAAATAAATAACAAATAAAAAGTACGGGAAGAAAGAAGGTATAAGAAAAGCTACCCGGAGCCAGTACTTCCAGTCAAGATCCTGGATATACTGTAACAAGGTTTTCTTCATTGGCGAATTCATTTGGTCCAAGGTTGGATGGGCAGCTCTGTTCTTGGAAGACAAAGTTTACTCAACAGAGTGGAAAAATGAAACAAACCTTATCTACAAAGCATGAGTGGCAAATGCAATGAATACAAATCAATCAAGCAAATTTACTTACAATATTGTTTTCTGTCTCAATGCATGTCCATGTTAACATAATTAAAGGAAATTGATGCATGCGTTTAAAATTGACACAAGGCCTCCTGGAGTATAGCAGCGAAAATAAAAACGGGGGTTGGGGGGGGGGTGTTGGAAAAAGCTCTAGTTCTTAGTCAAATAGGACTCTGGATTAGTCAGGCTCCCGGAAACGAGGCTCTTGGAATCAGTCTATGATGGAAGGAATGATGATGAGTTAGCTGGAATCCTTCAGTGAGGAGTTCTTGGATTGCTTGACCTTCAAGATTTCCTGCAAAATACAGACAAGTTAAAACACTTTGGAGGAAGGAAGGAATAACATGTGTGTGACTTGAAGGTGTAAATGACAACAGGGAATTTTTCTGGGATATACTTCTAATCACAATTCTAGAATAAAACAAGTGGACAAAGCACGTAAAGCAAGACTCACAGAATTCTTTCCAACCTCTTTGCATATAAATGCATGCTTGTGTGTGTGCATATGCTGTGTATCTGATCAGGAGAGAAGCGAGGAAGGCAGTCTGAAAGATGCAAGTCCTTAATCACTATAATCACAGTGAATCAGTGATTGTATACTGCTGCTACTGGAATTGATAAACGGTTTACAGAGATTCAAGTTAGCTCTCAACAGATTCTGGATAAGTTGGAAGATTTATAGAACTGGAGCCATCACTACAATTTGTGTTTCGGGGGATCCCGGAAACCCTGACTTACAGCAACTCTGACGAGGTGGTTCAGAGAATTGTCAGTGCCCTCTTTAGCGGCGCCCAGTAGGACTAACCGCCAGAGAAGGTATGTTTGGAGTGAGTCCATAGGCCCTCCCAGAATAATAAACCCAAGAACATTATCGCTTGTTTTAGCAATTACAAGCTGAAAGAGAAAATACATAAGGCCAACTGCCCAGAGCACTTTTGCTGGGACTCATACCAGGATCTAGCAGGAGCACTCTCCAGAGCCAAATGGAGTTGCAACCACTTACTTAATATCTAAGGTCTCATGACATCTGGTACCAGTGGAAGCAGTCATTTGTCCTGCTATTTTATAGTAAGGGCAAACTGTACCAGGAGGACTGCGAGATCTTTTCTGATCTGGATATGACCACCTGGGCCCTGTTTCAGATGAAAGCAGTCCTGGGGCCACGTGCGATGCTTACGTGGCAGAGGGTCCCTAAGAACAAGTGCCCAAAAAAAGGGGGATGCAGTGAGGGAGGGAGGGGGTCACCATTTCTTCCCACCTGTCTATTCCATGGTCACCATCTCACTTCTTTGTTTTTTCCACCCCTATTTCCAGCATCTGTCCCTCTAAAACAACCCCCCTTGGTCCCCATCTCTCTTTCACCATGCATCTCTTTCTGCATTCCCGAACCCCCTGTGGTCTGCATCTCTCTCTCTCTCTTTCTCTGAGCACCTCTTTCTGCATTCCTGAACCCCCCTCGCCCCAGTCCGCATCTTTCTCTCTCTCCCTCCCTCACCATTCCCAAATGCCCCCCCCCCACAATCCCCATCTCTCGCTCGCTCTCTCCCTCTTTCACCAGGCACCTCTTTCTGCATTCTCAACCCCCCCCCCCCCCCCCCCCCCCCCCCCCCCCCCCCGTGGTCCGCATCTCTCCGCTCTCTCTCTCTCTCTTCCTCTTTATACATTCCTGAACACCCCCCTCCCGCCATGATCCGCATCTCTCTCTCGCTCTCTTCCCTTCCTTTCTCCCGGCACCTCTAGGTGCTCCAACCTGCAGCGCTGAACCATGCTTCTCCCTCTGCTCTAAGCCTCTCTCTGTAGCATCTTGCCTGGAAATAGGAAGTTCTGTCAGAGGAGGCGGGACGCTACAGAGAAGCTTGGAGCGGAGAGATAAGCAGCACGGTTCAGCGCTATAGCGGGTCAGAGGAGCAGCAGAAAAGTTACGGTGGGGAGGAAAATACAGTAATGCTGGATGAAGGCGAGACCTGCCATTAACGTGCATTAAAATTTTTAATGCACGTTAAACATTAAACATGTTAATTGCGTTATTAATATGTTAAATGTACAACCCTAGAAATTTCTGCATCTGGTAGGCAGTGGAAGAGAAATAAACCAAATCTCAAAAAAAAAAAAAAAAACCACCCCAATACATCTATGGGAGAAGCAGCTCCAATAGCTGCAGTATCCATACACTGATTCATTGTAACAGAGGGGCATTTGATACGATGTCCAAGTCCAATATCGCCATTTTCCAGACGTGTTTGTGCTCAGTATATTTCTTTAGGCAGTGCCGTAGCGAGGGCTAATGGCACCCGGGGCTGGTTGCCGCTGCGCACCCCTCCCCCTCCGGACTACGAACCCCCCCCCCCCCCCCCCCCCCCCGGACCGCATTCTTACCTGCGGGAGGGCCGATCCGCCCCGGGTGCACGTCACTCGGAGCTGCGTCGGCCCCGCTGGTTCCCTGCTCTCTCTGCCCCGGAACAGGAAGTAACCTGTTCCGGGGCAGAGGGAGCAGGGAACCAGCGGGGCCAGCACCCCCCGAGCGCGTGCACCCGGGGCGGACCGCCCCTCCCTTCCTACGCCACTGTCTTTAGGTACCATTTAAAAACAAACATAAAAAACCGTCCTACAGAAAAATGTACTAAAGCAAGCGATAGGGAACCATTCCTAGTAAACTCACCACACAGACATCACAACAGAGCAGATGGGCAGCCTAGTGGTCAGTGCAGTGGATGTGACATAAAGGAACTCAGGTACAACTCCCACTTTAACACCCTTATTTTGTATTGTGAGCCCTCCAGGAACACCTGAAAACCTACTGTACCTAACTGAACACTACTACAAATGCCCTCAGGTCTGCTAATTGTACCTATAGATAGGTGTTGGTATTTTGTGGGTTTTGGAAGACTCAAAATTTCAATCACAAGTGTACTAGTTAGAGTGGGATATGGACCTGGGTCCCTTTCTCTATAGTCGACTGCACTGACCACTAGCCTAATCCTGGGACCAGCTTCCTATTCTAATAGGAATGGCCATAATATCTGAAGCTGTCACAGAGCCTGGTATGTACTGTCACATTTTGGGGGAGTGGGGGGTCAGTGACCACTAAGGAATTATGTCTTAATCCCTTCAGTGGTCAGCTGGTCAGTTAGAGCACCTTTTTGTGACTTAGTCATGACTGAAACAGGTCCACATAACAATGTCCCCAATTTTGCCCTAGAGATGTTTTTATTTTGTTCCATTATTCCAAAAACACATCCAAATTCCTGGTCTGCCCAAATCCTGCCCCCTCCAAGCTCCTTTGCAACTTACACAAACTCTGGAGTAAAACGTCCCAATTCTGACTTTCGAAAATTGCAATTTAGATGTTTTGACAAGAAAAAGGTCCATCTGCTGCTTTTGAGACATTTTTCTCTTTTGAATACGAGTGCCATAGTGATTAACGGAACTGCACTTTTCAAACGGCCTTCCCCTCTCATTTCCTCTCCTGATCACAGACGCACGGAAAGCAAACATACAGCCCAACACACAAACATGTACCCCGTCCTCCCCACTCCACACACATATACATATGCATTTACATGTATAGAGTTCAAAAAGAATTGCATAAGCCATGCTCTGCATGCTTTCTCTGCTTGTTAGACATGCAAACGGTCTATATCTCTTCTAAAATTGTCCCATCATCTAACATTAAACTTTAACCTCCTTACTTCCTGAAGGACCTTCTTCAGATTGGAATAGGCTTCTTCTAAATCATCATTGATAATGATCACATCAAAGAGGCCTGGCTCTTTACCTATCAAATTAAAGAAGAAAGGTAGGTTATGATACAAATGGAATATATGTCATTTAATTAAGGTCTGTTAGAGTGCAAGACACAAGCCTCTCCAAGATTCATATACTAACAACAGTAAGCACAGAACATGGCAGATGTAATAGATGACCAAAGTTAGAATACTCAAAACGTGAAAAGAATGTCTACGGATATCACATACTTTTGTATATCAGACAATATAGTTGTTTTAGATGTTATTTCTAATTTCACATATAACAAATAAATATAAATAATAAAGCTATATATATCTATATATATAAAAGGCACCACTGAAGCCTCCAGCCAGAAGTGTGAAGCGCCAGAGATATCCAGTTTCCCCATAAGTGAAGGAAAACAGCACAGCACGAAATCCCAGGAAACAGTGAAGGACTCAGAGGGGGGAGAGGGAGGGAGAGAGGGCAGAGGGCAGGGACACACACTAGGAGTGGCCTAGTGGTTAGGGTGGTGGACTTTGGTCCTGGGGAACTGAGGAACTGAGTTCGATTCCCACTTCAGGCACAGGCAGCTCCTTGTGACTCTGGGCAAGTCACTTAACCCTCCATTGCCCCATGTAAGCCGCATTGAGCCTGCCATGAGTGGGAAAGCGCGGGGTACAAATGTAACAAAACAAACACTCCCACATGCACACTCTGAAGAAAACCTTGCTAGCCTCCCCGTTTCATTTGCATCAGAAACGGGTTTTTTTTTTACTAGTATATTTATAATGTTTTAGTTTTCCAGACTCCTGATGCAGGCATGGTCTGTGTCAGGTCCTTGAAGTGTTCTGTCGGATATTGCACTGTTCACCGATGTAGACAATGAAAAAGAGGAAAAAAATCCAAGACTCAAAATTTAAAAATTACATTATTATTGTGAAGAGTCCACTACATTCGTATATGAAAATATGAATTTGTTTCAATCCAATACTTTTTTTGAAAATCAAGGAAAAGACCTCAAAACGCCCTACAGCTTACTTATGATTTTCAGCGGCTTTAACTGAAGGCGTGGTGTTCATCACTGGTCATAAAAACCTCGCTTTTTAAAATTTGTATTCTTTACTTGAAATATATTCAAACTTAATTTTCTTGGGGTTTTTTTTTTTTTTGTTTTTTTTGAAAACTTCAATGCTTTCCCTTTTGTGAACTTCAATGATTTCTATTATATTCCGAAACCACATCATTTATTTCTAATCTTATGCAAATTGTCTTATATGCTGTGAGCAGTACTTTTCAAGCCTAACAATGTCGAGCACTTTTCTGTTGCCCGACAGCGGCCACATCTGTTTCGCTTTTTCAGCTTTTTCAAGGGCTGTGCGTCTACGTAGATGGCATTGATTAGTCTTTAATTACATTGTCTCCTGTTAGCCTGCAGCTCGATACTGCTACAGTATTTTGGTCCACACCTCCCAAAAATGCGAAAGATGTCCTCCCACTGGACGAAGAGAATATTGGGAGGCATTAGGCACTCTAGCTGACTAAGAGGAAGACTGTCAGTATGAAAGGGAGTACCTTAAAGCAGGACTTCTAATCATATTGCTGATAACCAGGTCGATACCATCTACTGTCTCGAAATGGAGATCAAGAGCCCCCTGAAGACGGACGATCAGAAGTTTCCAGCTTATCCTCCAGCAACCTCTGTGGCTTAGTTTACCCCAGCTTTTTCACTAAGTTACTGAGATCTTCTCCAAATAGCCAATTGCCCCAAAAGGGCAATTTAAGTAGTCATGACTTAAAGTTGCATCCGCTACCCAATGTTGACTTGCAGTGATAGCCAAAGACATACTGCAGGCTGTAACCCATAACATGTCATAAATAGCATCCACCAAGTAGGCCGACCCTGATTCCAGCTGGGTGTTGTGGCGCCCATCTTGTGGCATCAGCAATCTGCCACACTTCAGGCATGCTCTAGCCACGAACAAGCTGCACACTGTCACTTGAAGGCACAAAGAGGCTACTTCAAAGGCACATTTCAGCAAGCCTTTTAGATTCCTAACCTGTAGGACATTTGGGTCAATGACCCCTTCCAACAGAAAGGAGGTCTTCTTAGTCACCACCTTAACAAGGAAGTTCACCCTGGGAAGCTGCAATTTCTCTTTCTCCTATGGAATAAATGGGTAGAGGTGAAAGCCATGGCTCTTCCACCCTCAGCCCCGTGTCCAGTGAGACTCATTCTGCTGTATTCAGGTCCTGAATGTCTGGATGCATTGGGAAGGCCTTAGAAGGACCTCTAAGTCCACTCATGATAGCACTACTACTACTTATCATTTCTATAGTACTACTAGATGCAGCGCTGTACACTGGACATAAATAGACAATCCCTGCTCTACAGAGCTTACAAAGATGGAACTCCTGACAGTGAAGATGAAGGCTCCTCAATGGAAAGCACTGCCAGTGCCTTAGAAATAAGAGTACTGAGCTCCTCTTTATGAATCACCTTCAGTACTTTTGGGTCATCCCTCTTCTCATAAGGAGCTCTCCCTCAATGATAGCTTCTCTGAATAGACCGAGGCCACATCAGATAAGGAGGGAGAAGCAGAGATAGACCTCCAGGAGTGGACAGATAAGGCTAAATGAGATCTCTTAGGAGCTGTAGAGGCAGTGGGGTGAGAAACTGAAGCACCTTGCAGCAACTCTGACTGTTCCTGCTTCAGTAAATAGGCCTGGTGTAAGAGCGATACAAACTCTGGAGAAAACAAAGATCCCGATGCAGCTGAATGTTCTGTTGGGCTTTGAGGTTGTAAAGTGGATGCTGTGCTCCGCATTTGATCAGACAGTTGGCCCCGACAAAAAGGCACCAGTTT
This sequence comes from Microcaecilia unicolor, assembly GCF_901765095.1. Lineage (NCBI taxonomy): Eukaryota > Metazoa > Chordata > Amphibia > Gymnophiona > Siphonopidae > Microcaecilia > Microcaecilia unicolor. Next base: position 55,033,167 of record NC_044031.1, on the reverse strand, counting down.
CCGTGCTCTCCTGCATCAAACTGCATGCCGGCTCTTGCCGGAGAGATCGAAGTCCCCGGCATATTTGGATGCTGCGCCAAATCCAAAGATGTGCTGCTGCCAACCGTTTCCCCAATGTCCTAAGGGATTCCCGTCTTACACGCACTGCAATGCCCCGATGCCGGACAATCGGTTCCCACAGTGGGAAAACTGCTTAACTGCCTCCGCGGGACTCGCCATTCATCCCAATTGGCACAAGCACAGCACAACGCAGTCCAAAGCGGTGAGTCAGGATCCCTCCCCTGCACCAAGTAGAAATTGTAGCCCTCCAAGGAGTTCCGAGTTAAACTTTAGTCAGAATTACCACTGCCATCTGCTCCTCCCAAGCTCACAGTCTCCACAAGTCTTACCACAGATGAGAAAAGTTCAGGACTGATTCTCTGTCCCGCACTCTCCAGGACTCCAGCAAACCTTGTTCCTTCTTTTTTTTTTTTTTTTTTTAAGGTTGCTGTACTGGAAGAGGAGAGCTTCACAGGAAACAGGAAAGAGGTGAGTGGAGGGAAGAAGCAAATTTATGGGGCACCAGGGGCAGGGATCTGAAGACCTCCAGATATGACTCTGCAGACTCAAGCCATCCGCAAAGCTCAACTGGGGACCAGCTGACCAACTGGGCCAGGAGCAAATCACTCAGAACCAGAGGCTATAAAGTGTGTCCACCCACCTGGTGCAGATAGAAAATACTGAGGAGCTGGACTGGATGCCAAGAGATATGCCTCAGCTCAGTTTTTAGGTCTCTATCTCCACCTGCTGGTTGATGAACTCAACTATCCCACAAGTTTTGGAATAGTGGGAAGCTACGTAAATTAGACATACAAAAAGTCCCCCCCTCCAAAAAATAAGGTAAAGCACTACATCTTCAATATGCACTAACATATATTTCTCAAAATTATCATCACAATTTTTTTTGGGGGGGGGGGGGAGGAGGGGGGGTTATGGACCATCATACTTGAAAGCAGGCATTCAACCATTTGTACTTTCAACATTATAATCAGTCCATATATTCAAAAAACGTTTTCAAAAAATGTTGTGCACTGACACCACCAGTGATATAGCAAAAAAGATAAATACTTTTTTTTCTTTTTAGGTTTCATATTTTTATTAGTTTTCAATACAGTACAAACAATGAGTAACAACTGTGCAACATGAATCATGAACTGGTGGACCAAGCCAATAATAAAGAGAGGAGAAGAGAGAGGAAGGAAGAGGGAAAAACAAAAAAAAACTTACATGCAAATGCCATACACAGTCAAAGAGAAACAACAGCTAGTGATATTAAGCACAACATATTGCATGTTGACTTTTAAAATAAGATACCAATGAAGACCATTTCTCCTTGTGCATGGCAAACTTAAATGATTTTTTTTGCTAAGCATATTTCATACGTATAAGTTTGGTACAACAGATTCCACCATTCTTGATACGTGACCTGACCCAAGGACTTTCAATGCGAAAGAATTACCTTCAAGGCCAATGAAAGCAGAGTATTAAGGAGTACGCATTCATTAGGTGGCAAGCGGTTCTGAACACATTGGCCCTTAAGTATCAAGTGTTTATAAGATATTGAACCCGGAAGATGAAAAACACCTACTAGCAACGACCAAATATCTTTCCAGTAACTTTGAACACATACACATAAGGTGCTTAAGAGTGCCTTGCTGAGACTGGCAAGACCAGCAAAGGGTGGAATTTGAGGAATCAATCATATGCAATCTAAGAGGCATCCACAATGCCCTATGCATGAAAAAGTACATAAATTGCAACACAGATGAGGAATTGGAGCATTTAAACAAGGACCCCCAGGCCCGTTCCCATAAACTGTCGGAGACAGACTCCTGAATATCTTCCTCCCAACACTTGCTCAGGCCGGCGCATCTAGGGGAGGAGCTTGCCAACAGCAGCTGGTATATGTGGGAGGCAACATGCCCTGCGTGGTGAAACCGATGGCTGATGGTGACGATGTCAGGTGTTTGTGGCATCTGCCGTATGTGAAGTGCACTCTAAGCATAGAACTAAGCTGCAACCACCGATAAACTGGGAATACTTTAATTCAAAACTGCAAATCACCAATAATATAGCAAAAATATATATTACTTAAATACAAAATTGGTCAAAAAAAAAAAAAGTCCAAAAACTGAGGTAAAATATTACACTACAATTTTGAAGTTAGGTATTATTTATATATTTACTACTGTATACCACTGGTGGTTTCTATGTACAAATTTTTTGAAACCTTATTGAAAAACTATTTTTGAATATACGTGCTGATGGTTCTAATGTTGAAGCTATAAATGGCTGAATGTCTATTTAAAGTGTCCATAAATCCTAAAACATTTTATGATGATAATTTTGAAAATTTAGTGGTTATGAGGCCTTTATACTACTAGGCACAACATATGCCCTATATACCTTTTCAACCTAGGCATCTAGTTATAAAAATTGTGATTTAGAAAACAGAAAAACATCCTAAACAATCTAAAACAAAATACCCAGCTGCCAAGTTGACAGAACCATGCTTTAGCCTAGTGGTTCCCAAACCTGGTCCTGGAGGCACCCCAGTCAGTCAGATTTTTAGGATATCCACAATGAATATTTGTGTGAGATATTTGCAAGCAGTGGAGGCAGTGCATGCAAATCTCTCTCAAGAATATTCATTGTGGATATCCTGAAAACCTGACTGGCTGGGGTGCCTCCAGGACCAGGTTTGGTAACCCTGTTTTAGCCAAAAAAAAGCAGGAAAACAAAGCTATTTGGCCATTTCTAGTCACAATTCCTAATGCAGTGTCATTAATTTGCAAAATGAAATATGATTTGCCAACACTATAACTATCTATTTTAATTATTACATGTTGGGGATAAAACCAAAACACCCCTTTACCCAGAGAACAAGCACAGCAAAGACATGTACCACAAAAGCATCCATCCAAGCATTACCCCTTCACCTTATCTCAGCCTTCCTGTAATGTGATCACAGTTGGTCTGACAAATGGACAAAAGGTTAGGGCTGGAATGAGTTCCAGTGCTTAACTATCTGCTAAGTGAAAAAAATATTTCCTCCTATTTGTTTTAAAAGCACTGCTAAATGGTCTCCGCCGCCATGACCACACTTCCCCCTAAAGATACAGTCAAACACTCACCAGAAGAGGGCAGCACACTTCCCACCCACAGCGGAACCTCCCAGGGAAGAATGCCACTGAACAGGCTCAGCAGGCTGAAGGCTGCAGCTCCGAAGACGCTTCAGCTGCTTGCTGTCCCACCTGAAGCTGCAAAGCCCATCTCCTGTATAGCATTTTTTTTTTATATGGCTGAAACCAACAGAAACTCTGGGAGGATGGGGACCTCGGAGTGAGGCAGGATCCCAGGCCAACAGGTATGGGACTTGATATTCCGCCTTTCTGAGGTTTTTGCAACTACATTCAAAGCGGTTTACATATATTCAGGTACTTATTTTGTAACAGGTGTAATGGAGGGTTAAGTGACTTGCCCAGAGTCACAAGTAGCTGAAGTGGGAATCGAACTGAGTTCCCCAGGATCAAAGTCCAGGCTGATGGGAGATATAATAGAGGTCTGTAAAATAATGAGTGGAGTGGAGTGGAACGGAATGGGTAGGGGGCATGCAATGAAGCTACTAAGTAGTAAATTTAAAACAAACTAGAAAAAATATTCCTTCACTCAACATGTAATTAAACACTGGAATTCGTTGCCAGAGAATGTGGTAAAAGCAGTTAGCTTAGCAAGGTTTAAAAAAAGGTTTGGATACTTTCCTAAAAGAAAAGTCCATAATCTATTATTAAGATGGACTTAGGAAAATCCACTGTTTATTTCTAGGATAAGAAGCATAAATTCTGTTTTACTGTTCTGGGATCTTGCCAAGTACTTATAACCTAGATTGGCCAATGCTGGAAACAGGACACTGGGACTGATGGACCTTTGGTCTGTCCCACTATGGCAATGCTTATGTCTTATTATGGAACCATGCAACGTGCTTGTAGCCTGTACACAGTTTTGCGTAAATTCTGCATTAGGCAGTTGAGCAGAATTCCCCCAGAAGTAACATATCTATCTGCAGATTCAGATCCTTGTCGTATTGAACAGGGACATACTCACTAATTTCCATATCTTTGATAGCAGCATTTAACCTCTTCTGTAAACTGTCTTCAGTTTCTGTTTTTCTGCCTCTTAATCTCTTTTCCTAAAACAAGCAAAGAAAACAGATATCAACTAACTTAATGAACTCAAAACAAAAATGTCCTACAAAACCATAACCAGCACATGGCTTTGTTTTAGGAGAATGAACTTGCACAGAGCTATTACATGTGGTAAAAACATGGTTTAAAGCAGTAAGGCTATGATTTTAAAACAATTTTTACTGAACAAATGGATAAAGAAAAAAAAATAAATAGTCAAACCTTCACATGTTCAATTTGTTCAATATTTTTACATTTTTTCATATATTTCTCCCCATCCATCATCTATACTATGACTATGAAATAATACAAAAACGAAAATACGATAAGTGTGCTACACTGGTCATCCACATTTGTTTTATACTATTTCTCCTCCTTCCTCCCTTCCCCCCCCCCCCCCCCCCCAACGGCACCTCAAATCATGCAAATCCTAGAATATTCCCTCCTCCCTACTCTGAGGTTGCTATTTATAGTAAGGCCTGCTTTCTTCTTACTTTCAGAACCTGCAATGTTATGATTTAAAAAGAACCAGGTTTTAAGATTTACAAGAAACTCCAAAAAATGTGTTTTTCTTTTTTTTACAGTGGGACTTAGATAAGGACCTGGTGCTTACGAAGGGAGAGTACATTTCTGACGTCAAGTGGATACATACCTGACATCAAAATCCCTTTTGGGAAGTATGAACTCCCCCTCAAATCACAAGTCAGGAACCTTGGAATACAGTTAGATTCAACACTTTCTCTGACTCAAATCCAAGCAACCTTCAAGAGCTGCTTCTACTATTTGCAACAGTTATGCTGCCTCTCTCCTTACATCGAGAAGGTAAATCTTATCCCAGTTGTGCATGCCATGGTAACGTCAAGACTGGATTATTGCAATGCACTATACAATGGTCTGACTACAAAGGGCCTGCACCAGCTCCAGTTGATTCAGAATACAGCAGCAAGACTCAAAGAAGGTTGCAAGTGGGGTGACCATATCACACCATTTTTGCAAAAACTTCACTGGCTACCAGTACAATACAGGGCTAAATTTAAAACTCTATGTCTGATCTTCAAGGCCCTGAAAGGAAATGGCCCCGAGTATCTGAAGAATAGGATGATCCTCCACACACCGCCAAGGACACTTAAGTCCTCCCAAGGACTTTCACTAACTACACCCTCTCCAAAAGACATTACGCGATATGATACCCACAAGCGAGCCTTCTCTGGAGTAGTCTCCACACTCTGGAATGCATTGCCTGAAAGGCTCCGCTTAACACAAGACTACCTCTACTTCAGGAAGCAGGTGAAAGCTTGGCTCTTCAACCAAGCCTTCAACGGAAGAAGTAACTAACTTGTTAGTCTCACTCACACACACACAAGGATTGACTCGGGCTGCACATACTGCAGCGGGACATTTTTATCCACTCCTACCCTAGCTGAGATCATATTTAACCATCTCTCTGACCTCACAAGCAACTTTCTTCAAATCAATTACCTTGCTTTCTAATTCTTCCTACTCTCTTACTCATCTATATGTTACAACTTTGCCTTACCCTTCACTACCAATTATAATGTTCTAGTACATATTGTGTTGTCATTGCAAGTAGTATACCATGCCATACTTTGTATTGTTGTTCGAATATTTTTACTGCTCTAATTGCCTATTGCTCATGTTTGATCTATTCTTACTGTACACTGCCTTGAGTGAATTCCTTCAAAAAGGCAGTAAATAAATCCTAATAATAATAAAAGGTGGCAGACCATTTGGCATCTAGTGATCATCATATGGTATGGTTCAATATTAAAACAGAAGAAAGGGCTCATTCGAGATTGAAGGTCCTGGATTTCAAAGGAACTAACTTTGCCGAGATGGGGGGACTTTCTCAAGGAACAGATAGTGGGATGGGAACAGGAGCTATATTAAAGGCAAGTAACCTTTATGTTAGAAAATTACATAAAAGTAAGAGAAAAAGAAGGCCTCTGGTACTCGAATGTAGTAGCTGAAAAGATAAGGGTAAGGAGGCTAGCCTTCGCACATTATAAGACAACTCAGAAAGATAAAGACAGGAGAGAATACCTGAATAAGCGAAGAGAAGCTGGAAAAGCTATCAGGAAAGCGAAGCGGCAAATGAAGAAAAAGATAGCTAATACAGTAAAATTGGGGGATAAGACCTTTTTCAGTTATGTAAGTGACAAAAGGAAGTGCCATAATAGCATTGTGAGGTTCAAAGCTGAGGGAGAGAAATATGTGGAAGATGATAAGGAAAAGGCTGAACTGCTTAACGATTATTTTAGCTCTGTGTTCACGAAAGAAAGACCGGGGGTAGGGCTGCAGAAAACAAAGGCTAAAGGGGATGGATGTATGGTAGACCAAGACCCGTTTACGGAGGACTGTGTTCGTGAGAAGCTTGCCAAACTAAAAGTAGACAGAGCGATGGGGCCAGATGGGATACACCCAAGGGTGCTTAAGGAACTCGGAGAAGTTTTGTCGGCTCCACTGACGAACCTCTTCAATGCTTCCTTAGAAACTGGAGTGGTCCCGGTGGACTGGAGAAGGGCGGATGTGGTTCCTTTGCACAAGAGCGGAAGTAAGGAGGACGTTGGGAATTACAGACCTGTCAGTCTCATCTCAGTGGTGAGTAAGCTAATGGAAACGCTTCTAAACAGGAGGATTGTGAGATTTCTTGAACTAAATGGAATGCAGGACCCGAGGCAGCATGGCTTCACTAATGGCAGGTTGTGTCAGACGAATCTGACTGTCTTCTTCGACTGGGTGACCAAACAGTTTGGATGTTGGAGGGGCACTTGATGTGGTTTGCTTGGATTTCAGCAAAGCCTTTGACATGGTTCCGCACGGGCGACTGATAAATAAATTAAGTGCCCTCAGTTTGGGACCTAGAGTAACTGATTGGGTTAAAATTTGGTTGAATGGTAAGAGACAGAGGGTAGTGATAAATGGAGTTTGCTCTGAAGAAAAGGATGTTGTCAGTGTAGTACCGCAGGGATCGGTCCTAGGGCTGGCTCTTTTTAATGTCTTTTTGAGCGATATTGCGGAAGGGCTGTCTGGTAAGGTTTGTCTCTTTGCGGATGATACTAAACTCTGCAGCAGGGTGGACACCCTGGAGGGTGTGAATGACATGAGGAAGGACCTAGCAAAGCTGGAGGAATGGACCAATATTTGGCAACTAAGGTTTAATCCTAAAAAATGCAGGGTCATGCATTTGGGTCGCAAGAATCTGAGGGAACGGTACAATATAGGGGGTGAAGTGCTTCAGTGTATGAAGGAAGAGCAGGACTTGGGGGTGATTGTGTCTGATGACCTTAAAGCTTACAAACAGGTAGAAAAAGCGACGGTCAAAGCTAGAAGGATGCTAGGATGCATAGAGGCATGACCAGCAGGGAAAAGGAGGTGATAGTGCCAATGTATAAGTCTCTAGTACATAAGTTCATAAGTAATGCCACACTGGGCCAATCCAGGCCAAGGGCACGTGGCAAGCTTCCCAAACGTACAAACATTCTATACATTATTCCTGGAATTATGGATTTTTCCCCAAGTCCATTTAGTAGTGGTTTATGGACTTGTCCTTTAGGAAACCGTCTAACCCCTTTTTGAACTCTGCCAAGCTAACCGCCTTCACCACGTTCTCCGGCAACAAATTCCAGAGTTTAATTATGCGTTGGGTGAAGAAACATTTTCTCCGATTTGTTTTAAATTTACTACACTGTAGTTTCATCGCATGCCCCCTAGTCCTAGTATTTTTGGAAAGCGTGAACAGACGCTTCACATCCACCTGTTCCACTCCACTCATTATTTTATATACCTCTATCATGTCTCCCCTCAGCCGTCTCTTCTCCAAGCTGAAAAGCCCTAGCCTCCTTAATCTTTCTTCATAGGGAAGTCATCCCATCCCCGCTATCATTTTAGTCGTCTTTCGCTGCACCTTTTCCAATTCTACTATATCTTTCTTGATTTTAATTTTAATTGATGTTAATTTACTGTGTTCACTGCTGTGATACAACTGTCATTAGTGGTATACAAATTTAATAAACAAATAAACATTTGTAGTTGTAGCACTTTTTATTTTTACTCAGTATTATATTAGGTACTAACTGTTTTACTTCCTCTTAATGTGTTTTTTTATTGTACTCTTTCATTTAAGTATCAAATATGCATTTTACTTTTACTTAAGTACTTTGACCTAGTACTTTAAACGGCACTGTTAATTACAGGGCTGCCTTGCTTACTCCCCCCCCCCCCCCCCCCTTAAAAAGAGACAGGCGCAGCAAAAAAGCCTTATTCCCTAAACCAAGAAAAAAACCCTGCCCAGGGCAATTTGAGCGGGGGAATCTAGGCACCTGAGAGCTACAAAGGGAGCCCTTGGAGGACGCACCCAAAGAGTGTGAATAGGCAAGAGGGGTAGGGGGGATGGGGACCTACACCCCTTAGGCGAGATCCCTCGGTAACAAGCCAAAGGCTCAACCAGTGGCTCTAAGGAGTGCGACTAGGGGCTGCAGAGCCAAGCTCCGAGCTCAACCAGGTACAGTCCTGAGACTGGGATCTGGGAGTGGCCATTAGGCTCAAGCACGCTGGTGGCCATGGCCAGCAGAGCAGGGAGCTAGGCCAGGGACCGAGACCACAGCACAACCTACCACTTGATGGAAGGTAGAGAAAAATACTGGATTGATCCAGAGAGCACCACATATTATAGGCAGTGATGCCACTGGTTGAATTCTGTTTTCTCATCCCTTTCCACCAGCAGATGGAGGTAAACACCCGCTGGTTTAGAACAGTGTAAGCTGACGCTAAGAAAGAATCTATTTTAAAAAATATGTATATGCACAAGTCATACTGCCACTTAAGCAGGATTCAAATCAGAAACATTTTCTAAGTGTGACATCTGTGCCTCAGCAAAACATGCAAATTTAATTTAAAAAATTCAAGTAAAAAAATGTAATATGAAGATTAATAGCCATACATTATCACCATTTTATTTCATTTGCTTTCTTCATTATTCCAATTCTCCCACTTGCACTTATGACCACTTAAATACCACATTTCCCAGGATGCGAGAACAGGTACCTTATGAATGCCTGCAAATCAACAGGTTTTTTTTACTATTCCATTCTGGCTTAAGCCAGCTATTTCACTTACAAGAACTGCTGCAGACGGAGGATGGATGGAAATATAAATGGGCTTCAGTTCACTTTTCTTAATGTTTTTTACTCCCTGCATGTCGATATCTAGTATGCAGATCTGATTCTTTGCCTGCACCGTCTGGACAGCAGCTTTACTGGGGAGAAAAGACACAATGGGTGAGAGGAAAGAAAATTATGCAGAGCTGGGAGACATATGTTGCTAGAGGCAGCACGAAAGGGCTAAGCCTAAGAAGAAACTTCCCTTTTTATTCTTTCCAACCCAATAGAAGGCTGGAAAGAAATTATGCATTTTGGAGGTAATTCTATAACTTGGCGCAACGGTTACTAAGGTGCGCTAGAGTTTTTAGCACGAACTAACAATTAGCGCTAAAAGTGTTAGTGCACCTACAGCATGGCTTAGTAAACAGGGCCCTACGTTTATTAAAAACTTACTATACTGGTTATTCCAAGTAATACAAGGATCTAAGCGATGTACAATGTACAATAAAATAAAAAAACAAAAAGAAAAAAGGGAACACACCAGTGTATATAGGACAGAGGACATACATTCATTCAAAGGAACATTATAATACAACTAGTAAAAAAGGCCCGTTTCTGACACAAATGAAATGGGCGCTAGCATGGTTTTCCTCGGAGTGCGTATGTTTGAGTGTGTGTGAGAGATGGAGTGTGTGTGTCAGAGAGAGAATGAGAGGCAGAATGTGTGTGTGTGAGAGAGAGAGAGTGTTTGAGAGACAGGAGTGTCTGTGTGTGTGTGACAGAGGCTCCCCTCCCCACCCCCACCTCTCTGGTCTCAGGACCCCCTCCCCACCTCCCTCTCCCCTGCCCCCCCCCTGCAGCCATCCATGTCCAGCGACCCTCCTCTCCCCCTGCCCCCCCTGCAGCCACCCATGTCCAGCGACCCCCCCCAGCCACCCATGACCAGCGAGCCTCCCCTCCCTCCCCCCCCCGCGCATCAAACCCCCTCGCCACCCGCAGCTGCCATTGGTAACGCTGTCCGGCCGCTGCTGCTTCTCCTGTTGAGCAGCAGCAGCCGCTACAAAAAGAAAAAAAATCAATAAATGTTTTCAAACTTGAAACGCGGCACCTTACAAGCCATCAGGCATTGGCTGTCAGCTCTGCAGCCGCAACTCCTCTCGCCTCTCACGTTGCTGCGCTCCTCCGGGGTCGTACTCCTGGGTCAGTGACGTGGAGGCGAGAGGAGTTGCGGCTGCAGAGCCAACAGCCAATGCCTGATGGCTGTCTACGGTGCCGTGTTTCAGGTTTTAAAACATTTATTGCTTAACTTAACTTGAGCTGACGCTGCTGCCAGTAGTCCATACATGGTCATGCTTCCGCATGGGTGAAAACTGAGCATGTGCAGAGGGGCCGGTGTATGTTACCAGCTGCCATTTGGAAGAAAATTGGCTGCCTGAGGAGGAGGAAACCTTTAGCTGGTGGGATATGGGGATTCCCACCAGCCACAGCAAGAGTGCCACAATTTTGAGTGGGCCTGAGTCCAAATAGACCCACCTGTACCTAAGCACACTTTGTGTTCAAATCAAAGTGAGAAAAGATAGAGGAAGACTGAGCCTCTGGGTTGACCAAAGCTTATGATAGGGAATTCTGAACAATATATTAAAATTGTACTTTTTGAGTCATAAAAGGTTTCTCAAATTCAGTGTTATCTGAACAAATAAAGGGCAAATAATTTAAAACGTTATGTTCAAAATGTTCACATTTCTTGCACAGATTTGCTTCAGAAGTAACACACACACAGCCGTGCAGAAACACAAACTTACAACTAGGCAGAGGTGTTGGAAATACTTTCGTGAGGCATGCTCTGCATATTCTCCCCACCATGTACCCCTCCCCTCCTGCTACACCCCCATCCCTGCTGGTTTATTAGCGATTCATATGTTTATTTAATTTCTTAGCTCTCGTTTTTACTGTGAAACCTAGTGACTAAATTGTATAGTTTTCCTAATAGTTGTTATGCATGGAGACACATAGTAACTGAACTATACAGTTTGCTCTGCATACTGCCAACTAGTGGTGAAGAAGTGTGACAATACCTGCTGCACTGCTATAGTGGCACCCTGTGGTCAAAATGTAAAATGCATCCTTTCAAATTGGTTGATAGTAACATCTTTTCCCTTTTACCAATGGAATGTTTGAAACTATCCCTCCCCTGTTCCTTCCGGATCACAAACACAGAGACAGACAACCTCTATAGTTTCTTTAAATATTTTTCTTTGTTCTAACACTGCCATTGTTAGCTCCTCTCCTCTTTATTGTGAACTAATGGTAGTAGCTGAGTTTTATTTGCTTTTGCCTTATCTTTATTAAGTGATTTTTTTTCTTCAGTGTACTGCCATTTTCTTTATTGCAGTAATATACAATATTGTATATATTTGAAATTAATAAATAAAAAATGTTAAAAAACAAACACAGGGACAACACACACACACATGTTTACATAGACATATGCAGATGGGTTGGAAAGAATTCCACGAGCTATGCTTCACATACTTTCCCCACTTATTTTGAGACAATTTATACTGTCTACTAAATGAGTTAAATACAGTAGTAAAACATCTTTTCAATTACATGCTACAGACACCTACTAAGAGTGAGTGCACTGTAAAGCAATGTACATCTATATATCTATCTCTATGTATGTGAGTGTGAGAGAGAGAGAGAAGGAAATTTTCAAATGGCATTTGTCATGCCTATCGGAGGGTATTATGCACAGAAATTGTGCTTTTGAAAATTGCCCAACACATATGCACAAAAGTAACTGTCCTGGTGGCAGGGCTGGGACAGGGAATGCACTCATGTGTATACTTTTCAATTTATTAAGTATTCATGGAAAAAAAATACCCACACAAATTAGCAGGTGCAAATCCATGTACATACTTTTCCTCATGGAAATTGATGAAGTCTATGCATAAGTCCATGAGTGAAGAGACAACTTTCCAACAAAGCACATGTATAAAGTCTGTGACAAAGGGGGGCATAATCGAAAGGGGCGTCCAAGCTTTCCTGAGGACGTCCTCGCAGGATGTCCCGGAGAAGGTGTGGGGAAACTCGTATTATCGAAACAAGATGGGTGTCCATCTTACGTTTCCATAATACAGTCAGGGACGCCCAAATCACGAAATTTAGGTCAACCTTAGAGATGGTCGTCCCTGATTTTTGGCCATAATGGAAACCGAGGACGCCCATCTCAGAAATGACCAAATCCAAGCCATTTGGTCATGGGAGAAGCCAGCATTCATAGTGCACTGGTCCCCCTCACATGCCAGGACACCAACCGGGCACCCTAGGGGGCACTGCAGTGGACTTCACAGATTGCTCCCAGGTACATAGCTCTCTTACCTTGTGAGCTGAGCCCCCCAAACCCACTCCCCACATCTGTACACCACTACCATAGCCCTTACGGGTGAAGGGGATTACCTACATGTGGGTACAGTGGGTTTCTGGTGGGTAAGAGGTGGGGAGGGGGGATGGGCCTGGGTCCGCCTGCCTGAAGTGCATTGCACCCACTAAAACTGCTCCAGGGACCTGCATACTGCAGTTGGTGTTGGAAATAAGAAGGAGCAGAAGGCCGCCTTAACCCTAGTCCCTGAAGAAAGAAGAGTGACACCCGCGGTGTCGGGCGTGTTCAGGGGAAGGCGAAGGACTAGAATGTGATTCCCAGTTATATGGTGGAATAAGGAGATATATATAGCGACAACAATGCAGCCATCATAAGAAGCTCCAGATGTATGACTCAGATAAGTTATTGCTTATGTTTAAACAGTAGCTGCCTTATACCATTATACATGTTGAGATAATAGCATTAATCAATGAGGCAGTGAGCACGTATTTTGGACTGGTGGGGCATAAGAATTTTTTACAAGAAAAAACATATATATATAAAAATAATGGCAACAGTCTGATAGCACTTTCATTGGGACATGACGTTTCTAAAAAAACAATTAAAAAAGCTGAGCAACCCGATGAATGAAGTGCTACACCACTAAGCTACAGAGATATACTGTGTGCTTATTATAGTGGGAACATCTGAGGGTGCTCTTCAACAAAAAAAAAAAACAGAATTTAAGCACAATATTAGCAGTAGGCTAATGTTTTCCTGGTTTTGGACAAGATAGTTGGGATATATATTTACCAGAGACAAAAGGATACATAATAATTATACGATGGAGCTGGGTATGACATCTGAGGCTGGCAAAAAATATTTTTCAAGTTTTTTTTTTAGGGTGGGAGGGGGTTGGTGACCACTGGGGGAGTAAGGGGAGGTCATTCCTGATTCCCTCCGGTGGTCATCTGGTCAGTTCGAGCATCTTTTTCAGGCTTGGTCATAAAAAAAAAATGGACCAAGTAAAGTCGGCCAAATGCTCGTCAGGGACGCCCTTCTTTTTTCCATTATCAGTCAAGGACGCCCATGTGTTAGGCACGCCCCAGTCCCGCCTTCACTATGCTTCCGACCCGCCCCCGTAAACTTTGGTCATCCCCGCGACGGAAAGCAGTTGAGGACGCCCAAAATCGGCTTTCGATTATGCCGATTTGGGCGACCCTGGGAGAAGGACGCCCATCTTCCGATTTGTGTCGAAAGATGGGCGCCCTTCTCTTTCGAAAATTAGCCTGTAAGTCACTGATATAATATGAATTAACAAGCTTTCAGCTCCTCTTGTTGAAGACTTCCTCTTAATTAACACATCAGAAGTGTGAAAGATGCACACAGAGAAAATATATTTTCCCCAAAGGCCACACAAATGAGAGGCATGACTTGGAAAAATAATCATCCTGAGTCAGCAAGGATATATGACAGCTTGAACAATTACAAGGGACATCATTCCTTGGGATGTATTCTAAACATGCATTGAATAAAAGGTATAGCACATTCAGCATAAGAAGGTCCTGGCCCAACAGGAATCCATTATGGTATACACTGAAGGCAAATCTGATATACTTTCACAGTGCATAGCCATCTGCTTCTTCCACCTATAATCAGATTTTAAGACTGCATCAGAACCAGAGGATTTGCTGGGATAGAATTACCAGTTACTATTTGTGTCAACTGATTAGCAGACCCTTTTAATGCCTGTTTGTACAGTATTAGTTTTTAACTGCCTGTTCCAAAGGACCTCTCTTGGTCATTATTTATAAGGCCTGGCTGCCTGCAGAACATCATTTCCTTAACCAAGTCAGTTTTATCTTCCCTTTTTGCCCTCTATTTTTCTGGGAAGATGAATATATAAGATTCTGTATTTCCAATGGTACCTTCAATACTCTGTCTAGACATAACGTTAATAGGATACCGCCGGCTTAGCTCAAGCTCTGTCCATGGACCACCCGAGCAGTGTCTGGATAGTGCGAAGGCAGTCGGATAAAATATTCAGTGGCACTATCCCTCTCACTTCACAATCCATGTGTTTGTGTGTCAATTAGAAAATGTGTCTACTATTGGAAATCCAGGTGAGCAGAACTGTGAACCTTTTTCAGCTGTGCTATTCATTTACAGCTGAGTTTCTAGAGTGGTACTGGTTTCTTGGCCTGTAGCAATTAGTGGTTGCCAAGCAACACAATGCCAACCTGTTTCCTAGCACTACAAAAGTATTTCCGCTAAGTGGAAACTTCTATAAGTTCATGTTGACCATTTTGTTTTGATACTTCCCACTGCACTAACTGGTACTATTCTTTATGGCACCTCTAACCCATAAACCACCACTGGCTACTACTGTAGCCGACTGGATATGTTGTTCACACAGCTTTGCACATGTAGGAAGAGGAATTGGCACTGAGCACTACCTGCTTGTGAGGGAGGTGTCTCTAAGAACACTCCCATTGGCAGGTGGCACTAAACCTGCCGTGTCAGAGGCTGAGTCAGAGGGGAGGGGCTCAGGCCGAGGGGTGGTTAAATGCTCTGGAGAGGCGGGGGGGGGGGGGGGGGGAGGCCCCAAGGCAAGAGGTCTCCAGAAGGGGCCAGGAAGGAGAGAGATATCCATCCCTAGAGCTGGGATCTCCTGGAGAGAGGCTCCAAAGGAAGGAACCCTCCCTAAAGTGTGGCTGGGCTGAAGTACCTGTGGGAGAGAGTCCCAGGGAGGAGAGTGGCCCTAACTCAGTAGTTTGCACCCTGTAAAAGCCCAAGGAGTGCATGGAAGAGGAAATGGCCTGCAAAAGGTAAAAGAGTGCCTTTATTTCCTCTGAAGACCCTGAATATCCCAATGGGAGCCAGGCCTGGACTTATGAGTAACTGGAACGGTATTGAAGAAGCTAGAGGTGTTAAGTGAGAAGGGAGTAACGCTGATTGTTGCCAAGAAAAAAGTGAACCTATGAGAAAAACAGATGGTCTTGATTTAATTATTTTCCACCAATAAAAGTTTTCTTTTGACTTTATACTGAACTGCTTCAACAGATCTACAAGAAAGCAAAGGTAACTGCTAGAATTGCAATTTGAGCACTTTTTAGGGCTCATATAAGGGTCTAAGCAAAAATTAATTTTAATGTGAAGCAGTGTCTATATGCTTAGAAATATCATTTGTTTATGGATTCGATTTCCAGGTATAACAGTTTTCTCTCTTGCACAGTTCACTGCCTTAACAGGATCTAGTAGTTCAAGTTCTAATCACTTTTTCAAACAACAGTAAGATACTTCCCGAAAGAGTGAATTTGAACAATAAAAAAAAACAGTGAAAATTTCTCCTGGACATTCTATTAGCTGAGGTTCTTTCCCTACCTGTTGGCTTTACCTGACGGCCTAAGGAGTCAGCACTGAAATCGGGTACTGTTGCTGAATATCTGTTTTTATTTCAACTGTAGCACATTGTGTTTGCACTGAGGTACAGTTTCCCACCGTCCTGACCATTCTTCAAATTATGTTTTCAAGTCAGCCTTCATTTTTCACACCTCCTTGGGGGGGGGGGGGGGGGAGCTCTCCTCTAAGCGATTTCTCCTCTCTCCCCTGTTCTCCCCTCCATGCCCAGTCATTCTTCCCTCCCCTCCCATCCCCTCCCCTCCATGTCCCGCAATTCTGGTCTCCCCTCCATGTCCAGTGATTCTCCTCTGCCTTGCCCTCCCCTCCATGTCCGATTCTGGCCTCCCCTCCATGTCCAGCTATTCTCCTGTGCCCTGCCCTCCCATCCCATCCCATGTGCAGCGATCCTCCCTTCCCATCCATGGCCAGTGACTCTGTCCTTCCTGCCACCCTGCCTTTAAGCCGTTCATCTTACCTCAGATCCCAGCGGCGGCAGGCTCAGCTCGCGTCACCTCCAGCCTTCCCTTGCTTTCCCTCTCAGTGTCCCGCCCTCCTCTGACATTTTGTCTTTCCATGAGGGTGGGGCACTGAGAGGGAAGGGAACACTGGAGGCGAGCTGACGTCAGCATACTGTTACGAACCCAGCCATCCAGGGAAGCAGAGTTACCAATTATTATATAGATAAGTTAAGTGTTATACTTTAACTGTTCTCTTCAGTAAGCACTCCAGCATGTTTTAGTTGCATTTATAAGTGCAGTTTAAGTATAGAAGTATTTGTAGTGTTTGCACTCAATTTTGAACACTCATAGCACATATATATCACTGATGTGAGTGAGCTCCCAATGAAATAAGTGCTATGTCCCACTAGCGAGAGGTCTTATTAGACTATTACATGGGTGATAAAAGGTCTGAGGGAGCTCCTCTCATTTCAAAAATTATTACTTACACAGTGATGCAGTGTTTGGTACACATAGTACTTTGTTCCTGGATTTTTGATTTTGGTTACATTGTTTACCAGTTAAATTGGGATTTATTCTTTTGGAGCTCAAATAACCTACCAGCAGAGGTAGTGCCAACCAAAACCATGATGGCATGGCTGGGACTGGCAGAGTATGGTGGTAAAGGGCTAGTGAAAGGTTTGCTCTGTGTTATTCTGTAAGCCACTCAGAGTCAACTTGTGCTGAATGGGTGACATAAATGGAAGTAAATTAACAGGTAGAGGAAATGGAGAGGGACTTACTTGGGAATGCTGTGAAAGGCGGTGATGGTAGCAGGCTTTCAGTGGTAAGATTCAAGACACGGCATGGGGGAGGAAGCGGATGATGGTTAAAGACAACTGTCTGCCTAATTTATTCTGCAGTTTTGGGGAGTAAGTGAGTGGGTATGTGCACTGTCTCACCCACCCTTAGAAGTTACAGCTTTGGCTGCTCTCCCATTGCACAATCGAGCAATTTATGAATCTGCAATGTATAAATGTGCATAAATGAATACAAATTCCAGTCATTACATGTCTGGCTCCTAGATCCTAAGAAACTTTGTTGAGCCCTGTTTACTATGGTAAATGCTGTGTCCCGGTGCTGCTGTCTCACTGTTAAGAGTGGGGAACAGGAACAAGCTCAAGTCTATAGCTATTGGGATGGCATTCACAAGCCACAGCTGACCTTCCACCTCCTCTCCCCACTTGCAAAACCAATCACTATTACTAATGACGAAAACCACCAGCCACTCAATCATATCAGTGCATCCTGGTCACTAGGGATGAACTTATTCAAGGAAGGCTAAGCTAACTTTTGAGGACAAATACTGCTGACCACTGGGCTTTCAGGCTGACCCACAATCCTAGTTTCAGTGACAAGTTCAGGTTTCACTGCTGCTTGCACTTATACTGTTTCTGAAAAACTACAATTGTCTGAAGGGCAAAAGGAGTTTCTGCGCAGGTTTCACAGAGGGGTATAATCAAAAGGGACGTCCTCGCAGAACGTCCCGTCCCGATCCAGGGGCGAGGAAACCCGTATTTTCGAAAGATGGACGTCCATCTTTTGTTTCGATAATACAGTGAGGGACGTCCAAATCCTTAAATTTGGTCATCCCTAGACTTGGTTGCTTCTGATTTTCGGCGATAATGGAAACCAAGGACGTCCATCAGAAATGACCAAATGCAAGCCATTTGGTCGTGGGAGGAGCCAGCATTTCTAGTGCACTGGTCCCCCTGACATGCCAGGACACCAACCGGGAACCATAGGGGGCACTGCAGTGAACTTCATAAATTGCTCCCAGGTACATAGCTCCCTTATCGTGTGTGCTGAGCCCCCCAAAACCCACTACCCACAACTGTACACCACTACCATAGCCCTTGCGGGTGAAGGGGGGCACCTACATTTGGGTACAGTGGGTTTGTGGTGGGTTTTGGAGGGCTCGCTGTTTCTTCCACAAACGTAAAGGGGGGGGGGGGGGAGGTATGGGCCTAGGTCCGCCTGCCTCAAGTGCACTCACCCACTAAAACTGCTCCAGGGACCTGCATACTGCTGTGATGGACCTGAGTATGACATTTGAGGCTGGCATACAGGTTGGCAATCAATATTTTGAAAGATGTTTTCTCAGGGTGGGAGGGGGATAGTGACCACTGGGGGAGTAAGGGGAGGTCATCCTCGATTCTCTCTGGTGGTCATCTGGTCAGTTCGGGCACCTTTTTGTGCCTTGGTCGTAAGAAAAACACAACCAGGTAAAGTCGTCCAAGTGTTCGTCAGGGATGTCCTTGTTTCTTTCGATTATGGGTCAAGGACGTCCTAGTGTTAGGCACACACAAGTCCCGCCTTCGCTACGCCTCTGACACGCCCCCCTTGAACTTTGGCCGTCCCTGCGACGGAAAGCAGTTATGAACGTCCAAAATCGGCTTTCAATTTTAGCGATTTGGACGACCCTATAAGGACGTCCATCTTCCAATTTATGTCGAAAGATGGGCATCCTTCTCTTTCGAAAATGAGCCCAACAGTGTCCCAAGACTGTCACGTACCTCGTGCCATACATGTTCTCCGAGAACTCAGCATACTCCAGGAACTCCCCGGCATCTATCGCTTTCTGCATCTCCTCTCGGGTCACAAAGTGGTAATCTGCAGGGAAGGACAGAAGGAAATCTCACACTGGCCTAAGAGCTCAAAGCTGCAGCCCTGTCCTGAACTCACCTCAGAATGGCAAGTTTCATTGCCCAACAAATAAAACTCTACCTGCCATAAAAGAGATTCCTTTTTTTGAGAATGAGATGGAGAAGACATCTGCCCTCTTTATTTACTCATTTAAATTTGCTGTAGAAGAAAGCTAAAGAAAAATCTTTATGGCAGAGTTCTCTAATGGGAAGTACACGTTCATCCTATTAAATATAACAAACCCTACTATGTTTTGACAAACCTGAAAGAAAAATGTCTTTTCTGGTATTGAACAGCAATGGATATTACAAAAACCACAATTTGTTTAGCAGTCACCAAGAAATATCTTACAGTTCTGCCCTGTCTTTTCCATGCTCTCTGTCCAGTTATTTTATTCTTTAGAAAAAGGTAATATACAGATAAAAAATTTTGCCCTTAATATCTGTCTGATTTGCAGATTAAGCGAATGCTACATACCTGTAGAAGGTATTCTCCGAGGACAGCAGGCTGATTGTTCTCACTGATGGGGTGACGTCCACGGCAGCCCCTCCAATCGGAATCTTCACTAGCAAAGTCCTTTGCTAGTCCTCGCGCGCCCGCGCGCACCGCGAATGCGCGGCCGTCTTCCCGCCCGAAACCGGCTCGAGCCGGCCAGTCCAGTATGTAGCAAGACAATACAAGGGAAGACACAACTCCAACGGGGAGGCGGGCGGGTTTGTGAGAACAATCAGCCTGCTGTCCTCAGAGAATACCTTCTACAGGTATGTAGCATTCGCTTTCTCCGAGGACAAGCAGGCTGCTTGTTCTCACTGATGGGGTATCCCTAGCCCCCAGGCTCACTCAAAACAACAACCATGGTCAATTGGGCCTCGCAACGGCGAGGACATAACTGAGATTGACCTAAAAAATTTACCAACTAACTGAGAGTGCAGCCTGGAACAGAACAAACAGGGCCCTCGGGGGGTGGAGTTGGATCCTAAAGCCCAAACAGGTTCTGAAGAACTGACTGCCCGAACCGACTGTCGCGTCGGGTATCCTGCTGCAGGCAGTAATGAGATGTGAATGTGTGGACAGATGACCACGTCGCAGCTTTGCAAATTTCTTCAATAGAGGCTGACTTCAAGTGGGCTACCGACGCAGCCATGGCTCTAACATTATGAGCCGTGACATGACCCTCAAGAGCCAGCCCC
Organism: Microcaecilia unicolor; assembly: GCF_901765095.1. Lineage (NCBI taxonomy): Eukaryota > Metazoa > Chordata > Amphibia > Gymnophiona > Siphonopidae > Microcaecilia > Microcaecilia unicolor. The sequence continues at coordinate 55,012,728 of NC_044031.1, read as the reverse complement.
GCCTGGGCATAAGTGAAGGAAATGCAATCTGCTAGCCAATTGGATATGGTGCGTTTCCCCACAGCCACTCCCCTCCTATTGGGAGCAAAAGAAACAAACAATTGGGCGGACTGTCTGTTGGGCTGTGTCCGCTCCAAATAGAAGGCCAATGCTCTCTTGCAGTCCAATGTGTGCAGCTGACGTTCAGCAGGGCAGGAATGAGGACGGGGAACGAATGTTGGCAAGACAATTGACTGGTTCAGATGGAACTCCGACACGACCTTTGGCAAGAACTTAGGGTGAGTGCTGAGGACTACTCTGTTATGATGAAATTTGGTGTAAGGGGCCTGGGCTACCAGGGCCTGAAGCTCACTGACTCTACGAGCTGAAGTAACTGCCACCAAGAAAATGACCTTCCAGGTCAAGTACTTCAGATGGCAGGAATTCAGTGGCTCAAAAGGAGGTTTCATCAGCTGGGTGAGAACGACATTGAGATCCCATGACACTGTAGGAGGCTTGACAGGGGGCTTTGACAACAGCAAACCTCTCATGAAGCGAACAACTAAAGGCTGTCCTGAGATCGGCTTACCTTCCACACGGTAATGGTATGCACTGATTGCACTAAGGTGAACTCTTACAGAGTTGGTCTTGAGACCAGACTCAGACAGGTGCAGAAGGTATTCAAGCAGGGTCTGTGTAGGACAAGAGCGAGGATCTAGGGCCTTGCTGTCACACCAGACGGCAAACCTCCTCCACAGAAAGAAGTAACTCCTCTTGGTGGAATCTTTCCTGGAAGCAAGCAAGATGCGGGAGACACCCTCTGACAGACCCAAAGAGGCAAAGTCTACGCTCTCAACATCCAGGCCGTGAGAGCCAGGGACCGGAGGCTGGGATGCAGAAGAGCCCCTTCGTCCTGCGTGATGAGGGTCGGAAAACACTCCAATCTCCACGGTTCTTCGGAGGATAACTCCAGAAGAAGAGGGAACCAGATCTGACGCGGCCAAAAAGGAGCAATCAGAATCATGGTGCCTCGGTCTTGCTTGAGTTTCAACAAAGTCTTCCCCACCAGAGGAGTGGGAGGATAAGCATACAGCAGGCCCTCCCCCCAATCCAGGAGGAAGGCATCCGATGCCAGTCTGCCGGGGGCCTGAAGCCTGGAACAGAACTGAGGGACTTTGTGGTTCGCTCGAGATGCGAAGAGATCCACCAAGGGGGTGCCCCACGCTTGGAAGATCTGGCGCACCACTCGGGAGTTGAGCGACCACTCGTGAGGTTGCATAATCCTGCTCAGTCTGTCGGCCAGACTGTTGTTTACGCCTGCCAGATATGTAGCTTGGAGCCCCATGCCGTGACGGCGAGCCCAGAGCCACATGCTGACGGCCTCCTGACACAGGGGGCGAGATCCGGTGCCCCCCTGCTTGTTGACATAGTACATGGCAACCTGGTTGTCTGTCTGAATTTGGATAATTTGGTGGGACAGCCGATCTCTGAAAGCCTTCAGAGCGTTCCAGATCGCTCGCAACTCCAGGAGATTGATCTGTAGACCGCGTTCCTGGAGGGACCAGCTTCCTTGGGTGTGAAGCCCATCGACATGAGCTCCCCATCCCAGGAGAGACGCATCCGTGGTCAGCACTTTTTGTGGCTGAGGAATTTGGAAAGGACGTCCCAGAGTCAAATTGGACCAAATCGTCCACCAATACAGGGATTCGAGAAAACTCGTGGACAGGTGGATCACGTCTTCTAGATCCCCAGCAGCCTGAAACCACTGAGAAACTAGGGTCCATTGAGCAGATCTCATGTGAAGGCGGGCCATGGGAGTCACATGAACTGTGGAGGCCATGTGGCCCAGCAATCTCAACATCTGCCGAGCTGTGATCTGCTGGGACGTTCGCACCCGCGAGACGAGGGACAACAAGTTGTTGGCTCTCGTCTCTGGGAGATAGGCGCGAGCCGTCCGAGAATCCAGCAGAGCTCCTATGAATTCGAGTCTCTGTGCTGGGAGAAGATGGGACTTTGGGTAATTTATCACAAACCCCAGTAGCTCCAGGAGGCGAATAGTCATCTGCATGGACTGCAGGGCTCCTGCCTCGGACGTGTTCTTCACCAGCCAATCGTCGAGATATGGGAAGACGTGCACCCCCAGCCTGCGAAGTGCTGCTGCTACCACAGCCAAGCACTTTGTGAACACCCTGGGCGCAGAGGCGAGCCCAAAGGGTAGCACACAGTACTGGAAGTGACGTGTGCCCAGCTGAAATCGCAGATACTGTCTGTGACTCGATCTTCTTGGGAATGTGGGGATTACTTAATGGCTTGGTCCAGTTCGCAAGCAATGTCTTTTTCAGGACATGGTGCAAGGGAACAGTGGACGCTTCCTTAGGTGGAGAAGGATAGTCCAGGAGCTCAAACATTTCAGCCCTTGGCTCGTCCTCCACAACCACCGGGAAGGGGATGGCCGTAGACATCTCCCGGACAAAGGAAGCGAAAGACAGACTCTCAGGAGGAGAAAGCTGTCTTTCAGGGGAGGGGGTGGGATCAGAAGTAAGACCCTCAGACTCCTCGTCAGAGAAATATCTGGGGTCTTCCTCTTCTTCCCACGAGGCCTCACCCTCGGTGTCAGACACAAGTTCACGAGCCTGTGTCTGCAACCTCGCCCGGCTCGACTCAGTGGAGCCACGTCCACGATGGGGGCGTCGAGAGGTAGACTCCCTCGCCCGCATCGGCGAAGCTCCCTCCGCCGACGTAGTCGGGGAGCCTTCCTGGGAGGTGGCCGCAGTCGGCACCGCACGCGGTACCGACGTCGGGGATCTCACCCCGGGCGATGGGCCAGCCGGCGCCACGCTCGACGGTACCAGAGGCGCAAGCACCGCCGGTACCGGAAGGGTAGGGCGCAACAGCTCTCCCAGAATCTCTGGGAGAACGGCCCGGAGGCTCTCGTTCAGAGCGGCTGCAGAGAAAGGCATGGAGGTCGATGCAGGCGTCGACGTCAGAACCTGTTCCGGGCGTGGAGGCTGTTCCGGGCTGTCCAGAGTGGAGCGCATCGACACCTCCTGAACAGAGGGTGAGCGGTCCTCTCGGTGCCGATGCCTGCTGGGTGCCGACTCCCTCGGCGACCCAGAGCTCTCGGTGCCGACGCGGGGAGGAGACCGGTGTCGATGCTTCTTCGACTTCTTCCGAAGCATGTCACCGGAGCTCCCCGGCACCGACGAGGAGGACGTAGAATCCAGCCGTCGCTTCCTCGGGGCCGAGGTCGAAGGAGGTCGATCTCGGGGGGGCTGTACCGCAGGAGCCCTCAGGGTAGGGGGAGACCCACCCGAAGGCTCACCGCCACCAGCAGGGGAATGGACAGCCCTCACCTGCACTCCTGACGATGCACCACCATCCGACGACATCAGCAGACGAGGTCCCGGTACCACCGACGTCGATGCAGCTATCCGATGTCCCGGCGCCGATGCAGAGGGCCGATGCCTCGATGCACTCGATGCACTGGCGGCCGAGGATGAAGGTCTGGACGCTGACGACGTCGATGCACTCGATGACCTTGGTGTCGATGCCGACGAAGAGCCCGAGAACAAAACGTTCCACTGGGCCAATCTCGCTACCTGAGTCCGCCTTTGTAACAGGGAACACAGACTACAGTTCTGAGGACGGTGCTCGGCCCCAGACACTGAAGACACGACGAGTGCCTATCAGTGAGCGAGATTACCCGGGCGCACTGGGTGCACTTCTTGAAGCCGCTGGAAGGCTTCGTCATGGGCGGAAAAATCACGCCGGCGAAATCAAAATCCGAAATGACGAATTTGAGCACCAAAAAGTTTTAGGGAGAAAATCTCGACCGAGGCCGAAAAGAGGCCTACCCCGACGACGAAAGAAAACTTACCGGGGCAAAGACTGAAAAATACGGGAAGGGACAAACGAAGCCCGGGGGGCTTCCGGAACACTTCCCAACAATTTTTTAAAGATTTTCCGAAGAAAACACACGTCAACGAAAAAAGGACGCGCGAGGTCGACTTTCCAGGGCTCGACACGGCGAAAACACGACCGTACCGAGTGCGGACAAAAGAAGACTGGCCGGCTCGAGCCGGTTTCGGGCGGGAAGATGGCCGCGCATGCGCGGTGCGCGCGGGCGCGCGAGGACTAGCAAAGGACTTTGCTAGTGAAGATTCCGATTGGAGGGGCTGCCGTGGACGTCACCCCATCAGTGAGAACAAGCAGCCTGCTTGTCCTCGGAGAAACATAATGACACCCAACGAGTTATTCCTCTCATTTTCTTAAATTGTTTTAAATTTGTCTTAGTTATGTGTTCTAATGTATACATATGTATGTTTTAATCTGCCAAGCCAAGAATTGCAGATTGAGCAGAATATACATTTTTAAATAAATAAATAAATAAAATCTTTTCAAAACTGTGGTGTGGAAGATGAGTTTTATCATGCTATTTCTTTTATTGTCTGTGTCCTCCGCTCACTGTTACAAATGTGATGGACCATCAATCTCTACTGGAATCATATAGACTATCGAGTCAGTATGAGAACTCTATGGTAGTGACTTTTTTTTTTCTAAACACCAGCCACACCTTTTAAATAAAACCCAGATGTTCAGTGCCACTATCCAGATAGAGCGGATAATGGCAATATTTTGAACTGCTAGAGCACCGATTTTTATATCCTAACAATCTGGATAGCAGACTGAATATCGCCAGTAAGCGGATAACTTCTGCCTCCATCCCAGCACTATGGTCTGTCACGATTTTCAGTGGCACTATCCATCTGGATAATAGTACTGAAAATCAAATCAGCAGCAAACAATTAGGTCCTACATTTCTAAAAGAATGAACACTGCTGCACTACCCTCTTCATTTTCTGAACCCTCTTGTACGCTCACAAGAAAAGGCCAAGAAGGGCAACTGCCCTCGGTGCACTACCACCCTTTTGAATCAGTCTGAGAGTCCATAAGCCCAAAAGAGAAGAGGGGAATGAGAAGCAACCCTGCCCAATGTGCCATTTTGTCCTGCGACCATCCTGCCCACTCAACCTGGTTGCCACATCCTCATGCTTTCTTAGAAAGCAAATGCTGTACATACGAAACTTTTGAAAAATTTGTGCACAAAGCGTCATTCACCACAATGCCATGTCCACACTAAGCTTTTATCACAGCCCACATATTCAATCACGTTCTTTTGGGTTCCTCGGGGCTCAATCCTCCACAATATTTATTTTAGTCCTCTAGCTACTCTCATATAGGCCTCTACCCTTAGTACTTACTTTTATGCCGATGATATATTAATTGCTCATTACACTACCAATTCAAATGCGGATTTTTCTCGTCTTCAAGCTTGTCTTGACAAGATTTACAATTGTCTTACCAAACATTTTCTGATTCTCAATCCTTGTAAAACTACAGCCTGTTGGCTCTCTGGGAGTGTATCTATCCGTGAAGTTGTTCCTGTTTTTTTTTTTTTTGGCACACCAATCCAGCCAGTCCCTCAATTCAAATACCTTGGCACCATTCTAGAATCCAAGCTGATGTTCACCGCTCAGATATCTTTAGTTTTGAAATCTGGGTTTTTTAAAGCTCTCCACAGACTTAGGTCTGTAAAGTGTTCCTTGGATTTTGATGCTTTATACACATTATGTCATGCATTTATTGGATCTCGATTGGATTATTGTTATGTCATTTACACGGGGGCGCCATAATTCGTGTAACTTGAATGCTTACAAACCCTTCGGAATACCACGGCACGGTTACTTTGCTCTGCCAGTCAGAGGGACCATGTTACCCCTTGAAAAACTTCACTGGCTTCCCATTCACTACAGGATTCAGTATAAAATGTTCACGTTAACCTTTAAGGCAATCCATACTGGCCTGCTACGGTACATCCCTGTACGCAATTTGCGATCTCTGAACAATTTTAGGGATTGGTTCTTCTCAATCCTCGCCAGTCACGCAAAGAAGCGCATTCTATTTTATGGCTCCATTTTTATGGAATAGTTTGCCTTTCGAAATAAGATTAGAACTATTCTTGAGGAATTTCAAGACTGTTTTAAAAACCCATTTGTGTTCCCCTTGCTTATGCTTAGCGTCAGTAAGATGCCTTGAAGTTAGGGCATTACTCGGCAGTCTTATTTACCATTATTTACGGTGTGTGTTCTTGATATGATTGTGATCTTTCCTATCAAATAATGGCGTTTTAGTATTTATAGTTTTAATTTTTTGTAGGTACATCACTTTGATTTACGCTTTAAAAAAGTGATTCATAAAGTTTTAACAAACATAAACATTCATTAAGCAAGAGAAAAGGGATTCTTTTTTTTAGAGGAAGTGCCATGAAACTATTAGTGAACAAAATAAAAGGGCACCTTCCACTGACATTTTGTACTAAAATGCTAACTTTCATACATGAACTTGAAAGTTTTAGCATGGAATGGATCTCATGACCAAGGCAACTGGGAAAGCAGAACACCCACAAAATCAAATTCTCCACAATAAGCAATGTATTTCTTTTTACTTATGATTTCTGCAATGCATTTTGTGGTTTTATTACTCAGTTGACATAGAGGGGCATAATCGAACGGCGCCGGCCATCTTCGGGGCCGGCTCCGCGACGGGGCGGAGCCAAGCGTATTTTTGAAATAGCCTTGGCGCCGGCCAATTCGCTCGCCGGGTTTAGAGCAGGATCGCTGGGTTTATATGAGATGGCCGGCTTCGTTTTTCAGCCATAATGGAAACCGGGCCCGGCCATCTCAAACCCGGCAAAATGCAAGGCATTTGGGCGTGGGAGGAGCCAGCATTTGTAGTGCACTGGCACCCCTCACATGCCAGGACACCAACCAGGCACCCTAAGGGGCACTTAAAAAAAAAAAAGCTTCCAGGTGCATAGCACCCTTACCTTGGGTACTGAGCCCCCCAAATCCCCCCCAAAACCCACTTGCCACAACTCTACACCATTACCATAGCCCTAAGGGGTGAAGGGGGCACCTACATGTGGGTACAGTGGGTTTTTGGAGGGCTCAACATTAACCACCACAAGTGTAACAGGTAGGGGGAGGTGGGCCTGGGTCCACCTGCCTGAAGTGCACTGCACCCACTAAAAACTGCTCCAAGGACCTGCATACCGCTGTCAAGGAGCTGGGTATGACATTTCAAGCTGGCATACAGGCTGGCCAAAAAAGTTTTAGGTTTTTTTTTTTTTGGGTGGGAGGGGGTTGGTGACCACTGGGGGAGTAAGGGGAGGTGATCCCCGCTTCCCGCCGGTGGTCATCTGCTCAGTTGGGGCACTTTTTTCAGACTTGGTCCTAAAAATAAATGGACCAAGTCCGGCCGGTGAAATACTCGTTTGAGCTGACCATTTTTCTTTCATTATAAGGTGAATCCGGCCATCCGGTACCCATGCTCCCGTCCCGCCCTCGCTACCCCACCAACACGTCCCCTTGAAGGTTGGCCGGTGCCGCGACGAAAAAGCAGTTGGGGCCGGTTAAAATCGGCTTTCGATAATACCGATTTGGCCGGGATCAGGAGATCGCCAGCGATCTCACAATTTGTGTCAGAAGATTGCCGGCGATCCCTTTCGAAAATGAGCTGGATAGCAATATAGTAGAGGATGGCAGAAAAACACCATGCTGCCAGCCATAAAGTTTGACTACTATCACTTTTTATCCAGGTCAGTTACTGTTTTCTTTGCTGGTTCACCACCATCCGGGATAGATGATCATTAAGACCCCATATTTATTCTAACATCCAGTCTTACCTCCAAGCTTTGTAACAATCTGAACAGTTACAAAAACTAGAAGGCTGTTACCAAAACAGTCTCCTACATTCCCATAGACTTGTTGGACTGTAACCTACCATCACAGACCCAGTTGGTTTCTGATAGAGATAGCCTACTAGTACCAACCCAGCTTCCACAAGTAACCCTGAACAAAGAGAGAAGCTTCTACAATCGGGCTGATGCCTGCAGGTTAGTCATGACTGGGTATGGTACAGCAAGGCCATAGGGACCATCATTCAACAGTCTCATTAGTTTTTAGTTAACTGTTTGATTAATTTGTGGCCCTTGCAGACCATCAGTAAATACCACTGATCTTGTTTTCAGGATATGCCCCAGATAAATTTGTATGAATATAACCTCCATTGAAGGTACATCTCTGTCACATACATTTACTAGAGATATTCTGAAAACCATAACCTTTGAGGACTGGAAAAGGATACCATTGGTTCCCAAACCTGGTCCTGGAGGCAACCCAGCCAGTCAGATGTTCAGGATACCCACAATGAATATTCATGAGAGAGATCTGAATGTACTGCCTCCACTGCATGCAAATCTCTCTCATGAATATTCATTGTGGTATACTGAAAACCTGACTGGCTGGGGTGCCTCTAGGACCAGTTTTGGGAACCACTGGTATAGACTATTACAAAGCTTGCAGATAAGTGAAGACATGATAAAAAAAAATTATGCAACATAAACGGGTGTAAAAAATCCTTGCTTTTCCTACTGGAATAAATCATGGATTGGTAAATTATACACTGCTGTGACATAGTAAAAACTATCACTTGTCCGTGTCTGAATTGAAAAACCAACAAAGTATACAAACCTTTGCCATTTACTTCTCTAGGCCTTGGCTTTCTTGTAGTATCTGTAACATAAAAAGATTATCCAAGATTTCAAGGCCAGCCAGCACAACAATATAAAGACAACAGTTAGCTAATAATATACACAGACCTAGAAAATGTATTAAATATAAAAAGTGACCCCTCCTCAGGCATAACATTAGGAATATGTCTTCATAGAAAGGGCAATGGATATATGATGCAACTTCCCAGTGGAGGTGGTTTAGGGGGAAAGAAAACAGCAGAATTCAAGAAAATATGAGATAAGCCCAGGGGATCTCTACATGTAATGAAGCAAGAGCAAAGCGAGAGATCAAGTAGAATCTGCAGTTTTTCAAGGAGAATGAAAAACAGGCCAACTAGATGGATCTTAACAGTTTTCATCAGTCATCATTCCATGTTTCTGTACTTCAATTCACATCTAACTCCTTGTGCACAGCAATGCAAAAAGGACAAAGTCAACTTAATATTCCTCAAGAGACATTTTATTTTAGCTCAACCAACTAGGTCATAATGTCCCTTTAGCTGTACAACCCAACTCAAAAAATCAGTCTGTCTTATTTCATTCCACTAGTTGTGGCATTAGTGATAGGACACCATATTTTTACCACATTCCACCGATTACGTAATGAATATAGGATTTGATTCAAGGTCCTCTGTATGACAAACCACTGCAAGGCACAAATGCAGGGGAAACTTCATTAGGTACTGTTACATCATCAGCTGTGATCCTCCCCAAGATGCCATGTTGGCTGAACCAACATTCAGGGGAAGTACACTGGTTGGGTACCAGGAAGAGGCCTTTTTTTTTTTTTTTTTGCTGTGTAGCTTCTGTTTTGTGGAATAAACTTCCATTGAATGCTCAAGAAGCAACTATGGTTTTTAGGAACATTTTTATTTCAAGAAACACTTACCTCCCCCCCACCTCCTCCGTTTACTAAGCTGTGCAGCAATGCCAACACAGCCCATTCAAAGTGAATGGGCTGTGTCGGCGTTAGCGCACCACCAGTTGCTAGCACAAATAAATAAACAGGGGCGATTAGTTAACTGAAACAGTGTTTTCCTGTAATAAAGGGCTAGCATAGATGAGAAGGGTGGTGGGTTTTGTTTGTGTTGGGTTGTATATTTATTGTTGTCATTTTACTGTTATGATGGATATTCTTTGCCTTTAATTTATAATTTACCTTGAACAGTGAAACACAGGTGAGAAAGATAAACTATCTACATATTATTTAATAATGTGATACAATAAACTGACAGCCCACGAGTTTGCCCGACAAGCAGGCATTGGCACTATTATATATATTACACCAAAAGTTTCATAATTAAGCTAAGCTTACCAAAATGTTCTTCTTTTAAGATCTTAGTTTACACTCCCAGCCTTCAAGGGCCACCAATAGGTCAGCTTTTTTAGGATATCCCTAATATTCATGAGAGAAATTTGCATATAATGGAGTTAGCAGGTATGCAAATCTTTCATACATATTCATTAGGAATATCCTGAAAAGCTGACCTGTTGGTGGCCCTCCCTCTACGACTGGGAATGAAGACCAAGGTTGTAAGGTATTTCATATCTATGAAAGTGAACATTTCATTTCAGGGGCTCTTCTTAAATTGATAAATATTATTTTATTTATTAGGATTTATTAACTGCCTTTATGAAGAGATTCACTCAAGGCTACGTACATAAGTGAATTCAGTACAGCCATGATGAACACTAGAACTTGGTCCCTGTAAGTTAGGCCATGTTCAAAGAATGCTCAGTTAAACAATATTAATTGCTGAAGCTTAGACCTGCAATTCATTTCCTTAGCTTTAAGAACCAAATCAGGTAGCTAGTGTTGAAAATCAATGCATGCTACCATTAATTTCTTCTTTGCCCTAAATCTCCTCCTACAGTTTTCAAAGGGGCCAAGTTAGGCGCTTAAGTCCCCAAATTAAGCATCTAAAGCCTTTGACACTTGACCCCTCCTTGTGAAAAGTCCAGTGCATTTAATTGACAAATGATAACATCCCATTTGGTAGGTTTTAAACTCTCTAAGAATATCAAGTCATACAGTGTGTGGATTAGACCAAGTAAGACCAGTAAGCATTTGAGAGCATCCATGTTTACTTCAATAGCCATCAAGAAAGCAAACTGCTCACAATCATGCACAAATACCTACGGGAAACGCTGAAGCCAAAAACACCTTCATGGTCCTGAAGAAGCCTCTTCAGCAAAGTGCTCTTTCCTGCCCCTGAGGGACCACTCAAAACAACTGGCTGGGGTCCTGCCATCACTAGAGAGAGAGAGAAAAAGAGACCACAGTTCATTGCGCCTTATGGTAACCATGTGGCTCCATGCCACTCATTCAATTTTTGATAGTGACTCCAGTTCTTCAATCAGGTAAACTTATTGGATTTTCTATATTTATTACTCACCTTTTCCAAGACAAAGGAAGAAATCATTCAGTTAACAGGTGGTCACTCAGCCACCTACTGATGAAACCTGATGACCAAATCAGTACTTATAATTAGCACTGAATTTGGCCATGATGAATTAACAAATCCCAGGAGACAAAGCAACAAAGGAAGTGTGAATAAAGGCTGACATTTATACCAACTATTATTTTGCTCAGCAGAAATACAGCTTACAGCTAAGAGTCCCCACCACACATACACTCTTGCAATTAACTTCCTTTCTATGCAAAGGGTGTTTCAGAGACACAAAAAAAAAAAGGCCAAACAGGTGTACAGCACTAAATTTACTCAAAGAGAACACTATTTTGGTAAAAAGGGGAAGTGTAGATAGAAAAAAAGTATTCCAGAGCAAACCTCAACTCCACGTGCCAAAGCCAGTGGTTCCCAAACTTTTTTGGTTCACAGTGCCCTTAGTGTCCAAGTAATTTTTCGTGGCACACCCCACAGGCCACGCAGCACCCCCCCCCCCCCCCCCCCCCCCAGCCACACAGGTCTCTCCCCACCCTGCAGCAGCATGGAGTCCTACCTTTTCTGGATTTGGGACTGGTGCCGGCAGCTGCGTGTGAGGGGAGAAAGATGCTTTTACAAGTAGATATGGGAGAGGGAGCTTAGCCGCCAGACCTTGAACAGGTGAGAGAGAGAGAGGGATATACACTTCCTTCTCCTTCCCCTTTGGCTTTGGCAAGGAGGAAGTGACCGGCTGCACAGCAGGTCTCTTCCTCCTCCTGCTCTGACTTAGACCCAACTGTTTTTACATGAACCGCATGGTTCACATAAACAATCAGGTCTAAACCGGCGCAGGAGGAGGAAGTGACCTGCTACGCAGTGTTTACTTCCTCCCCTTCTTGTTGTGCTTGATGGCTCAACAGTTGGCTTGCACAATTCAGAAAAAAATGTACTACCGGATCTTGTGAGCCGGCTCTAGCACACTCACTGTGCATCTCCTTTTGCGGCACCCTTGTGAGTTTGCCGTGGTGCACAGTTTGGGAAATAGTGGCCAAAGCTATTTCTTTTGCACCACTTCTCTTCTATGGGGTGGGGGTTGGGGTGCTTGTGGAAGTGACCCTCTTGTATGCAGCTTTTTTTTTTTTTTATAAATGTCTCCCTTCCTGTCAGTAAATGAGCCAATCACTGCTCATGTACTGACAAGACAAGGGGAGTGGGAACATTTTGGCAATGAGCTGCAGATTACACTGTTTGTTTTTGACAGACCATACATTTTAACATGGCAGTAAAACGCGATTTGAAAGCGCAAAACCTCTCCACGAAAAACTACATTGGCTCCCAATCAAAGAACACATCGCCTTCAAAATCTGCACCCTGGTTCACAAAATCATCTATGGAGAAGCCCCGAGTTACATGATAGACTTGATTGACTTACCAATTAGAAATACATCCAAATCAACACAATTTTATCTAAATCTGCACTACCCAAGCTGCAAAGGACTTAAATACAAAACAATTTACGCATCTATTTTTTCCAACATAAGCACACAACTGTGGAACGCATTACCAAAAGCCTTGAAAATGACGTTAAGACCACCTAAACTTCCGGAAATCACTAAAAACCAACCTGTTGAAAAAGGCATACCCTACCGATCCAACTTAAATGCCTAATCTCTGCAAAACAACCAAACTAAAGCACGTAATGGACATAACACAACTCTTCCGTTCTCCGATTCCCTAATGTGGCTGTTCTACATGAACTTGATCTTACCACATCACCCTGTATTTGTTCACACCGGAGCCTGCAAAGGCCTCTCCGGTACTATGTAAGCCACATTGAGACTACAAATAGGTGGGAAAATGTGGGACACAAATGTAACAAATAAATAAATAAATAAAAATTTGCATGCTCACTTACTTCTGCATCTCTATGGTAACTTTTTGCGGAAAGCTTGCGTTAGAAGTGGCGTGTGCTCAGCGGCTCTAACACGTGGCTTTCTGCATTGACTTCGGAGTCTGGTGGATTCCAGACAAACATAAGAAGGTGAGGGAATAACTAGTCTAGGTGGCCAATATGGAATAATGAGAGAGGAAAGAGAGGAAAGATAAGTAGGAATACTAGCATTTAGTGCACTGTGAGTCAACAGGAAAATCTTGACAGTATTTCTAAATTTCACCAGCAGCCAATGATAACGAACAAATAGTAATCATACTTAAGGGCATGACACAGTAAATGGAGGGCAGTGTTTTGTAAGGTTTGCAAATGTACAATTGAGGGGTTTGCCATAAATAGAATGCTGAAAAGAGCTCCAGTCATCAACAGATTTTTGATAAAAAGAAAAGACAGTTGCTCTAAAGAGGGGACTTTTTAGATAAAGATCTATCATTTAATGACCAAATCTCTTCTGCAGTTTGCACAGAATTTGCAAGACTCACAAAGGTCTTACAGCCAAAGGACAGGCAGAAAGTGATGATTTAGCAGTTCTGCTTCAAACACTTGTGTTTTCCAGCCTATCGTAACTTGATTGACAGTGGGCTGCCAAAATATCAATTGTGTAGACTGCAATGAATTCAAAATACTGCCACCAGACTGTTTGAAAAAAAAGGTGCAGGGTCATGTTATACCACTATTGGCAGAACTGCACTGGTTTCCTATGGGGCAGCGTATTGCATTTAAAATCCTTTGCTTAACTTATAATAAGCTGCATGGCAACAGACCCCAATATTTGATGGAAATTTTGAAAAGTTATGAACCCAGTAGAAATGTAAGATCCTCTCAACTGGAATTGTTAGAAATGGCAGGCAGGGTGAAATTGCGGGGACATCACTAGTCTGACATTATGGAACTTTATTCTTTGTGATCTAAGAAAGCCAGAGTCTCTCTTAATATTTAAGAAAGCCTTGAAGACCTGGCTTTATCAAAAACTTTTGTTTTTTTTCTGAGAGGAAAGCAAGGGCATCTAGATTAAGATGTTTTATATAATTTAACGTGCAATTCTGATAACTGCTACAAGTTCTGTAGCTTGATTGTTTTATTGTAAATTGCCCCGAGCTATTTGGTGAGGTAAGAGATCAAATCCTGTAAGGGAAATGGGACTTGATATACCACCTTTCTGTGGTATTTTGCAACTACATTCAAAGCGGTTTACATATATACAGGTACTTATTTTAACAAAACATGGATTAAGGTATGTAACGATTGTTAGAATAACTACTTAGCGAATGTAGTTGTGAGCACTATAAAGCCTGTTTTCACAACACAGGAAATTGGAGGTATAAAAGAGAGAGCTCAGCATCATTCAGCACTCCTAAGTATTGAAAATGATTCTTGGTAGATACCGGAGAACCAAGAAAGTTATCAGCAGGAGGCGACCCAAAATCCAGTATGCTATTCTTTTTTTTTTTTTAACACTGCAAAAACAAATCAGGCGCTGATCGCAGAGACATTACTGTGTTTCTAAAGGGAGCAAAAATATTTTGCTTCTGCTTACTGAAGGAAAAGTGATGGAAACAAATGCTACCTAATGCTGGCTCAATTCTACAGAACAGGGCTAAGCCGGCTCTCTCTGCAGAGCATTCACTAGCAGCACACGTTTCAGACTCGCTCCCTTTGGGCCAAGTCTGAGAGAAAACTGCTGTCTAACCAAATAAGGAAACCAGTTCTTTCATAGCCACATTTTCTCAATGAGTATACAGAACGTGAGATTGGAAAGCAAGTTCTAAGAATCCAGTAGCCACTTGCACACATGGGGGGATTCTTCAGCTTAGCTCTCAGTCTGCTCTATGTCGCTGATCAAAAAGCAGGGACAGGGTGACTTACAGATAAGTGGGACAGCCTCAGACCCTAGTGGAAATAAGCAGAAATCAAAATAGTATCATACAACAGAAAGGCAGAATCTTTCCTGGAGTTGTCACAAGCAGAGCCCCAGTACTATACAGGAAAAAAGGGAGTTTTCTGAAATCCAGTAAATAGTTCACCAAGTACCACTATCACCTCACCCAGGTTCTTTCCAGATAATTCTTGCAAGGAAAAGCTTCCTACTGCAAAAAATAAAAAGTTTCAACTCAGTTTGCTTACAGTTCTTTTTACAGTAAGCTGTTCCACACCTCATTATTTGTATCCTGTAGCATTCACTACACAATCCTGGAAACAAGGAAATGGGAAGACGTGGCTATTTTACAGACACGCCCAAAAACCACAACAAAACCAACACAGCTAAAGTACTTTCACCATACAGTATTTGTGCTGCACATACTCACCCTTAACTCTCTGTTTTCTGGCGATTAATATGTGGAGCACATTACACAGAGATGATGAGAAGCTGAACTGTAGAAATGATAAGTCCTAGGACAGCAAGGAATAAACTCCAGGTCACCAGGCAGGCAGATTTTTTCTCTCCTCCTACTCACTCCCACTGGCAGCACACGCCCTGGTGACGAGGCACTTATGCCATTCTCTCTTGCAATGCCACAGGAATCACAATAACTCCCTAATCTTGCAGACCCTTCCCGTTTGGACAGTATTTACTACTCTGATGCTCAGTTTGTTTTACTGGACTATTTGCTAGTTCAGACATCATTCACTGGATAAATAATACAAATAAGGATAGTTTGATGTCCATCAAACTTAGTATACCCTCTTCTCCACCCTTCCCTCCCCTCAGCTTCGTAGGACAACTGAGTCTGTGGGAATTGCAGACTCCCACAGGTGGGAACAATTTCTTTCTTTACTGCAGGGTGAGAAGCTTTCATTACAGAGTGAGAACAAAAAAGCTCATAAGCATGAAAATAGAGAGTTGCATACAGCTACAAACCCAGACATAAAGCATTGATTCAAGTTACACTGTCTAAATCTGTATCAACAGGCATATTGTAAACATAAAAAAAGCTTTTTGCCTGGCAGCCTAAAGACAACACACCCTGATAAATGAATCAAATGTGTGTAATGTTTTTACCTGTGTAGACATGGATGAAATACATCTGTATTCACTAAAGTGGCCTCCTTGCTTTTCTTAAAACCCACCTCTTCAATGTCGCATTCGGCACCTAACCATTATACCTCTATTCAGGAAATCTAGACTGCCCCAACTTGACATTTCATTCTTTAGATTGTAAGCTCCTTTGAGCAGGGACTATCCTTAATTGTAAAACTGTACATCGCTGCGTAACCCTAGTAGCGCTTTAGAAATGTTAAGTAGTATTAGTAGTAAAGTAGTCTGCAGCAAGGTGAATAGTGTCAGACCACAGACTCTCTCCCTACAGACAGTGCAGCTTTGCAGACTTAGCAAGTACCCAAGAAAGGACTGCTCTGTGAATGTTAGCAAGTGAAATCAGCACAACGCATTTAAGCCCTTGAAGAGGATCTGAGATCCAGAACAACAGAGCTTCCCAAATGGTGGGTGGTGACACCAAATGGGGTCACAAAACCTGCACTCGGGATCAGAACCTAGGTGGGATCTCTACAGGAGCATCATTATTCTGCACCTCCATTTAAATCAATTCAATTCAAATCAATTCTTGTATACCGCTAATATCCCCTTCCCAGGGTTCAGTGCGGTTTACATTCTAGGTGAGACAAAAGCAAACTGTGTCAGTGTGAAGTTTGAGAAACATTAGAGACCACTAGATTAATGCATGAGACTAAAAACATTAAGGAAAGGACAATGGACGATAGGGGGTAGAAGTCATGATGGATTGCTAAGAAGCAGTCTTTGGGAAGAGAAAGGTTTTTAGCCTCTTCCTGAAGTTGAGGTAGCTGTTTTCTGTTCCGAAGCTCCAGGAGGTCACAGAATTGTATTTGTCCGCAATCATAAGGCAAAGCAACAAAAAGATTGGCAAGTACTACAGAACACTGTTGCTGTTTATGAGATGTTCTCCTCCTAGTGGCAAGTCACAGAAATGCAAACCTCATTCACATCTGCTCACGTGAATGGGCAACCTGCTCCCAGCAAGAACTCCTGGGGGAATTCTGCTAACAAAACAAAAATCTGCACAGTTTTTACATATTCTGCAAAATTCTGCACATCTATATTAGTAACTTGTTTAAGTAAGATTCCCCCATAGGCAAGACATACAACTGAGTTCGATTCCCACTTCAGGCACAGGCAGCTCCTTGTGACTCTGCCTGCCATGAGTAGGAAAGCGCAGGGTTACAAATGTAACACAAGTAAAATAGATACTATTGGAGATTCTACATGGAATGTTGCTACTATTTGAGATTCTAGATGGAATGTTGCTACTATTTGAGATTCTACATGGAATGTTGCTACTATTTGAGATTCTACATGGAATGTTAATAATGTTGCTATTCCACTAGCAACATTCCATGTAGAAGCCTGCCCTTGCAGCCGCGCAGGCTTCTGTTTCTGTGAGTCTGACGTCCTGCACGTATGTGCAGGACGTCAGACTCACAGAAGCAGAAGCCTGCGCGGCCGCATTGCTGATCTGCAAGGGCAGGCTTCTACATGGAATGTTGCCAGTGGAGGAGTAGCCTAGTGGTTAGGGTGGTGGACCTTGGTCCTGAGGAACTGAGTTTGATTCCCACTTCAGGCACAGGCAGCTCCTTGTGACTCTGGGCAAGTCACTTAACCCTCCATTGCCCCATGTAAGCCGCATTGAGCCTGCCATAAGTGGGATAGCGCGGGGTACAAATGTAACAAAAATAAAAAATAAATAAATCTTGCGACGCTGTAGAAATGATTATTAGTAGTAGAAGTGGAAGGCTTCTCCATACCCCAAGGCCAGACTACACCAGCTTTCTCCTTGCTCAAGCTCGGACAGCCTCCAACCTCGGAGAAGTCCCACTCCCCCAACTAGCATGAAACCCCCTTTCTATGCCTACTCTCACCCCCCCCCCAACCCCAAGAAGATTCAATCCCCAGTATTCTCTGCTCCCTTTCGAATATGAACACCCCTCAAGCTTTCTTTCTATCTCTCCCTGTCCTCTAGAAAGACCCTTAGTTTTCTCTCCATACCTCTCTTTCTCAAATCCTGCCCAGACACATCCCCCTTCTGCCATCACTCATTTTTCTCTCTCTCTCACACCTTAACCCAACATATATACACAGCTTTCTCTAGAACTCCCTCCCCTGGAATACACACCTCTACAGCTCTTTCAACCCCTCCCCCCATCAGATAATCATTTTTCTCTTCCTTATACCCTATCCCCTGCACCCCTCCCCCATAGCTCTCTTTCTAAAAGTCTTCTTTCCCTCTAGCACACACATACATATAGCTCTTCCACTCTTCCTCCCTCAGCTCCAGTGTTGCCAGGTGGGCGGCTTTACCGCCCAATTGGGCGGTTTTCCGCGACCCGCCGCGGGAAATTTTTGCCCGCGGTGGGTTGCGGTTTTTTGGGCTTCTTTTTTGTTTTTTGGGCGGTTTTTTTGGCGGTTTTTTTGGCCGCGGGGGGCGGGGTTAGTGACGTTCAGGGCGGGGCCGATGACGGTGGGGGCGGGGTTTGAGTTTAGGCAGGTTTTGGGCTGGATTTAGGCTGGTTTGGGTGGGAAAAAAATTTTCCACCTGGCAACATTGCTCAGCTCACATACAACTATAACTCTCTCTCTATCTCTCTCAACTACCTCCCCATAGTTCTCATCATTCACTACCCACCCCATACACTCCCTATAGCTCTCTCACACTTGCCATGCCCCTATCACAGAATACAGCTCATAGCCCTCCCCCATAACTTTCTCAATGACTGCCCCCCCATATATCTCTTCAACTTCTCCTTCCCTCCCTCCCAGCCCAGAGACACCCAGTAGCGCCAGTCTCACCATGGAGCAACTGCCCTGCTTTTCAGCCCCTACAGATTTATGCAAATGAGGCCTACACAATAAACCTCTACATCCCCCATAGATCCACTGCACACATACCACCTCTCTTCCCTCCTACAGTCTCTATCCCCCTTCCCCCGCATACAGACAACTGGCTCTCCCCTCTCCTGCAGAAGTCCCCCACACACAGGACCTCCATGTAGGAGCAACCTCCCCTCCCCCCCAGCATCCCACAAGCAGAAGTGTAGCTGAATATCGGGTTGTGTGCTCCTCCTCCTCCTCCTCCTCTGCTACTGGAGGAGTAGCCTAGTGGTTAGTGCAGCCGACTTTGATCCTGGGGAACAGAGTTCAATTCCCACTGCAGCTCCTTGTGACTCTGGGCAAGTCACTTAACCCTTCATTGCCCCTGGTACAAAATAAGTACCTGAATATATGTAAACCGCTTTGAATGTAGTTGCAAAAACCTCAGAAAGGCGGTATATCAAGTCCCATTCCCTTCCCCTTCCCTTCGGCACTGAATGCAAACTTTGAACCCCGGACACTAGAGCCCCGTGGTTCAAAGTTTGCATTCAGTGGTGCAGTGACAGAGGAGGATGCAGCCTGAAGTGCAGTCACTTTCCTCCTTCTCAGTTTGTGGTGATCAGCACCAGGGAAAGGGTGCTTCCAAGTGGAACTGGGATGGGGAGGGGTGGGGGGCGGTGGGGAAGGGAAGATGTATGCATGCATGCTAGAAGGGAAGAAAGGGGATGGATACGGAGCAGTAATATGAGTTGTTACTGCATCCTGATCTCAGGGCAGAAATTCTGCAAAGTACAGTAGTGCAGAATTCCACCAGGAGTAGCCAAGATAAATGCACATGGATTCAGAAGCAGATCCACAATCTTACAACCAAGTATGAACCTTAAATATCCACTGCTGATCTCTCAACTCTGTTTTATTTATTTATTACATTTGTACCCCGCTCTTGCCCACATACAGCAGGTTCAGTGTGGCTTACATAGTAAAAAGAAAGCATTTTACATGGTAGAGAATAAATCAAAACAAGGAAATGTAGGAAGAGTATTATAAACTGTGATGATCATAACTACTTACATTACGAAACGTTTTACAAAGGATATGTGAAAAGAATATTATGAGCCATGTGGTTTCAAATACAGCATTCAATCATGTTTTATTCAATCATGTTTTATTACAAAATATAGAGATTGATTCAGGGACCTGGTCTCAGTTTTGGGTCAGAGCAGGGGATACTGTTGAGGAATCTCTCATGTAGCTTGGGGACAGGAAGCCTCAGTCTTTGAACAGCCATATTCGGGGTTCTCAGTTAGGTTCTGGAGCAAGCTTAACTCCCTCAGCAGCCATCGCCGAAAACGGCAGAAAATTCAAAATGGCATCTTCGAGCTAAAATCACCCCGCTGAAACCAGCGACTGCGGGCCCTCCCCGGAGGAGCTGAGTACCGCTCTTACCTCAAAAGACCGAGTCCAAGAGCTCCAGTCACGCTGTAACTCAGGAAACGCCTCATAAATAGTAGCGCTGAAAAAAACTTCTTTTTTTTTTTTTTTTAACGCTGTGAGGAAAGTTGGAGGCAAACAGCTACAGAGGCACTCCGGAGGCCGCGGGGGAGTGGAAAAGGCAGGGAAAGGGCGAACCTATGTGCCTGCATCCACTTAGGGGGAAGGGTAAGGCAGGGAAAGGGCGAACCTATGTGCCTTTAAAGTGGGCTCCACTTAGCCACAACACCCCTGCTACAACTGGCAAAAGCACAGGAGCCACCCCAGGCAGAATCTTCAAGGAGCTGAATAAGCTGCATCCAACCCTGCTGGGAGATAGAGAAATACTGAGAGGCAGATGGAGCTAGTCGTCCTAGAGGCACTATGGCTTTCAGTGTTCTCTATCTCCCCCTGCTGGTAGGTGGACACAACCCATTCGTAATGGATTCATCTGCTGCTGATGACAAGGAAAACCCCATTACAGAACAGGCAGAATAAACTCCCAGAGGGAAAGCAGCGCAAGAATTCTCAAAGAATAATCACATAAACCTGCAGAAGGATCGACGCAGGAACAGCGCAAAGAGAACTCAGGCCTGAGAACGGCTACAGTGGAAGAGTACCAGCAAGCAGGAATGGCATGGCTAGGGAGCCGCTGAAGAATAAAGTCAATCCAATCAACTGTACAGTGCTGTGTATGTCT
Source organism: Microcaecilia unicolor (assembly GCF_901765095.1). Lineage (NCBI taxonomy): Eukaryota > Metazoa > Chordata > Amphibia > Gymnophiona > Siphonopidae > Microcaecilia > Microcaecilia unicolor. The sequence goes on along the minus strand of NC_044031.1, from coordinate 54,991,770 downwards.
AGTAGCGCTATAGAAATGATAAGTAGTAGTAGTAGTCAAAATGCAAAGGACTGAAAATTGCACAAAGAACATCCTGAGAGATGGAGTGGAGGAGTGGCTTAGTGGTTAGGGTGGTGGACTTTGGTCCTGGGGAACTGAGTTCGATTCCCACTTCAGGCACAGGCAGCTCCTTGTGACTCTGGGCAAGTCACTTAACCCTCCATTGCCCCATGTAAGCCGCATTGAGCCTGCCATGAGTGGGAAAGCGTGGGGTACAAATGTAACAAAAAAAATAAATGACAAGAAACCACCAGAGACCAGGCAAGCTAGACCTGCCTGAGCATAGAACAAATAGCTACCTCCGACACTAGCCAGGGCAGAACTCAGACCTTGCACAGAGGAGGCAGGAGAAGACAGGAAACAGTAAACTGCACACAAGCATGAAGAGCCCCTACTGAAATTCCCAAGAGGCACTGAAGTCTGCGAAATGCAGACTGCAATACTGCTAGACAAATGAGCCTCACCCCACAAAGTTGTAGGAAAGCACGCAGCCCGTTACCACATCGGTAACGCTGGACATACTGGAAAAAGAGCTGTACAGTCTGTCCATCATCCGCTAGGAGACAGAGAAAATACTGAGTGTTCCAGGCTGCATAATATCCTTAAACTCCTTAATATCAACTATTTTCTCTCTCTCCTTCCGCTGGTGGATGGACATAACTCATTGGTCTGGATTGGTCTAGTACTGATGACAAAGAAAGCCCTCTTATTTCTCCTCAGCTGTCTCTTCTCCAAGCTGAGGAGTCCTTATCTCTTTAGCCTCTCCTCACAGGAGAGTTATGCCATCCTCCATAATTTTGATCACCCAACTCTGTACCTTTTCTATATTTCCACCATATCGGGGTTTCTTTTACGATGCAGTGACCAGAATTGAATACCATAATCAAGGTGTGGACGCACCATGGGGAAAAAGCCAAAAGGTGGCAATATGGTATTCTTTATTTTATTCTTGCTTTCCTAATAATTCCTGACATTCTGTTTGCTTTTTTGGTCACACTATACTGAGCAGAAGATTTTTACATATTTATCCACAATGACATCTAGATCCTTTTCCTGGATGGTGACTCCTAATGTGAAACCTAGCATCGTGTAACTATAATTTGGATTATTCTTCCCTATATGGACCACTTTGTACCACATTGAATTTGATCTGCCATCTGGATGCCTGGTGTCCCAGTCTCTCAAAATCTTTCTGCAATTTGTCACAATCCATGTGTGATTTAACTACTTTGAATAATTTGAGGTTATCTGCATCTCTTGAACAAACTACTACACACTACGCCGCTCACCACAATCAATACTGACATCCCATCTGCAGACAACCTTGCTAAATACTTCAACGAAAAAATTACTAACCTACGCAAAACTCTACCTCAGGACAACCCAGACATCGAAAACTTCATCAATGAACTGGACCCAACCCCTGATGAATACCCAGCGGACCACATCTGGGCAAATTTCAATCTCCTCACTGTCGAATCAGTTACCCAGGCGATCAAGAGGTACTCCAACAGCCACTGTCAACCTACCCCAGCTACCTAATAAATTCCGCCCCCCATTGCTTCATAACAGACCTTACATCCCACTTAAACTTCTTGCTTCAACAAGGCACCTTCGCTAAAGAAAAAGGCAACATCCTACTGACCCCAATATCAAAAGACACCAAGAAAAAAAAGAAATGACATTAACAACTACCGTCCAGTAGCATCTATCCCACTGGTAGTCAAATTAATGGAAGGCTTGGTAACCAAACAACTTAATGAATACATAGACAAATTCACAATATTACACGAATCACAATCAGGATTCCGCCCTCTACACAGCATCGAAACAGTACTACTTACTCTCTTAACTAAATTCAAGCAGGAAATAGCAATAGGCAAAAGTATACTTCTCCTACAATTTGACATGTCCAGTGCATTCGACATGGTCAATCATAATATATTACTAAGACTCCTAGACTACTTCGGAATCAGTGGAAACACACTCGAATTGATCAAGGGTTTCCTAACCACTAGAACATATCAAGTGAAAGCTAGCACAAACATATCATCAGCTTAGAAACCAGACTGCGGAGTACCGCAGGGATCACCATTATCACCGATCCTTTTCAACCTCATGATGACCCCACTAGCCAAGTCCTTATCCACCCTTTCATATATGCTGATGATGTCACAATTTATATCCCCTACAAACACGGTTTGGCAGAAATCACCATTAAATCGAGCTCAGTCTGAACATCATGGACTCAGGGGCAAACGCATTCCAATTAAAACTCAACACAGAAAAAACACACTGTCTCATCATCTCATCCCAATACAACACATATAAACCCACAAACTTAAACACCCCAGGTTATACCCTTCCGATCGCAGACAGCCTGAAAATCCTCGGAGTAACAATCAACTGGAACCTCTCACTAGACAACCAAGCGAAATCCACCATAAAGAAAATGTTTCACTCAATGTGGAAACTAAAACGAAACCATTCTTCCTGAGGGAAATATTTTGTAACTTGATACAATCAATGGTACTAAGCCATGCAGATTACTGCAACGGAATCTACGCGGGCTGCAAAGAACAAATTATAAAGAAACTTCAGACCGCTCAAAACACAGCAGCCAGGCTTATATTCGGAAAAATGCGTTTTGAAAGCGCCAAACCCCTCCGAGAAAAATTGCACTGGCTCCCAATCAAAGAACGTATTGTTTTCAAAATCTGCTCCCTGGTCCATAAAATTATTTACGGCGAAGCCCTGAGATATATGACAGACCTCAAAGACCTGTCAATCAGCAACACAACAAGATCAGCACGATCATACCTAAATCTCTACTACCCAAGCAACAAAGGACTCAAATACAAATCAATGTATGGATCCAGCTTCTCCTACATAAGTGAACAACTATGGAACGCACTGCCAAAAATAGTAAAAACAACGTACGACCACCTAAATTTCCGGAAAAAATAAAAAAAAAAACTTGTTCAGAAAGGCATATCCCACCGACCCAACATAAGCACCAGAGTACCTGCTACACAACAAAACCAAGAACGTTACGGACACACCCCAATCCCCCCCTCCTCCCTCTTATTGGTCCCCCAATGTATTTACCATAGATGAACTTTATTCTACCACAACCACACCTGTGCTTATTCACAGCTTGTATTTGTTCATACCGGAACTGGTGATCGCCGTTACGGAACTATGTAAGCCATATTGAGTCTGCAAATAGGTGGGGAAATGTGGGATACAAATGTAACAAAGGTAAAATTATGTATCTTACCTGATAATTTTCTTTCCATTAGTCTGTATAGATCAATCCATAGACGAGTGGGTTATGTCCATCCACCAGCAGGGGAGATAGAGAGCAATCTTTTGGCTCCCTATATATGGTCACGTGCAGGCACCAATTCCTCAGTATGTCGATACCAAAGCCCATGGACCTTGAGAAGTTCTCCTGTGACTGACAACTCATTAACCCTACAACCGCCGCAGCGGGAGGAACTGAATTGATTAATTGGCCCTGCCACCGCAAAAGTGGGAGGAACTCAAGCAGCTCACTTAAACAGATTCGCCCCAACTCCAGGCAAATCAGGAAACTTAAACTTGTTGAAGTTGAACTTGACTTGAATTAGAAACTGAACTTGATTTAGAAGTTGAAGTTGCCTCTGAAAGACCCCAAACACAAGTAAACAAATACACCACCGTTTTCTGGGCGGGGCTATGGATTGATCTATACAGACTAATGGAAAGAAAATTATCAGGTAAGATACATAATTTTACCTTCCATAGCGTCTGATAGATCAATCCATAGACGAGTGGGATGTACCCAAGCAGTACTTATCCAGGGTGGGACTGAGAAATCCCAAACAGCAAAACCGAGGTATCAAACGCCACATTAGCCCCTTGCGGCCATGTCCAGGTGACAGAGTTTGGAAAAGGTATGAAATGACGATCAAGTCGCCGATCTACAAATCTACTCCAGAGAGATGGATCTCGATTCTGCCCTAGAAGCCGCCGAAGCTCTCATAGAATGAGCCTTCCGATGCGCCGGCGGCGATTTCCCAGAATGTCTGCTGAAGCGAAAACTTCCTTGACCCCACGAGCCCCTGAAGGCTTGGATGCCTTGTGACCCTTCTGAGGTCCAGCAAACAAAACCAAAAAAGATGATTCATTTCCCGGAAATCATTAGCACCTCCAAGTATCTGAAGAGTACTCGCTTAACATCCCAGCATTGAAGGACGAAAAAACTCCTTCGGATCATCTATTCGGCACCAATGGAGACAGAGTTGTTGATTCACATGAAAACGAGAAGCAACCTTTGGCCAAAAAAGGAAGGTACTTTGTGTATAGAGACACCCTCTGCCGTGAACTGCAGGAAGGGGTCTCAACAAGACAAGGCGTGAAGTTCTGAAACTCTTCACGCCGAAGAGATTGCCACCAGAAACACAGACCTCAGTGTCAGAACCTTCAGAGAAATTTGAGAAAAAGACTCAAAAAGAGGCTTCTGGAATGCCCGCAGGACTAAGTTAAGATGTCACAAAGGGATGACCGAGCTCCGGGGAGGTGGCAGTTGGTTAACACCCCTTAAGAATCGCACAATAACATGAACGAGAGAGAGACCCTTCACATGTCCTCTAAAGCAGGCCAAGGCCGCTACCTGTACTCTAAGAGAACTGAGAGACAGTCCCTTTTCAAGATCCTCCTGAAGGAAGGTCAAGATGGAGGCTACTGACGCCGAAGCGGGAGAATGGATCCCGCTGCACACCAGGACTCAAAGGTGTGCCAAACTCTGGCGTAAGCTGTTGGTGTGGAGCGCCACCTCGTTCTCCACATGGTGGCTATGACTCGGTCTGGAAAACTGAAACTGTTACACTTCAGTTGAGTCCTACCAATAGCTAGGCCATAAGACCACATGGGAATGGGCCCTGAATCTGAATTGGGCCCTGGCGCAGAAGTCCTCAACTTGAGGAAGATGCAAAGGCTCGCTGAACAAGAGCCCCATCAGGTTCGCATACCACGGGCGTCCGGGCCAATCTGAAGCCACCAGCATCACTCGCCCCGGGTGCAGTTCCACCCGTCCCAGACTCCTGCTCAGCATGAGCCAAGGGGGAAACCTATATAGAAACTCTTCCACAGGACATAGCTGAAGGAGGGCATCGATTCCCAGAGTATTTTTGAGGCTTGGTCGTAAGAAAAAAATGGACCAAGTAAAGTCGCCCAAGTGTTCCTCAGGGACGCCCTTCTTTTTTCCATTATCGCTCGAGGATGCCCATCTGTTAGGCACACCCCAGTCCCGCCTTCGCTATGCATCCGACACGCCCCCAGGAACTTTGGTCGTCCCTGCTACGGAAGCAGTTAGTGACGTCCAAAATCGGTTTTCGATTATGCCAATTTGGGCGACTCTGAGAGAAGGACGCCCATCTCCCAATTTGTGTTGAAAGATGGACGCCCTTCTCTTTCGAAAATAAGCCTGTTAGTCATCTGAAACCTATCACTAAAATCATCTAATAGTAGATCAGCAATTTCCATTTTTCAATTCTTTCAGCACTTTGGAATACAGGTGATCTGCTGCTCTCTAGTTTGTTGATTTGCTAGATTACATCTTCTAGGTTCACTGAAATTTGTTTCAGTTCCTCCTAAACATTAACATTTTCTGGCATGGCTAGCTCTTTTATATATTCCTCAGTTAAGACAGCAGATGGAATTAATTTTGTCTCTCCACTATGGGCAATGAGGGGTAAAGCCTGTGGTAAAGAGGTAAGAGGGTGGTGGCTGGGAAGAGAGAGAAACAAGAACAATTCTAATTAACCAATTCTTTAAATAAATAAAACTTCACAAAACCTGTCACCACATTTTGCTTTACAGATGGATGTCAGGATAACTAAATACCAACATATGATTCACCACATCAAATGTCTAATGCAAAAGTGATTCACATACAACAAAAATGTCCTGAAAAGAAACATAATATGACAATTTTGCTACAAAGGCTTTTAAAAGGAGCCAGAGGTGAGGGCACTGAAATGTATATATTTTATTGCTCACTAGGAAAATCAGATCAAGACAAATCCTTGTTTGTAACCACTGTACTGAGCTACTGTAGTAGAGACTTCTTAGAGTCATGTGCCAGGACAGCCCCGTTGTTAATCAATAAGATAATCCTTGCGCCAAAAGGAGACACAAATTTAAAGTGTAATGCCGTAGGGAGTATGCAATAGAACTCTGTTTAGTATGGTTTTTGGAAAAAAAAATTTAGGGTGCTTGTTAAAAAGCCATTTGAGTGATGCAAAAAGAATTTACAGCAACATGAGCACAATAGATATTGCTCCCAACAGTAAAGTCAAGCTATTGTCATGCACAGAAACCCAAAAATGCCTTGGCTAAATGGATTTTGGAATGTTACTCAGGAGAAGCAAAATAGTGTGAACATGTTCAGTGGAGAATGCTTACTTCTCTTCTCTTGGTTCCTCCTGCTGGCTTCCAAGATGTATGCATGTAAGCCTGTCACAAAAGTTATTTGGTAGTGCAGAGAAACCTACTACAGTTCAGAAGAGAAGACAAAGGGCATTGAAGTTCTTCAGGAGAGCAGAAACCTGGCACGAAGGCTCATTTACACCCTACTGCCTTGTGCACAAGGCACTTCAAAAAGCGGAGTGAAAGGACATGGCTGCGCACAGAAATGTGGAAATCAATGTGGAAATTAAAAAGAGTAAGACCATTCTTCCCAAGAACCGTCTTCCGTAATCTGGAAATGTGGAAATCAATGTGGAAATTAAAAAGAGTAAGACCATTCTTCCCAAAAACCGTCTTCCGTAATCTGGTACAATCATTAGTACTTAGTCATCTAGATTACTGCAACTCACTCTACACTGGATGCGAAGAACAAATACTCAAAAAACTCCAAACAACCCAGAACACGGCAGCCAGACTCATATTTGGAAAATCAAAATACGAAAGTGCCAAACCCTTACGAGAGAAGCTACACTGGCTCCCACTCAAAGAACGCATCACGTTCAAAGTATGTACCCTAGTACATAAAATCATCCATGGTGATGCCCCAACCTGCATGTCAGACCTGATAGACCTACCATCCAGGAATGCTAAAAAATCTTCCCGCACATTCCTTAATCTTCATTTCCCCAACTGTAAAGGTCTAAAATACAAATTAATGCACGCATCAACTTTTTCCTACATGAGCAAGCAATTTTGGAACGCATTGCCACGTAACCTAAAAGCGACCTATGAACTGACCAGCTTCTGTAAACTACTAAAGACCCATCTCTTCGACATGATATACCACAAAGACCAAAACATGTGAAACTCCCACATATATCTAGAAATGTTAATAATGCCTTCTGTTTTAGCATTATCATTCAACCCAAAATCTTTCTGTAATACTAAATGTTTACCCTCTTCTCATTTCCACTATCCATGATGTATTGTAAGCCACACTGAACCTGCAAAGAGGTGGGAAAATGTGGGATACAAATGCAATAAATAAATAAATAAATAAATAAATAAATACTCATTGGGAGTGTATCACACTCATTTGAAAGCTGTCTCACTCTCTGTGCCCCTTCTGTCACTCATCAGAACCTCAGTGTTAGTACACGGAACCTGATCATTGCTCTCATGAGTCAAGCCAAGAGGAGAAATGTCAAGTGACCCTACCAATAGGAAGAAATACCTTCCTGCATACTGCCTCCCCCTACTCCATCCCTTTTTCCTGTACCTACAAAGTACATGTGCTGTGATCCCTATGTGCATATTGCTCACCTCTAAGTAGAGGTCAGTTTTCAGCTCTGAGAGTTTACCCATGTTATCTCGACTCTGTTTATCATTTTAGAAAGAAAAGCAAATAATCATTTTAGGCTACTTTTTTCAGTTAAAAGCCATATGACACTTCTGTTTTTCTACATTTATATCCCAAAGTCTGGAAAATCTTACTCTGGAATGATTCACCCTTGGCCCCTCTGCAGAACAGATCATTCAAGGGGGTGGACTCAGGGAAGAATCTGGTCATTTTAACTCAGAAGGGCACCAGCATCTGACCTCTTCAATGTCGCCTTCGGCACCTAACCTCGTCACCTCTACCCAGGAAATCTAGACTGCCCAACTTGACATTTCGTTCTTTAGATTGTAAGCTCATTTGAGCAGAGACCGTCCTTCTTTGTTTATTTTGTACAGCGCTGCGTAACACTAGTAGCGCTATAGAAATGTTAAGTAGTAGTAGTAGGTCCACCCTGTAGTGTAATCACTGCAATGCCTGAACTCAGACCAAGATGACTGGATGAATTCATAAAAGCTATGGAGGCTCGAACTGCTCTTCAGCGTCATGCCTCCAAATGCCTACCATTACCTTTGGTCACAGAAACAATGTCAACAACAAAGACCTTTGCCCTGTGGTAACCCTTTGCTTGGAAAGTTATTTGCCTTGCATAAGATAAAATTGGATTTATTTTGCTCAGATGTGTGCCAGTGACTTTTCTCTGCCACTTACTTTTTGCCCTGTTTTCTCTTCCTGCCCTGTTGCTGCTCTAAGAAAGTTTTGTATATTTGAAGGAAAAGGACTGGGAAGGTCCCACTAGCTAGTCACTTGTCCATACAGGTAAGCCCTCTCCCCAGTCTTGAGAGTCCAATACCAGCACCTCAAGAAACATGGTTTAACTCTGGAAAAATATCTGCGTCTGTCAATATGAAAGATATTTACTACAATAAAGCCAAAAGACCCTTAAAACAGAGAAAGCTCAGATCCCACTTCCTGCTTCTCCCACTGTCCCCAAACCCCTTTTAAGAGAGTCAGAGAACTGGGGACAAATGAATCATCAAAATGAAGAAGTCTATAAACTCAGAATCTGACCTGAGATCACCCAGCAAAACCTAAACAGACCCTAGCCAATTGTCTAGCATCCTGTATCCGGCTCTGTTATGAGCAGACTGGCATCTCTTAGCTAGCAGAGTCAAACCTCATCAAGTCAGACACACTGCAATTTGCAGAAATAGTGCATTTGGTCAAACAGTATTGAACAACCTGTATTTGATCTGTTCCCCAGTCACTTCAATTTCTAATCAAGTCACTTCTTAATAATGACAGAAGAAGGACAGAAGCAAGACAAGCCTAAACCAGACCTAAACATTCCCATCTGCAAACTCAATCATGTGAACACTCACAAGACAATTAGAGGGAAAGAGAGTGTGAAGAGCTTTCCCAAGGGACATCAGAACTGTGAACTCTAATAATTGCCTGACAGTTTTGGTCCAGGGATTACAAAAATACCAAGAAAGTTCTAGTACACCATGAAGCAAGGTGTTGATGAGTTGTGTTCACGTTACTAAGAAACTATAAGAACTAAACTGCTTAGCGCAGGAAATGAGGAATAGCAAGGGATTTTTCAATAAGAACACGCAAGGATTACAAACCCAAATAAGAGAAAGCTTTATATGCACACATTCAGAGCCCAAGTTGCTAACCTGAAATAGGTATTGTTTTCATTAATACTCAGCAGGATTAATCAGACACACAAGTGGATGATGTCATTGAGCATCACCAACTCAAAAGGGGCCTGCGGAGAAACTACACGTGGGAAGGGCCATGCATGCTCAAAGTTTTCACACTAGTTCCGAATTCTGGGAGAGATATTGCACCCTGCTATGCAATGACACCATCCACTTGTGTGCCCAATTAATCCTGCTGTCCGCAGAAAATACCTGTTACAGCCAGGCACTTAGCTTTTCCATCAACAGGTAGAATAAATATAATCAGGCTCATAAGCAGGTGACTTGCTAGCTCATTATTAAGAAGTGGCTTGATTAGATATTAAAGCAACTGGGGAACAGATCAAATACAGGTTGTTCAGTACTGCTTGACCAAATGCACTATTTCTGAATATTGCAGTGTGTCTGATTTGATGAGGTTTGACTCTGCTAGCTAAGAGATGCCAGTCTGTTCATAACAGAGCCGGACACAGGATGCTAGACAATTGGCTAGAGTCTGTTTAGCCACTGGAATGCCAAGTCTGTTGGTGTTGAAGGAGTCAAACAGCTGTGCACATTTTCTGATAAAAGAACAGAATGAAAGAGATAATAAACAGGAAAATTTTTGCAGTACAGCATGGATGGATGATCTCACATGGATGCATGAGTGGTTTAGAATTATATGTAGGTAGTACTAATTCTTCATTCACACGGAAAGGTGTGACCACCTTTGACAAAAATTTGGGATGAGTTTGTAGTACTCTTTTTATTATGATGAAACTGAATTTTAAGGTTCGTACGAGACGAAGGCTTTAAAGCTCACCGATTCTTCTAGCTAAAGAAACTTCCAAAGGCTTGAATTGCAGTTTCATAACAAGAGATGAAAGGATGACTCTGGTAGCATAGAACAGAGAGCAGGTGAAAACCTGGTTCTTCTCCCAAGTCTTTAATACATGCGGTGACTATCCACTCAGTCCACACTTGGCCCACCTACCCACACACTGTAACTTAGACCACTTCGTCCTATCTTACTCAGCTTTTATATGTAATCAGCCTTCACTGCTGTAATTGTCTATTGCTTATGTTTGATTTATTCTTACTGTACACCATCTTGACTAAATTCCTTCAAAAAGGCAGTAAATACATCCTAATTAATGCCCATTAATAAAAAAAAAAAATAGAAAACTGGCCATTTTACGGCTGTGGAAACAATGGTCTCAGCGCACAGAAAAGATCCACGTAAGGGTGCGCTAAGGCCAATTTTTGCCGCAGCTTAGTAAAAAGATCTCTAAGAAAGGCCAAGAGTGGGAGAGAAACCTGAACTCCTCCGGGTAATCTCGCCAGGGCTAGAAGCAGAAACAAAGGGCCATGGTCAGGACAGCCCCCCCCCCCCCCCAACTCAACTGCCTAACTCAACTGGGTTCAGTTCTCCAAATGAAGCCAAGAGTAAGCTGCAGATTCAGTTCAAGGCTGCACAAAATACACATTGACCATCTGGAGAGAGAGAAAAACCAAAGAGGAGCTGGCTGCACAGTGCATTCTATAGAGCAAGGCTCACAAGCATTTGTATAACATCTAGACCAAATCTCAAAAAGGCAACCACTGCTGTAAAAAGAAGGAAAACAAATTAATCTTGGCCATGCAGCACCCAGGATTTAAAAAAAAAAGTGCTTCCTTATCATCCACCAGACCAGTTCAGATGAGTTGGTTATATCCCACTACCAGTAGATGCAAACAGAGAACAAATGCTTCTCTGTTTGCATCTGCTGGTACAGGGATATAACAAACTGATCTGGACTGGTCTGGTGGATGATAAGGAAGTACTTTTTTTTATCCTAGGTGCAGCATGACCGAGATTAATTTGTTTTTCTTCTTTTTACAGCAGTGGTTGCCTTTCTGAGATTTGGTCTAGAAGTTACACAAGGCCACCGCTTGAAGTTACTCATTAAGATTTGGAGAGAAGAATGTATTCTCTCCCCCTTGAAATCAAAACTTAAATTGTTATGCATTTTTCATCTGGAGTAATGCTTCCAAATTAGTAAATTCTGTGCATAACTAGCAATAAGGAACTGACTGAACAAAATATCAGAAAATTAAAATTCGAAGTCCAGCTCAAAAAGGGGCATGCTATGACTTATCTGCAGGATAAACCAACCACATTACCTAATATATATTTTAAAAAATGGAGAAAGAAGACCTCAGAAACTTACCAACTGCACTACTGTGCTACAGGTAGAAGCAAATATAGTCGTATATCAAAAAACAAAAACCCACAATAATCCTGGGTCCCCAGTCTCAATTAAAATGCTGTATTTCAATGCTTTTTGCAGCAGTTTGAATTAAGACTGCGGACCCAGATAATCGAAGAGGCAACATCACAAAGCTCCCGATGAAGCAATCCACAATGAATTCTGCTTAAGAAGCAACAATTATATGCTGGTTCATTGAGCTTCTGAAGTCTTTTCCTCCTGCCATAAGTGGAATATATTGGTGAGATTGAATATCTTGCGATTGCTTATGTTGGAAGAATTCATTTAACAAGATATAAGCCAAGAGAATTTGAGATAACTTATTGTGCAGTACCATATTATCCTGGATCACCGTGTTTAACAAATGGAGGGTTGCCATCTTCTGGTCAAGCAGAACCTGTTTCCTAGCATGTTAGATCAGAGACCTCTTGAGGTCCTGGACCTTCTCTGAGAGCTCAAAGAACTAGTTATTGAGAACTCAAGGGTAGTTATTGCAGTCCAAATAGAGTCTAAAGTGACAAACAAACTTAACTAAAAGAAATTTCCGATCCAAGGAGTGCCTACCTCAATTCTTCTGTGTTTGTTTCAGCCTTTATCAAACTCCCAACAGAAGCCCAAGGACACAACATAGGGAAACTGCAGAAAAGCACATGCCTCATGCACTCTCCCAAAAGCCCCTGGACAGCATGCGAGAACATGCCAATATAAACCAGAGCCCCACATGTGAAACACAGAACTAGGGCACATACCTTACAACTCTCCATACAAAAAGAAATATTCAAATTGAGGTAAGCAACCCAAACTCCCCTCATTCCCAGGCAGTTTGAGAAGTACTTAACTAGAGGAGTGTGGTAGCCGTGTTAGTCCACTCTTAAGGTTATCAATAGAAATCAAACAAAATAAAACATGGAAAAGAAAATAAGATGATACCTTTTTTATTGGACATAACTTAATACATTTCTTGATTAGCTTTCGAAGGTTGCCCTTCTTCGTCAGGGCAACCTTCGAAAGCTAATCAAGAAATGTATTAAGTTATGTCCAATAAAAAAGGTATCATCTTATTTTCTTTTCCATGTTTTATTTTGTTTGATTTCTATTGAGAAATACTTAACAAAATTCAAAAAAAAAAAATCTAACTAAAGGCATAATCACCACTCTGCAGCATTAACTCCCAGGATTCAAACATCAACGTTCCACCCAATGAAAGAAATAGCACTGCAAATATTACAACAGTTACAAGAACACCAGTACACCTCTTGGGAAAACAAAGCAAGCTTGGTTTTCAACCCAGTCCTTAGGGACCATCTAGCCAGTTGGGATTTCAGTAGACCCACAATGAATATGAATAAGAAATATTTGCATGCACTGGAGTAGATGCATAGTAATATATTTCATGTATCTTCAGAAAACCCAACTAGCCAGATGGCCCCTGAGGAGGGAGCTGAAAACCACTAAGAGCTGCTAAACCACTATCAGCCTCTACACTGGATCAATACCTCAGCGCTGGTCAAATAAGTGCCACAAAGCATTATCTTAACAGACACCAACCCCTAGATTCTATAAATGGCGCCCAAATGATCCATTAACAATAATTATCTGTTAATTATCGCCTAATTGGCTCTAATTTGGATTTGCGTACAGATCTGGATGTGCAGAATTCTATAAAGAGTTACGCCCAAATCATCTCATGCACAGCCTAAAAGGGGGCATGGTTGAGTCAGGGGCATCCCAAAGAATTACCCTCAGTGTTACAGAATTTGGGGGCTGCGTGCCCAAGTTGCCAGTACTTACAGCAGCTTTCAGTTGGTATAAGTCCTCACGCCCAAAACTGGGTGCAGGAATAAGTGCTAAGTTCTTTTCTGTAAAGTGCACTCAGCCCAGATCACCCTTTATAGAATAATGCTGAGCGCAAATTTTTCCCAGGGCCCACATTTACTAAATCCAACCCCAAAAGGGTAACAACTCTAGTACAACTAGAGAGTAACATCACAAAATAAAAGAAAAAAAAACAGTAAATCACATTCTAACTAATCACAAACTAGAAACAGAAGTACACAGGCAAAAATTGAACTAGAATCCGCAAGAATCTTCACTTTGTATGCAATAAACACTGGAGAAATAAAAACCGGAATGTATTTTTCCCGTATTGTACAAAACTAAGATATCCAATATCCACATTTCATTGTTAAATCACGAAAAATATTTCAGAAGTCTCACCTAATTATATAGTAGAATTTAGGGCTCCTTTTACAAAACCACGGTAGTGATTCCCAGCGAGGCAAATGCGACAAAGCCCATTCAGTTCCTATGGGCTAAGGCTTCATTGCATTTGCCACACGGGAATCACTGCTGCACCTTTGTAAAAGGAGAACTTATTCTGCAAGATGTAGATATTTATTTATTATTTATTTGTTGTATTTGTATCCCACATTTTCCCACCTATTTGCAGGCTCAATGTGGCTTACAATATTCCGTCATGGCATTCGCCAATCCAAATATCAGGCGACCCTCAGGGGGAGGAATGCTGGCTTCGGCTTAACGACTGGTAAGCCTTCCTCAGCTGAGAGGTGCCCAGCTCTACCACCGGCTGCCTTTCAGGTGCTGTGGAGGACTTGCAGCTCATCTGCATATCCTTACAGCCTTCTCTGGGGTGACACCCAGGTCCACTCCAATCCACTCAGGGCCTCCGCTCTAGGTGCCCAGCGCTCCCACCAGGCGCTGTGGAGGACTTGCAGCCCTTCTGCATTTCCTCACAGCTGTATCTGGGGTGACTCCCAGGTCCACCCCGATCTTCCCAGGGCCCTCGCTCCAAGTGCCAGGGTTTCCAGGTGCTTTTTGGCTAGGATCAGGCGACCCTCAGGGGCAGGAATGCTGCCTTTGGCCTAACCCCTGGTAAGCCTTCCTCAGCTGAGAGGTGCCCAGCTCTACCACCGGCTGCCTTTCAGGTGCTGTGGAGGACTTGCAGCTCATCTGCCTATCCTTTACAGCCTTCTCCAGGGTGACGTCCATGTCCACTCCGATCCACTCAGAGCCTCTGCTCTTGGTGCCGCGATGCATTTTTCTCTTTACATCTATTTTCTACTACTACTACTATATAGCATTTCTATAGCGCTTCAAGGCGTACGCAGCATAGTAACATAGTAACATAGTAGATGACGGCAGAAAAAGACCTGCACGGTCCATCCAGTCTGCCCAACAAGATAACTCATATTTGCTGCTTTTTGTGTATACCCTACTTTGATTTGTACCTGTGCTCTTCAGGGCACAGACCGTATAAGTCTGCCCCGCACTATCCCCGCCTCCCAACCACCAGCCCCGCCTCCCAACCACCGGCTCTGGCACAGGCACAGACCGTATAAGTCTGCCCAGCACTATCCTCACCTCCCCACCACCAGCCCTGCCTCCCAACCACCGGCTCTGGCACAAACTGTACAAGTCTGTCCAGCATTATCCCTGCCTCCCAACCACCAGCCCCGCCTCCCGATCTTGACTAAGCTCCTGAGGATCCATTCCTTCGGCAAAGGATTCCTTTATGCTTATCCCACGCATGTTTGAATTCCGTTACCGTTTTCATTTCCACCACCTCCCGCGGGAGGGCATTCCAAGCATCCACTACTCTCTCCGTGAAAAAATACTTCCTGACATTTTTCTTGAGTCTGCCCCCCTTCAATCTCATTTCATGTCCTCTCGTTCTACCACCTTCCCATCTCTGGAAAAGGTTCGTTTGCGGATTAATACCTTTCAAATATTTGAACGTCTGTATCATATCACCCCTGTTTCTCCTTTCCTCCAGAGTATACATGTTTAGTTCAGCAATTCTTTTTTGTATCTTGTTAAGGATGTAAAAAGAATTGAAGCGGTGCAAAGAAAAGCTACGAGAATGGTATGGGATTTGCGTTACAAGACGTATGAGGAGAGACTTGCTGAACTAAACATGTATACTCTGGAGGAAAGGAGAAACAGGGGTGATATGATACAGACGTTCAAATATTTGAAAGGTATTAATCCGCAAACGAACCTTTTCCGGAGATGGGAAGGTGGTAGAATGAGAGGACATGAAATGAGATTGAAGGGGGGCAGACTCAAGAAAAATGTCAGGAAGTATTTTTTCACGGAGAGAGTAGTGGATGCTTGGAATGCCCTCTCGCGCTGCACAAACATAGAAGAAAGACAGTCCCTGCTCAAAGAGCTTACAATCTAATAGATTTTCTCCCAGTCACTACTGACCTCACCCAATTATACCTAATTCTGAATCACGCTATGGCCCCTATACACATTCTCTTCTTTGCCCTGTCCCTTCCTAATCTTTTCCCTCACCCCCTACTTCTCTCCACTACAGGAACTCACTGCCCATCCATCGACTTCATCACCTCACCTTCTCTCCTACCCTCTTCCTCCCTCTTAGTTTTTAATCTTCATCTCTTTCTTCCTTCCATTTTGCCTTCCCCATTCACCTAAATACCTCTCGCCTTCAAAGCCTTCATGGCCACACCTCTCCTACTCTCCTCCGCTCTCGTTTACTCCTTCTCTTACTCTCAGCCGGTGACATCAATCCCAATCCTGGCCCTCCTCACCAACTATTATCCCAACTCTACAGATCTCACCGTGACCTCTCTAACCTCATCACTATTCTTCTACTCCCCTCCTCTTCTCTGCCCTTCTCTTGCGCCCTTTGGAAAGCCCACTCTATCTGCAACAAACTCCCATATGTTCATGACCTCTTTATCTCACGTCACCTCCATCTGCTCGCCGTAACAGAAACCTGGCTCTGCCCTGATGACTCTGCTTTAGTCGCAGCCCTCTGCCATGGTGGTTATCTTTTTTTTTTTCACATACTCCTTGCCCTGCTGGCCGCGGGGGTGGTGTTGGATTACTTCTCTCTCCCTCCTCCAGATTTCAACCCCTTCTTCTACCTCAATCTCACTGTTTTTCCTCCTTTTGAAGTCTACTCTATCCGCCTTTTCTCGCCTCTGCCTTTTCGAATAGCAGTCATTTATCGTCCCTCTGATAAGTCCCTTTCATCCTTTCTCAGTGACTTTGATGCCTGGCTTGCCTTCTTCCATGATCCTTCCTCCCCCTCTCTCATCCTTGGTGACTTTAATATTCCTGCTAATGATCCTTCTAACTCTTATATTTCCAAGTTACTCGCTTTAACATCCTCCTTTAATCTTCAACTATGCTCCACCTCCCCCACTCATCAAAATGGTCACTGTCTTCATCTTATCTTCTCCTCCAACTGTTCACCTTCTAGTTTCCTTGCCTCTGATCTTCCCCTCTCTGATCACCATCTTATAACTTTCACACTTAAATCTCCTCCCTCCCTCCCAGTCCCGTCCTATCTTATTTAATTTATCTAGGAATCTTCATGGTATTGACCCTTCATCTCTATCCTCCCATGTTTCAAACCTCCTCTCGACTGTGGCACCATCCACGTCTGTCAACTAGGCTGTTTCTTCTTACAATAGTCTATCATCTGCCTTAGACACTCTTGCACCTTTGATGACCCGCCCTTTAAGGCATACAAAACCCCAACCTTGGCTGACTTCTAATATCCGCTACCTACGTTACTGTACCCGCTCCGCCGAACGCCTCTGGCGGAAATCTCGGGCCCTTGCTGATTTCTTACACTTAAAGTTCATGCTGACCTCCTTCCAATCTGCTCTTTTACGCGCCAAACAGGATTATTATATCCAACTGACTAACTCTCTTGGCTCTAACCCTCGACTTCTCTTCACCACATTGAACTCTCTCCTCAAGGTACCCCCTCCCCCAACTCCCCCTTCATTATCTCCTCAGACCCTTGCTGAATTCTTTCACGACAAGGTTCAAAAGATAAACCTTGCATTCTCTACCTCACCACCTCTCCCTCCACTAGTCCGTTCCCCCCTCTCTACGTCCCCTCATTCCCTTTCCTCCTTTCCTGAAGTTACTATTGAGGAAACTACACTTCTCCTTTCTTCCTCAAAATGTACCACCTGTTCCTCTGATCCCATTCCCACCCACCTTCTTAATGCCATCTCTCCTGCTCTTATTCCTTTTATCTGTCACATTCTCAACCTCTCACTTTCCACTGTGACTGTCCCTGCTGCCTTTAAACATGCTGTGGTCACACCTCTCCTTAAGAAGCCTTCACTCGACCCTACTTGTCCCTCTAATTACAGACCCATCTCCCTCCTTCCCTTTCTCTCCAAATTACTTGAGCGTGCTGTTCACCGCCGCTGCCTTGATTTTCTCTCCTCACATGCTATTCTTGACCCACTACAATCTGGTTTTCGCCCTCTCCACTCAAGCGAAACTGCGCTTACTAAAGTCTCCAATGACCTATTACTGGCTAAATCCAGAGGTCAATATTCCATCCTCATTCTTCTTGATCTTTCCGCTGCTTTTGACACTGTCGATCACAGCATACTTCGCAATACCCTGTCCTCACTTGGATTCCAGGGCTCTGTCCTTTCCTGGTTCTCTTCCTATCTCTTCCTCCGCACCTTTAGTGTTCACTGGTGGATCCTCTTCTACTTCTATCCCTCTACCTGTCGGCGTACCTCAGGGTTCTGTTCTTGGTCCCCTCCTCTTTTCTAGCTACACTTCTTCCCTCGGTTCATTAATCTCATCCCATGGCTTTTCCTACCATCTCTATGCTGATGACTCCCAAATCTACCTTTCTACCCCTGATATCTCACCTTGTATCCAAACCAAAGTTTCAGCATGCTTGTCTGACATTGCTGTCTGGATGACTCAACACCACCTGAAATTAAATATGACCAAAACTGAGCTTCTCATTTCCCCCCCCCAAACCCACCTCCCCGCTCCCCCCGTTTTCTATTTCTGTTGATGGCTCTCTCATTCTCCCTGTCTCCTCAGCTCGAAACCTTGGGGTTATCTTTGACTCTTCTCTCTCCTTCTCTGATCATATCCAGCAGATCGCCAAGACTTGTCGTTTTCTTTCTTTACAACATCCGTAAAATCCGCCCCTTTCTTTCTGAGCACTCTACCAAAACCCTCATCCACACCCTTGTCACCTCTCATTTGGACTACTGCAATCTGCTTCTTGCTGGCCTCCCATTTAGTCACTCTCCTCTCTCCAGTCGGTTCAAAACTCTGCTGCCCGTCTCGTCTTCCGCCAGGGTCGCTTTACTCATACTACCCCTCTCCTCAAGTCGCTTCACTGGCTCCCTATCCGTTTTCGCATCCTGTTCAAACTTCTTCTACTAACCTATAAATGTACTCACTCTGCTGCTCCCCAGTATCTCTCCACACTCGTCCTTCCCTACACCCCTTCCCGTGCACTCCGTTCCCTGGATAAATCCTTCTTATCTGTTCCCTTCTCCGCTACTACCAACTCCAGACTTCGCTCCTTCTGTCTTGCTGCGCCCTATGCCTGGAATAGACTTCCTGAGCCCCTACGTCTTGCCCCATCCATGACCATCTTTAAATCTAGATTGAAATCCCACCTCTTTAACATTGCTTTTGACTCGTAACCACTTGTAGCTACTCGCCTCCACCTACCCTCCTCTTTCCGCTACACATTGATTGATTTGTTTGCTTTATTTTTTGTCTGCTAGATTGTAAGCTCTTGGAGCAGGGACTGTCTTTCTTATATGTTTGTGCAGCGCTGCGTACGCTTTGTAGCGCTATAGAAATGCTAAATAGTAGTAGTAGTAGCAGAGTAAACAGTTGGTGATACATGAATACATGGATGACAATATAGATTTAGCTTACAAATAATAGATATATGAAATATATGAAATAATCATAACTATAAGAAATGGTTGTTTGCATATGCACAAAAGAGATGCACATTTTCCAAAGCTGACAGAGAAAAAAAATCTAAGACATCCCATTAAAAAGAGGTAGAAAAATCTGCATAACCGTGGAAGAAAGAAGGGTATCATGCCACCAGTCCAGAACATGATTTGATCACGGACAACAGGAACAAGCACCAGAACCAAATAAATCGTCTTTGTATTATCTCTGCAACGCATAAACATCTTTCTATGCATTACACATATAGCTTATTTTTATACCATTTCTAGAATCTGTATACACAATTAGGTTAAACCAGCACATATATTAAACTTGCGACCCGTTGTACTGTTTTTCTATATCTATTATTTACCAAGGATCTACAGGCGGAGGAACAGGTTAAGCCTGCCCTACTCTTTCTTCCTCACAGCTCACCTCTCCAGCAGCTGCTGATGGGTACAGCAGAAATGGAGATAAATGCAGCATGCCACCCAGAGCCAGGGTGTGTTTATAAGCCCCTCCTCCCTAAGAGACAACCGCATTATTACAACCAGATTAAAGGTCCTAATAAGAACAAAAAAAATAGATTCCTTTTCCTTCCTTCTCTTCTCCCTTGAGTGGAAGCATAAGTAACATAACTTCTCTCTTACCGGCACGGACGACATGCGATAGGAACCTGCTGCAATCACGCATCTGAACCGTTCTCCCAGGGACATTTGCGTCACTAACGTGCGACAGCACCACCTGGGCTGGGCTCGTCAGCCTGCGCTGCCACCAGTTACCAGGGTAACCGATGGTTTTGGACAGTTTCAGGACGATTCTTCTCGCCTGCAGCGCGTGTAGCCTCCGCTTGTGTATTGGGGAGGAAGGCCACTGATCATTAAGAGAGTGTTGCCAGTTTGGTGTGTTTTTTTCCTGCCAAATTTAGTTATTGTGATTTTTTTCGGGCTACTTCCTTGTAATTATACGATCTTTCGGGCTCTATTCACTGTTGCTCCCAAGGAGGTTTAATAGACAGCTGGTGAAGTGACGTCAAAACGCTGAAACCAATTAGGTCAATCTGAGTTTTCCCTTCCCCGCGTAGCCGTCATCCCCGTATACTCAAAACAAAGCAAACAAACCTATGAGCTGCTGCATCTACGTAGTCGTTCTTGATTGCTGATGGTACCATTTTTATTTAATCTCACTGATATTTTCAAACATGCCAACTTACGCAGCATACGGATGTATACAGAGGAAGCATAAAAACGGGATAATTTTTCATAGGTAGAGGTAGTAATTTGCTAGAAATCTTATTCAGCGATCAGTCGGAGGGGCTGGTTACAGAGGCATTCTAGTGTTATAGTCGTGCAGAGATTTTTTTTTCTCCTGGTAATGGGCCACTAAAACAGATATCATGTTATGAGAATCAGGTGCTTAACTGGTGAGGAACTGAGTTCGATTCCCCGCACAGGCAGCTCCTTGTGACTCTGGGCAAGTCACTTAACCTTCCATTGCCTGCTGCATTGAGCCTGCCATGAGTGGGAAAAAGTGTGGAGTACAAATGTAACAAAAAAAAAATATATATATATATATATTTATGACATCCATATCCCACATTTAACATGTATTAGTTTGAAACATGGGAGCATTTGAAAGCTTTTGTTATCTGTGCCTAGATGGTTAGTGGGAACTTGCTCCTTCTGTTTTGAAGCATGCAGTGGTATGTTATAAAAATGCACTTAATATTGTTTATTACTATTATTTACTACTGGTTGATATACAGCAGAAGTTAACCAAGTCAACTTCATGCTTTGTAATATAATTTTTAATAGCATTTGTCTGTCATTACCCAAATAAAAATAATATTATAATGTTAATTATACGACTGTGTATGCCTCTTATGGTAGCTTTTGTTAATTAAAGCCGTACCAGAAAAATATTTGCAAGTGCAATTTTATTATGCAGGCAAACAATACACCGCCAAAATACAAAATAGCAAGCAGCACAGTATTAATCACCAAGTTTATACAAAGTTGATTATTTTCAGTGAAAAATAAACCTGTTGGCTACCTGCTTTGTGAATATTCCATCACTGTTTAATTATTGCTACCAAGTATTACATATTTAGGGCATATGCCTTAAACATAGATTGTTTACATTTGTTTATCTAGGCCTTACAATGCAGATGGTATTGCTTATTAAACCCGAGGTCAAAATCAAAGTGTGGTTAAACAATTTGGTATAAACTGTGTTTTTTATGACTTTACTTCTTATGAAATGCTTTGAGTCCTACTGATCTGTACATCTGTTGTGTTATTTTGACGAGTGGAAACAGTCAGGTGGGCTTATAGGGAGAGAGAGGAGTATGAGAAGGGAAGGGTTCTTGGAGTAAAAGTAAAAGTTTTTATTGTGCCATGTTGGATGGTTTACTGTTATTTTTTTTCATGTTCTGTATGAAGCTTATCAAGCAACATGTTTTGCTTTTAATAAAGATGATTACAACATAAAAAATAAGTTTTGGATGTTACTGAATTCTATTATTCTGTCTCACTGTATTTCCAGTTTTGGCACAGTATGAGCCATCACAAGAACAAAATATAAGAAAACCAATGGGCTGCATTAGGGGCTTATAGCCCATTTAGTTATATTTCCACAAATGAGAGATCTGTTTGACAGAAAATATTTGTATTATTTTGACTTATAAACCACTTGTCCTTGAAACATGCTCAAACAACAGAATAATCCATTTGTGTATCTAAAAGGTAAAGTTCTACAAAACAGATGAAGATGTGATTACATGAGCCCCAATGAAAGGAGAGTTTATTTCAACTTCCATTTAATTTCAATATATTCCATCATCTTTATAACACCATCCAGCTTATAATCGAAAGTGATCGCCGGTCATCTTCAAACACAAATCGGGAGATGGCCGGTGATTTCTTAAAACCGGCGACATCGGTATAATCGAAAGCGGCATTTTTGACAGCATCGCCGCTTTCCCATCGCTTCGCCGGCAAAAGTTCAAGGGGGCGTGCCGGTAGATTAGCGAAGGCGGGACATGGGCGGGCATGGGCGTGGCTACCAGATGGCCAGCTTTTGCCGATAATGGAAAAGAAAAAAGCGACGTTAAGCAGTATTTCGCCGGGTTTACTTGGTCCTTTTATTTTCACGACCAAGCCTCAAAAAGGTGCCCCAACTGACCAGATGACCACTGGAGGGAATGGGGGATGACCTCCCCATACTCCCCCAGTGGTCACCAACCCCCTTCCATACTAAAAAAATAAAACTAAAAGCCTTTTTTGCCAGCCTGTATGCCAGCCTCAAATGCCGTACCCACCTCCATGACAGCAGAATGTGTTGTATCCTCCGACAGCCTTTCCCTGGTTGCGATGTGGCTCTCGGGTGAGTGTGACATCTTTTCTGTTAGGTGCCCTGCAGAGTCACATTAGCAATGCATTGTGGTGGGTGTAGGGTACTGGGCTCTACTCCCATGGTGCTTTTCCCCCCTGCTAACTGGGTCAGAGTGTGCCCTGTTTTGTTTCCTGTTGTAGTCCATGCAGTAGTGGCCATTTTTGTAAGCCAGTTTTAGTTCCCTTTCCTGTGTTACCCACGATAGAGAACGTAGTTCTTACCTTGAATGGTGCTGAAAAAGGGCATTGTACACCATTGTGCCAGCTCTGACCTACTGCTAATCTTAGTACCAGGGGACTCTTTGCCAGTGGGGCACAACCTCTGATCTGCAGTTAACTGTGAGTAAACATGGTTATTTCAAGAAAGGACTTCAGAGAGATTAGTCTTCAGGTGTGAACTGGTGTGCCAAAGTTATACAGCAGCAATAAGTCCTAGAGGCTGTATGCAGGTCCCTGGAGCAATTTTAGTGGGTGCCGTACATTTGTGGGTAGTGGGCTTGGGGGGCTCAGCTCCCAAAGTAAGGAAGCTATGCACGTGGGAGCTTTTCTGAAGTCCACTGCAGTGACCCCTAGGGTGACTGGTTGGTGTCCTGGCATGTCAGGGGGGGCCACTGCACTAAAAATGCTGGCTCCTCCCACAGCCAAATGCCTTGAATTTGGCTGGGGTTTGAGATGGCCGACATAATTTTCCATTATCGCTGAAAAACAAACCCGGCCATCTCAAACCCAGCAAACTCCACAGCATTTGGCCAGGCTAAACCATATTATCGACAAAAAAGATGGCCGGCCATCTTTTTCGATAATACGGTTCCGGCCAGCTGTAGCGCCGCCGGCAATCTATTTGGCCGGCGACGTTCGATTATGCCCCTCCATGCTTCCCAAGGCAGATTACAACATTTAAGATGAACCCATCAAGAAACAGGATATCCTCGCTGAAATTTGGCAATCTGCATTGTAAATAGTGCATTTATTTAGTTTTTAGTGCAGAAAAATTAGCACAAAATACAGAGTTTAAAGTTGCTGTTTCTAGCAACTATAATAATTTTTAAGCTGTTTTACTGATATTCAATTGTTATTTCATTATATTTATGTCTATCTCTATAACGTTATACCAAGAGCAACTCAAATGTTGTTCTCACAGTGTGTGGTTGCCTTAATATTTAAACTTCAATTAACTGGACCTCAATGCATCCACCCTTGGCATTTCACCTTCAGGTGAATGAGCCCTTTTATTACAAATGAACGCCAAAGTTGTAAATGGAGCTAATCCTATCACTGGTCCTTTTTTTCTTTTGTATTTATCTAGACTGATAGATAAGATACTCGTGCAAAAAACTATATTAAAGACAAAAACCACTGGAAATCCTCTATCAGTCTCTGTGCAAATAACCACTCACTGTGAGCACAAAACACGCAGTGGCATAGCTAGGTGGGGCACAGGGGGAGCAGTCACTCCCCCAAACAGCTGTTTAGAAAAAATGGCACATATGCACCTCGTGCTAATATTTGTTTCTGCTCCCTCCCTCCCTCCTCCTCCTACTACTACTTATCATTTGTATAGCACTACAAGGCATACGCAGCACTGTACACCATAACGAAAAGACAGTCCCTGCTCAAAGAGCTCACACTCTAAAAAGACAGATAGACAGACAGAACAAATAAGAGGTAAGGGAATTAAAGAGGAGGGGATAAAAGGTACAGGGCAAGTGAGTAGTGGTTAGGAGTGAAAAGCAGCGTCAAAGAGGTGGGCTTTTAGCCTGGACTTGAAAACGGCCAAAGACAGGGCTAGACTTATAGGCTCGGGAAGCCTATTCCAGGCATGAGGTGCAGAAAAATAAAAGGAACGGAGTCTGGAATTAGCAGTAGAGGAGAAGGGAACAGCCAAGAGAGATTTATCTACAGAGCGGAGTATCCGAGGGGGAGCATAGGGAGAGACAAGAGTGGAGAGGTACTGGGGAGTGGTAGAGTGAATGCACTTATAGGTCAGTAAGAGAAGTTTGAATTGAATGCAGAAACAGATAGGGAGCCAGTGAAGTGACTGGAGGAGAGGGCTAATGTGAGCATAGCAAGTTTGGTGGAAAATGAGTTGCGCAGCAGAGTTTTGGACTGATTGAAGAGGAGACAGATGGCTAAGTGGGAGACCGGTGAGAAGCAGGTTGCAATAATCTAGGTGAGGTGATAAGAGTGTGGATAAGGGTTCTGGTAGAGTGCTCAGAGATGAAGGGACGGATTTTGCTGATGTTATAGAGAAAGAAACGACAGGTTTTGGCAATCTGCTGAATGTGAGCAGAGAAGGAGAGAGAGGAGTCGAAGATGACCCCAAGGTTACAAGCTGATGAGACAGGGAGAATGAGAGTGCCATCCACAGAAATAGAGAAAAGGGGGAGAGGAGAGGAGGGTTTAGGGGGAAAGATGAGAAGCTTGGTCTTGGCTATGTTAAGTTTCAGATGACGTTGAGACATCCAGGCAGCGATATCAGACAGGCAGGCTGGATGCTGGTTGAGATTTCAGGGGTAGAGAGGTAGATCTGTGAGTTGTCAGCATAGAGATGGTATTGAAAGCCATGGGATGATATCAGAGAGTCAAGGGAAGAAGTGTAGATGAAGAACAGGAGAGGACCAAGAACAGAACTTGAGGCACACCGATTGGTAGTGGGATAGAAGTAGAAGAGGATCCACCAGAGAGTACACTAAAGGTGCAAAGCGAGAGGTAGGAGGAGAACCAAGAAAGAAGAGAGCCTTGGAATCCAAGTGAATACAGCGTATCAAGGAGTAG
This sequence comes from Microcaecilia unicolor, assembly GCF_901765095.1. Lineage (NCBI taxonomy): Eukaryota > Metazoa > Chordata > Amphibia > Gymnophiona > Siphonopidae > Microcaecilia > Microcaecilia unicolor. Next base: position 54,966,098 of record NC_044031.1, on the reverse strand, counting down.
GCTGTGATCAACAGTGTCAAAAGCTACTACTACTACTATAAATCACTTCTATAGCGCTACCAGTCGTACGCAGCGCTTTACAATTGAACATGAAGAAAGACAGTCCCTGCTCAAAAGAGCTTACAATCTAAATCAGGAGAAACAGACAGGATCAATAAGGATAAGGGAAGGACAGACAGAAGGACACAAGGATAAGATAAAAGTGACAAGTCAGGAGTCGAAAGCAGCATCAAACAGGTAGGCCTTTAGCCTGGATTTGAAGGCAGCCAGGGATGGAGCTAGACGTAATGGCTCAGGAAGCCTATTCCAGGCATAAGGTGCGGCGAGATAGAAGGAGCGGAGTCTGGAGTTAGCGATGGAGGAGAAGGGTGCAACTAGGAGAGATTTGCCTAGCGAGCGGAGTTCTAGGGAAGGAGTGTAGGGAGAGATGAGGGTGGAGAGGTAGTGAGGGGCTGCAGAGTGAATGCACTTATAGGTCAATTAGAGGAGCTTGAATTGTATACGGAAACGGATAGGGAGCCAGTGAAGCGATTTCAGAAGAGGGCTGATATGGGCATAATGACTTTGGCGAAATATTAGTCGTGCGGCAGAGTTTTGAACAGATTGAAGAGGAGAGAGATGGCTGAATGGAAGACCTGTGAGAAGCAAGTTGCAGTAGTCTAAGCGAGAGGTGATGAGAGTGTGGATAAGGGTTCTGATAGCGTGTTCAGAAAGGAAAGGGCGAATTCTGGTGATGTTATAAAGGAAGAAACGTCAGGTTTTAGCAATCTGTTGAATATGGGCAGAGAAGGAGACGGAGTCATCGAAGATGACCCCAAGGTTGCGAGCAGACGAGACAGGAAGAATGAGCATGTTGTCGACAGAAATAGAGAATGGGGGAATGGGAGAGGTTGGTTTAGGAGGGAAGATAATGAGTTCAGTTTTGGACATATCGAGTTTCAGGTGGCGGTGAAACATCCATGCAGGAATGTCAGAGAGGCAGGCAGATACCTTGGATTGGATTTCTGCCGAGATTACTGGTGTGGAGAGGTAGATCTTGGAGTCATCAGCGTAAAGGTGATACTGAAAGCCGTGTGATGAGATCAAAGCACCAAGGGAGGAGGTATAGATGGATAAAAGGAGAGGTCAAGAAGGATAAGGATAGAATAGAGACCTTTGGATTTGGCCAGTAACAGGTCATTGGAAACTTTTGTAAGTGCAGTTTCAGTTGAATGAAGAGGGTGAAAGCCAGATTGGAGTGAGTCAAGAACAGCATGAGATGAAAGAAAGTCAAGACAGCGGCGGTGAACGGCGTGTTCAAGAATCTTGGAGAGGAAGGAGATAGGTCGATAGTTGGAAGGAGATGTAGGGTCAAGTGAGGGCTTCTTAAGGAGTGGTGTGACCACAGCATGTTTGAAGGCATCAGGAAAGTGAAGGATTGAGGATATGATGGATAAAAGGGGTGAGAGTAGGAGAGATGGTGTTAAGAAGGTGGGTAGGAATGGGATCAGAGGAACAGGTAGTTCGTTTTGAGGAGAGAAGATGTGTTGTTTCTTCATCAGTGACTTCGGGAAAGGAGGAAAAGGACAGAGGAGTTGGGGAGATAGGGGAATGGACAAGGGGAGGGAGAGGAGGGGGTGGCTTGGAAGAGAATTCAAGGTTTATCTTCTGAACCTTGTCACGGAAGAACTCAGCTATGGTCTGAGGAGATAGTGAGGGGGGGGGGGGAGTTGGAGGCACCTTGAGGAGAGAGTTCAGTGTGGCAAAGAGAAGTCGAGGGTTTGCGCCAAGAGAATTAGCTGGATATAATAGTCTGGCAAGCAAAAGAGCAGATTGGAAGGTCAGCATGAACTTGGTGTATGAAGTCAGCAAGGGCATGAGATTTCAGCCAAAGGCGTTCGGCGGAGCGGGCACAGGAACACAGGTAGCGGATTTTAGAGGTCAGCCAAGGCTAGGATTTGGTACACCTTATAGGACGGGGCATGGGAGGTGCAAGATTGTCTAAAGCAGAGGATAGAATAGTATTGTAGGAAGAGACGGCTTGATTGACAGATTTGGATGGTGCAGTGGTAGAGAAGAGGTTCGAGACATTGGAGGATAGGGTAGTATGGTCAATGGCTTGGAGATTCCTAGATAAATTGGTTAAGATTGGACGGGATTGGGCAGAAGGAAGTTTAAGTGTGAAGGTTATTAGATGATGGTCAGAGAGGGGAAGATTTGAGGCAAAGGAATTGGAGGGAGAGCAGTTATAGGAGAAGATAAGATCAAGACAGTGACCATTTTGGTGAGTAGGGGAAGTGTGGAGCGTAGTTGGAGATTGAAGGAGGATGTTAAGGCGAGGAACTGGGAGATGTAAGAGTTGGAGGGATCATTAGCATGAATATTAAAGTCGCCAAGGATGAGGGAGGGGGAAGAAGGATCATGAAAGAAGGAAAGTCAAGTGTCAAAGTCGCTGAGAAATGATGAAAGGGACTTATTAGGGGGACGATAAATAACTGCTATTCGAAGAGGCAAAGGAGTGAATAGGCGAATGGAGTGGACTTCAAAGGAGGAAAAGCAGATAGACTGAGGTGGCAGAAGAGATTGAAATTTAGAAGAGGGTGAGAGTAATAGTCCAACACCACCACCGCGGCCAGTAGGGCGAGGAGTACGGGAGAAGAGATAACCACCGTGGCAGAGGGCTGTGACTCAAGCAGAGTCTTCAGGACAGAGCCGAGTTTCTGTTATGGTGAGCAGATGGAGGCTACGAGAGATAAAAAGGTCATTTATATAGGAAAGTTTGTTGCAGATGGAGCGGGCATTCCACAGGGCGCATGAGAAGGATAGAGAAGTGGGGGAGGAGAGGAATAGAGATGAGATTGGAGAGGTCACGGTGCAACCTGCACTAATAGGATGAGGGTTGGTGAGGGGGGACCAGGATTGGGATTGATGTCTCCAGCAGAGAGAAGGAGTAAGAGAGTGCGGAGGAGAGTTGGAGTGGCGATGAAGGCGACAAAGGCGAGATGAACTCAGATAGAATGGGGAAGGTACAATGGAGGGGATGAAATGTTGAAGGCAGAAAGCAAGGAGGGAGGAAGAGGACAAGAGAGATGGTGAGGGAATAGAATCAACGAAAGGGCAATGTATAACTGTAGTGCACAGTGGCTTCGGGTGGAGGAGTAGATTAGGAAGGGACAGTACTAGGAGGAGAATGTGAAATGGAGCCAAATGTAGTGATTCAGGCAGTCCCAAGCGCTAGGTAACAGTCATAAACAAATGTGAGGCAGTGGGCTGGAGCTGAGGCTGGAACAGAGGAGCAGAGGTTGCAGGATTGGAGTTTAAAACTGCAGGCTGGAGCAGAGGATGCAGGCTGGAACAGAGGAACAAAACAATGTGATGCTGTAGAACAAAGGTGAGACAGTAGGCTGGAGCTGAGGCTGGAACAGAGGAGCAGAGGTTGTAAGACTGGAGTTTAAGCTGCAGGCTTAACAGAGGATGCAGGATGGAGGCTGGAGCAGAGGATGCAGGCTACGCCACTGTCCTCCAGGGTATACATGTTCAGGTCAGCAAGTCTCTCCTCATACATGTTGCAATGCAAATCCCATACCATTTTTGCAGCTTTCTTTGCACCACTTCAAGTCTTTTTACATCCTTAGCAACAGCCAGTATTACTGGGTAACTTTTCAAACTCCAGGCCAACAAGTTTTAAGGGTATACTCTTCATAGTACTGTACATTAATTTCTTCACTAAGTGAAACTAAAAGAGAGCATGCACTTTTCTATAACAGCTTTAACACAGCTAACCTAAAAGCAATCGACGAAATATCCAACTTTCGTAAATCCCTGAATACGTACCTCTTCAATAAGGCCTACAAAGAAACCCCATAACTTAACTATACTACCTCACCAATCCACTCTAATCCGAAAATCATCTTTCTATACCTATTTTATTAATACTTCTTTCCATCCTTAATCTCTTTGCATCTACAATTGTATCTGACATCCTGGTATGGCAATACCATAACAGACCTCTGTAAGCCACATTGAGCCTGCAAATAAGTGGGAAAATGTGGGATACAATGCAATAAATAAATAAAATAAAATAATATGCACCACCTGCTGACCAAACTAGACAAATGCATTTCAGAATTAATAAAGGCAATTTTACAGGCTTAAAACACTCTGTTGTGTCACAATGGCTTATGGACTTTTTTTTTTTTTTTAGAAAATTATCCAAACCATTTTCAAACCCTGCTAACTGCTTTTACCACATTCTCTAGCAACAAATTCCAGAGTTTAATTACACGTTGAATGAAGAAATATTTTCTCTGGTTTGTTTTAAATTTACTACTGAGTAGCTTCATTGTGCCTCCTAGTCCTAGTATTTTGTTGGAAAGAGTAAACAAGTGATTTATATCTACCCGTTCCACTCCATTCAGTAATTTTAAAGACCTCTATGATACCTCCCCTTAGCTGTCTCTTCTCTAAGTCAAAGAGCCCTAGCTGCTTTAGCCTTTTCTCATAAGGAAGTTGTCTCATCCCCTTTATCATTTTCATTGCCCCTTTCTAATTCTGCATCTTTTTTTGTAGGGCTGCACTATTAACATGTTAAATGCTTAATGTGCGTTAACGCACATTAACCTTGCTCCTGTACTCCCAAGTGATGTGGAGCCACACCCATGACCTGGAAGTAACCACAGAGGTATAAGTCCATGGCACTTCGGGTCTGGGGCAAGGCTGGAGAGGCTCTAAGCAGCAGCACTGGGGCCCAGAAGAGGTGGACTGCAATTTCTCCTTCTTCCTACTCCGCTCATCCCTCCAACTTTGCCTTCAGCACTGAAGGCATGCTGCTTCTTTAAACCAAAGCCTCTCTCTCTAGCAACCCACTGGGAAAGAGGAAGTTCTGTCACAGGCAGGATGCTACAGAGGCTTTGGCCAGCTGAAAAATGCAGTATGCCTTCATCACTGCAGAGCTGAAGGCACAGTCGAAGAACCAAGAGGAGCAGGTATAAGGGGGAGAGAGAGAAAAAACGCAGGGGAGGGGAAGGTTCAGGAGCAAAAGATTTTTTTGGGGGGTGGGGGAAGATAGAGAGAAAATGGCAGAGGATGGGGAAGTTTCAGGAGCACAGATTTGCTGGGAGAAAGAGGGCAGAGAGAGAAAGATGTTTTGAGAGGGACAGGTGCTGGAAATAGGTGATGGGAAAAACAAGGGAGATGGTGATCATGGAGTGGAGGGAAGGAAGATTAATTGCCCATGGAGGAAGGGGGAGGGGAAGGGGAGAGAGACAGGAGCTGGTGCCCATGGAAGGGAAGAGAGACAGAAGACGCTGCCCATGGAGTAGAAGGGGAGGGAAGGGGAGAGAAGAGTCAGGAGGAGATATGCCAAGGGAAGGGAAGAGATGAAAACTAGACAGATTTGAAAAGGAGGGAAAAAATGGATGAAAGTTGAATGTGAAAGATGGATATAGGGCAGGATGAGCATGAGGAGGGAAAAAAAAAGAAATAGTGAATAGACAGGATGCACTGGAAGCAGGGTTCAGAGCCCAGGAAAGCAGAACCAGAGATGAGGAACAAGATGATTGGAAAGATAGAATCACCAGACAACAATAAGATAAATTATTTTATTTTTAGTCTGGTAATTGAAATATACATCAGTTTTGAGGATTTATATCTACTATTTACATATTGGACTGTACAGGAGGAAATGTGAGGGGGCTGCTTAAGGTGAATAACAGTACAATTAAAATGTTTAATCGTGATTAATCTTGCATTTAAACCTTTTGATTGATGTACAGCCCTATTTTTTTTGAGATGCAGTGACCAGAATTGCACACAGTATTCGAGGTGTGGTCATACCATGGAGCGATACAAGGCCATTATAGCACTCATTTTTGTTCCTTTCCTAATAATTCCTAACATTCTATTTGCTTTCTTAGCCATTTTTGCACTGAGCAGAGGGTTCCAACATATGATCAATGATGACACCCAGATCCTTTTCCTGGGCGGCGACTCCAAATGTGGAACCTTGCATCACATGTAAGCTATAGTTTGGGTTCCTCTTTCCCACATGTACTTGTGCAAAATGAAGGGGTGAAAGCAAAACAAATCCAAATGAGCAATGCAAACAAGGAATAAGAGCATCCAATACTCACAAAGAGTCAACTTTTTGGACGCTCTTACTCGTTTGCGTTGTTCAATTGGAATTTGGTTTGCTTTCACCCTTCATTTTGTGCCTGCTTCTTTTGTGGAAGTTGTGGACCCCCTTTTTACCTTTTTTTCACTTTGTACCTGCTCACATTAAACATCATCTGCCTTTTGGCATTCTAGCATTTTAGTATCTGGATCATTCAAGGAGGTATGTGTAGTGTAATCATAGAAAATCCTTGACATCTCAGGTAAAGACCCCACTTATCATAAATGATAAGTGTATCAGAAAGAAGATGAGCCAGGTCCAGAAGACTACTTATTTCTATAGCGCTGCTAGACCTACGCAGCGCTGTACACTTGAACATGAAGAGACAGTCCCTGCTTGAAAGAGCTTACAATCCCCAGAAGACACAAAGAAATTCCTCCTCCCGAGTCAATCAATGAACAAATGATTTGGAAGGTTTCCAGACTGCGCTACAATTGACTGACGATGTAATTAAAAGTGAGACTGGCATGCTGAACAGCAGGCAATTCCAAAGTTCGGAACAGCAAACATCTCTTTAAATATTAAGGGGCCCTTTTACTAAAGCTTAGTGTGCTCTAAAGGACACCAGCATGAGCTAAGTGCCATGTGGCCCATAGGTATAAAATAGGATGCAAAGCATTTAGCGCACACTAAGCTTTAGTAAATGTGATACAAAAATGAGAAGATGCATGAAACTAGTCAGCGCATCATAAATCAGAGAGCTCCAAGCAGGTGCTTTTAGTGAGGAAATCAGTTTTTAATAAAACACATTTCTCTGTATCACATAATCTGTCCAGTACAGGCTAGCTCTTCTGTCACATTATTGGGTCTTCGTATTGACATGAAAACCGAAAGTTCATTTTTTCTTCCAAAATTTTCTGTACTGATCTGCATTAAAATCATCTTGAAAGTCCTCTTTGTCTGTTCTCCTTTCAAGCCGTTTGTGGTCACGTTTCCGTAACCTTGCTTTTCTTTCAGCTTCAGGCAGAGTGGAAATATCTACGGGCATCTAAAAAAAATGATAAAAAGAGAATAAATAAGATAACCTGGTCCCTACTTTTAGTAAGTTGAAAAGTAAGCCAGCGATCTAACTCTCCTGTCATGGGAATGCACCCTGAAGACAAAGCAGAACTGTTGGACTATCACAGTGGAGCAGAACTTAACTGCGTTTGAAGGGAAAGAGACTAAGGAGCTGATGTAGCAAGCTGTGTGCTGTAGCTCAGCATATGATTTTCTAACATACACATTGAGGGGTCTTTTAAGGTGCGCTGAAAAATGGTCTGCACTAGTTTAGGTGCATGTTTTGGGCATACGCAGCTCCATTTGTCAGCGTGCCTATAAAAAAAAAAAGTCTTAAAAAAATATTTTTGCAGAAAATGGACATGCGGCGAAATAAAAATTGGTGCGTGTCCATTTTGGGTCCGAGACTTTACCGCCACTCATTGACTTATTGATAAGGTCTCATGCAGTAACCATCTGTGTGTGTAAAATGACGATTACCGCCCAGTTTTCGATGCGCACAGGAAAATAAAAATTATTTTACGATGTGCATATGTACCTATGTGGCTTAGTAAACGGGCCTCTAAAAAAATTGTGCCCAATGCTATAACCAAATTATATGCAAATAATTTGTGTATCTGGAAAAGAACATCTTTTGTCACGGAAACATGTGCAACAGAATCAGTATTTTGGGCATAATGTATGTGCGTGCAACTCCATTTCTTGAATGCTATTCTGCACATATTAAAATTGTTGCAGTCAAGTGCTTTTCTCTTCATTTCACAGCTGTGACACTTCTTTTAAAAGAACTTTGCTGCTGCTGTTTTTAAATTTTGTTGTACTACTGACTCATCCCCTTCAACAAAGCATGACAACAAGCATGACAACCTCACTAGCTGCAGAGTAGAGTTGCTCGGGTACAGAAATCTAACCCATCCCTGTGGGAATGTAACCCGCCTCGCTGCAAGTAATCTCCTCCATCCCAGCTCCCTACACACCCAGCCCTTGCTGTGCCACAGTCACCTTGAGCCCTCCCCCTCCCAGAAAGCCACATTCTACAAGTAGTAAAAATTCTAGTAAAAGTGACATAAATCATTTTCTGCTGTACTCTGCTAAGACAGCAGATGTACAGCTTAGCAGGACTCAAAGCAGTCCAAAACAAAGTCAGAAAGAACACAGTTTATACCTAATTGTTCAACTGTCCTTAGGATTCACCTTTGGGTTTAAAAAGCAAAACCCATGTGCATGTAAGGTCTGGATTCTGGATTAACAAATTAAAGCAAAATTTAAAGCAAATGCCCTTAATATGTAATACTTGGTAGCAATAATGAAACAGTGGTAGTAGAATATTCACATAGCAAGCAGCCTGAGGCAACAGATGTATTTTCCACTGAATATAATTAACTTGGCGGCTAATAAAAAGCTGAACTGGACAATGTTGGCATATTTAGACTCATGCTGGACAGAACTTCTGCATGAAGGAAGCCCTTCCCTCATTATTCAATACCTCTCTGTGAAATTGTAGTATAAAAGGCAAGTGCATTTTTATAATATGACATTGCAATCCGCAAAACAAAAGGAGCAAATTCCCATATGCCATATTTTTCTTTTAATGTTGACACAGGAAAAAAAAAGATTTTAAATGCTCCCAGGTTTCAACCTAATTCATGTTTAATATGGGATATAAATTTAATAAATAAGTAGAAACTCTGAATGTTGAGCACCTGATTCTCATAACATGATGTCTGATTTAGTGGCCCATTACCAGGGGCACAAAATCTCTGCACGAATATAACAGTGCTAGGGTGTCCCTTTAACCAGCTCCTCTAAACGACACACTGATTACGGTTTATAAACAAATTAGTACTCTACCTATGAAAAGTTATTCCGTTATTTTTATTCCTTTATTATACTTCCTCTGTGTACATCTGTGTGCTTCACAAGCCAGTATGTTTGAAAATATAAGCGAGATTAAATAAAAATGCTACCAACAATAAAGAACATGGATGCATCAGCTCATAGGTTTGTTTGCTTTGTTTTGAGTGTATGGCGATGATGGCTGTGTGAAGAAGGGGAAACAGATACCCTAACTGGCTTCAACTCCTTCCCTCCCTCCCACCCACAACCAACACCACCCATCCACCTCTCCTCCAGCTCTGGATGTCTTCCCTGCACATACCTCAGATCACCCTGGTGGTCTAGTGGCTTACTTCGGGGCAGGAAAGGTCCTCATGCTTTCCTGCCCGCTGCTTGTTTAAAATGGCTGCCGAAACGTCGAGCCCAAAAATACTACATTGCCTCTGTATTGCTTCATGGTGTGACCTCACCTTGAGTATTGCTCTTATATTGTTAGGTGGAGTGTTTTTTTTTTCTGCCAGTGGCTTTTTTCTCCATCTTATGACATTAAAATATATCAGCATTTTGATACTTTTAACCAATGATTATATAAGAACATACGAATAGCCTGTTCTTATGGTCATACTGGTTCAGACCAATGGTCCATCTAGCCCAGTATCCTGCTTCCAACAGTGACCAATTCAAGTTACAAGCACCTGACAGAATCCCAAATAGTAGCAAGATTCATGCTACTGATCCCAGAGACAAGCATTGGTTTTTCCCATGTCTACCTCAAATAGCAGACTATGGACTTTTTCTCCAAGAACTGTCCAAACCTTTTTTTTAAACCCAGATAGACTAACCACAGGTGGCACATCGTCTGGCAATGAGTTCCAGAGCTTAACTACTCGTTGACTGAAAAAATATTTCTCCTGTTCATTTTAAAAGTAGTACCATATAACTTCCTTGAGTGTCTCCTAGTCTTTGTACTTTTTGAAAGGGTAAAAAATAAATTTTACGTTTACCTGTTTTACACCACTCTATTTTGTAGATCTCTATCATATTCCCCCCTAGAATGCATGGGGACAGAAATCCAACCCGTCCCCATGGAGAATCTAACCTGTTCCCACCCATCCCCACCGCAAGTAATCTCCTCCATCCCAGCCCAACTAGCCCCTGCCACACTGCAGTCACCTTGCTCCCCCCTTTTCCAAGAGAGAGATCTGCATAAAATATTTATATATTTTATTTTGACTGGTGCTATCCAGTCTTTTGCATTGAGTGTCACATGTATGATTATCTCCCAATTGGTGAGGTGTCATATGTGTGTGCCCGATGCAAAGAGCTCCTAGCTCTCAGAGAACGTGTCCGTTCCCTTGAGGCTAGAGTAGCAGACTTGATGGAGCTGAGGGAGACAGAGAGGTACATAGAGGAGACCTACAGGGATGTTGTAGAGAAGTCCCACCTCCAGTCAGGTAGCCCCTGTGCTACCTTGGAGGAGGGAGGTCTCCTAGAAGGAGAGCATCACCCTGGTGAAGTAGGAAGTACTCCTGTAGCCAGGACCTGCCCACCAGGGGATGTATTATCCTTTCGCACCGAGGATATATCTCCAAATGTTGCCCGGGAGGGAAAGGTTAGGACAGCTGTTGTACTTGGTGATTCGATCATTAGGCATATAGATAGCTGGGTGGCTGGTGGACGTGAGGATCGCCTGGTGACTTGCCTGCCTGGTGCGAAGGTGGCGGATCTCACGTGTCACCTAGATAGGATTCTAGATAGTGCTGGGGAGGAGTCCGCTGTCTTGGTACATGTGGGTACCAATGACATAGGAAAATGTGGGAGAGAGGTTCTGGAAGCAAAATTTAGGCTCTTAGGTAGAAAGCTGAAATCCAGATCCTCCAGGGTAGCATTTTCTGAAATGCTACCTGTGCCACGCGCAGGGCCCAAGAGACAGGCAGAGCTCCAGAGTCTCAATGCGTGGATGAGACGATGGTGCAGGGAGGAGGGCTTTAGATTGTTAGGAACTGGGCAACATTCTGGGGAAGGGGGAGCCTATTCCGAAAGGATGGGCTCCATCTTAACCAGAGTGGGACCAGGCTGCTGGCATCGGCGTTTAAGAAGGAGATAGAGCAGCTTTTAAACTAGAAATGGGGGGGAAGGCCGACAGTCGCTCAAAAGAGCATGGTTCGGGATAAGGTATCTTTCAAAGATATCACCATAACAGGGAAGATAGAGTATCCTGATAGTGAGGTTGCAAAAGAGATTGTAGTAGATCGGGTATCTTTAAATAACAATAAAAATCAGACAAAAGATTGCCAATTAATACTGTCAAGTACTAAGCATGATGTACTTAGGAACAACAAACATAGTTTGAAATGTCTATATGCGAATGCCAGGAGCCTAAGAAATAAGATGGGGGAGTTAGAATATATTGCACTAAATGAAAAATTAGATATAATAGGCATCTCTGAGACCTGGTGGAAGGAGGATAACCAGTGGGACACTGTCATACCGGGGTACAAATTATATCGTAGTGATAGGGTGAATCGGATTGGTGGAGGGGTAGCATTGTATATTAACGAGAGCCTTGAATCAAATAGATTGAAAATTCTGCAGGAAGCAAAACACTCCTTGGAATCACTGTGGATTGGAATTCCATGTGCAAAGGGGAAAAGGATAGTGATAGGAGTGTACTACCGTCCGCCTGGCCAGGACGAACAGACGGATGCGGAAATGTTAAAGGAAATCAGGGACGCAAACAAACTGGGCAACACAATAATAATGGGGGATTTCAATTACCCGTATATAGACTGGGGTAATGTAACATCTGTACACGCAAGGGACATAAGATTTCTTGATGAAATCAAGGACAGCTTCATGGAACAGCTAGTTCAGGAGCCGACAAGAGAAGGAAAAATACTAGACTTAGTCCTTAGTGGTGCTCATGATCTAGTGCAGGGGGTAACGATACGAGGGCCGCTTGATAACAGTGATCATAATATGATCGGTTTTGATATTGGCATTGAAGGAAGTGAAACTAGGAAATCAAGTACGCTAGCGTTTAACTATAGAAAAGGTGATTACGACAAAATGAGAAAAATGGTGAAAAAAAGACTGAAAGGAGCAGCTCGCAGAGTAAAAAACTTGCATCAGGCGTGGATGCTGTTTAAAAACACCATCCTGGAGGTTCAGGACAAATATATTCCACGTATTAGAAAAAAGGGAAAAAAGACTAAACGTCAGCCGGCGTGGCTAAACAGTAAGATAAAGGAAATCATTAGAGCCAAAAAACAATCCTTCAGAAAGTGGAGAAGAGAACCAACTGAAAGTAACAGGATAGATCATAAGGAATGCCAAGCCAAATGCAAAGCGGAGATAAGGAGGGCAAAAAAGGACTTTGAGAAGAAATTAGCTTTGGAAGCAAAAATACATAGTAAAAACTTTTTTAGATACATTAAAAGCAGGAAACCGGCCAAAGAGTCGGTTGGGCCGCTGGACGAAAATGGTGTTAAAGGGGCGATCAAGGAGGACAAAGCCGTAGCGGAGAAATTAAATGAATTCTTTGCTTCGGTCTTCACCGAGGAGGATTTGGGGGGGACACCGGTGCCGGAAAGAATATTTGAAGCGGGGGAGTCGGAGAAACTAAACAAATTCTCTGTAACCTTGGAGGATGTAATGGGTCAGTTCAGCAAGCTGAAGAGTAGTAAATCACCGGGACCTGATGGTATTCATCCCAGAGTATTAATAGAACTAAAAAATGAACTTGCGGAGCTACTGTTAGAAATATGCAATCTGTCCCTAAAATCGAGTGTAATACCGGAAGACTGGAGGGTAGCCAATGTTACTCCGATTTTTAAGAAAGGTTCCAGAGGAGATCCGGGAAATTATAGACCGGTGAGTCTGACGTCGGTGCCGGGCAAGATGGTGGAGGCTATTATTAAGAATAAAATTGCAGAGCATATACAAAAACATGGACTGATGAGACAAAGTCAGCACGGATTTAGTGAAGGGAAGTCTTGCCTCACCAATCTAATGCATTTTTTTGAGGGGGTAAGCAAACATGTGGACAATGGGGAGCCGGTTGATATTGTATATCTGGATTTTCAGAAGGCGTTTGACAAAGTGCCGCACGAAAGACTCCTGAAGAAATTGCAGAGTCATGGAATCGGAGGTAGGGTATTATTATGGATTAAGAACTGGTTGAAAGATAGGAAGCAGAGAGTAGGATTGCGTGGCCAGTATTCTCAGTGGAGGAGGGTAGTTAGTGGGGTCCCGCAGGGGTCTGTGCTGGGTCCGTTGCTTTTTAATGTATTTATAAATGACCTAGAGATGGGAATAACTAGTGAGGTAATTAAATTCGCCGATGACACAAAATTATTCAGGGTCGTCAAGTCGCAGGAGGAATGTGAACGATTACAGGAGGACCTTGCGAGACTGGGAGAATGGGCGTGCAAGTGGCAGATGAAGTTCAATGTTGACAAGTGCAAAGTGATGCATGTGGGTAAGAGGAACCCGAATTATAGCTACGTCTTGCAAAGTTCCGCGTTAGGAGTTACGGATCAAGAAAGGGATCTGGGTGTCGTCGTCGATGATACGCTGAAACCTTCTGCTCAGTGTGCTGCTGCGGCTAGGAAAGCAAATAGAATGTTGGGTGTTATTAGGAAGGGTATGGAGTCCAGGTGTGCGGATGTTATAATGCCGTTGTATCGCTCCATGGTGCGACCGCACCTGGAGTATTGTGTTCAGTACTGGTCTCCGTATCTCAAAAAAGATATAGTAGAATTGGAAAAGGTACAGCGAAGGGCGACGAAAATGATAATGGGGATGGGACGACTTTCCTATGAAGAGAGGCTGAGAAGGCTAGGGCTTTTCAGCTTGGAGAAGAGACGGCTGAGGGGAGATATGATAGAAGTGTATAAAATAATGAGTGGAATGGATCGGGTGGATGTGAAGCGACTGTTCACGCTATCCAAAAATAATAGGACTAGAGGGCATGAGTTGAAGCTACAGTGTGGTAAATTTAAAACGAATCGGAGAAAATTTTTCTTCACCCAACGTGTAATTAGACTCTGGAATTCGTTGCCGGAGAACGTGGTACGGGCGGTTAGCTTGACGGAGTTTAAAAAGGGGTTAGATAGATTCCTAAAGGACAAGTCCATAGACCGCTATTAAATGGACTTGGAAAAATTCCGCATTTTTAGGTATAACTTGTCTGGAATGTTTTTACGTTTGGGGAGCGTGCCAGGTGCCCTTGACCTGGATTGGCCACTGTCGGTGACAGGATGCTGGGCTAGATGGACCTTTGGTCTTTCCCAGTATGGCACTACTTATGTACTTATGTACTTATAAAAACCACTTGTCCCTTACTCAAAATAGAATAATCCATTTGTACAAAACAGATGAGGTGAAGATGTGATTCCATGTGCCCTAATGAAAGGAGTTTAATTTTACTTCTAGTCTTTATAACACCAAGCTTCCCAAGACAGATTACAACACCTATCAGTAAATAGCATTTTTTTAAAAATAATTTTCAAAATTATATACAATATCCAAATAGTATCACAGTACCAAGATACAAAAGAAACTCAGAAAAATACAGGAATGTAATAATTCAATAATAAACTAATTATTCATCTACAATAAAAAATAATTGGATCCAAGATAAAGAAAATAAAGAAGAAAAAAAAAAAAAAAGATTACATAATAGGAGATATGTCACTCCCACCTGTTTACTTCAGCCACCTACAAATAGTGAACATTAGGAACTATATTTTAACATGCACTTCTGCTCTGGCATTCAAAAATTCTTCTAGTTGTTTAGGCTCAAAAATTGAAATTGTTTACCCTCAAATATTATACAATTACAAGGCAAGTATAACACATAACTAGCGCCAAGAGCCTGTGCCCTAGACCGCAGGGATACAAAGGCCTTACGCCTTGCTCGTGTTCCTCTTGCTAAATCAGGAAAGATCCTTATTTTTGAACCCAGAAACAACGATTCCATATGTCGAAAGGAAAGCTTTAATACAGAATTGCGGTCAGGTTCAAAGGCTAAAGTCACCACCAATTAAGTCCTTTGAGTAATAACTTCCAAAGAAGATTCCAAAAAAGCTGTTAAGTTCAAATCCCTTTCACCTCTGGGTTGAGCAGCCAAACTATTGGGGATCCCAGGGTTTGGAATATACTGAGCCCTGGTGAACATAAGGGGGCGTTTTTAAAACTTCCACCATATATTTTTTTTAAACATTTCCAATGCAGGTAATAATGGAAACATTGAGAAGTTCAAGAGTCTCAAATTAAGACTTTTAGATTGATTCTCCAGATGTGCTAAAATGTCTTGCAACAACATTTTTTTCCTTAATTGAAGCTATCTCCAAACTTTCCTTAGTCTGTATTTTAGACTTAAAGAGAATCAACTTCAAGGGCTAATTGGACCGTAGCTTGAGCTTGCACCAAGAATGCATCAGAAACAGATATTAAATCCTTAGTATTCTGTCTTGTAATATCCAGAAGAGAAGTTTACATATTACCAATGGCGTACCACAGTGACTCCAGTGTCACTACGGCTGGTTTCACCAATGTCCGCCTTGAATCAGAAGCATTTCGAGTAACAACATCTTCACCAAGGATCTTGTTAACATGCGGATACTCCAAACTCAAAGTTGCAACTATACTCACAGCCAAAGTCCCCCCTGAAAGAGCAGGATTTTCCCCAAACTGAGTTTCCAACGCCGTTTCGACTGCAACTGTGGATCTACTTCCTGGTTGCGGGGGAGCCGCACATTCAACAGGGCTCAGAGAAGCCCCACTCAAACTACCTCCTGAGGCTCCTGCCTCCGGAAGAGGTGAAGAAGTAGCAGGGGAAGAAGCTGGTTGCACCCGAAAGTGCTCCAGCGTTGCCTGCTTCATCAGGGGTATAGAGGAAGGAGCTGGGGGAGGCTCTCGGATCTTTCCTCTCCTCTTTCCAATTTCGCTCTGGTGAGCCCGAATGAGCAGGAACGCCCACAGAAACAGAGCACTGCCAGGTACGCCACTCCTCACTGAAACATACTGGATTCAGTAAATAGGATATCCTCACTGAAATGTGGCAATGCATTACTATATTGTACAGAACAGTGTAGAAATCCGAGCACAAAACACAGCCTTTATTAGTGCTGTTTCTACCAGCAATAATTTCTGAAGCTGTTTTAGTGATGTTCAGTTTTTATTTCATGATATTTATATTTACAAATGGGAAGCTTTCAAATAAATTCAAAAGCTGTCAAATAAGTAAAAAAAAAAAAAAAAACAACACAAAACAAAACAGCAACAAGAAAAAAAACAAAAGGAGCAAATTCCCACATGCTATCTTTGTCTTTTGATGTAGGCACAGGAAAAAAAAAAAAAAAAAAGATTTTAAGTGCTCCCAATTTCAAGCTAATTCTTGTTTAATGTGGGATATAAATGCCACCAAATACATATGTTGAGCACCTGATTCTCATAACATGATGTCAGTTTTAGTGGCCCATTACCAGGAGAAAAAGAATCTCTGAACAAATATAACACATGCTAGGGTGTTCCTGTAACCAGCCCTTCCAAATGACACACCGACTACGATTTATAACAAATTACTACTCTACTTAAAGTTATTCCGTTATTATACTTCCTTTGTGTACATCTGTATGCTGCATAAGCTGGCCTGTTTGAAAATATAAGTGAGATTAAATAAAAATGCTACCAACAATAAAGAATGACAATGTGGATGCAGCAGATCATAGGCTTGTTTGCTTTTGAGTGTATGGCGATGACGGCTGCTTGAGGAAGAAACAGATTGACCTAATTGGCTTCAACTCCCTACCTCCCTCCCACAACACCATCCATCCACCTCTCCTCCCCGCACATACCTCGTCTCCCTGGTGGTCTAGTAGCTTGATTCAGGGCAGGAAAGATTCCCACTCTTTCCTGCTCGCTGCTGCCGATCCTGCCGCTGCCACTGCTTGTTTAAAGTGGCTGCTGATACTTCAAGCAGCGGCCTCGCAAAGAGTGGAGATCTTTCCTGCCCCTCAAGCCACTAGACCACCAGGGTGATCTGAGGTATGTGTGGGGAGGGAAAGCAAAGCTCGATTTGTTTTACCATTCTGCAGAAACCCCGAAAGACCCAGTTCCATCCCTGAAGGATCCCCATGGACCTGGAGCAGATCCTTGCAGGATTCCTGCTATTCCCGTTCAGCAATTTCTTCTCCAAGTCGAAGAGTCCTAATCTCTTAAACCTCTTCTCATAGGAGAGAAGTTTTATCCCTTTAATCACTTTGGTCACCCTTCTTTGAACCTTTTCTAATTCTGCTATATCTTTAAGATACAACAACCAGAACTGCACATAATTCTCAAGGTGTGGTCACACTATGGAGCAATACATGGCCATTATAATATTCTCTCTCTTATTTTCTATCCTTTTTCTAATAATTCCTAGCATTGTTTGTTTTCTTGGCTGCCACCACACACTGAGCAGAAAATTCCAGCACACTGTACACAATGACTCCTAGATCTTTTTCTTGGGTGCTGACTCCTAGGGTGGACCATAACATCAAATAACTATAATCTGGATTATTTTTCCCAATGTGCATCACTTTGCATGTCCACATTAAATCTTATCTGTCATATGGATGCCCAGTTTTCCAACTTCCTAAGGTCTTCCTAAAATATTTCACAATTCGCATTCATTTTACCAACTTTGAACAGTTTTATGCTATCTGCAAATTTAATCACCTCACTCAACGTTCCCATTTCCAGATCATTAATAAATGTTAAGTAGCATCGGTTCTAGTACAGATCCCTGCGGCACTCCACTATTCACCCTCCTCCACTGAGAGGATTGGCCATATAACCTTACCCTCTGTTTTCTGTCTAAAAACCAATTCCTAATCCACAACAGGACACTGCCACCTATCCCATGGATTTTAATTTTCTCATGGGTCTCATGAGAGACTTTGTCAAAAGCATTCTGAAAATCTAGATACACTACATCAATTGGTTCACCTTTATCCACATGTTTATGTATGCATTGAAAGAAATTAAGCAAATTGGTGAGGCATGACTTCCCTTGGCTGAATCCATGCTGACTCTGTCCCATTAAATCATGTTTGTCTATGTGTTAATGATTTTATCATTTATATAAATTTCCACTATTTTATCCGGCACCGATATCAGGTGGTCTGTAATTTCCTGGATCACCCCTGGATACCTTTTTAAAAGTCGGCATTACAATGGTCACCCTTTAACCTTTAGGTACTACAGATGATTTTAATGACTGCAGATCTGCTGTTAATGATTTGTAACCAATTTCATATTTGAGTTATTTCAGTACCCTGGGGTGTATACCATCCAGTCCAGGTGATTTACTACTGTTTAATTTGTCAGTTTGGCTCAGTACATCTTCCAGGTTCACTGAGATTTCTACCATCTCTGGTACAGGTAGATTTCTTACATCTTCAGTAAAGACCAAGGCAAATTCATTCAGCCTCTCCGCTATGGCCCTGTCCTCCCTGAGTACCCCTTTTACTCCTTGATGATCTAAGGGTGCCACAGATTCCCTCGCAGGCTTTCTGCTTCTGATATAACTGAAAAAGTTATCACTATGAGTTTTTGCCTCCGAGGCAAGTTTCTCTTCGTATTTTCTTTTGGCCTTCTTTATTGATGCTTTACATCTAACTTGCCAGTGCTTATGTTGCTTCTTGTTTTCTTCATTCAGATCTTTTCTGAAAATGTTTTTTTTTTTTTTGCTCCAATAGCCCCTCAATTTATTTATTAAAAAAAAAAAATTATACCCTGCCTTCTCCCTTTAACCATGCTAGCTGTTTGTTCTTCTTTCTATCTTTATTAATACCTGGAATACATCTGTTCTGGGCTTCCAAAATGGTATTTTTAAACAATATCCATGTCCAATTTGAAATCCTAACTTTGCAGCAGAGCCTTTCAGATTTTTTTTAACCATTTTCCTCATTTCATCATAGTTACCCTTTGAAAATTAAATGCTGCTACAGTAATTTTCTTAGTGTCTGCACTCCAGTTATTAAGTCAAATTTGATCATGTTATGATCACCGTTTCCCAGCAGACCCATCACTGTTACCTACTTGTACTAAGTCCTGCATTCCACCAAGAACTAGATGTAAAATTAAGGACTAGATCTAAAATAGCTCCCCCTCATCAGTTCCTGGACCAGTTGCTCCAAGATGCAGTCACTTATTACATCTAGGAATTTAACCTCCCAAGCACTCCCTTATGTAGTATTTAACCAGTCAATATAGGGGTAATTGAAAATCACCCATTATTATACTGTCGCCAAATCTGCTAGCGTTTCTAATTTCTGTTAACCTATCTTCATCTGTCCGATTGTTCTGGCCCAGGGGACGGTAGTACAGCCAGCCCTACATGTGTATTCTTTTTCACACATGGAATTTCTATCCATAAGGATTCCACACTGCTACTTCATGCAGAATTTTGTTTGATTCAATTCCCTCTTTAACATATAGTGCAACCCCACCCCCACCCCCCTCCAATTTCACCCACCTTATCATTGTGATATAATTCATAACTTGGTAACAGTGTCCCATTGATTGTCCTCCTTCCACCAGGTCTCTGAGATATATCTATCTCTTCATTTAGTACTATATACTCTGACTCTCCTATCTCCTAGTGGAGGAGTGGCCTAGTGGTTAGGGTGGTGGACTTTGGTCCTGGGGAACTGAGGAACTGAGCTTGATTCCCACTTCAGGCACAGGCAGCTCCTTGTGACTCTGGGCAAGTCACTTAACCCTCCATTGCCCCATGTAAGCCGCATTGAGCCTGCCATGAGTGGGAAAGCACAGGGTACACATGTAACAAAAATAAAATAGATACTATTGGAGATTCTACATGGAATGTTGCTACTATTTGAGATTCTACATGGAATGTCAATGTTGCTATTCCACTAGCAACATTCCATGTAGAAGGCTGCGCAGGCTTCTGCTTCTGTGAGTCTGACGTCCTGCAGACTCACAGAAACAGAAGCCTGCGCGGCTGCAAGGGCAGGCTTCTACAGAATGTTGCTAATGGAGGAGTAGCCTAGTGGTTAGGGTGGTGGACTTTGGTCCTGGGGAACTGAGTTCGATTCCTGGCACAGGCAGTTCCTTGTGACTCTGGGCAAGTCACTTAACCCTCCATTGCCTGCCGCATTGAGCCTGCCCATGAGTGGGAAAAAAGTGCGGGGTACAAATATAACAAAAAATCTTATTTTTAGGCTTCTAGCATTTGAATACAGGAACTTCAAAGTGTGTTTTTCCTTGCATCTACAAACTGCTTATAAGTTGACAGGGATAATTTGCAACCTTTGCTCTGTTCTACCCTTAAAAATTCTTGGCTATCTTTCACTTTTGTTGAAACAACTCTATTGGAATTTCCTAAATGTCCTGTTATAATAGTATCCTTCAAGGATACCTCAGTCTGACCATATGCTCCGAAGAAACTGTTTTTTTCCTCCCATTCTAAATTTAAAATCTGCCCTATCTCCTTTTTAAATGTTAAGGTTAAGGTGAAGTCCAGCCTTTCAGAATAGGCTCCCCTTCCCGAGAATGTTGCCCAGTTCTTAACAAATCTAAATCCTTCCTCTCTGCACCATCGTGTCATCCACACACAGACTTCGGAGCTCTGCCTGCCTCTTAGATCCTGCGTGTGGAATGGGGAGCACTTTTGAAAATAATACCCTGTAGGTTCTGGATTTTAGCTTTGTACCTAAGAAACTAAATTTGGCTTCCAGAAACTCCCTCCCACATGACATGTCAGATCTGCCACCTTCATACCACCAGGCAAGTAACCAAGCGATCCTCACTTTCACCAGCCACTCAGCCAGAAACAAGTGGAAGGTCCAGGGTTTCAGCAATGGAAAATCAGACTGGGCTCTGTGGTGCTGACAGAAAAATCAACAGCTTTGAAACATGATAAACATGAACAATTTGCAGGGGGCTAGGCACCTCTACTTCATTATTTGGGACTGGACAAAGAACTGGGAGGAAGAGGTGTGGAGGGAGGGGTTGGAGAAAGATGGGCGAGGGAGATAAAAGGTTGGGTGATGGAACTATATAATCAGGGTGGGATGAAATGTTCTAGTAATCGAAGAATTATGAGCTTGTAATAGTTGTTGTCACGTTCGTGACTGTTTCCTTGTCTGTGCTCACCTCGCCTCCTGGTGGCCAGAACCGGTGGCTGCTATGAACTGTCACACGTTCCAGACTTCAGCCGAGTCCGGTCCGGATCTTCCGGGCTGCCAGACTTGCTTCTCTTGTTTGTGCCTGGACAGCACACGTAGCTGCCTTGTGATTCCTGCAGCTGAACTTCAGCAGCTGATGGGCTTTATTAGTCACCTGGAAACATCTGTGTTGGCCTCTGCACCGTCTAAGGTCCCTGGTTTGTTGGTGCTTTCTTGCACTTCTGCCTAGTCTGGTTTCTTGTTTGAGTTTCTTGTCCAGTTCTAGTTAGTCTGTGTGTAGTTTAGCTTAGGTTTATTGTTTATTTCTTAGTCTTGTTTCTGGTTTGTATTCCTGGTCTAGTTTCTGTTTGTCTGTGTCTCTTGCTTAGTGGCTGCTCTGCAGCTTTCAGTCCTGTCTCTTGTCTGCCAGTATTTGTACCCTGTTTCAGTGGCTGCTTGGCAGCTTTCAGTTCCTGTTCTTTAGCTTGTCCATTTCCTGCTTTGTGCAGTATTGTCTGTCTGTGAGTCCTAACCCAGTTTCCTGCCTTGCTGCCCATGTATATTCCTCCTTTCCTCTCTGACCCTCAGTCTCTGTTCAACCTAGTTGGTATTCAGTTCCTGCCCTGTCCGGTAAGTCCTGCCGGCCGCCTGCACCCAGGGGCTCAACTCCTGAGGAACAGCGGTCAAGTGCAGGTGAAGTCTAGCTGTTTCTGTCAGAGTTCTGCCTTGTCTCTGGTGTGGGGCTCACGAACTTAGTTTCTGCCTTGAAAACCTGACAGTTGTGTTGGAGAAATCTTAAATATTGTAAATAAAAAGTTTAAAAGTCACCTATGTGGAATCATGCCAAAAGCTCTTGCTGAAATTTAAGTATGTTACATGTAGTGCTCTCCCCAAGCCAACCTTTTGTTACTTAATCAAAGAAATTGACTGCATTTATCTGACAAGTCCTATTTCTGGAAAAACCAGGTTATCTGTGATCCAGTAATCCACTGGATTCCAGAAACTGGTTCTATTGATTTATTCATTACCAAGGTAAAACAAATTCTTGTATCCCTTCCAGCCTCCTCCTTCCACTTTTATGAAGGAACCACATCTACCCATTTCCAATTCTTTAGACCCACTCCCGATTCTAAAGCACTGAATAGGTCAAACAATGGAGCTGCTAGAATTTCCCCAAGTTTCCTTAATGCTCATCCAACCTCATTATTTTGCCTACTTTTACCCCCCAGTTTACTAAACCAAGCTAGCGGCTGCTGTGCAGCAATGCCAACACAGCTCAAAGTGAATGGGCTGTGTCGACATTAGCGCAGGGCAGACGCCATCATGATTTAGTAACAGGGAGGTTAGTTTAAAAGGTAGTTTCTCATGAACTGTCTTCTGAAAATTATTTCTCACTTTAATTCTTTTTCTGTAACTTTATTTTTCCACAAAATACAACAAACATTTTTAAGCAATTCCATTTTTTTCCCCATCAGCTTCTATGAACTCAGAAGTCAGAACATTCACCTCCGAATCTTACAAACCCATGATTGCACTTCCTCCTATCACTAGAAGAAAACAAATCTGGTCCCTCTATTTTACCAAGAAACAAGTATAAGAACATAAAACAGTAGCCATACTGGGTAAAAACAATGGTCCATCTACCACAGTATCCTGTTTTCCCAACACCACAAACACCTGGCAGAAACCCAAATCATAGCAACACTCCATACTACAAATCCCAGGGCAAGCAGTTGCTTCACATGTCCATCTCATTAGCAGACTATGGACTTTTCCTCCAGGAATTTGTCCAAACCTTTTTAAAACCGAGATACATTAACCACTATTACCACATCCTCCGGCAAAGAGTTCCAGAATTTAACTATTCACTGAGTGAAAAAATACTTCCTCCTATTTGTTTTTAAAGTATTTCCATATAACTTCATCGAGTATCCCATAATCTTTGTACTTTGGAATGAGTAAAAATCGATTTACTTCTACTCGTTCTACACTACTCAGGATTTTGTTTAGACTGGGACTGGGGTTCCCAACTTTTTGAAAAAACCTTCTGTTGCCCCTGCCTCACCTCCAGCAAATAACTATAGTGAGTGCAACATGCCGACATCAGCACCTACAGGCCACATAAAATAAAAAAAATAAAAAAAGGGAAGGAGGGGGAGTGCAGCCAATCCCCAACACATATATGATATGGTATTAAATCCAAACATATATGCTGCATCTAAATAACCTCCTGACCCTCCCCAAAAATGGGGGTGCAAAGCAAAGGTAAGATATTTTCCCATAAAGCTTACCATATTTAAGAAAAAAAAACAGGATTTAGAACGAATCTATTTTTCCAGCACTAAAAACTCACACAAGCCCCTGCCTAAGAAAAGCAGAACCATAACTAGTGCAGTGAGCCCTAGAACATCAGTATACCTACTGGGAAAACTGAACAAACTATATTACCATAGATCCTTATATAGAAACTCCAGGATAACGGAATACCCAGCTTCGATCACACATGCGGAACACAGAAAGACCCTCACCAAATAAAAGTTAAGTGACCCCAAACTACAAACAGAAATATGGTGAATACAAACTGAAGAAGCGGAGAGACTGAACGAATTCTTTGCTTCGGTCTTCACCGAGGAAGATTTGGGTGGGATACCAGTGTCGGAAATGGTATTTCAAGCGGACGAGTCGGAGAAACTTACTGACTTCACGGTAAACCTGGAGGACGTAATGGGGCAGTTCGGCAAACTGAAGAGTAGCAAATCTCCTGGACCGGATGGTATTCATCCTAGAGTACTGATAGAACTGAAAAACGAGCTTGCGGAGCTACTGCTAGTGATATGCAACTTATCCTTAAAATCGAGCGTGGTACCGGAAGATTGGAGGGTGGCCAATGTAACGCCCATTTTTAAAAAAGGCTCCAGGGGAGATCCGGGAAATTATAGACCGGTGAGTCTGACATCGGTGCCTGGGAAAATGGTAGAGGCTATTATTAAAAACAAAATTACAGAGCACATCCGAGAACATGGATTACTGAGACCAAGTCAGCATGGCTTTTGTGTGGGGAAATCTTGCCTGACCAATTTACTTCAATTCTTTGAAGGAGTGAACAAACATGTGGACAAAGGGGAGTCGGTTGATATTGTGTATCTGGATTTTCAAAAGGCGTTTGACAAGGTACCTCATGAAAGGCTACAGAGGAAATTGGAGGGTCATGGGATAGGAGGAAATGTCCTATTGTGGATTAAAAACTGGTTGAAGGATAGGAAACAGAGAGTGGGGTTAAATGGGCAGTATTCACAATGGAGAAGGGTAGTTAGTGGGGTTCCTCAGGGGTCCGTGCTAGGACCGCTGCTTTTTAATATATTTATAAATGATCTAGAGATGGGAGTAACTAGCGAGGTAATTAAATTTGCTGATGACACAAAGTTATTCAAAGTCGTTAAATCACGACAGGATTGTGAAAAATTACAAGAGGACCTTACGAGACTGGGAGACTGGGCGGCTAAATGGCAGATGATGTTTAATGTGAGCAAGTGCAAGGTGATGCATGTGGGAAAAAAGAACCCGAATTATAGCTACGTCATGCAAGGTTCCACGTTAGGAGTTACGGACCAAGAAAGGGATCTGGGTGTCGTCGTCGATAACACACTGAAACCTTCTGCTCAGTGTGCTGCTGCGGCTAAGAAAGCGAATAGAATGTTGGGTATTATTAGGAAAGGTATGGAAAACAGGTGTGAGGATGTTATAATGCCGTTGTATCGCTCCATGGTGCGACCGCACCTTGAGTATTGTGTTCAATTCTGGTCGCCGCATCTCAAGAAAGATATAGTAGAATTGGAAAAGGTGCAGCGAAGGGCGACTAAAATGATAGCGGGGATGGGACGACTTCCCTATGAAGAAAGACTAAGGAGGCTAGGGCTATACAGCTTGGAGAAGAGACGGCTGAGGGGAGACATGATAGAGGTATATAAAATAATGAGTGGAGTGGAACAGGTGGATGTGAAGCGTCTGTTCATGCTTTCCAAAAATACTAGGACTAGGGGGCATGCGATGAAACTAGAGTGTAGTAAATTTAAAACAAATCGGAGAAAATTTTTCTTCACCCAACGTGTAATTAAACTCTGGAATTCGTTGCCGGAGAAAGTGGTGAAGGCGGTTAGCTTAGCAGAGTTTAAAAAGGGGTTGGACGGTTTCCTAAAGGACAAGTCCATAAACCGCTACTAAACGGACTTGGAAAAATCCAAAATTCCAGGAATAACATGTATAGAATGTTTGTACATTTGGGAAGCTTGCCAGGTGCCCTTGGCCTGGATTGGCCGCTGTCGTGGACAGGATGCTGGGCTCGATGGACCCTTGGTCTTTTCCCAGTATGGCATTACTTATGTACTTATGTACTTATAAGCTAGACTCTTGCATGCAGTATAAAACTAAAGAAAAATAAATATTTTGCACGGTACAAGGGGAAAATATAAAGGTAACTGATATTCTTTGCAGAAACTACATTTCAAATCCCAATATTAAAAATAATGTTATTTTTACTATGTTTGGCCATTTTATTTTTCTAATTGTATAGATCCCAATCTCTGGTTTCTGCTTTTTTCTGTCCATCTTTTCTTAACTCTTTTCAGTGTCACCTGTTCTGTCCATTTGCTACTTCTTAACTCTTCTTGTCTTCAGTGTTAAGGATGAATGTAGGGAAGGAAGTGATCTTTTCCTTCCAGCTTTCTTCCATTTATTTTTCTGCTTCTCTATTTTGATTCTGGACTAACCACTCCTTAATTTCTCCCTTTTAAACAGCACCTACCTACAGCTTTCTGTCTCTTTCCCTCATCCCAGCCCTCCAATTCTCATCTCTCTCTCCTCTCCCAGCCTTATTCCCTAGTATTTCACTAACTCTTCCCCCTTGTGTCCAGTATCTCCCTGTCTCCTTGTAGCTCCCCTTGTGTCCACCATCTCCCCTATGTCCCCCTGTTCCTCCCCTATGTCTTTCTCCCTATTCCTGCTTTCTATCCACCACCCCAGTTCTCCTTCAACTTCTTCCTCACCTGGTCCAGGATCTCTCACATGTTCCATCCTGAGCCATAGTCAAACTCCCCCTAAGTTCAGCATCATCAATCTCTATCCATTCCTCACATGCCAGCCAGTAGATCCCTGTGCTCCTGAGGCTGCATCACCCCCACTCAGGACCTGCAGCAGTGCCTGACATAGTAACAGGAAAGAAAGACGAGACCTTGATGATCCAATGAGTGTGTAAAACCTCTGCTGTGTCCCACCTCCACAGAAACAGGAGTCTGCATCAGAGAGGGCAGGACGTGGCTGAAACTTCAGTGTGGCTACAGGAGTGATTCTGAAACCTGTCCTGTGGAAACCCCAGCCAATCAGGTTTTCATGATATTCACAATGAATATTCATGAGATAGATTTGCATACCAAGGAGGCAGTATATGCAAATCAATCTCATGCATATTCATTGTGGATATCCTGAACAGCTGACTGGCTTGGCTTCCCCATGACAAGTTTGGGAATCACTGGTTTGCAGGCTCTACAAGGACTCATGTTTCCTGTTATTGCCCCAGGCACTACTTGTAAGTCCCGAGCAGGGGTGACGTGGGCATAAAAACACAGCAGTAAAGTCAACTTGCAGGTGAGTAAGGGAGATACTGGACAGAGCCACCTGAAGACCCATTTTCTGTCCTGCCTGCCACCAGCTAATCTTAACTGTATAATCTTATTATACAAGCTACTGGATAAATTACTAGACACAAAACCAGTGTCCTCAACAAAATCAGGAATCCCAACAGCAGACGAACTTGCTAACTACTTCAAAGGCAAAATTGTCAATCTACGCAAAAAAATGTCACACGACTACACCAACCTTGATACCTTCCTTAATGAGCTAGACCCACGCTCAGAAGAATACCTAGCCGACCGAACTTGGATAAATTTCACCAAGATCACACAAGAAACAATAGCACTAGCAACCAATAAGCTATCTACAGCCTATTGTCAACTGGACTCCTGCCCCAATTATCTAATGAACCCCCCCTCGATTCATCACTGAACTTACCTCCCATCTCAACTTCTTGTTCCAGCATGGCATATTCCCTAAAGACAAAGGTAATATACTACTCACACCATTACCAAAAGAAACCAAAAAGAAAACTAATGATATCATCAATTACTGACCTGTGGCATCCATCCCACTTACAACCAAACTGATGGAAAGCATTGTAACTAAACAACTTACTGAATACATCGATAATTTCTCAATCCTTCATGAATCACAGCCAGGCTTCAGATCCCTCCACATTATGGAAACCGTCCTGGTAACTCTCCTAGCCAAGTTCAAAAAGGAAATCGCATTAGGTAAAAACATACTCCTCTTGAAATTTGACTTGTCAAGCGTATTCAATATGGTTGACCACTATATACTATTAAGAATACTCGACAAGATAGGCATAGGAGGGCATATACTCAAATGGATCAAGGGTTTTCTAAACACGAGATCTTATCAAGTAAAAACAAACTCAAACATATCACCATCATGGAGTACAGACTGCGGAGTACCCCAGGGTTCACCTCTCTCACCCATATTATTTAATCTGATGATGATCCCCCTTGCTCATGCCCTACACAAGCAAAATCTAAATCCTTTTCCGTATGCGGATGATGTCACCATTTACATACCGTTCAACTCTAATCCAACAGAAATCTCTGTTGCAATAAAGACTAGTTTAAGCTTAATGGCTGCCTGGGCATCGGCATTCAAATTCAAACTCAACAAGGAAAAAAACTCACTACCTTATTCTCTCTTCTCACCACAAAACAAACCTCCCTTCATCCATAAAAACCTCGGAACATACTCTCCCAATATCGGACAAACTGAAGATCCTTGAAATTACTATTGACACCAACCTAACCCTGGAGAGCCAAGCCTCTGCCACCACGAAGAAAATGTTCCATGCAATGTGGAAACTCAAACGAATCAAACAATTCTTCCCAAGGGAAACTTTCCGTAACATAATTCAAACAATGGTACTATCACATGTTGACTACTGTAACGCCGTATATGCGGGATGCAAAGAACAGATCTTAAGGAAAGTCCAGACCGCGCAGAACATGGCAGCTAGCCTCATTTTTGGAAAGACAAGATTCAAAAGTGCTAAACCCCTATGCGAAATACTGCACTGGCCACCAATCAAGGAACGAATAGCCTTCAAAATTTGCACTCTGGTCCACAAAATATTCCATAGCCTGGCCCCAACCTACATGACCGAACTTATCGGCTTACCAAGTAGAAAGATCATCGAATCATCAAGAATGTTTCTAAACCTGCATTACCCAAACTGTAAAGGACTAAAATACAAATCAACATATGCATCCAGCTTTTCCTACATTTGCACCCAGCTCTGGAACGCATTACCTAGAAACATTAGAACTGTGAACACCCATCTAAAATTCTGAAAAGACCTCAAGACTCACCTCTTCCGGAAAGCCTACCCAGCAGACCCGAACTCATTCATGAAGAATGCATCACATTTATCAAACTAAGAATGAACAATACCCCTTCCACATAATCATATTACTTCATACTGTATGAATTTTACCACTCCAGTTATAATTAAGTGTACTTCTAACCTTATCCTGAACTCATTCATGAAGAATGCATCACATTTATAGAACTAAGAATGAACAATACCCCTTCCACATAATCATATTACTTC
Organism: Microcaecilia unicolor; assembly: GCF_901765095.1. Taxonomy (NCBI): domain Eukaryota; kingdom Metazoa; phylum Chordata; class Amphibia; order Gymnophiona; family Siphonopidae; genus Microcaecilia; species Microcaecilia unicolor. The sequence goes on along the minus strand of NC_044031.1, from coordinate 54,937,213 downwards.
ATACTGTATGAATTTTACCACTCCATTTATAATTAAGTGTACTTCTAACCTTATCCTAACTCTGTATTTGCTCACTAGAAGCTGTAGTCCCATCCCCTGAGAATTATTAGCCTCATTGGGATTACTTCTCTCTATATGCTACTATATATTCGTCCCAGAGTTCCTTGCACCTACTGTTACTCTATTTTCCACTCTGTATATATTCCTGGAGTTGGTACTCTCTTCTCTGGAACCTGTAAGCCACATTGAGCCTACTGCTATGCGGGAAAATGTGGGATACAAATGTAAGAAATAAAAAATAAATAAATAAAAACAGGCATATCATTCATTTTATCATCCACAAATGAAGATGAAAGGATATTTTCTACCAATGGAAATTCCCAAATGAAGATGGCAGTTCAGTGAGGAAAGTATTGGCCTGTTCCATACCATAAGGATTCTCCTGGGCTCTTTATACCGGATGTTGATGGTAGATCCATCAGGCCTGACCAGAAGAACTGGGTATAGCCTGGCATAGGTTTGCCTGCCGAAACGCACTATGGATGTCCTGTTTGAGTTCTGCTGGCCTGTTGATGTATGCAAGTTACATATGGCAGGTAGAATAATCTTTGCCACGTCCTGCTGTAGAAGGCTGGAAAAGAAATTCACAGGAAGACTGTCATTTTTCCTATTTGTAGCAGTACAAACACAAGTATCAACGTTATTATGTGACAGTCATCAAGATTCATAACCCTTATGGTTTACTAAAAAAATAAAATAAAATAAAAAAAAGATACTAAGGATTACAACGAAGACCAACCTGTGTCTAATTTCCCTTACAAGTGGAAATTAATTGAGAAAGCAGTTACTGTCCAATTATTAATTTTTTTTTTGAAGAAAATTCTTTGATCCCTTCCAGTCTGGCTTCAGATTGTCTGGAACTGAAGCTACCTTGTTTGCCCTGTCTAATGACCTGCATCTACAGAAAGGACAGGGGACATGCTCGTTTGCAGATTCTTCTGGATCTTTAGATCAGCTTTGGCATAATCATTTTAACTTGCTTCAAGGTTTATCCTCCTTTGGAACAGGAGGCAAAGTCCTGACTTGGTTTGATTCTTTTTTGTATAATCAAACCAGATGTACTGCCTATTTATGTTTATTTGAATGTAGTATACTGCCTTTCATTTAGCAAAAAAGGTGGTACACAATTAAAAAAAAAGTGTTAGAAAGGAATGCCATTTTTATGATGGGACAGAGGAGAAAGAAGCAGTGGGCAGACGAAGGCCATTACAGCCCTCCAAAAGAAAGCTACCATAGGCCTTAACCAAATGAGTCTTCAGAGCAGCCTTGCACCTAAGATAAGACTATTCAGGCTGCAAATGAATAGGAAGGGAATTCCACAGGGATGGTTCAAGAAAAAAGAAAGCAATATTTCTTGTTGAATCAAGATAGGCCAAAGCAATAGAGGAAATATGCAACTGAACACAGATGAAGAATGTAATTAGTGAGGACTAATAAACAGAGTCAGAAGAGACATCATCAAACATATAAACGGCGAGTGACTGACTCACTCGCAAATGCGCAGTAGAGACTTCCCTCTCTGTCCCGCCCCCGCGTCAATACGTGATGATGGGAGGGGGGCAGGACAGAGAGGGAAACTGCGCCGCCGAGGTTGCTACCGCTCCCCCCCCCACTCGGAGTCGCCGCCGCCACCCCTCCACCCGGCCCGGGCCCTTTCTTCCCTTCTGAACTTACACATCCATTCGCCGAATGCAGCAACGCACATCAGTCACAGGAGGGCGGGGCCACAGGCAGAGAAGGAAGGGCCCACGGCAGCTTAGCTGATGTGCCTTGCTGCGTTCGGCAAATGGATGTGTAAGTTCAGAAGCAAAGAGAGGGCCCAGGCCGGGTGGAGGGGTGGCAGCGGCGACTCCGAGGGGGGGGGGGAGGAAAACCCCAATACCAGCCCGTTTTTACGGGCTCAACGGCTAGTTTGGTATAGTGGGCAGCCAGCACCAAGGACTTTGTGAACTAGGGTAACTACTTTGAACTGGATATGATAACTACCTGGAAGCCTATGATGCTGAATGAATTGGAGGAGGGGGGTCACATCGTCTCAAGACATTGCAGACGCTTAAAGAAGGGTAAGTTGTGAGGGAGTATCAAGAAGACTATGCACTGATCTGAGCTGTGGCGTGCTCAGAAACATTTGCAAACCACCTGTGCTACCTAAAGTTCAAAAGACAGATGCTGATTGATAAAGATTCACATGAACTGGAATGATTCTGTAATAGGTATTGTTGACTCTAAGACATAGGGGGTTACAGAAGACCAATGTTGTCGGTTGGCGATACAGCAAGCAATGGATTTAGAAGGGTTTGGGACTAGGCGATTAGAGACCAACCAAGAGGCAGCTACACCGAGACAGGACTGGAGCTGGGAAAGATCAGGAGAGTTGGGATGAAGAGCAGCCACGAGAAAGATGTCATCAGTGTAATAACATGCTGAGATTCCCTGATTGTAAGTGTAGTGACAGGACTAAGGAAGGTGTTAAAGAGAAGAGGAACCAGAACAGAACCCTAGGAAACACCACAGACTAAATAGATGATCTATTCTCTCAGTCATTACTTGTCATATTTGAGATCTACTACTACTACTTAACATTCCTAAAGTGCTACTAGGGTTACGCAGCGCTGTACAATTTAACATAAAAGGACAGGCCCTGCTCAAAGAGCTTACAATCTAAAGGACAAGTGAGTAGTCGATTCGATAGGGGCAGCGTTCCATCATTTCACCTTGTCAGGGCTGGTGCGCAACCTTTTAGCTTTACATTCTCCTTCAAATAAATTCAGGCTCCAAGCCTACGCTCCTCAATCAAGATTATCTCAACATCACAGTACTGCAAAAATGCATAATTGTCTATCATATTTTAAAATATTCAATTTTGTTTTGAGGTTATGTGCATTTGGTTCTTGAGTTTGTGTAGCTGTTGGGATCTATTGTTTTGCTTTAACTGCAGTTGCTCTTTGCTGCACCCCACCCCAAAGCTGCCACCCTAGGCAACTGTTTAATTTTGCCTTAGGTTATGCTAGCCCTGGCTGTTTGAATAGTAAAAGAACTCAGACACTGGCCACACAGACCATGGTTCTTTTCAAGTATCCAACCTGAATTTGAACACTAGATGTCACTATTATATAGCAGCTGAGGTTCCCTGTCATGTCTTAAGTGTGGAACAGGGTTCTGCAGTTCTGGTCCTGGAGTGCCACAACTCAGTCAAGTTTTCAAGGTACCTACAGTGAATATTTATGAGATGCATTTCACAGAGTATACTGAAAAGCTGACTGGCTTGAGGCAATTGAGAAAGTACCTGCATATAACGTGTACAGTGCTGCGTACATCTAGTAGCGCTATATAAATGAGAAGTAGTTACCTACCCCTGCTCCAGAGCAGTATGTTTCAGTTTGGTTTGGGGTAAGAAACCCTTGAGAGGCAAGGAAGCCCTTCCAGCTTTAACCACTCTCTCTCATTATTCACCCGTCACCATAGCCTGCCTCAATCTTCAATCACCCCCAGTACCTAAAACACTGGATGGGCCCTTTAAGAAACCATGAGCCACGGGAATCCAGCCAGCAGATGAACTGAATTGGGCACCACCATATATATATATATATATTTTTTTTTTGTTAATTATAGAAACATGGGAAAGAAGGGGAGCTGGAGCCATGAGTGTCAAAGGCAAGTATCAGCTCTGCTGTACACCTTTTGTTGATTTTCTTCCAGTACCATGTGGCATGAAAACTTTCGCATTCTTGTAAGACTGTGATGCTTTAAGGCCTATTTTACAAATATTGGAACCGAGATATACAGGGCAGGATATTCAACAATTCCCTTGGCATTTTACAAAAGGCTGTGCCAAACACGGAGGCATTTGCAAAACACATACAAGGAACTGCAGGAATGCACTTGGCTGCTTCCAATGTTTGTGCCAGCAAACACATTTTACAAATTTACACGTGCACAAAAAGAACAGCATCCACAATTTTGCAACTTCTATATGTAACTGCTGTCTCTTATACATGTAGCTAGTACCTCTGTACAAAGCTACACATCTAAGTGCCACCATATAAATAGCAAGACTGCATTTTTTTTTGAGAAAATAAACAGGGCCCTGTCTACTAAGGTGCGCTAGCGTTTTTCAGCGCATGCACAAAATTAGCACATGCTGTGTATGCACCCACAGGAATACTGTGGGTGCCTGCACAGTTAGCGTGTGCTAAAAACGCTAATGCGCCTCTAGTGCGGATTAGTAAACAGGGCCCTTGGTAATTAATGAAAATTATTCCCATGATCCTTCAAATAAAGCACCTTTTTAACCATCTGTGTCTGCCTCCAAGTTGGCACAAAACTGCTCACAAAAATAAGGCAGATGCTATCATAAATGTTCTTTTTATAGCATACGTTTATTGTCTGATTAGTTAAAAAAAAATCCTCATCAGAATATTTGTAAGAGATGTGCATCTCTGGCCATCTTCAAATCTAGGCTAAAAGCCCACCTTTTTGATGTTGCTTTTAACTCCTAACCCTTACTCACTTGTTCAATACCCATATTTTATCATTTCCACCTTAGTAATTCCCTTATCCCTTATTTGTCCTGTTTGTCTGTCCTAATTAGATTATAAGCTCTGTCGAGCAGGGACTCTCTTCATGTCTAGTGTACAGTGTTGCGTACATCTAGTAGTGCTATAGAAATGGTAAGTAGTAACAGTAGTGGTGGTAAGATGGGGAATACACATGTAGACTTTTAGTCCACCCAAGCTATGCCTAAACCACACCCTCTTGAAACCTCTGTGTCCTGGTGATCTCCATGTATAAATAGTGGCTTTCTGAAATTGCCATTTACAGTGTGTGCTATTTACATGTGGAGATGCTTCTAAAGTAGAGGTCTTTTTGAGAACAGCATAGGAATTTGAGCTCCATGCTTCTCAAACTCACTGAAAATCATATGGTATTGGAAGGAAACAGTTTTGAAGGTGGAGGTAAGGCTGGCAGCATCATAGAAGCTTTGAGATAATCTTAGGAAAACAGAAAGAAACAGCTGCTTTAAAGTCTGTGAAAGCTGTCTCTGCTACATTTCTAGCCATAGGTGACATTTCAAAATAATTGAGAGTAAAACAATATTAACTACCCCTCCATAGACGCAAAGAAGCTTACCCTTATATTGGGGGGGGGGGGGGGGTGCTCAGCACCCAAAGTGCTGGCTTCTATGTTTTCTACCAGCCCAATGAATCAAACATGGGTTTTTGTATGGTGGTGTGCAACCCTGGTGCTAAGCCACCAGATCTATTCAGGAATGATATTTCTGGATACACTATTTACCTAAAAGTCCTGCTCACAGTTGCCATGCCACTCCTGGCTATAACCATAGGAAACAGAAGTGTGGGATCCTGGGAATTCTGGACCTGATTGCCGTGGACAGCTAAATATGTTTTTTTTATGTAGGTAATGCACTTGTCCTGCTATCCCTTCTCAAAACACTTTCCTTGTTCAGCTTCCAGAACTCTTGCACTCAAGGCACCTTAGAAGAGAAAAGAGAGCAAATTGCGATTGTTATTAGCATTAAAAATGTTCAGAGTTCTGAAGCTGCCAAAATTACATAGGTTGGTGCCACCTTATAAACCAGTCAATTCATTGATACATAATCTTCCACGATTATTATCCAATTATCAAGCCAACAGTTGCCTAAACAGAAAGGTACACAGCATCCAACACTTACATGTGCCCGAAGCAACCAGACAGCGATACTACACTGCCAGTACACTTAAACGCTGAACATCATCAATGTGCGCTGGTGAGCTATGATGACCTTGAAGGTCACCAACCTAAGATAACAGTCAGTGAGTGGTGGCCACACTCTCTCCCTTTGTGTGTAAGGCGTTCTATGCGGTGTATTAGTCAGGGCCGGTCTTAGGGAGAGGCGACCGAGGCGGCCGCATAGGGCCCCGCGGTTATGGGGGCCCCGCGCGGCGCGCCTCAACTCTGCCTCTCCCCTCATAATCCGATCCCGCTGCAGCTGCTCGCTTCTCCCCGGACCATGATCATCGCTCGCTCGCTCACCACCCCTCCCCCGCCAGCTCCCGCCTCCCAGTCCCGTCCCACGACGACGTCGACAACAGAGTTGCAAGCAACTTGCAGCGGCCCGCTCCGAACCAACAGACTGACAGTTGCAGCAGCCACAGGCAGCACGATGGCTTCGCTCACCAAGCTTCCCTTCCGCCTTCCAATGTCCTGCCTTCCGATGATCAGACACTTCCTGTTTCCGGTGAGGGCGGGCGGGAATCATTGAGCGGGAAGGAGCTGGAGAGCGTGGTCGGACTGAGCGGAGGTGAGCAGCCTGCAGCCATCAGGTAAAGGAGCTGGAGCCAGGGAGCGTCGTGGTCTGGTCGGAGGCGGAGACTAGAGCGGAGGTGAGCAGCCTGAGCCATCCTTACTATTGCAAAAGTATTCTCCCTTTCCCTTCCCCAACAAACTCTGCAACTGAAGTAGGAAGAAGCAATTTATGAAAAACAGACTGTTTTGGAGACTGGAAAAAAATTGTGAAATGAGCAGCTTATTAAATATGTCAGGTTTTGTGTTGTATTTTTAACTTTACTAGCCCAGGTTGCTTTTGTACCTGTTTCATATATTTCATTTCCCAAGTGTGATACTGTGCTAGAATCAAATTGCTATAGTTTCCACGCACTAATCAAACTCATGTACTTTTGATCTTTCTAAGTCACGATGTGTAATGTCATTTCCATGAATTAAGATTCACCTGGGAAGCTGTAACATTTTACAACGTATCAGAGATGTCTCATGCACTGAAATATTGATGCTAATGAAACCATCTCAATAGGAAATGCACAATATTGCTGTGAAAGGTAATATTGATAGCTGATTTCAATATGCCGGATGATGATTTGTATATCCCTACTGTGGTATTCTCTTGAAGTAGGGAGAGCCTGGAACCTTTACAAGGAGAATTGCTCCAGAACCTGGTAATGGAACTCAAGTGGGATGGGGCCATATTGGACCTGATGCTTATGAAAGGAGAGAATGTTTATGATGTTAGAGTGGGTAATCACTGGCATCCAGTGGGACTGAATTACTGCTGAAAAGGTTCTGACCTGTGAAGAGCATATATTTTTAGTACACTCCTTGAGTCTATTGATAATGATAAATGGTGACAGTGACTTGGTGAAAAGTTATTCTGATGATTGTGTAGCAATGCACCGACAGCCACGGAGCAAAGTCGAAAACATAAAACTATAGATTTGAGACTGCAAGCTGGCCCTGAGCTTGAAAAGGTGGCTACCCAAGAATGTAAGAAAAAACATGGTCGACTAAGCACAGCTTCATGTCACTGACAGAGGCCAATCTGGGTCCCCAGTATACAGCAGATCCCTATTTCTTAAGGGTCATTTCTAGGAATGAGCGATGACCATTGTAAGGTCTCCACTAAATAATCAGACAACAAAGGTAGAAAAAAGTATTTTATTCAGAATTTCTTAACTGGAATATGTCAGCTTTTGGAAATGTGCATCTGTGATGTTTTGCATGTAAGTTTCAATTTTTCTGGTATTGCTGCATGCTCAGTCTGACTTCTTGAGGTAACTTTCCAGTTCAGTATTTTGCCTTCATATTTGTTGTGTCATGTGTTTTTCATGTGTGATCAGGGTGCAGTATCCTGCTAGCATGTAGTATTTGCAGCCCTTTTTGTTTTGTTTTTTTCACGAGGTAGTGTATTGGTGTTTTAGAGCCTGGTGTAATTACAGTTCTGCCTTTCCATGCATAAGGTTGTAGCTCGTCCTGTCCTTGGAATTAGTGTTGTTATGGTTTGGTAAGTACATAAGTACATAAGTAGTGCCATACTGGGAAAGACCAAAGGTCCATCTAGCCCAGCATCCTGTCACCGACAGTGGCCAATCCAGGTCAAGGGCACCTGGCACGCTCCCCAAACGTAAAAACATTCCAGACAAGTTGTACCTAAAAATGAGGAATTTTTCCAGTCCATTTAATAGCGGTCTATGGACTTGTCCTTTAGGAATCTATCTAACCCCTTTTTAAACTCCGTCAAGCTAACCGCCCGTACCACGTTCTCCGGCAATGAATTCCAGAGTCTAATTACACGTTGGGTGAAGAAAAATTTTCTCCGATTCGTTTTAAATTTACCACACTGTAGCTTCAACTCATGCCCTCTAGTCCTAGTATTTTTGGATGTGTGTTTTTGCACAAGTTTGTGTATAGTGTTTTGCAGTGGAGAGATTGTGTGTCCGCACCTCTGACCCCCCCCCCCTCCCGGGGTTATGAGAATTGGAACTACTAATTGTAGTAGACTTGAACTGAATAATTTCTGGGGAGGGGGGGGTTAATGATAGCATTGTGCTTATTATTTCAATCAGTTTTTCTGTACAAATTTAGCTTCATTTGTTTTTATTTGAAATTTCATAAATAAAAAATGTTCTAAAAATTTAATAATCAATGGGGTGGAGCTGGGGCGGGGCTAGGGCAGGGCGGGGCTAGGATGGGGCCCCACCAATCAAGAACGACTACGTAATGCAGCAGCTCATAGGTTTGTTTGCTTTGTTTTGAGTATACGGGGATGACGGCTGCGCGGGGAAGGGAAAACTCAGATTGACCTAATTGCTTTCAGCGTTTTGACGTCACTTCACCAGCTGTCTATTAAACCTCCTTGGGAGCAACAGTGAATAGATCGTATAATTACAAGGAAGTTGCCCGAAAAAATCACAATAACTAAATTTGGCAGGAAAAAAACACACCAAACTGGCAACACTCTCTTACACAAGCGGAGGCTACACGCGCTGCAGGCGAGAAGAATCGTCCTGAAACTGTCCAAAACCATCGGTTGCTCTGGTAACCGGTGGCGGCGCAGGCTGACGAGCCCAGCCCAGGTGGTGCTGTCGCACGTTAGTGACGCAAATGTCCCTGGGAGAACGGTTCAGATGCGTGATTGCAGCAGGTTCCTATCGCATGTCGTCCGTGCCGGTAAGAGAGAAGTTATGTTACTTATGCTTCCACTCAAGGGAGAAGAGAAGGAAGGAAGGAAAAGGAATCTATTTTTTTTGTTCTTATTAGGACCTTTAATCTGGTTGTAATAATGCGGTTGTCTCCTTAGGGAGGAGGGGCTTATAAACACACCCTGGCTCTGGGTGGCATGCTGCATTTATCTCCATTTCTGCTGTACCCATCAGCAAATGCTGGAGAGGTGAGCTGTGAGGAAGAAAGAGTAGGGCAGGCTTAACCTGTTCCTCCGCCTGTAGATCCTTGGTAAATAATAGATATAGAAAAACAGTACAACGGGTCGCAAGTTTAATATATGTGCTGGTTTAACCTAATTGTGTGTACAGATTCTAGAAATGGTATAAAAATAAGCTATATGTGTAATGCATAGAAAGATGTTTATACGTTGCAGAGATAATACAAAGGGAGAGAGTGTGGCCACCACTCACTGACTGTTATCTTAGGTTGGTGACCTTCAAGGTCATCATAGCTCACCAGCGCACATTGATGATGTTCAGCGTTTAAGTGTACTGGCAGTGTAGTATCGCTGTCTGGTTGCTTCGGGCACATGTAAGTGTTGGATGCTGTGTACCTTTCTGTTTAGGCAACTGTTGGCTTGATAATTGGATAATAATCGTGGAAGATTATGTATCAATGAATTGACTGGTTTATAAGGTGGCACCAACCTATGTAATTTTGGCAGCTTCAGAACTCTGAACATTTTTAATGCTAATAACAATCGCAATTTGCTCTCTTTTCTCTTCTAAGGTGCCTTGAGTGCAAGAGTTCTGGAAGCTGAACAAGGAAAGTGTTTTGAGAAGGGATAGCAGGACAAGTGCATTACCTACATAAAAAAAACATATTTAGCTGTCCACGGCAATCAGGTCCAGAATTCCCAGGATCCCACACTTCTGTTTCCTATGGTTATAGCCAGGAGTGGCATGGCAACTGTGAGCAGGACTTTTAGGTAAATAGTGTATCCAGAAATATCATTCCTGAATAGATCTGGTGGCTTAGCACCAGGGTTGCACACCACCATACAAAAACCCATGTTTGATTCATTGGGCTGGTAGAAAACATAGAAGCCAGCACTTTGGGTGCTGAGCACCCCCCCCCCCCCCCCCCCAATATAAGGGTAAGCTTCTTTGCGTCTATGGAGGGGTAGTTAATATTGTTTTACTCTCAATTATTTTGAAATGTCACCTATGGCTAGAAATGTAGCAGAGACAGCTTTCACAGACTTTAAAGCAGCTGTTTCTTTCTGTTTTCCTAAGATTATCTCAAAGCTTCTATGATGCTGCCAGCCTTACCTCCACCTTCAAAACTGTTTCCTTCCAATACCATATGATTTTCAGTGAGTTTGAGAAGCATGGAGCTCAAATTCCTATGCTGTTCTCAAAAAGACCTCTACTTTAGAAGCATCTCCACATGTAAATAGCACACACTGTAAATGGCAATTTCAGAAAGCCACTATTTATACATGGAGATCACCAGGACACAGAGGTTTCAAGAGGGTGTGGTTTAGGCATAGCTTGGGTGGACTAAAAGTCTACATGTGTATTCCCCATCTTACCACCACTACTGTTACTACTTACCATTTCTATAGCACTACTAGATGTACGCAACACTGTACACTAGACATGAAGAGAGTCCCTGCTCGACAGAGCTTATAATCTAATTAGGACAGACAAACAGGACAAATAAGGGATAAGGGAATTACTAAGGTGGAAATGATAAAATATGGGTATTGAACAAGTGAGTAAGGGTTAGGAGTTAAAAGCAACATCAAAAAGGTGGGCTTTTAGCCTAGATTTGAAGATGGCCAGAGATGCACATCTCTTACAAATATTCTGATGAGGATTTTTTTTTAACTAATCAGACAATAAACGTATGCTATAAAAAGAACATTTATGATAGCATCTGCCTTATTTTTGTGAGCAGTTTTGTGCCAACTTGGAGGCAGACACAGATGGTTAAAAAGGTGCTTTATTTGAAGGATCATGGGAATAATTTTCATTAATTACCAAGGGCCCTGTTTACTAATCCGCACTAGAGGCGCATTAGCGTTTTTAGCACACGCTAACTGTGCAGGCACCCACAGTATTCCTGTGGGTGCATACACAGCATGTGCTAATTTTGTGCATGCGCTGAAAAACGCTAGCGCACCTTAGTAGACAGGGCCCTGTTTATTTTCTCAAAAAAAAATGCAGTCTTGCTATTTATATGGTGGCACTTAGATGTGTAGCTTTGTACAGAGGTACTAGCTACATGTATAAGAGACAGCAGTTACATATAGAAGTTGCAAAATTGTGGATGCTGTTCTTTTTGTGCACGTGTAAATTTGTAAAATGTGTTTGCTGGCACAAACATTGGAAGCAGCCAAGTGCATTCCTGCAGTTCCTTGTATGTGTTTTGCAAATGCCTCCGTGTTTGGCACAGCCTTTTGTAAAATGCCAAGGGAATTGTTGAATATCCTGCCCTGTATATCTCGGTTCCAATATTTGTAAAATAGGCCTTAAAGCATCACAGTCTTACAAGAATGCGAAAGTTTTCATGCCACATGGTACTGGAAGAAAATCAACAAAAGGTGTACGGCAGAGCTGATACTTGCCTTTGACACTCATGGCTCCAGCTCCCCTTCTTTCCCATGTTTCTATAATTAACAAAAAAAAAATATATATATATATATGGTGGTGCCCAATTCAGTTCATCTGCTGGCTGGATTCCCGTGGCTCATGGTTTCTTAAAGGGCCCATCCAGTGTTTTAGGTACTGGGGGTGATTGAAGATTGAGGCAGGCTATGGTGACGGGTGAATAATGAGAGATAGTGGTTAAAGCTGGAAGGGCTTCCTTGCCTCTCAAGGGTTTCTTACCCCAAACCAAACTGAAACATACTGCTCTGGAGCAGGGGTAGGTAACTACTTCTCATTTATATAGCGCTACTAGATGTACGCAGCACTGTACACGTTATATGCAGGTACTTTCTCAATTGCCTCAAGCCAGTCAGCTTTTCAGTATACTCTGTGAAATGCATCTCATAAATATTCACTGTAGGTACCTTGAAAACTTGACTGAGTTGTGGCACTCCAGGACCAGAACTGCAGAACCCTGTTCCACACTTAAGACATGACAGGGAACCTCAGCTGCTATATAATAGTGACATCTAGTGTTCAAATTCAGGTTGGATACTTGAAGAGAACCATGGTCTGTGTGGCCAGTGTCTGAGTTCTTTTACTATTCAAACAGCCAGGGCTAGCATAACCTAAGGCAAAATTAAACAGTTGCCTAGGGTGGCAGCTTTGGGGTGGGGTGCAGCAAAGAGCAACTGCAGTTACAGCAAAACAATAGATCCCAACAGCTACACAAACTCAAGAACCAAATGCACATAACCTCAAAACAAAATTGAATATTTTAAAATATGATAGACAATTATGCATTTTTGCAGTACTGTGATGTTGAGATAATCTTGATTGAGGAGCGTAGGCTTGGAGCCTGAATTTATTTGAAGGAGAATGTAAAGCTGAAAGGTTGCGCACCAGCCCTGACAAGGTGAAATGATGGAACGCTGCCCCTATCGAATCGACTACTCACTTGTCCTTTAGATTGCAAGCTCTTTGAGCAGGGCCTGTCCTTTTATGTTAAATTGTACAGCGCTGCGTAACCCTAGTAGCACTTTAGGAATGTTAAGTAGTAGTAGTAGATCTCAAATATGACAAGTAATGACTGAGAGAATAGATCATCTATTTAGTCTGTGGTGTTTCCTAGGGTTCTGTTCTGGTTCCTCTTCTCTTTAACACCTTCCTTAGTCCTGTCACTACACTTACAATCAGGGAATCTCAGCATGTTATTACACTGATGACATCTTTCTCATGGCTGCTCTTCATCCCAACTCTCCTGATCTTTCTCAGCTCCAGTCCTGTCTCGGTGTAGCTGCCTCTTGGTTGGTCTCTAATCGCCTAGTCCCAAACCCTTCTAAATCCATTGCTTGCTGTATCGCCAACCGACAACATTGGTCTTCTGTAACCCCCTATGTCTTAGAGTCAACAATACCTATTACAGAATCATTCCAGTTCATGTGAATCTTTATCAATCAGCATCTGTCTTTTGAACTTTAGGTAGCACAGGTGGTTTGCAAATGTTTCTGAGCACGCCACAGCTCAGATCAGTGCATAGTCTTCTTGATACTCCCTCACAACTTACCCTTCTTTAAGCGTCTGCAATGTCTTGAGACGATGTGACCCCCCTCCTCCAATTCATTCAGCATCATAGGCTTCCAGGTAGTTATCATATCCAGTTCAAAGTAGTTACCCTAGTTCACAAAGTCCTTGGTGCTGGCTGCCCACTATACCAAACTAGCCGTTGAGCCCGTAAAAACGGGCTGGTATTGGGGTTTTCCTCCCCCCCCCCCCCCCTCGGAGTCACCGCTGCCACCCCTCCACCCGGCCTGGGCCCTCTCTTTGCTTCTGAACTTACACATCCATTTGCCGAACGCAGCAAGGCACATCAGCTAAGCTGCCGTGGGCCCTTCCTTCTCTGCCTGTGGCCCCGCCCTCCTGTGATGTAATGTCAGCGAGGGCGGGACACAGGCAGAGAAGGAAGGGGCAGCTCAGCTGATATGCGTTGCTGCATTCGGCGAATGGATGTGTAAGTTCAGAAGGGAAGAAAGGGCCCGGGCCGGGTGGAGGGGTGGCGGCGGCGACTCCGAGTGGGGGGGGGGGGGGAGCGGTAGCAACCTCGGCGGCGCAGTTTCCCTCTCTGTCCTGCCCCCCTCCCATCATCACGTATTGACGCGGGGGCGGGACAGAGAGGGAAGTCTCTACTGCGCATTTGCGAGTGAGTCAGTCACTCGCCGTTTATATGTTTGATGATGTCTCTTCTGACTCTTTATTAGTCCTCACTAATTACATTCTTCATCTGTGTTCAGTTGCATATTTCCTCTATTGCTTTGGCCTATCTTGATTCAACAAGAAATATTGCTTTCTTTTTTCTTGAACCATCCCTGTGGAATTCCCTTCCTATTCATTTGCAGCCTGAATAGTCTTATCTTAGGTGCAAGGCTGCTCTGAAGACTCATTTGGTTAAGGCCTATGGTAGCTTTCTTTTGGAGGGCTGTAATGGCCTTCGTCTGCCCACTGCTTCTTTCTCCTCTGTCCCATCATAAAAATGGCATTCCTTTCTAACACTTTTTTTTTTAATTGTGTACCACCTTTTTTGCTAAATGAAAGGCAGTATACTACATTCAAATAAACATAAATAGGCAGTACATCTGGTTTGATTATACAAAAAAGAATCAAACCAAGTCAGGACTTTGCCTCCTGTTCCAAAGGAGGATAAACCTTGAAGCAAGTTAAAATGATTATGCCAAAAGCTGATCTAAAGATCCAGAAGAATCTGCAAACGAGCATGTCCCCTGTCCTTTCTGTAGATGCAGGTCATTAGACAGGGCAAACAAGGTAGCTTCAGTTCCAGACAATCTGAAGCCAGACTGGAAGGGATCAAAGAATTTTCTTCAAAAAAAAAAATTAATAATTGGACAGTAACTGCTTTCTCAATTAATTTCCACTTGTAAGGGAAATTAGACACAGGTTGGTCTTCGTTGTAATCCTTAGTATCTTTTTTTTATTTTATTTTATTTTTTTAGTAAACCATAAGGGTTATGAATCTTGATGACTGTCACATAATAACGTTGATACTTGTGTTTGTACTGCTACAAATAGGAAAAATGACAGTCTTCCTGTGAATTTCTTTTCCAGCCTTCTACAGCAGGACGTGGCAAAGATTATTCTACCTGCCATATGTAACTTGCATACATCAACAGGCCAGCAGAACTCAAACAGGACATCCATAGTGCGTTTCGGCAGGCAAACCTATGCCAGGCTATACCCAGTTCTTCTGGTCAGGCCTGATGGATCTACCATCAACATCCGGTATAAAGAGCCCAGGAGAATCCTTATGGTATGGAACAGGCCAATACTTTCCTCACTGAACTGCCATCTTCATTTGGGAATTTCCATTGGTAGAAAATATCCTTTCATCTTCATTTGTGGATGATAAAATGAATGATATGCCTGTTTTTATTTATTTATTTTTTATTTCTTACATTTGTATCCCACATTTTCCCGCATAGCAGTAGGCTCAATGTGGCTTACAGGTTCCAGAGAAGAGAGTACCAACTCCAGGAATATATACAGAGTGGAAAATAGAGTAACAGTAGGTGCAAGGAACTCTGGGACGAATATATAGTAGCATATAGAGAGAAGTAATCCCAATGAGGCTAATAATTCTCAGGGGATGGGACTACAGCTTCTAGTGAGCAAATACAGAGTTAGGATAAGGTTAGAAGTACACTTAATTATAAATGGAGTGGTAAAATTCATACAGTATGAAGTAATATGATTATGTGGAAGGGGTATTGTTCATTCTTAGTTTGATAAATGTGATGCATTCTTCATGAATGAGTTCGGGTCTGCTGGGTAGGCTTTCCGGAAGAGGTGAGTCTTGAGGTCTTTTCAGAATTTTAGATGGGTGTTCACAGTTCTAATGTTTCTAGGTAATGCGTTCCAGAGCTGGGTGCAAATGTAGGAAAAGCTGGATGCATATGTTGATTTGTATTTTAGTCCTTTACAGTTTGGGTAATGCAGGTTTAGAAACATTCTTGATGATTCGATGATCTTTCTACTTGGTAAGCCGATAAGTTCGGTCATGTAGGTTGGGGCCAGGCTATGGAATATTTTGTGGACCAGAGTGCAAATTTTGAAGGCTATTCGTTCCTTGATTGGTGGCCAGTGCAGTATTTCGCGTAGGGGTTTAGCACTTTTGAATCTTGTCTTTCCAAAAATGAGGCTAGCTGCCATGTTCTGCGCGGTCTGGACTTTCCTTAAGATCTGTTCTTTGCATCCCGCATATACGGCGTTACAGTAGTCAACATGTGATATAGTACCATTGTTTGAATTATGTTACGGAAAGTTTCCCTTGGGAAGAATTGTTTGATTCGTTTGAGTTTCCACATTGCATGGAACATTTTCTTCGTGGTGGCAGAGGCTTGGCTCTCCAGGGTTAGGTTGGTGTCAATAGTAATTTCAAGGATCTTCAGTTTGTCCGATATTGGGAGAGTATGTTCCGAGGTTTTTATGGATGAAGGGAGGTTTGTTTTGTGGTGAGAAGAGAGAATAAGGTAGTGAGTTTTTTTCCTTGTTGAGTTTGAATTTGAATGCCGATGCCCAGGCAGCCATTAAGCTTAAACTAGTCTTTATTGCAACAGAGATTTCTGTTGGATTAGAGTTGAACGGTATGTAAATGGTGACATCATCCGCATACGGAAAAGGATTTAGATTTTGCTTGTGTAGGGCATGAGCAAGGGGGATCATCATCAGATTAAATAATATGGGTGAGAGAGGTGAACCCTGGGGTACTCCGCAGTCTGTACTCCATGATGGTGATATGTTTGAGTTTGTTTTTACTTGATAAGATCTCGTGTTTAGAAAACCCTTGATCCATTTGAGTATATGCCCTCCTATGCCTATCTTGTCGAGTATTCTTAATAGTATATAGTGGTCAACCATATTGAATACGCTTGACAAGTCAAATTTCAAGAGGAGTATGTTTTTACCTAATGCGATTTCCTTTTTGAACTTGGCTAGGAGAGTTACCAGGACGGTTTCCATAATGTGGAGGGATCTGAAGCCTGGCTGTGATTCATGAAGGATTGAGAAATTATCGATGTATTCAGTAAGTTGTTTAGTTACAATGCTTTCCATCAGTTTGGTTGTAAGTGGGATGGATGCCACAGGTCAGTAATTGATGATATCATTAGTTTTCTTTTTGGTTTCTTTTGGTAATGGTGTGAGTAGTATATTACCTTTGTCTTTAGGGAATATGCCATGCTGGAACAAGAAGTTGAGGTGGGAGGTAAGTTCAGTGATGAATCGAGGGGGGGTTCATTAGATAATTGGGGCAGGAGTCCAGTTGACAATAGGCTGTAGATAGCTTATTGGTTGCTAGTGCTATTGTTTCTTGTGTGATCTTGGTGAAATTTATCCAAGTTCGGTCGGCTAGGTATTCTTCTGAGCGTGGGTCTAGCTCATTAAGGAAGGTATCAAGGTTGGTGTAGTCGTGTGACATTTTTTTGCGTAGATTGACAATTTTGCCTTTGAAGTAGTTAGCAAGTTCGTCTGCTGTTGGGATTCCTGATTTTGTTGAGGACACTGGTTTTGTGTCTAGTAATTTATCCAGTAGCTTGTATAATAAGATTATACAGTTAAGATTAGCTGGTGGCAGGCAGGACAGAAAATGGGTCTTCAGGTGGCTCTGTCCAGTATCTCCCTTACTCACCTGCAAGTTGACTTTACTGCTGTGTTTTTATGCCCACGTCACCCCTGCTCGGGACTTACAAGTAGTGCCTGGGGCAATAACAGGAAACATGAGTCCTTGTAGAGCCTGCAAACCAGTGATTCCCAAACTTGTCATGGGGAAGCCAAGCCAGTCAGCTGTTCAGGATATCCACAATGAATATGCATGAGATTGATTTGCATATACTGCCTCCTTGGTATGCAAATCTATCTCATGAATATTCATTGTGAATATCCTGAAAACCTGATTGGCTGGGGTTTCCACAGGACAGGTTTCAGAATCACTCCTGTAGCCACACTGAAGTTTCAGCCACGTCCTGCCCTCTCTGATGCAGACTCCTGTTTCTGTGGAGGTGGGACACAGCAGAGGTTTTACACACTCATTGGATCATCAAGGTCTCGTCTTTCTTTCCTGTTACTATGTCAGGCACTGCTGCAGGTCCTGAGTGGGGGTGATGCAGCCTCAGGAGCACAGGGATCTACTGGCTGGCATGTGAGGAATGGATAGAGATTGATGATGCTGAACTTAGGGGGAGTTTGACTATGGCTCAGGATGGAACATGTGAGAGATCCTGGACCAGGTGAGGAAGAAGTTGAAGGAGAACTGGGGTGGTGGATAGAAAGCAGGAATAGGGAGAAAGACATAGGGGAGGAACAGGGGGACATAGGGGAGATGGTGGACACAAGGGGAGCTACAAGGAGACAGGGAGATACTGGACACAAGGGGGAAGAGTTAGTGAAATACTAGGGAATAAGGCTGGGAGAGGAGAGAGAGATGAGAATTGGAGGGCTGGGATGAGGGAAAGAGACAGAAAGCTGTAGGTAGGTGCTGTTTAAAAGGGAGAAATTAAGGAGTGGTTAGTCCAGAATCAAAATAGAGAAGCAGAAAAATAAATGGAAGAAAGCTGGAAGGAAAAGATCACTTCCTTCCCTACATTCATCCTTAACACTGAAGACAAGAAGAGTTAAGAAGTAGCAAATGGACAGAACAGGTGACACTGAAAAGAGTTAAGAAAAGATGGACAGAAAAAAGCAGAAACCAGAGATTGGGATCTATACAATTAGAAAAATAAAATGGCCAAACATAGTAAAAATAACATTATTTTTAATATTGGGATTTGAAATGTAGTTTCTGCAAAGAATATCAGTTACCTTTATATTTTCCCCTTGTACCGTGCAAAATATTTATTTTTCTTTAGTTTTATACTGCATGCAAGAGTCTAGCTTCTTCAGTTTGTATTCACCATATTTCTGTTTGTAGTTTGGGGTCACTTAACTTTTATTTGGTGAGGGTCTTTCTGTGTTCCGCATGTGTGATCGAAGCTGGGTATTCCGTTATCCTGGAGTTTCTATATAAGGATCTATGGTAATATAGTTTGTTCAGTTTTCCCAGTAGGTATACTGATGTTCTAGGGCTCACTGCACTAGTTATGGTTCTGCTTTTTTTAGGCAGGGGCTTGTGTGAGTTTTTAGTGCTGGAAAAATAGATTCGTTCTAAATCCTGTTTTTTTTTCTTAAATATGGTAAGCTTTATGGGAAAATATCTTACCTTTGCTTTGCACCCCCATTTTTGGGGAGGGTCAGGAGGTTATTTAGATGCAGCATATATGTTTGGATTTAATACCATATCATATATGTGTTGGGGGATTGGCTGCACTCCCCCTCCTTCCCTTTTTTTATTTTTTTTATTTTATGTGGCCTGTAGGTGCTGATGTCGGCATGTTGCACTCACTATAGTTATTTGCTGGAGGTGAGGCAGGGGCAACAGAAGGTTTTTTCAAAAAGTTGGGAACCCCAGTCCCAGTCTAAACAAAATCCTGAGTAGTGTAGAACGAGTAGAAGTAAATCGATTTTTACTCATTCCAAAGTACAAAGATTATGGGATACTCGATGAAGTTATATGGAAATACTTTAAAAACAAATAGGAGGAAGTATTTTTTCACTCAGTGAATAGTTAAATTCTGGAACTCTTTGCCGGAGGATGTGGTAATAGTGGTTAATGTATCTCGGTTTTAAAAAGGTTTGGACAAATTCCTGGAGGAAAAGTCCATAGTCTGCTAATGAGATGGACATGTGAAGCAACTGCTTGCCCTGGGATTTGTAGTATGGAGTGTTGCTATGATTTGGGTTTCTGCCAGGTGTTTGTGGTGTTGGGAAAACAGGATACTGTGGTAGATGGACCATTGTTTTTACCCAGTATGGCTACTGTTTTATGTTCTTATACTTGTTTCTTGGTAAAATAGAGGGACCAGATTTGTTTTCTTCTAGTGATAGGAGGAAGTGCAATCATGGGTTTGTAAGATTCGGAGGTGAATGTTCTGACTTCTGAGTTCATAGAAGCTGATGGGGAAAAAATGGAATTGCTTAAAAATGTTTGTTGTATTTTGTGGAAAAATAAAGTTACAGAAAAAGAATTAAAGTGAGAAATAATTTTCAGAAGACAGTTCATGAGAAACTACCTTTTAAACTAACCTCCCTGTTACTAAATCATGATGGCGTCTGCCCTGCGCTAATGTCGACACAGCCCATTCACTTTGAGCTGTGTTGGCATTGCTGCACAGCAGCCGCTAGCTTGGTTTAGTAAACTGGGGGGTAAAAGTAGGCAAAATAATGAGGTTGGATGAGCATTAAGGAAACTTGGGGAAATTCTAGCAGCTCCATTGTTTGACCTATTCAGTGCTTTAGAATCGGGAGTGGGTCTAAAGAATTGGAAATGGGTAGATGTGGTTCCTTCACAAAAGTGGAAGGAGGAGGCTGGAAGGGATACAAGAATTTGTTTTACCTTGGTAATGAATAAATCAATAGAACCAGTTTCTGGAATCCAGTGGATTACTGGATCACAGATAACCTGGTTTTTCCAGAAATAGGACTTGTCAGATAAATGAAGTCAATTTCTTTGATTAAGTAACAAAAGGTTGGCTTGGGGAGAGCACTACATGTAACATACTTAAATTTCAGCAAGAGCTTTTGGCATGATTCCACATAGGTGACTTTTAAACTTTTTATTTACAATATTTAAGATTTCTCCAACACAACTGTCAGGTTTTCAAGGCAGAAACTAAGTTCGTGAGCCCCACACCAGAGACAAGGCAGAACTCTGACAGAAACAGCTAGACTTCACCTGCACTTGACCGCTGTTCCTCAGGAGTTGAGCCCCTGGGTGCAGGCGGCCGGCAGGACTTACCGGACAGGGCAGGAACTGAATACCAACTAGGTTGAACAGAGACTGAGGGTCAGAGAGGAAAGGAGGAATATACATGGGCAGCAAGGCAGGAAACTGGGTTAGGACTCACAGACAGACAATACTGCACAAAGCAGGAAATGGACAAGCTAAAGAACAGGAACTGAAAGCTGCCAAGCAGCCACTGAAACAGGGTACAAATACTGGCAGACAAGAGACAGGACTGAAAGCTGCAGAGCAGCCACTAAGCAAGAGACACAGACAAACAGAAACTAGACCAGGAATACAAACCAGAAACAAGACTAAGAAATAAACAATAAACCTAAGCTAAACTACACACAGACTAACTAGAACTGGACAAGAAACTCAAACAAGAAACCAGACTAGGCAGAAGTGCAAGAAAGCACCAACAAACCAGGGACCTTAGACGGTGCAGAGGCCAACACAGATGTTTCCAGGTGACTAATAAAGCCCATCAGCTGCTGAAGTTCAGCTGCAGGAATCACAAGGCAGCTACGTGTGCTGTCCAGGCACAAACAAGAGAAGCAAGTCTGGCAGCCCGGAAGATCCGGACCGGACTCGGCTGAAGTCTGGAATGTGTGACAGTTCATAGCAGCCACCGGTTCTGGCCACCAGGAGGCGAGGTGAGCACAGACAAGGAAACAGTCACGAACGTGACAACAACTATTACAAGCTCATAATTCTTCGATTACTAGAACATTTCATCCCACCCTGATTATATAGTTCCATCACCCAACCTTTTATCTCCCTCGCCCATCTTTCTCCAACCCCTCCCTCCACACCTCTTCCTCCCAGTTCTTTGTCCAGTCCCAAATAATGAAGTAGAGGTGCCTAGCCCCCTGCAAATTGTTCATGTTTATCATGTTTCAAAGCTGTTGATTTTTCTGTCAGCACCACAGAGCCCAGTCTGATTTTCCATTGCTGAAACCCTGGACCTTCCACTTGTTTCTGGCTGAGTGGCTGGTGAAAGTGAGGATCGCTTGGTTACTTGCCTGGTGGTATGAAGGTGGCAGATCTGACATGTCAGCTAGATAAGATTTTAGACAGTGCTGGGGAGGAGCTGCCAGTCTTGGTACATGGGGGTATCAAAGGAAAATGTGGGAGGGAGTTTCTGGAAGCCAAATTTAGTTTCTTAGGTACAAAGCTAAAATCCAGAACCTACAGGGTATTATTTTCAAAAGTGCTCCCCATTCCACACGCAGGATCTAAGAGGCAGGCAGAGCTCCGAAGTCTGTGTGTGGATGACACGATGGTGCAGAGAGGAAGGATTTAGATTTGTTAAGAACTGGGCAACATTCTCGGGAAGGGGAGCCTATTCTGAAAGGCTGGACTTCACCTTAACCTTAACATTTAAAAAGGAGATAGGGCAGATTTTAAATTTAGAATGGGAGGAAAAAACAGTTTCTTCGGAGCATATGGTCAGACTGAGGTATCCTTGAAGGATACTATTATAACAGGACATTTAGGAAATTCCAATAGAGTTGTTTCAACAAAAGTGAAAGATAGCCAAGAATTTTTAAGGGTAGAACAGAGCAAAGGTTGCAAATTATCCCTGTCAACTTATAAGCAGTTTGTAGATGCAAGGAAAAACACACTTTGAAGTTCCTGTATTCAAATGCTAGAAGCCTAAAAATAAGATTTTTTGTTACATTTGTACCCCGCACTTTTTTCCCACTCATGGGCAGGCTCAATGCGGCAGGCAATGGAGGGTTAAGTGACTTGCCCAGAGTCACAAGGAACTGCCTGTGCCAGGAATCGAACTCAGTTCCCCAGGACCAAAGTCCACCACCCTAACCACTAGGCTACTCCTCCATTAGCAACATTCCGTAGAAGCCTGCCCTTGCAGCCGCGCAGGCTTCTGTTTCTGTGAGTCTGCAGGACGTCAGACTCACAGAAGCAGAAGCCTGCGCAGCCTTCTACATGGAATGTTGCTAGTGGAATAGCAACATTGACATTCCATGTAGAATCTCAAATAGTAGCAACATTCCATGTAGAATCTCCAATAGTATCTATTTTATTTTTGTTACATGTGTACCCTGTGCTTTCCCACTCATGGCAGGCTCAATGCGGCTTACATGGGGCAATGGAGGGTTAAGTGACTTGCCCAGAGTCACAAGGAGCTGCCTGTGCCTGAAGTGGGAATCAAGCTCAGTTCCCCAGGACCAAAGTCCACCACCCTAACCACTAGGCCACTCCTCCACTAGGAGATAGGAGAGTCAGAGTATATAGTACTAAATGAAGAGGTAGATATATCTCAGAGACCTGGTGGAAGGAGGACAATCAATGGGACACTGTTACCAAGTTATGAATTATATCACAATGATAAGGTGGGTGAAATTGGAGGGGGGTGGGGGTGGGGTTGCACTATATGTTAAAGAGGGAATTGAATCAAACAAAATTCTGCATGAAGTAGCAGTGTGGAATCCTTATGGATAGAAATTCCATGTGTGAAAAAGAATACACATGTAGGGCTGGCTGTACTACCGTCCCCTGGGCCAGAACAATCGGACAGATGAAGATAGGTTAACAGAAATTAGAAACGCTAGCAGATTTGGCGACAGTATAATAATGGGTGATTTTCAATTACCCCTATATTGACTGGTTAAATACTACATAAGGGAGTGCTTGGGAGGTTAAATTCCTAGATGTAATAAGTGACTGCATCTTGGAGCAACTGGTCCAGGAACTGATGAGGGGGAGCTATTTTAGATCTAGTCCTTAATTTTACATCTAGTTCTTGGTGGAATGCAGGACTTAGTACAAGTAGGTAACAGTGATGGGTCTGCTGGGAAACGGTGATCATAACATGATCAAATTTGACTTAATAACTGGAGTGCAGACACTAAGAAAATTACTGTAGCAGCATTTAATTTTCAAAAGGGTAACTATGATGAAATGAGGAAAATGGTTAAAAAAAATCTGAAAGGCTCTGCTGCAAAGTTAGGATTTCAAATTGGACATGGATATTGTTTAAAAATACCATTTTGGAAGCCCAGAACAGATGTATTCCAGGTATTAATAAAGATAGAAAGAAGAACAAACAGCTAGCATGGTTAAAGGGAGAAGGCAGGGTATAATTTTTTTTTTTAATAAATAAATTGAGGGGCTATTGGAGCAAAAAAAAAAAAAAACATTTTTCAGAAAAGATCTGAATGAAGAAAACAAGAAGCAACATATGTTGGATTATTTGTAGTAAATAATTAGCAGATTTTATACACACAGCTTCAGCTTTAGAAATGTTAATTTCTTTTCTTCATCTCTCTCATACACCCCAGAATAATTCACTGCTGAGTCACTTTAAAGTTGAAGTAACAAAACATCTGTTTACTCACAGTTTGTAGTTAGATTATATTCAGACAGGCTTATATATACATAATACTATACATTTGGATTATCAGCTCTTTCCATGTGCTTAGATGGTAATGGATGCTCACACCACCATAGATCCTCAGCTTAGGAGAGACCATGAGCTCCATGTGCTGTGCCTAATCACACCCACAGGAAGTTGCATGGGTGTGACCTCTCTAGGTAATTCACATCAGAGGTCACAGAGTAATCACAGAGAAAAACATTGCTGACAGACAATGCATGTTAAATACAATACATTATTCCAACAAACCCCTTCTCATGCATAACTGTCATGCAATTATTAATTCACACAAAGTCCAAGCTTTATACGCAGATTCTCAAAACGTTCTCTGGGTAACGGTTTGGTCTTGATGTCAGCTGTCATTTCACTGGTGTGACAATAGTGTAGACTGATGACCCCTTCTTTCGCCAGCTCTCGCACGTTGTGGTATTTCGTTGCGATGTGCTTGGTGCGTGACTGAACCTTGTCATTCTGTGACAGTCTGATGCAGCTCTGATTATCTTCCATTATCTGGATTGGTCTCTTTTCAGCTATTCCAAAATCCAGCAAAAGTTTTTCAATCCACATCAGTTCTCTGCATGCTTCTGATACAGCCACATATTCAGCTTCTGTAGAAGACAGACTCACAATACTTTGTTTATGACTGGCCCAAGAAATTTGTACATTTCCATACATAAACACATATCCACTTGTGGATTTATAATCAGAATGATCCCCTGCCCAATCTGAATCACAGTAACATATTAGTTTTGGATTACTATTGGCTGAAATCTTTAATTTACAATCAATGGTACCTTTTAAATACCTTACCATCCTTTTAACTGCAGTCCAATCTGATTTGGTAGGTGAGCTGACCCTTCTGCTCAAAATTCCTACTGCATTTGCTATATCAGCCCTGTATGTGGTAGTTAGATATAAAAGCTTACCTATGGCTGATCTATATTGGATGTTATCTGGTAAAGGTTCTCTTACTGTTTCATCCTTCAGAAAATCAGTGATCATGGGAGTGCTTACAACTTGGGCATCTTGCATACCTAAACTTTCAATAAGCTCATTTATTTTCTGCTTCTGGCTTAGAAGATAAGAACCATCATTTTGTTTCTCAATTTCTATACCAAGATAGTATGACACATTACCAAGTTCTTTTATCTCAACATTCAGGTTTAAATATTTTACAATGTCCTTGTACTCTTGCTCACTTTCGCTTGCAATGAGCAGATCATCAACAAAAGCTAAAATGTATGCATATTGTCTATTTCTGCACCTAGTGTACAAGCATTTATCTGCTTCACCTTGCTTAAATCCTAAATTTGTCAATATTTCATGCAATTTGTCATTCCAACATTTTGCACTTTGTTTTAATCCATAAAGACCTTTGTTTAATTTACACACTAGCTGTCTTTGTTTTGTATTTATGAAACCTGTTGGCTGTTCCATATACAAGTCTTCAGTTATATCTCCATGAAGAAATGCTGTTTTCACATCAATGTGGTTGACTTGCATGCCTTTTGAGACTGCAATGCTCAGAAGTGTTCTTATTGTCGTGTGTTTCACTACAGGTGCAAACACTTCATCAAAATCTTCTCCATATTTTTGAAGATATCCCTTTGCGACTAATCTGGCTTTATACCTTTCCACTTTTCCTTGTGCATTCCTTTTTAACTTGAATACCCATTTGCATCCTATAGCTTTCTTGCCAGGAGGTAATTTTGTAAGAATCCAAGTATTATTTTTATCCAATGCATCAATTTCTTCTTGTGCAGCTTTACGCCATTCAGCAGCTTCTTCTGCTGGCATTTTCTCAATCTCATCCCATGTTAAGGGCTCTTGAGCTTCTGCTGACTTTGTTAGGTAAGACAGTCTTGGGGGTGGAACACCTTTGTTTTCCCTGGATGAGCGTCTGACAACAGGTTGGTCTGACCTTTCCGCATCCTCTAAATCTGAGAGTCCTTCTCCAATTGATTCCCCTTCTCCAACTGTACTGTCTCCTGCGATGATCCTTTCTGTGTCTGCTTCCTCTGCCTGTTCCTCGTTAGATACAGATGAGTTGCTTTCAGACATCTGCCTTGGTATGGCATTTATATGCACTGGCATGTCTATTATGGTTCTAGTTTCATATTCTGGATGATAAGGCTCATCTGGGATAATCCAGCCTTTATCAACCCTTTTGTTTTCATCAAAATATGTAACATGTCTTATGCCAACAATGCCAGTTTTCAGATTCAAAATTCTATATCCTTTGTGTCCTGGAGCATAGCCAACTAAAATGCCCCTTTCTGTTGTGGAATCCAGCTTATGCCTTCTTTGCTTTGGTACATGAGCATATGCTGTACTTCCAAATGTTCTTATGTGTGACAGGTTTGGCTTCCTACCATGCCATGTCTCATGTGGTGTGCGCTCAGCGCCTTTAGTTGGCATTCTGTTTTGTAGGTACACTGCTGTGAGAATGGCTTCCCCCCATAGTCTTTTAGGGAGATTGCTATCTGACAGCATACATCTGGTCATTTCCACAAGTGACCTAAATTTTCTCTCTGCAACAGAATTTTGCTCTGGTGTATAAGCTACTGTTGTGATATGCTGAATGCCTTCTTGTTCTAGAAATGTGCGCATGCTTTGTGAAGTGAACTCACCACCATTGTCGGTCTGAAGAACCTTTGGTTTTCTTTCAAATTTATTGCTCACCATGGCTACGTATTTCTTCAGCATGTCTGTGACTTGACTTTTTTCTTTCAGCAAATAGGCCACACAGTATCTAGAGAAATCATCCAAGAATATTAGCACAAATCTGTTATTTCCCAATGATGGGATATTAAACGGTCCACATAAGTCACTGTGTATTAAGTCCAGCACTTTATTACTCCTATTTCCTGTGTATGCAGGAAATGGGGGTCTCACACCTTTTTGAGTAACACAGTCTATGCATTTCTCCATTTTACCAGCATCTGCACTTATCTGAATGCCGGTGGCTAGTTGCCCACTGTGAAGATCCTGGATCACCTTAAAATCACGATGTCCCAGGCGGCGGTGCCAGATTTCCAGACTACATTTACCATCATTCTTCCTTACTTGCGCCAGATGTGAGGCTTCACCTGAAATGCTCAGTTTATAAACATCATTATGCATAAAAGCTTCAGCATACACTTCATCATTTTTAGAGATTGTGCACTTACTGTTTTCAAAATGAATCACAAATCCCTTCTTATCTAATGTAGATACACTAAGCATATTGCAAACTGCTTGGGGAATATACAAGACATCACTTACAGGAATTTCTTTAACTTCATTAGACACTTTGCATTTTAAGAATCCAATGCCTTTTGCTTGGATCTCAGTAGTCCCTGCGTTTGCAGTTTTAAGAATACCTTCTTCTGGACACATTTCCTGAAAGAAATCCTTAGAATTGGTTAAATGACATGTGCTCCCCGAATCCAAAATCCAAGTACTTTCATTTGAATTATTATTTACCATAGTCAAAGATTTTTCTGCCATTAGAAAGCCCTTTTGTTTATTATTGTCCTTCATACATTTCCTGGTTTGAAAATTCTTTAGTTCCATTGGCTTAGGTGAGCTAGAGGGAGTGTTTTGTGTTTCCTTACACCATTTAGATACATGTCCCTCCTTTCCACATGAATAGCAAATCAGCTTGCCCTTGGGTGGAGTTTTCCCATAGCTCCGCCTTCCTCTGTTCTTTGCCAAGAAATTTGTTTCATTTCTCTCTGACTTGCTTTGAGAACACATCTCCTCAGAATCATTTATTATGCATTCCTGCCTTAGTTTTGATGTTGCCTGTTCAAAAGATTGCCCTTCAATGGCTTCATTTACAGACCTAAAAACATCAAACTTCTTTGATAGTGAGGTAAAAAGAAATGCTCTTTTCAATGCATCACACATGGGAATTCCAGAAAGTTCTAACTTTTGAAATGAAGACATAAGATGCATAATGTGATCATTACATTTACTTTTATCCCTTAATTTGGTTTCATTCAACTCTGCTAACCAAATTGGTTGCTGTTTTGCATATGTAGTTGCATACATAGTTCTCAGTTTATATAAAATGTCCTTTGGTGTATCTTTTCCCTCCACTAATATGGCTTGTTTCTCTGAGAGAGCTTCCAAAAACATGCACTTCACATAATAGTTTGCATTGTCCCATTCAGCCATATTTTCAGCTGTTCTGTTTTGGTCTAAGCATATATTTAGTTTCTTTGCTTGAAGGAGACATATGAATCTTAGTTCCCACTGCTGATAATTAAATTCAGTTAATTTAGGCACCTTGAGAGAGTAGAAAAATGGTGAATTTCCTCCCTCAGCCATTTTCTTAGCCTTGCCTGCTGTTTGGTGTGTGGGGGAAGAGAGAGACAGACTGAATCTTTCTTTTAAAACTTAAGAGAAAAATGTGGCTTTTTTACTGCCTGGTAATATTTCTCTTCTTTTTCAATTCCTGGCCCTGGGCCCATAACCCTTTTGTTGGATTATTTGTAGTAAATAATTAGCAGATTTTATACACACAGCTTCAGCTTTAGAAATGTTAATTTCTTTTCTTCATCTCTCTCATACACCCCAGAATAATTCACTGCTGAGTCACTTTAAAGTTGAAGTAACAAAACATCTGTTTACTCACAGTTTGTAGTTAGATTATATTCAGACAGGCTTATATATACATAATACTATACATTTGGATTATCAGCTCTTTCCATGTGCTTAGATGGTAATGGATGCTCACACCACCATAGATCCTCAGCTTAGGAGAGACCATGAGCTCCATGTGCTGTGCCTAATCACACCCACAGGAAGTTGCATGGGTGTGACCTCTCTAGGTAATTCACATCAGAGGTCACAGAGTAATCACAGAGAAAAACATTGCTGACAGACAATGCATGTTAAATACAATACATTATTCCAACAACATAAGCACTGGCAAGTTAGATGTAAAGCATCAATAAAGAAGGCCAAAAGAAAATACGAAGAGAAACTTGCCTCGGAGGCAAAAACTCATAGTGATAACTTTTTCAGTTATATCAGAAGCAGAAAGCCTGCGAGGGAATCTGTGGCACCCTTAGATCATCAAGGAGTAAAAGGGGTACTCAGGGAGGACAGGGCCATAGCGGAGAGGCTGAATGAATTTGCCTTGGTCTTTACTGAAGATGTAAGAAATCTACCTGTACCAGAGATGGTAGAAATCTCAGTGAACCTGGAAGATGTACTGAGCCAAACTGACAAATTAAACAGTAGTAAATCACCTGGACTGGATGGTATACACCCCAGGGTACTGAAATAACTCAAATATGAAATTGGTTACAAATCATTAACAGCAGATCTGCAGTCATTAAAATCATCTGTAGTACCTAAAGGTTAAAGGGTGACCATTGTAATGCCGACTTTTAAAAAGGTATCCAGGGGTGATCCAGGAAATTACAGACCACCTGATATCGGTGCCGGATAAAATAGTGGAAATTTATATAAATGATAAAATCATTAACACATAGACAAACATGATTTAATGGGACAGAGTCAGCATGGATTCAGCCAAGGGAAGTCATGCCTCACCAATTTGCTTAATTTCTTTCAATGCATACATAAACATGTGGATAAAGGTGAACCAATTGATGTAGTGTATCTAGATTTTCAGAATGCTTTTGACAAAGTCTCTCATGAGACCCATGAGAAAATTAAAATCCATGGGATAGGTGGCAGTGTCCTGTTGTGGATTAGGAATTGGTTTTTAGACAGAAAACAGAGGGTAAGGTTATATGGCCAATCCTCTCAGTGGAGGAGGGTGAATAGTGGAGTGCAGGGATCTGTACTAGAACCGATGCTACTTAACATTTATTAATGATCTGGAAATGGGAACGTTGAGTGAGGTGATTAAATTTGCAGATAGCATAAAACTGTTCAAAGTTGGTAAAATGAATGCGAATTGTGAAATATTTTAGGAAGACCTTAGGAAGTTGGAAAACTGGGCATCCATATGACAGATAAGATTTAATGTGGACATGCAAAGTGATGCACATTGGGAAAAATAATCCAAATTATAGTTATTTGATGTTATGGTCCACCCTAGGAGTCGGCACCCAAGAAAAAGATCTAGGAGTCATTGTGTACAGTGTGCTGGAATTTTCTGCTCAGTGTGTGGTGGCAGCCAAGGAAACAAACAATGCTAGGAATTATTAGAAAAAGGATAGAAAATAAGAGAGAGAATATTATAATGGCCATGTATTGCTCCATAGTGTGACCACACCTTGAGAATTATGTGCAGTTCTGGTTGTTGTATCTTAAAGATATAGCAGAATTAGAAAAGGTTCAAAGAAGGGTGACCAAAGTGATTAAAGGGATAAAACTTCTCTCCTATGAGAAGAGGTTTAAGAGATTAGGACTCTTCGGCTTGGAGAAGAAATTGCTGAACGGGAATAGCAGGAATCCTGCAAGGATCTGCTCCAGGTCCATGGGGATCCTTCAGGGATGGAACTGGGTCTTTCGGGGTTTCTGCAGAATGGTAAAACAAATCGAGCTTTGCTTTCCCTCCCCACACATACCTCAGATCACCCTGGTGGTCTAGTGGCTTGAGGGGCAGGAAAGATCTCCACTCTTTGCGAGGCCGCTGCTTGAAGTATCAGCAGCCACTTTAAACAAGCAGTGGCAGCGGCAGGATCGGCAGCAGCGAGCAGGAAAGAGTGGGAATCTTTCCTGCCCTGAATCAAGCTACTAGACCACCAGGGAGACGAGGTATGTGCGGGGAGGAGAGGTGGATGGATGGTGTTGTGGGAGGGAGGTAGGGAGTTGAAGCCAATTAGGTCAATCTGTTTCTTCCTCAAGCAGCCGTCATCGCCATACACTCAAAAGCAAACAAGCCTATGATCTGCTGCATCCACATTGTCATTCTTTATTGTTGGTAGCATTTTTATTTAATCTTACTTATATTTTCAAACAGGCCAGCTTATGCAGCATACAGATGTACACAAAGGAAGTATAATAACGGAATAACTTTAAGTAGAGTAGTAATTTGTTATAAATCGTAGTCGGTGTGTCATTTGGAAGGGCTGGTTACAGGAACACCCTAGCATGTGTTATATTTGTTCAGAGATTCTTTTTCTCCTGGTAATGGGCCACTAAAACTGACATCATGTTATGAGAATCAGGTGCTCAACATATGTATTTGGTGGCATTTATATCCCACATTAAACAAGAATTAGCTTGAAATTGGGAGCACTTAAAATCTTTTTTTTTTTTTTTTTTCCTGTGCCTACATCAAAAGACAAAGATAGCATGTGGGAATTTGCTCCTTTTGTTTTTTTTCTTGTTGCTGTTTTGTTTTGTGTTGTTTTTTTTTTTTTTTACTTATTTGACAGCTTTTGAATTTATTTGAAAGCTTCCCATTTGTAAATATAAATATCATGAAATAAAAACTGAACATCACTAAAACAGCTTCAGAAATTATTGCTGGTAGAAACAGCACTAATAAAGGCTGTGTTTTGTGCTCGGATTTCTACACTGTTCTGTACAATATAGTAATGCATTGCCACATTTCAGTGAGGATATCCTATTTACTGAATCCAGTATGTTTCAGTGAGGAGTGGCGTACCTGGCAGTGCTCTGTTTCTGTGGGCGTTCCTGCTCATTCGGGCTCACCAGAGCGAAATTGGAAAGAGGAGAGGAAAGATCCGAGAGCCTCCCCCAGCTCCTTCCTCTATACCCCTGACGAAGCAGGCAACGCTGGAGCACTTTCGGGTGCAACCAGCTTCTTCCCCTGCTACTTCTTCACCTCTTCCGGAGGCAGGAGCCTCAGGAGGTAGTTTGAGTGGGGCTTCTCTGAGCCCTGTTGAATGTGCGGCTCCCCCGCAACCAGGAAGTAGATCCACAGTTGCAGTCGAAACGGCGTTGGAAACTCAGTTTGGGGAAAATCCTGCTCTTTCAGGGGGGACTTTGGCTGTGAGTATAGTTGCAACTTTGAGTTTGGAGTATCCGCATGTTAACAAGATCCTTGGTGAAGGTGTTGTTACTCGAAATGCTTCTGATTCAAGGCGGACATTGGTGAAACCAGCCGTAGTGACACTGGAGTCACTGTGGTACGCCATTGGTAATATGTAAACTTCTCTTCTGGATATTACAAGACAGAATACTAAGGATTTAATATCTGTTTCTGATGCATTCTTGGTGCAAGCTCAAGCTACGGTCCAATTAGCCCTTGAAGTTGATTCTCTTTAAGTCTAAAATACAGACTAAGGAAAGTTTGGAGATAGCTTCAATTAAGGAAAAAAAATGTTGTTGCAAGACATTTTAGCACATCTGGAGAATCAATCTAAAAGACTTAGTTTGAGACTCTTGAACTTCTCAATGTTTCTGTCCCGTCCCGGGCCCTTACCTGGGCTCCCGCAGCGGGGAGCGATGGTCGACGGAGCCCGCGGGATCCAGTGCGGCGAAGATGAGCCACCGATGGGGCCGGCGCTGCCGCGGGTCGGTCCGAGGCCGGCGATCCGCTGGAGCGAGCGCCGGCCTCGGAGAGGGGGATACGCCAGCCAAGATGGCGGCGCCGGCGTCGTCTCCCTGCTCTGGAGCGGACCAGCGAGCCAGCTCCGCCTACTCGCGCCGGATTGGCGCATTGATGGGGAGACTCCGCCTGCCAGGCAGGCTGGCCAATCCAGGCGTCCCTTGCCTGCCTAGGCCGGGGGGATTGGCTCCAGCTGTTGAGAGGGGATGGACTGGCGGGAGATTTAAGCAACGGAACGGGAAGAGTCCAGTGCTTCCGTTTCGAATGTCAGAAGCCGACGCAGTGGATCAGGAAGTGTTGTCCTTCAGAGACTGTGTTCCTCTTCAAGCTAGCCGTCCTTGCTAGCCACCTTCAGAGACTGTGTTCCTCTTCCAGCTAGCCGTCCTTGCTAGCCACCTTCAGGGATTGTGTTCCTCTTCAGTGCTAGCCGTCCTTGCTAGCTGCCCTTCAGAGACTGTGTTGCTGACTACCAGCCAGGCCGGCCGTCACCCCGCGGTTCCAGCAGTCCTGCTGGCCGCCTGCAGCTGGGGGCTCAACCCTCGGTGAACGGCGGTCGCCGCGGGTGAAGATTCGGGGTGCGCGGCGGTCCTCTGAGGTCTCACAGGGCCTCAGGGAACCTAAGGGCTCACCAATTACCGGAACAGGACAGTTTCCATTATTACCTGCATTGGAAATGTTTAAAAAAAATATATAGTGGAAGTTTTAAAAACGCCCCCTTATGTTCACCAGGGCTCAGTATATTCCAAACCCTGGGATCCCCAATAGTTTGGCTGCTCAACCCAGAGGTGAAAGGGATTTGAACTTAACAGCTTTTTTGGAATCTTCTTTGGAAGTTATTACTCAAAGGACTTAATTGGTGGTGACTTTAGCCTTTGAACCTGACCGTAATTCTGTATTAAAGCTTTCCTTTCGACATATGGAATCGTTGTTTCTGGGTTCAAAAATAAGGATCTTTCCTGATTTAGCAAGAGAAACACGAGCAAGGCGTAAGGCCTTTGTATCCCTGCGGTCTAGGGCACAGGCTCTTGGCGCTAGTTATGTGTTATACTTGCCTTGTAATTGTATAATATTTGAGGGTACACAATTTCAATTTTTGAGCCTAAACAACTAGAAGAATTTTTGAATGCCAGAGCAGAAGTGCATGTTAAAATATAGTTCCTAATGTTCACTATTTGTAGGTGGCTGAAGTAAACAGGTGGGAGTGACATATCTCCTATTATGTAATCTTTTTTTTTTTTTTTTCTTCTTTATTTTCTTTATCTTGGATCCAATTATTTTTTATTGTAGATGAATAATTAGAGTTTATTATTGAATTATTACATTCCTGTATTTTTCTGAGTTTCTTTTGTATCTTGGTACTGTGATACTATTTGGATATTGTATATAATTTTGAAAATTATTTAAAAAAAAATGCTATTTACTGATAGGTGTTGTAATCTGTCTTGGGAAGCTTGGTGTTATAAAGACTAGAAGTAAAATTAAACTCCTTTCATTAGGGCACATGGAATCACATCTTCACCTCATCTGTTTTGTACAAATGGATTATTCTATTTTGAGTAAGGGACAAGTGGTTTTTATAAGTCAAAATAATATATATAAATATTTTATGCAGATCTCTCTCTTTGAGAAGGGGGGAGCAAGGTGACTGCAGTGTGGCAGGGGCTAGTTGGGCTGGGATGGAGGAGATTACTTGCGGTGGGGATGGGTGGGAACAGGTTAGATTCTCCATGGGGACGGGTTGGATTTCTGTCCCCATGCATTCTAGGGGGGAATATGATAGAGATCTACAAAATAGAGTGGTGTAAAACAGGTAAACGTAAAATTTATTTTTTACCCTTTCAAAAAGTACAAAGACTAGGAGACACTCAAGGAAGTTATATGGTACTACTTTTAAAATGAACAGGAGAAATATTTTTTCAGTCAACGAGTAGTTAAGCTCTGGAACTCATTGCCAGACGATGTGCCACCTGTGGTTAGTCTATCTGGGTTTAAAAAAAAGGTTTGGACAGTTCTTGGAGAAAAAGTCCATAGTCTGCTATTTGAGGTAGACATGGGAAAAACCAATGCTTGTCTCTGGGATCAGTAGCATGAATCTTGCTACTATTTGGGATTCTGTCAGGTGCTTGTAACTTGAATTGGTCACTGTTGGAAGCAGGATACTGGGCTAGATGGACCATTGGTCTGAACCAGTATGACCATAAGAACAGGCTATTCGTATGTTCTTATATAATCATTGGTTAAAAGTATCAAAATGATACGCTGAAACCTTCTGCTCAGTGTGCTGCTGCGGCTAGGAAAGCGAATAGAATGTTGGGTGTTATTAAGAAGGGTATGGAGTCCAGGTGTGCGGATGTTATAATGCCGTTGTATCGCTCCATGGTGCGACCGCACCTGGAGTATTGTGTTCAGTACTGGTCTCCGTATCTCAAAAAAGATATAGTAGAATTGGAAAAGGTACAGCGAAGGGCGACGAAAATGATAGTGGGGATGGGACGACTTTCCTATGAAGAGAGGCTGAGAAGGCTAGGGCTTTTCAGCTTGGAGAAGAGACGGCTGAGGGGAGATATGATAGAAGTGTATAAAATAATGAGTGGAATGGATCGGGTGGAGGTGAAGCGACTGTTCACGCTATCCAAAAATACTAGGACTAGAGGGCATGAGTTGAAGCTACAGTGTGGTAAATTTAAAACGAATCGGAGAAAATTTTTCTTCACCCAACGTGTAATTAGACTCTGGAATTCATTGCCGGAGAACGTGGTACGGGCGGTTAGCTTGACGGAGTTTAAAAAGGGGTTAGATAGATTCCTAAAGGACAAGTCCATAGACCGCTATTAAATGGACTGGAAAAATTCCTCATTTTTAGGTACAACTTGTCTGGAATGTTTTTACGTTTGGGGAGCGTGCCAGGTGCCCTTGACCTGGATTGGCCACTGTCGGTGACAGGATGCTGGGCTAGATGGACCTTTGGTCTTTCCCAGTATGGCACTACTTATGTACTTATGTACTTATGATATATTTTAATGTCATAAGATGGAGAAAAAAGCCACTGGCAGAAAAAAAAACACTCCACCTAACAATATAAGAGCAATACTCAAGGTGAGGTCACACCATGAAGCAATACAGAGGCAATGTAGTATTTTTGGGCTCGACGTTTCGGCAGCCATTTTAAACAAGCAGCGGGCAGGAAAGCATGAGGACCTTTCCTGCCCCGAAGTAAGCCACTAGACCACCAGGGTGATCTGAGGTATGTGCAGGGAAGACATCCAGAGCTGGAGGAGAGGTGGATGGGTGGTGTTTGGTTGTGGGTGGGAGGGAGGGAAGGAGTTGAAGCCAGTTAGGGTATCTGTTTCCCCTTCTTCACACAGCCATCATCGCCATACACTCAAAACAAAGCAAACAAACCTATGAGCTGATGCATCCATGTTCTTTATTGTTGGTAGCATTTTTATTTAATCTCGCTTATATTTTCAAACATACTGGCTTGTGAAGCACACAGATGTACACAGAGGAAGTATAATAAAGGAATAAAAATAACGGAATAACTTTTCATAGGTAGAGTACTAATTTGTTTATAAACCGTAATCAGTGTGTCGTTTGGAGGAGCTGGTTAAAGGGACACCCTAGCACTGTTATATTCGTGCAGAGATTTTGTGCCCCTGGTAATGGGCCACTAAATCAGACATCATGTTATGAGAATCAGGTGCTCAACATTCAGAGTTTCTACTTATTTATTAAATTTATATCCCATATTAAACATGAATTAGGTTGAAACCTGGGAGCATTTAAAATCTTTTTTTTCCTGTGTCAACATTAAAAGAAAAATATGGCATATGGGAATTTGCTCCTTTTGTTTTGCGGATTGCAATGTCATATTATAAAAATGCACTTGCCTTTTATACTACAATTTCACAGAGAGGTATTGAATAATGAGGGAAGGGCTTCCTTCATGCAGAAGTTCTGTCCAGCATGAGTCTAAATATGCCAACATTGTCCAGTTCAGCTTTTTATTAGCCGCCAAGTTAATTATATTCAGTGGAAAATACATCTGTTGCCTCAGGCTGCTTGCTATGTGAATATTCTACTACCACTGTTTCATTATTGCTACCAAGTATTACATATTAAGGGCATTTGCTTTAAATTTTGCTTTAATTTGTTAATCCAGAATCCAGACCTTACATGCACATGGGTTTTGCTTTTTAAACCCAAAGGTGAATCCTAAGGACAGTTGAACAATTAGGTATAAACTGTGTTCTTTCTGACTTTGTTTTGGACTGCTTTGAGTCCTGCTAAGCTGTACATCTGCTGTCTTAGCAGAGTACAGCAGAAAATGATTTATGTCACTTTTACTAGAATTTTTACTACTTGTAGAATGTGGCTTTCTGGGAGGGGGAGGGCTCAAGGTGACTGTGGCACAGCAAGGGCTGGGTGTGTAGGGAGCTGGAATGGAGGAGATTACTTGCAGCGAGGCGGGTTACATTCCCACAGGGATGGGTTAGATTTCTGTACCCGAGCAACTCTACTCTGCAGCTAGTGAGGTTGTCATGCTTGTTTTTTTTTCTCTCTAGTGTGAGCATGAAGGACCTGTCAATAAGTCAATGAGTGGCGGTAAAGTCTCGGACCCAAAATGGACACGCAACAATTTTTATTTCGCCGCATGTCCATTTTCTGCAAAAATATTTTTTTAAGACTTTTTTTTTTTATAGGCACGCTGACAAATGGAGCTGCGTATGCCCAAAACATGCACCTAAACTAGTGCAGACCATTTTTCAGCGCACCTTAAAAGACCCCTCAATGTGTATGTTAGAAAATCATATGCTGAGCTACAGCACACAGCTTGCTACATCAGCTCCTTAGTCTCTTTCCCTTCAAACGCAGTTAAGTTCTGCTCCGCTGTGATAGTCCAACAGTTCTGCTTTGTCTTCAGGGTGCATTCCCATGACAGGAGAGTTAGATCACTGGCTTACTTTTCAACTTACTAAAAGTAGGGACCAGGTTATCTTATTTATTCTCTTTTTATCATTTTTTTTAGATGCCCGTAGATATTTCCACTCTGCCTGAAGCTGAAAGAAAAGCAAGGTTACGGAAACGTGACCACAAACGGCTTGAAAGGAGAACAGACAAAGAGGACTTTCAAGATGATTTTAATGCAGATCAGTACAGAAAATTTTGGAAGAAAAAATGAACTTTCGGTTTTCATGTCAATACGAAGACCCAATAATGTGACAGAAGAGCTAGCCTGTACTGGACAGATTATGTGATACAGAGAAATGTGTTTTATTAAAAACTGATTTCCTCACTAAAAGCACCTGCTTGGAGCTCTCTGATTTATGATGCGCTGACTAGTTTCATGCATCTTCTCATTTTTGTATCACATTTACTAAAGCTTAGTGTGCGCTAAATGCTTTGCATCCTATTTTATACCTATGGGCCACATGGCACTTAGCTCATGCTGGTGTCCTTTAGAGCACACTAAGCTTTAGTAAAAGGGCCCCTTAATATTTAAAGAGATGTTTGCTGTTCCGAACTTTGGAATTGCCTGCTGTTCAGCATGCCAGTCTCACTTTTAATTACATCATCAGTCAATTGTAGCGCAGTCTGGAAACCTTCCAAATCATTTGTTCATTGATTGACTCGGGAGGAGGAATTTCTTTGTGTCTTCTGGGGATTGTAAGCTCTTTCAAGCAGGGACTGTCTCTTCATGTTCAAGTGTACAGCGCTGCGTAGGTCTAGCAGCGCTATAGAAATAAGTAGTCTTCTGGACCTGGCTCATCTTCTTTCTGATACACTTATCATTTATGATAAGTGGGGTCTTTACCTGAGATGTCAAGGATTTTCTATGATTACACTACACATACCTCCTTGAATGATCCAGATACTAAAATGCTAGAACGCCAAAAGGCAGATGATGTTTAATGTGAGCAGGTACAAAGTGAAAAAAAGGTAAAAAGGGGGTCCACAACTTCCACAAAAGAAGCAGGCACAAAATGAAGGGTGAAAGCAAACCAAATTCCAATTGAACAACGCAAACGAGTAAGAGCGTCCAAAAAGTTGACTCTTTGTGAGTATTGGACGCTCTTATTCCTTGTTTGCATTGCTCATTTGGATTTGTTTTGCTTTCACCCCTTCATTTTGCACAAGTACATGTGGGAAAGAGGAACCCAAACTATAGCTTACATGTGATGCAAGGTTCCACATTTGGAGTCGCCGCCCAGGAAAAGGATCTGGGTGTCATCATTGATCATATGTTGGAACCCTCTGCTCAGTGCAAAAATGGCTAAGAAAGCAAATAGAATGTTAGGAATTATTAGGAGAGGAACAAAAATGAGAATGCTATAATGGCCTTGTATCGCTCCATGGTATGACCACACCTCGAATACTGTGTGCAATTCTGGTCACTGCATCTCAAAAAAAATAGGGCTGTACATCAATCAAAAGGTTTAAATGCAAGATTAATCACGATTAAACATTTTAATTGTACTGTTATTCACCTTAAGCAGCCCCCTCACATTTCCTCCTGTACAGTCCAATATGTAAATAGCAGATATAAATCCTCAAAACTGATGTATATTTCAATTACCAGACTAAAAATAAAATCATTTATCTTATTGTTGTCTGATGATTCTATCTTTCCAATCATCTTGTTCCTCATCTCTGGTTCTGCTTTCCTGGGCTCTGAACCCTGCTTCCAGTGCATCCTGTCTATTCACTATTTCTTTTTTTTTCCCTCCTCTTGCTCATCCTGCCCTATATCCATCTTTCACATTCAACTTTCATCCATTTTTTCCCTCCTTTTCAAATCTGTCTAGTTTTCATCTCTTCCCTTCCCTTGGCACGTCTCCTCCTGACTCTTCTCTCCCCTTCCCTCCCCTTCTACTCCATGGGCAGCGTCTTCTGTCTCTCTTCCCTTCCCTTCCATGGGCACCAGCTCCTGTCTCTCTCCCCTTCCCCTCCCCCTTCCTCCATGGGCAATTAATCTTCCTTCCCTCCACTCCATGATCACCATCTCCCTTGTTTTTCCCATCACCTATTTCCAGCACCTGTCCCTCTCAAAACATCTTTCTCTCTCTCTGCCCTCTTTCTCCCAGCAAATCTGTGCTCCTGAAACTTTCCCATCCTCTGCCATTTTCTCTCTGTCTTCCCCCACCGCCCAAAAAATCTTTTGCTCCTGAACCTTCCCCTCCCCTGCGTTTTTTCTCTCTCTCCCCCTTATACCTGCTCCTCTTGGTTCTTCGACTGTGCCTTCAGCTCTGGGGTGATGAAGGCATACTGCATTTTTCAGCTGGCCAAAGCCTCTGTAGCATCCTGCCTCTAACAGAACTTCCTCTTTCCCAGTGGGTTGCTACAGAGAGAGGCTTTGGTTTAAAGAAGCAGCATGCCTTCAGTGCTGAAGGCAAAGTTGAGGGATGAGCGGAGTAGGAAGAAGGAGAAATTGCAGTCCACCTCTTCTGGGCCCCAGTGCTGCTGCTTAGAGCATCTCCAGCCTTGCCCCAGACCCGAAGTGCCATGGACTTATACCTCTGTGGTTACTTCCAGGTCATGGGTGTGGCTCCACATCACTTGGGAGTACAGTAGCAAGGTTAATGTGCGTTAACGCACATTAAGCATTTAACATGTTAATAGTGCAGCCCTACAAAAAAAGATGCAGAATTAGAAAGGGGCAATGAAAATGATAAAGGGGATGAGACAACTTCCTTATGAGAAAAGGCTAAAGCAGCTAGGGCTCTTTGACTTAGAGAAGAGACAGCTAAGGGGAGGTATCATAGAGGTTTTTAAAATTACTGAATGGAGTGGAATGGGTAGATATAAATCACTTGTTTACTCTTTCCAACAAAATACTAGGACTAGGAGGCACACAATGAAGCTACTCAGTAGTAAATTTAAAACAAACCAGAGAAAATATTTCTTCATTCAACGTGTAATTAAACTCTGGAATTTGTTGCTAGAGAATGTGGTAAAAGCAGTTAGCAGGGTTTGAAAATGGTTTGGATAATTTTCTAAATAAAAAAAACAAAGTCCATAAGCCATTGTGACACAACAGAGTGTTTTAAGCCTGTAAAATTGCCTTTATTAATTCTGAAATGCATTTGTCTAGTTTGGTCAGCAGGTGGTGCATATTATTTTATTTTATTTATTTATTGCATTGTATCCCACATTTTCCCACCTATTTGCAGGCTCAATGTGGCGTACAGAGGTCTGTTATGGTATTGCCATACCAGGATGTCAGATACAATTGTAGATGCAAAGAGATTAAGGATGGAAAGAAGTATTAATAAAATAGGTATAGAAAGATGATTTTCGGATTAGAGTGGATTGGTGAGGTAGTATAGTTAAGTTATGGGGTTTCTTTGTAGGCCTTATTAAAGAGGTACGTATTCAGGGATTTACGAAAGTTGGATATTTCGTCGATTGCTTTCAGGTTAGCTGTGTTAAAGCTGTTATAGAAAAGTGCATGCTCTCTTTAAGTTTCACTTAGTGAAGAAATTAATCTACAGTACTGTGAACAGTATACCCTTAAAACTTGTTGGCCTGGAGTTTGAAAAGTTACCCAGTAATACTGGCTGTTGCTAAGGTTCTCCGAGGACAAGCAGGCTGCTTGTTCTCATGACTGGGTGACGTCCGCGGCAGCCCCCACCAACCGGAAGAAGCTTCGCGGGCGGTCCGCACGCAGGGCACGCCCACCGCGCATGCGCGGCCGTCTTCCCGCCCGTGCGTGACCGTTCCCGCCAGTCCTTTCTTTTCCGCGCCTGGAGAGAGTCGTGCGTCTGCCGCTCTCTCTTAGTCAGCCCCGGAAAGCCGTCGCGTTGTTCGCGAATTCGTTTATTTTTTGTTTCTGTTGCCGCGCGCTCCAGTTTTTCCCTTTTTCCTTAAAAAAAAAAGAGAGCACGCGCTCTATTTTTCCCTCGTTTCTAGCGGGGGCGTCGCGTTGCGGCCTTGTGGCCGCGCGGTCGATTATTTTTCGAGGTGTGATTTACCGCCACCATCGACGACTTTAACTTCGCCAACGCGATTTTTCCGTCGATGTCCTCGAAGGTCCCGAGTGGATTTAAGAAGTGTGGTCGGTGCGGCCGGCCTATCTCGCAGACCGACACCCACGCTTGGTGCCTCCAGTGCCTCGGGCCGGAGCACAATATCAAGTCGTGTTCTCTGTGTCTTGGTCTCCGGAAACGGACTCAGGTTGCGAGGCAAGTTCTGCGGGACCGTCTTTTTGGAACTTGCGCCGGCCCCTCGACGTCGACCTCGACGGCATCGGTATCGACGGCCGGTTCTTCGGTACCGGTATCGGTGCCCGCGAAATCGACACCGATGGCATCGACCCCAGGAGTACAGGTCCCGTCGGCCCGCCGGTCCTCCGGTGACGGTAGGGGTGAGAGGCCGCGTGGGCAATCGACCCCGGTCACTCCCTCTGCTCATGGCCCTCGGGACCGAACCCTGTCTGACCCGGCCCCTCGAGACCGAGGGGGATCGACATCCTCCTCCTCTGTTCCACCGGGCGCCGATGACGGGCACCGCAAGAAACAGAAAAAGCACCGTCATCGGTCCCCATCAGTGCACCCGGCCCTCGGTGCCGGAGAGGAGTCGACGCCGAAGCGTCCACGTCGAGAGGAGAGGTCCCCCTCGGTAGTGGAGGTACCGACACGTCAGGGTCCCAGCACTTCGGTGCAGTCTCCTGGACCCGAGCAGCTTCCGGCACCGACGCCTCTACCGGCCCCCCCGTCTTTCCCGACAGCGGGCCTGGACGAGTGCCTCCAAGCCATCCTTCCGGGGATCCTGGAAGGGCTGATGCGCCAGGCTGTGCCGGCCCCCGGCGCCGTTGACTGTGGCGCCGGCGAGCTCTAGCCCGGTGCCGAGGCCTTCGACACCGCCGCCGCTTGCGGCGCCGGTCTCGACCACCACGCAGGTGGAGTCCCCGTCGACGTCGATGGAGGGAGCTTTGTCCCCGCCGGCGCGGGAGTCCACCGCTCGACGACACCGAGGCCTCGGTGCCTCAACGTCGAGCCGGGCCCGATTAAGGACTCAGCTACATGAGCTTATGTCCGATACCGAGGAAGAGGCCTCGTGGGGGGAAGAGGAGGACCCCAGATATTTCTCCTCAGAGGAGTCTGTGGGCCTTCCCTCTGACCCCACGCCTTCACCGGAGAGGAAGCTCTCACCTCCTGAGAGCCTCTCCTTTGCCTCCTTTGTTAGGGACATGTCTATCTGCATTCCCTTCCCCGTGGTCTCTGTGGATGAGCCGAGGGCTGAGATGCTCAAGGTCCTCGACTATCCATCACCACCTAGAGAGTCCTCCACGGTGCCGTTGCACAATGTCCTCAAGGAGACACTGCTTCGGAACTGGATGAGACCATTATCTAATCCCACCATTCCCAAGAAAGCAGAGTCCCAGTACAGAATCCACTCGGACCCAGAGTTAATGCGGCCCCAATTGCCCCATGACTCGGCGGTCGTGGATTCTGCTCTCAAGAGGGCAAGGAGTTCGAGGGATACCGCCTCGGCGCCCCCGGGGCGGGAGTCTCGCACTCTGGACTCGTTTGGGAGGAAGGCCTATCAGTCCTCCATGCTCGTGACCCGCATCCAGTCGTACCAGCTCTACACGAGCATCCACATGCGGAACAATGTGAAGCAACTGGCGGACCTGGTCGATAAGCTCCCGCCGGAGCAGTCCAGGCCTTTTCAGGAGGTGGTCAGGCAGCTGAAGGCGTGTAGAAAGTTCCTGTCCGGGGGTATTTATGACACCTGTGACGTGGCATCTCGTGCTGCGGCCCAAGGTATAGTGATGCGCAGGCTCTCATGGCTGCGTGCCTCTGACCTGGACAACCGCACCTAGCAGAGACTGGCTGACGTCCCTTGCTGGGGGGATAATATTTTTGGCGAGAAGGTCGAGCAGCTGGTGGACCAACTGCATCAGCGGGAAACCGCCCTCGACAAGCTCTCCCACCGGGCGCCGTCAGCATCCACCTCAGCAGGTGGACGTTTTTCCCGGGCCCGGCAGGCTGTGCCCTATTCTTTTGCAAAGCGTAGGTACACCCAGCCGGCCCGAAGGCCTCGTCAGGCACAGGGACAGCCCCAGCGCGCTCGTTCTCGTCAACAGCGTGCGCCTAAGCAGCCCCCTGCGCCTCCACAGCAAAAGCCGGGGACGGGCTTTTGACTGGATCCACGGGAACATAGCCGCCCTCAAAGTGTCCGTACCGGACGATCTGCCGGTCGGAGGGAGGTTAAAATTTTTTCACCAAAGGTGGCCTCTCATAACCTCCGACCAGTGGGTTCTCCAAATAGTGCGGTGCAGATACGCCCTGAATTTGGCCTCCCTGCCACCAAATTGTCCTCCGGGAGCTCAATCCTTCAGCTCCCACCACAAGCAGGTACTTGCAGAGGAACTCTCCGCCCTTCTCAGCGCCAATGCGGTCGAGCCCGTACCACCCGGGCAGGAAGGGCAGGGATTCTATTCCAGGTACTTCCTTGTGGAAAAGAAAACAGGGGGGATGCGTCCCATCCTAGACCTGAGAGGCCTGAACAAATTCCTGGTCAAAGAAAAGTTCAGGATGCTTTCCTTGGGCACCCTTCTGCCAATGATTCAGAAAAACGATTGGCTATGTTCCCTGGATTTAAAGGACGCATATACTCACATCCCGATACTGCCAGCTCACAGACAGTATCTCAGATTCCGCCTGGGCGCACGGCACTTTCAGTATTGTGTGCTGCCCTTTGGGCTCGCCTCTGCCCCACGGGTGTTTACAAAGTGCCTCGTGGTGGTAGCGGCGTATCTACGCAAGCTGGGAGTGCACGTGTTCCCATATCTCGACGATTGGCTGGTCAAGAACACCTCGGAGGCAGGAGCCCTCCGGTCCATGCAGTGCACTATTTAACTCCTGGAGCTGCTGGGGTTTGTGATAAATTACCCAAAGTCCCATCTCCAGCCAACCCAGTCTCTGGAATTCATAGGAGCTCTGCTGAATACCCAGACGGCTCAGGCCTTCCTTCCCGAAGCGAGGGCCTACAACCTCCTGTCCCTGGCTTCGCAGACCAGAGCGTCTCAGCAGGTCACAGCTCGGCAGATGTTCAGACTTCTGGGTCATATGGCCTCCACAGTCCATGTGACTCCCATGGCTCGTCTTCACATGAGATCTGCTCAATGGACCCTAGCTTCCCAGTGGTTTCAAGCCACCGGGAATCTAGAAGATGTCATCCGCCTCTCCACCAGTTGCCGCACTTCACTGCTCTGGTGGACCATTCGGACCAATTTGACCCTGGGACGCCCATTCCAAATTCCACAGCCCACGAAAGTGCTGACGACGGATGCATCTCGCCTGGGGTGGGGAGCTCATGTCGATGGACTCCACACCCAGGGTCTGTGGTCCCTCCAGGAAAAGGATCTGCAGATCAACCTCCTGGAGCTCCGAGCGATCTGGAACGCACTGAAGGCTTTCAGAGATCGGCTGTCCTGCCAAATTATCC
Source organism: Microcaecilia unicolor (assembly GCF_901765095.1). NCBI lineage: Eukaryota > Metazoa > Chordata > Amphibia > Gymnophiona > Siphonopidae > Microcaecilia > Microcaecilia unicolor. The sequence continues at coordinate 54,892,319 of NC_044031.1, read as the reverse complement.
AAATTTGGACAATCAGGTTGCAATGTATTACGTCAACAAGCAGGGGGGCACCGGATCTCGCCCCCTGTGTCAGGAAGCCGTCGGGATGTGGCGTTGGGCTTGCCAGTTCGGCATGCTCCTCCAAGCCACATACCTGGCAGGCGTAAACAACAGTCTGGCCGACAGACTGAGCAGAGTCATGCAACCGCACGAGTGGTCGCTCCATTCCAGAGTGGTACGCAAGATCTTCCGAGAGTGGGGCACCCCCTCGGTGGACCTTTTCGCCTCTCAGACCAACCACAAGCTGCCTCTGTTCTGTTCCAGACTTCAGACACACGGCAGGCTAGCGTCGGATGCCTTTCTCCTTCATTGGGGGACCGGCCTCCTGTATGCTTATCCTCCCATACCTTTGGTGGGGAAGACCTTACTGAAGCTCAAGCAAGACCGCGGCACCATGATTCTGATAGCGCCCTTTTGGCCCCGTCAGATCTGGTTCCCTCTTCTTCTGGAGTTGTCCTCAGAAGAACCGTGGAGATTGGAGTGTTTTCCGACCCTCATTCCGCAGAATGACGGAGCGCTTCTGCACCCCAACCTTCAGTCTCTGGCTCTCACGGCCTGGATGTTGAGGGCGTAGACTTCGCTGCGTTGGGTCTGTCGGAGGGTGTCTCCTGTGTCTTGCTTGCCTCTAGGAAGGATTCTACTAAAAAGAGTTACCTTTTCAAGTGGAGGAGGTTTGTCGTCTGGTGTGAGAGCAAGGCCCTAGAACCTCGTTCTTGCCCTGCACAAAACCTGCTTGAATACCTTCTGCACTTATCAGAGTCTGGCCTTAAGACCAACTCAGTAAGGAATCACCTTAGTGCGATTAGTGCTTACCATTATCGTGTGGAGGGTAAAGCCATCTCTGGAGAGCCTTTAGTTGTCCGATTCATGAGAGGCTTGCTTTTGTCAAAGCCCCCTGTCAAGCCTCCTACAGTGTCATGGGATCTCAACGTCGTCCTCACCCAGCTGATGAAACCTCCTTTTGAGCCACTGAATACCTGCCATCTGAAGTACTTGACCTGGAAGGTCATTTTCTTGGTGGCAGTTACTTCAGCTCGTAGGGTCAGTGAGCTTCAAGCCCTGGTAGCTCATGCTCTATATACCAAATTTCATCACAACAGAGTAGTGCTCCGCACCCACCCAAAGTTCCTGCCGAAGGTGGTGTCGGAGTTCCATCTTAACCAGTCAATTGTCTTGCCAACATTCTTCCCCAGGCCACATACCCACCCTGCTGAACGTCAGTTACACACATTGGACTGCAAGAGAGCATTGGCCTTCTACTTGGAGCGGACACAGCCCCACAGAAAGTCCGCCCAATTGTTTGTTTCTTTCGACCCTAACAGGCTAGGGGTCGATGTCGGGAAACGCACCATCTCCAATTGGCTAGCAGATTGCATTTCCTTCACTTACGCCCAGGCTGGGCTGGCTCTTGAGGGTCATGTCACGGCTCATAGTGTTAGAGCCATGGCAGCGTCAGTGGCCCACTTGAAGTCAGCCACTACAAGGCTGCGACGTGGTCATCTGTCCACACATTCACATCACATTACTGCCTCCAGCAGGATACCCGACGCGACAGTCGGTTCGGGCAGTCGGTGCTGCAGAATCTGTTTGGGGTTTAAATCCAACTCCACCCTCCAGGACCCGAATTTATTCTGGTCAGGCTGCACTCTCAGTTAGTGGTTCTTCGTAGGTCAATTTTCTGTTGTACCCTCGCCGTTGCGAGTTTAAATTGACCTGGGTTCTTGTTTTGAGTGAGCCTGAGAGCTAGGGATACCCCAGTCGTGAGAACAAGCAGCCTGCTTGTCCTCGGAGAAAGTGAATGATACATACCTGTAGCAGGTGTTCTCCGAGGACAGCAGGCTGATTGTTCTCACCTACCCTCCCTCCTCCCCTTTGGAGTTGCGTTTTTCATCTTTGCTTGTCATTCAACTGGCGGGAACGGTCGCGCACGGGCGGGAAGACGGCCGCGCATGCACAGTGGGCGTGCCCTGCTTGCGGACCGCCCGCGAAGCTTCTTCCGGTTGGTGGGGGCTGCCGCGGACGTCACCCAGTCGTGAGAACAATCAGCCTGCTGTCCTCGGAGAACACCTGCTACAGGTATGTATCATTCACTATGTAAAAAGACTTGAAGTGGTGCAAAGAAAGCTGCAAAAATGGTATGGGATTTGCATTGCAAGATGTATGAGGAGAGACTTGCTGACCTGAACATGTATACCCTGGAGGACAGTGGCGTAGCCTGCATCCTCTGCTCCAGCCTCCATCCTGCATCCTCTGTTAAGCCTGCAGCTTAAACTCCAGTCCTGCAACCTCTGCTCCTCTGTTCCAGCCTTCAGCCTCAGCTCCAGCCTACTGTCTCACCTTTGTTCTACAGCATCACATTGTTTTGTTCCTCTACTCCAGCCTGCAGTTTAAACTCCAATCCTGCAACCTCTGCTCCTCTGTTCCAGACTTCAGCCTCAGCTGGAGCCCACTGCTTCACCTTTGTTTATGACTGTTACCTAGCGCTTGGGACTGCCTGAATCACTACATATGGCTCCATTTCACATTCTCCTCCTAGTACTGTCTCTTCCTAATCTACTCCTCCACCCGAAGCCACTGTGCACTACAGTTATACATTGCCCTTTCGTTGATTCTATTCCCTCACCATCTCTCTTGTCCTCTTCCTCCCTCCTTGCTTTCTGCCTTCAACATTTCATCCCCTCCATTGTACCTTCCCCATTCTATCTGAGTTCATCTCGCCTTTGTCGCCTTCATCGCCACTCCAACTCTCCTCCGCACTCTCTTACTCCTTCTCTCTGCTGGAGACATCAATCCCAATCCTGGTCCCCCTCACCAACCCTCATCCTATTAGTGCAGGTTGCACCGTGACCTCTCCAATCTCATCTCTATTCCTCTCCTCCCCCACTTCTCTACCCTTCTCATGCGCCCTGTGGAATGCCCGCTCCATCTGCAACAAACTTTCCTATATTAATTACCTTTTTATCTCTCGTAGCCTCCATCTGCTCGCCATAACAGAAACTCGGCTCTGTCCTGAAGACTCTGCTTCAGTCACAGCCCTCTGCCACGGTGCTTATCTCTTCTCCTATACTCCTCGCCCTACTGGCCGCAGTGGTGGTGTTGGACTATTACTCTCACCCTCTTCCAAATTTCAATCTCTTCTGCCACCTCAGTCTCTCTGCTTTTCCTCCTTTGAAGTCCACTCCATCTGCCTATTCACTCCTTAGCCTCTTTGAATAGCAGTTATTTATCGTCCCCCTAATAAGTTTCTTTCATCATTTCTCAGCGACTTTGACACTTGACTTTCCTTCTTTCATGATCCTTCTTCCCCCTCCCTCATCCTCGGCGACTTTAACATTCATGCTAATGATCCCTCCAACTCTTAGATCTCCCAGTTCCTCGCCTTAACATCCTCCTTCAATCTCCAATTATGCTCCACTTCCCCTACTCGCCAAAATGGTCACTGTCTTGATCTTATCTTCTCCTATAACTGCTCTCCCTCCAATTCCTTTGCCTCAGATCTTCCCCTCTCTGACCATTATCTAATAACCTTCACACTGCCCAATCCCGTCCAATCTTAACCAATTTATCTAGGAATCTCCAAGCCATTGACCCTACTACCCTATCCTCCAATGTCTCGAACCTCTTCTCTACCACTGCACCATCCAAATCTGTCAATCAAGCCGTCTCTTCCTACAATACTATTCTATCCTCTGCTTTAGACAATCTTGCACCTCCCATGCCCCGTCCTATAAGGTGTACCAAACCCTAGCCTTGGCTGACCTCTAAAATCCGCTACCTGTGTTCCTGTGCCCGCTCCGCCGAATGCCTGTGGCTGAAATCTCGTGCCCTTGCTGACTTCATACACTTCAAGTTCATGCTGACCTTCCAATCTGCTCTTTTGCTTGCCAGACTATTATATCCAGCTAATTCTCTCGGCTCAAACCCTCGACTTCTCTTTGCCACACTGAACTCTCTCCTCAAGGTGCCTCCAACTCCCCCCCCCCCCTCACTATCTCCTCAGACCCTAGCTGAGTTCTTCTGCAACAAGGTTCAGAAGATAAACCTTGAATTCTCTTCCAAGCCACCCCCTCCTCGCCCTCCCCTTGTCCGTTCCCCTATCTCCCCAACTCCTCTGTCCTTTTCCTCCTTTCCCGAAGTCACTGATGAAGAAACAACACATCTTCTCTCCTCCTCAAAATGAACTACCTGTTCCTCTGATCCCATTCCTACCCACCTTCTTAACACCATCTTTCCTACTCTCACCCCTTTTATCCATCATATCCTCAATCCTTCACTTTCCTGATGCCTTCAAACATGCTGTGGTCACACCACTCCTTAAGAAGCCCTCACTTGACCCTACATCTCCTTCCAACTATCGACCTATCTCCCTCCTCTCCAAGATTCTTGAACACGCCGTTCACCGCCGCTGTCTTGACTTTCTTTCATCTCATGCTGTTCTTGACTCACTCCAATCTGGCTTTCACCCTCTTCATTCAACTGAAACTGCACTTACAAAAGTTTCCAACGACCTGTTACTGGCCAAATCCAAAGGTCTCTATTCTATCCTTATCCTTCTTGACCTCTCCTTTTATCCATCTATACCTCCTCCCTTGGTGCTTTGATCTCATCACACGGCTTTCAGTATCAGCTTTACGCTGATGACTCCAAGATCTACCTCTCCACACCAGTAATCTCGGCAGAAATCCAATCCAAGGTATCTGCCTGCCTCTCTGACATTGCTGCATGGATGTTTCACCGCCACCTGAAACTCGATATGTCCAAAACTGAACTCATTATCTTCCCTCCTAAACCAACCTCTCCCATTCCCTCATTCTCTATTTCTGTCGACAACATGCTCATTCTTCCTGTCTCGTCTGCTCGCAACCTTGGGGTCATCTTCGACGACTCCGTCTCCTTCTCTGCCCATATTCAACAGATTGCTAAAACCTGACTTTTCTTCCTTTATAACATCACCAGAATCCGCCCTTTCCTTTCTGAACACGCTATCAGAACCCTTATCCACACTCTCATCACCTCTCGCTTAGACTACTGCAACTTGCTTCTCACAGGTCTTTCGCTCAGCCTTCTCTCTCCTCTTCAATCTGTTCAAAACTCTGCCGCATGACTAATATTTCGCCAAAGTCGTTATGCCCATATCAGCCCTCTCCTGAAATCGCTTCACTGGCTCCCTATCCATTTCCATATACAATTCAAGCTCCTCTTATTGACCTATAAGTGCATTCACTCTGCAGCCCCTCACTACCTCTCCACCCTCATCTCTCCCTACACTCCTTCCTTAGAACTCTGCTCGCTAGGCAAATCTCTCCTAGTTGCACCCTTCTCCTCCATCGCTAACTCCAGACTCTGCTCCTTCTATCTCGCCGCACCTTATGCCTGGAATAGGCTTCCTGAGCCATTACGTCTAGCTCCATCCCTGGCTGCCTTCAAATCCAGGCTAAAGGCCTACCTGTTTGATGCTGCTTTCGACTCCTGACTTGTCACTTTTATCTTATCCTTGTGTCCTTCTGTCTGTCCTTCCCTTATCCTTATTGATCCTGTCTGTTTCTCCTGATTTAGATTGTAAGCTCTTTTGAGCAGGGACTGTCTTTCTTCATGTTCAATTGTAAAGCGCTGCGTACGACTGGTAGCGCTATAGAAGTGATTTATAGTAGTAGTAGTAGCTTTTGACACTGTTGATCACAGCCTACTCCTTGAAACGCTGTCTTCACTTGGATTCCAAGGGTCTCTTCTTTCTTGGTTCTCCTCCTACCTCTCGCTTTGCACCTTTAGTGTACTCTCTGGTGGATCCTCTTCTACTTCTATCCCACTACCAATCGGTGTGCCTCAGGGTTCTGTTCTCGGTCCTCTCCTGTTCTTCATCTACACTTCTTCCCTTGGCTCTCTGATATCATCTCATGGCTTTCAATACCATCTCTATGCTGACGACTCACAGATCTACATCTCTACCCCCAAATCTCAACCAGCATCCAGACCAATGTTTCAGCCTGCCTGTCTGATATCGCTGCCTGGATGTCTCAACGTCATCTGAAACTTAACATAGCCAAGACCAAGCTTCTCATCTTTCCCCCTAAACCCTCCTCTCCTCTCCCCCTTTTCTCTATTTCTGTGGATGGCACTCTCATTCTCCCTGTCTCTTCAGCTTGTAACCTTGGGGTTATCTTTGACTCCTCTCTCTCCTTCTCTGCTCACATTCAGCAGATTGCCAAAACCTGTTGTTTCTTTCTCTATAACATCAGCAAAATCCGTCCCTTCATCTCTGAGCACTCTACCAGAACCCTTATCCACACTCTTATCACACCTCACCTAGATTATTGCAACCTGCTTCTCACCGGTCTCCCACTTAGCCATCTCTCTCCTCTTCAATCAGTCCAAAACTCTGCTGCGCGACTCATTTTCCGCCAAAGTCGCTATGCTCAAATTAGCCCTCTCCTCAAGTCACTTCACTGGCTCCCTATCCATTTCCACATTCAATTTAAACTTCTCTTACTGACCTATAAGTGCATTCACTCTACCACTCCCCAGTACCTCTCCACTCTTGTCTCTCCCTATGCTCCCCCTCGGATACTCCGCTCTGTAGATAAATCTCTCTTGGCTGTCCTCTTCTTCTCTACTGCTAATTCCAGACTCCATTCCTTTTATTTTTCTGCACCTCATGCCTGGAATAGGCTTCCCGAGCCTATAAGTCTAGCCCTATCTTTGGCCGTTTTCAAGTCCAGGCTAAAAGCCCACCTCTTTGACGCTGCTTTTTACTCCTAACCACTACTCACTTGCCCTGTACCTTTTATCCCCTCCTTTTTAATTCCCTTACCTCTTAGTTGTTCTGTCTGTCTATCTGTCTTTTTAGATTGTGAGCTCTTTGAGCAGGGACTGTCTTTTCGTTATGGTGTACAGTGCTGCGTATGCCTTGTAGTGCTATACAAATGATAAGTAGTAGTAGTAGTAGGAGGGAGGGAGCAGAAACAAATATTAGCACAAGGTGCATATGTGCCATTTTTTCTAAACAGCTGTTTGGGGGAGCAACTGCTCCCCCTGTGCCCCACCTAGCTATGCCACTGTGTGTTTTGTGCTCACAATGAGTGGTTATTTGCACAGAGACTGATAGAGGATTTCCAGTGGTTTTTGTCTTTAATAGAGTTTTTTGCACGAGTATCTTATCTATCAGTCTAGATAAATACAAAAGAAAAAAAAGGACCAGTGATAGGATTAGCTCCATTTACAACTTTGGCGTTCATTTGTATAAAAAGGGCTCATTCACCTGAAGGAGAAATGCCAAGGGTGGGTGCATTGAGGTCCAGTTAATTGAAGTTTAAATATTAAGGCAACCACACGCTGTGAGAACAACATTTGAGTTTGTTTGCGTCTGTTCTTGCGGCTGGCGGAGTCCAATCAGGCCAGCAATACTACGCAGACAACCCTCTCAACTATACCTTAGTATAGTTGGATTAAAACCTTTAAAACAAATACCAAAGAACAGAACCAAGGAAGCTTCCTTTGGGGAAAAAACACAAGTTTATTCTATTTTCCCAAGATTAGGAAAAATAAGGAATAAATATAGATACAGTATAGAATAGAAAAGAAGAACATATTACAGAAAATGAAATTACAAATGAAAAGTGAGAACAGGACATCCTTCCATACTCCCTGGCTTGGGAGCCAAAAGAGATGTACACTGCCCAACCTCCTATCTGGCAGAGAAATATTATATAGGATTTCTTTTCCCTTTCACTACATGGAGCACAAGAAGGAGGGAGGGTTTCCTCACCCCCTTAATTAGCATCTTACAGTCAGGCAGGATCTCCTGACGATAAATATATAGCATCTGTTTATATTTCCTTTTGAACATGCATTTGGTCTGTTGTCCAAATGTTTTGGACCGTTATACCGCTGCTACTCATTTTTACAGCTTTTCTCACACAATAATATATTACTCAGAACCTTTGACCTTTGTATTTCCCCTATTCTAAAAGAGGAGACAAAAGTTAACTACTGCTTCCTTATAGAGCTGCTATAGAGGTGTTAGGTTTCTCTTGCTATTGACTCCAGGGATAGTGTTTGATCGAATTGTTCTAGGCAGAGAAGGAAATAAGATGTTACCTGGTCTTCCTCTCATGGTTGTAAAAAAAAGTAATTCTCTCCTGGATAGTAGCCTTACTTCAAAGGGCATGGAAAATAATTCTGTCTCCTGACCATATTCAATGGGAGAGATTGTGGGCAATCAGGGCAAGAGGAGGAGTGCAAGCCAGTAGGCTGTTCCCATGATTAGAAGGAAAGAAACCTTCATTTCTCTCTGTCCAACATATGAAACATTCATTTCTGTACATTAAATAATTGGAGGCCTTCCACCTTCTACAACAACTTGCTCTTGGTATAACGTTATAGAGATAGATATAAATATAATGAAATAACAATTGAATATCACCAAAACAGCTTAAAAATTATTATAGCTGCTAGAAACAGCAACTTTAAACTCTGTATTTTGTGCTAATTTTTCTGCACTAAAAACGAAATAAATGCACTATTTACAATGCATATGGCCAAATTTCAGTGACGATATCCTGTTTCCTGATGGGTTCATCTTAAATGTTGTTGTAATCTGCCTTGGGAAGCATGGAGGGGCATAATCGAACGTCGCCGGCCAAATAGATCGCCGGCGGCGCTACAGCTGGCTGGAACCGTATTATCGAAAAAGATGGCCGGCCATCTTTTTTGTCAATAATATGGTTTAGCCTGGCCAAATGCCGTGGAGTTCGCCGGGTTTGAGATGGCCGGGTTTGTTTTTCAGCGATAATGGAAAGTTATGTCGGCCATCTCAAACCCCAGCCAAATTCAAGGCATTTGGCCATGGGAGGAGCCAGCATTTTTAGTGCACTGGCCCCCCTGACATGCCAGGACACCAACCAGTCACCCTAGGGGTCACTGCGGTGGACTTCAAAAAAGCTCCCACGTGCATAGCTCCCTTACTTTGGGAGCTGAGCCCCCCAAGCCCACTACCCACAAATGTACTGCACCCACTAAAATTGCTCCAGGGACCTGTATACAGCCTCTAGGACTTATTGCTGCTGTATAACTTTGGCACACCTGTTCACACCTGAAGACTAATCTCTCTGAAAAAGTCCTTTCTTGAAATAACCACGTTTACTCACAGTTAACTGCAGATCAGAGGTTGTGCCCCACTGGCAAAGAGTCCCCTGGTACTAAGATTAGCAGTAGGTCAGAGCTGGCACAATGGTGTACAATGCCCTCTTTCAGCACCATTCAAGGTAAGAACTAACTACGTTCTCTAACGTGGGTAACACAGGAAAGGGAACTAAAACTGGCTTACAAAAATGGCCACTACCGCATGGACTACAACAGGAAACAAAACAGGGCACACTCTGACCCAGTTAGCAGGGGGAAAAGCAACATGGGAGTAGAGCCCAGTACCCTACACCCACCACAATGCATTGCTAATGTGACTCTGCAGGGCACCTAACAGAAAAGGTGTCACACTCAGGGCCGTGCCTAGGGTCTCTGTCGCCCCCTGCAGCCTATCAGTTGGCGCCCCCCCTGCAGCCTATCAGTTGGCGGCGGCGCCCCCAGTGAAAATGATCGCTCACCACTTGCCACACTGCCAGGAATTGTCAGCAATATTGTTAGAAACAAATTGCTATACATTGCAAAATAAGATAGCAGATGTAAATTCTCAAAGTGGACATATTCCAAACACTAAAATGAAAATAAAATGATTTTTTTTCTACCTTTGTTGTCTGGTGAATTTCTTTTTCTGATCATGCTGGTCCAGTATCTGATTCTGCTGCTATCTGTCCTCTTAACTCCGTTTCCAGGGCTTCCTTTCCATTTATTTCTTTCCTTATCTCCTTTCTTCTTCATTTCTGGTCCTCAGCTTCTGCCTAGTTTCTTCATCCATGTGCAGTTTTTCTCCTCTCTTCCTTTTCCCTCATTTCATCTCCTTCATCTCTCTTCCCTCCCCTCTATGTCCAGCAATTTCTCCTCTCTCCCTGAGCCCTGCCCTCCCAATCCATGCCCATCCATGCTCCTCTGTCCCCTGCCCCCTCCATTCATCCTTTTCCAGCAATTCCCCTCTCTCCCTGAGCCCTGCCCTCACAATCCATGCCCATCCATGCTCCTCTGTCCCCTGCCCCCTCCATTCATCCCTTTCCAGCAATTCCCCTCTCTCCCTGAGCCCTGCCCTCCCATCCATGCTCCTCTGTCCCCTGCCCCCTCCATTCATCCTTTTCCAGCAATTCCCCTCTCTCCCTGAGCCCTGCCCTCCCAATCCATGCCCATCCATGCTCCTCTGTCCCCTGCCCCCTCCATTCATCCCTATCCAGCAATTCCCCTCTCTCCCTGAGCCCTGCCCTCCCAATCCATGCCCATCCATGCTCCTCTGTCCCCTGCCCCTCCATTCATCCCTTTCCAGCAATTCCCCTCTCTCCCTGAGCCCTGCCCTCCCAATCCATGCCCATCCATGCTCCTCTGTCCCTGCCCCCTCCATTCATCCTTTTCCAGCAATTCCCCTCTCTCCCTGAGCCCTGCCCTCCCAATCCATGCCCATCCATGCTCCTCTGTCCCCTGCCCCCTCCATTCATCCCTATCCAGCAATTCCCCTCTCTCCCTGAGCCCTGCCCTCACAATCCATGCCCATCCATGCTCCTCTGTCCCCTGCCCCCTCCATTCATCCCTTTCCAGCAATTCCCCTCTCTCCCTGAGCCCTGCCCTCCCATCCATGCTCCTCTGTCCCCTGCCCCCTCCATTCATCCTTTTCCAGCAATTCCCCTCTCTCCCTGAGCCCTGCCCTCCCAATCCATGCCCATCCATGCTCCTCTGTCCCCTGCCCCCTCCATTCATCCCTTTCCAGCAATTCCCCTCTCTCCCTGAGCCCTGCCCTCCCATCCATGCTCCTCTGTCCCCTGCCCCCTCCATTCATCCTTTTCCAGCAATTCCCTTCTCTCCCTGAGCCCTGCCCTCCCAATCCATGCCCATCCATGCTCCTCTGTCCCCTGCCCCCTCCATTAATCCCTATCCAGCAATTCCCCTCTCTCCCTTCCATGACCCCCCTCGCATCCATGCTCCTCTCCCATGTCCCAGCCTGGCCCGCCCTCTTCTCCCCCCCCTTCACATCCATGCCCCCCCTTCGCATCCATGCTCTCGTTTCTCCCCTGCCCTCCCGCTCCCATTGTTCAACTGCCCACCCTCTTCTCTCCCCCCAACATCCCTTTTCTTTTTTTTTCTTTTTAAATTTACCTCTGTGGCGGTTCCGGCAGCGCAGCGTCAGGGAAGGAGGCGGCGCTCCCGACGTCTAGCCTTCCCTTCACTGTGTTCCGCCTTCTTCTGACGTCATCCTTGACGTCAGAAGAAGGCGGAACACAGCGAAGGGAAGGCTAGAGACGTCGGGAGCGCCGCCTCCTTCCCTGACGCTGTGCTGCCGGAACCGCCACCACGGAGGTAAATTTAAAAAGAAAAAAAAAAGAAAAGGGATGTTGCGGGAGGGCGAGCGAGGTGAGCATGGTGCGGCAGCGCCCCCCAGAGGGAAGCGCCCCCCTGCCATGCTTACCTCGCTTACCGTGTTAGCACGGCCCTGGTCACACTCACCCGAGAGCCACATCGCAACCAGGGAAAGGCTGTCAGAGGATACAACACATTCTGCTGTCATGGAGGTGGGTACGGCATTTGAGGCTGGCATACAGGCTGGCAAAAAAGGTTTTTAGTTTTATTTTTTTAGTATGGAAGGGGGTTGTGACCACTGGGGGAGTATGGGGAGGTCATCCCCCATTCCCTCCAGTGGTCATCTGGTCAGTTGGGGCACCTTTTTGAGGCTTGGTCGTGAAAATAAAAGGACCAAGGGGCTCATTTTCAAAGAACTTAGACTTACAAAGTTCCATAGGTTGCTATGCAACTATGTTAAAGTCTAAGTGCTTTGAAAATACGCCTCCAAGTAAACCCGGCGAAATACTGCTTAACGCCACTTTTTTCTTTTCCATTATTGGCGAAAGCCAGCCATCTGGTAGCGATGCCCCTGCCCGCCCATGTCCCGCCTTCGCTAATCTACCGACACGCCCCCTTGAACTTTCGCCGGTGAAGCGACGGGAAAGCGGCGATGCTGTCAAAAATGCCGCTTTCGATTATACCGATTTCGCCGCTTTTAAGAAATCACCGGCCATCTCCCGATTTGTGTCGGAAGATGGCCGGCGATCACTTTCGATTATAAGCTGGATGGTGTTATAAAGATGATGGAATATATTGAAATTAAATGGAAGTTGAAATAAACTCTCCTTTCATTGGGGCGCATGTAATCACATCTTCATCTGTTTTGTAGAACTTTACCTTTTAGATACACAAATGGATTATTCTTTTGTTTGAGCATGTTTCAAGGACAAGTGATTCATAAGTCAAAATAATACAAATATTTTCAGTCAAACAGATCTCTCATTTGTGGAAATATAACTAAATGGGCTATTAAGCCCCTAATGCAGCCCATTGGTTTTCTTATATTTTGTTCTTGTGATGGCTCATACTGTGCCAAAACTGGAAATACAGTGAGACAGAATAATAGAATTCAGTAACATCCAAAACTTATTTTTTATGTTTTAATCATCTTTATTAAAAAGCAAAACATGTTGCTTGATAAGCTTCATACAGAACATGAAAAAAAAAAAAACAGTAAACCATCCAACATGGCACAATAAAAACTTTTACCCCAAGAACCCTTCCCTTCTCATATTCCCCCCTCTCCCTATAAGCCCACCTGACTGTTTCCACTCGTCAAAATAACACAACAGATGTACAGATCAGTAGGACTCAAAGCATTTCATAAGAAGTAAAGTCATAAAAAACACAGTTTATACCAAATTGTTTAACCACACTTTGGTTTTGACCTCGGGTTTAATAAGCAATACCATCTGCATGTAAGGCCTAGATAAACAAATGTAAACAATCTATGTTTAAGGCATATACTACTACTACTACTACTACTTAACATTTCTAGAGCGCTACTAGGGTTACGCAGCGCTGTACAATTTAACAAAGAGAGACAGTCCCTGCTCAAAGAGCTTACAATCTAATAGACAAGTGAACGGTCGGTCCGATCGGGGCAGTCAAATTGGGGCAGTCTGGATTCACTGAACGGTAAGGGTTAGGTGCCGAACGCAGCATTGAAGAGGTGGGCTTTAAGCAAAGACTTGAAGATGGGCAGGGAGGGGGCTTGGCGTAAGGGTTCAGGAAGGTTGTTCCAAGCATAGGGTGAGGCGAGGCAGAATGAGCGGAGCCTGGAGTTGGCGGTGGTGGAGAAGGGTACTGAGAGGAGGGATTTATCCTGTGAACGGAGGTTACGGGCGGGAACGTAAGGGGAGATGAGGGTAGAGAGGTAGTGAGGGGCAGCAGACTGAGTGCATTTGTAGGTAAGAAGGAGAAGCTTGAATTGAATGCGGTATCTGATCGGAAGCCAGTGAAGTGACCTGAGGAGAGGGGTGATATGAGTATATCGGTTCTGGCGGAATATGAGACGTGCAGCAGAGTTCTGAACAGACTGAAGGGGGGATAGATGGCTAAGTGGGAGGCCGGTGAGGAGTAAGTTGCAGTAGTCCAGGCGAGAGGTAATGAGAGCGTGGACGAGAGTTCGGGTGGTGTGTTCAGAGAGGAAAGGGCGAATTTTGCTGATGTTAAAGAGGAAGAAGCGACAGGTCTTGGCTATCTGCTGGATATGCGCAGAGAAGGAAAGAGAGGAGTCAAAGATGACTCCGAGGTTGCGGGCAGATGAGACGGGGAGGATGAGGATGTTATCAACTGAGATAGAAAGTGGAGGAAGAGGAGAAGTGGGTTTTGGTGGAAAGACGATAAGCTCGGTCTTGGACATGTTCAGTTTCAGGTGGCGGTTGGACATCCAGGCAGCAATGTCGGATAAGCAGGCCGATACCTTTGCCTGGGTCTCCGCGGTGATGTCTGGTGTGGAGAGATACAGTTGGGTGTCATCAGCATAGAGATGATACTGGAAACCATGAGATGAGATCAGGGAGCCCAGGGAAGAGGTGTAGATTGAGAAGAGAAGGGGTCCAAGGACCGATCCCTGGGGAACACCAACAGATAAGGGGATGGGGGTGGAGGAAGATCCATGAGAGTGAACTTTGAAGGTGCGGTGGGAGAGATAGGAGGAGAACCAGGAGAGGACAGAGCCCTGGAACCCAAATGAGGACAGTGTGGCAAGAAGTAAGTCATGATTGACAGTGTCAAAAGCAGCGGATAGATCCAGGAGGATGAGGATGGAGTAGTGGCCTCTGGATTTGGCAAGGAACAGATCATTACAGACTTTAGAAAGTGCTGTTTCTGTCGAGTGAAGAGGGCGAAAACCGGATTGAAGCGGATCAAGGATGGCATGAGAGGAGAGAAAATCAAGGCAGCGGCTGTGGACTGCGCGCTCAAGTGTCTTGGAGAGGAAGGGTAGGAGGGAGATGGGGCGGTAGTTGGAGGGACAGGTAGGGTCTAGTGATGGTTTTTTGAGGAGTGGCGTGACTACAGCATGCTTGAAGGTGTCGGGGACAGTTGCAGTGGAGAGAGAGAGGTTGAGGATATGACAGATGGAGGGGGTGATAGTAGGAGAGATGGTGTTAAGTAAGTTGGTGGGGATGGGATCAGAGGAACAAGTGGTGCATTTTGAGGAGGAAAGAAGGCGGGCGGTTTCCTCCTCGGAGTTATCAGGAAAGGAGGAGAAAGAGGTCTGGGTTGGTTGGTTGAGGGAGAGGGTTGAAGGGTGAAGAGGAGGAGGTGGCTTGGTAGTGAACTCAAGGTTGATCTTTTGCACCTTGTCGCGGAAGTAGTCAGCCAGTGATTGAGGAGAGAGTGACGGGGGGGTGGGAGCGGAGGGCACTTTGAGGAGGGAGTTAAGGGTGGCGAAGAGACGACGAGGGTTAGAGCTGAGAGAATTAGTCAATTGGGTGTAATAGTCCTGTTTGGCAAGGAATAGTGAGGACTGGAAGGAGGATAGCATGAATTTGTAGTGAAGGAAATCTGAATGGGTGCGAGATTTCCTCCAGAGGCGTTCAGCAGATCGGGCGCAGGAGCGAAGGTAACGGATGCAAGGGGTCAGCCAGGGCTGGGGATTAGTACGCCTTGTGGGACGGGAGGTGGATGGTGCAAGGGTGTCCAGAGCAGAGGAGAGAGTGGCATTGTAAGCGGAGACAGCCTCGTCAACAGACTCGGAGGACATGATGGAGGGGAGGAGATTAGAAATACTAGATGATAAGGTGGGAGGGTCAATAATCTGGAGATTCCTGGAAGTAGTGGTTAATGTTGGGCGGGGCTGAGGGGGAGGGTGAAGAAGTGTGAAGGTGATCAGGTGATGATCAGAGACAGGAAGAGCTGAGGTGTGGAAATTGGAGGGTGAGCCGGAAGAGGAGAGGACGAGGTCAAGGCAATGGCCATCACGGTGAGTAGGGGTGGTGGAACAAAGCTGGAGGTTGAAGGATGATGTTAGAGTGAGGAACTGAGAAGCGTGAGAGTTGGACAGGTCATCAACGTGTATGTTGAAGTCTCCGAGAATGAGGGATGGAGATGAGGGTTCAAGAAAAACAGAAAGCCAGGCATCGAAGTCGGTGAGGAAGGAAGGGAGGGATTTATCAGGGGGGCGGTAAATGACTGCCACTCTGAGTGGCAACGGGTAGAATAGACGGATGGAGTGGACTTCAAAGGATGAGAAGCAGTGAGACTGTGGTAGGAGGAGGGGTTGGAAGCTACAGGAGGGCGAGAGTAGTAACCCGACGCCTCCTCCACGGCCAACTAGGCGGGGAGTATGGGAGAAGAGAGAGCCTCCATGGCATAGAGCCGCAACTGAGGCAGAGTCGTCAGGGGAGAGCCAGGTTTCAGTTAGGGCAAGCAGGTGAAGGGAATGAGAGATGAAGAGATCGTGGGTGAAGGGAAGTTTGTTGCAGACCGAGTGGGCATTCCACAGTGCACATGAGAAGGGGAGGGAAGAGGGGGGGAGGAGGGGAATAGATATGAGATTGGAGACATCCCGGAAACGTTTGCATGGATAGGACGAAGACAGGTGTGGGGGACCTGGATTGGGATTGATGTCTCCTGCGGATAGCAGGAGGAGGAGCAAGAGAGTGCGGAGGAGGGTGGGGGAGGTAGGGCGACGAAGGCGACGAAGACGGGATGCGCTTAGGAGGAATGGGGATGGGTTAATGGCAGGAAGGAAGTGTTGAAGGTTGAGAGCTAGGAAGGAGGAGGGGGACAGGAGAGATGGTGAGGTGGTGAGGGACGGGGGTGAGTAGGGTATTGCAGTAGTGAGCAAGATGGGAGAGGACATGGGTGGGCAGTGAGTTCCAGTGGTAGACAGCGGTAGGGGGAGGGGAAAAAGATTAGGAAGGGACAGGGCAAGGAAGAGAATGTGTAAAGGGGCCATAAGTAGTAACTGAGGTGTTATGGGTATATATGTAGTGACTGAGGTGTTAAGCGATAGATAGAACGGCAGAGCTGGATTAGAGGCTTAAAACTGGAATGGTAGGCATATGCCCTAAATATGTAATACTTGGTAGCAATAATTAAACAGTGATGGAATATTCACAAAGCAGGTAGCCAACAGGTTTATTTTTTACTGAAAATAATCAACTTTGTATAAACTTGGTGATTAATACTGTGCTGCTTGCTATTTTGTATTTTGGCGGTGTATTGTTTGCCTGCATAATAAAATTGCACTTGCAAATATTTTTCTGGTACGGCTTTAATTAACAAAAGCTACCATAAGAGGCATACACAGTCGTATAATTAACATTATAATATTATTTTTATTTGGGTAATGACTGAGACAAATGCTATTAAAAATTATATTACAAAGCATGAAGTTGACTTGGTTAACTTCTGCTGTATATCAACCAGTTGTAAATAATAGTAATAAACAATATTAAGTGCATTTTTATAACATACCACTGCATGCTTCAAAACAGAAGGAGCAAGTTCCCACTAACCATCTAGGCACAGATAATAAAAGCTTTCAAATGCTCCCAGGTTTCAACCTAATACATGTTAAATGTGGGATATGGATGTCATAAATGTTAAGCACCTGATTCTCATAACATGATGTCTGTTTTAGTGGCCCATTACCAGGAGAAAAAAAAAATCTCTGCACGACTATAACACTAGGATGCCCCTGTAACCAGCCCCTTCAACTGATCGCTGAATAAGATTTCTAGGAAATTACTACTCTACCTATGAAAAATTATCCCGTTTTTATTCTTCCTCTGTATACATCCGTATGCTGCGTAAGTTGGCATGTTTGAAAATATCAGTGAGATTAAATAAAAATGGTACCATCAGCAATCAAGAACGACTACGTAGATGCAGCAGCTCATAGGTTTGTTTGCTTTGTTTTGATTATACGGGGATGACGGCTGCGCGGGGAAGGGAAAACTCAGATTGACCTAATTGGTTTCAGCGTTTTGACGTCACTTCACCAGCTGTCTATTAAACCTCCTTGGGAGCAACAGTGAATAGATCGTATAATTACAAGGAAGTAGCCCGAAAAAATCACAATAACTAAATTTGGCAGGAAAAAAACACACCAAACTGGCAACACTCTCTTAATGATCAGTGGCCTTCCTCCCCAATACACAAGCGGAGGCTACACGCGCTGCAGGCGAGAAGAATCGTCCTGAAACTGTCCAAAACCATCGGTTGCTCTGGTAACCGGTGGCGGCGCAGGCTGACGAGCCCAGCCCAGGTGGTGCTGTCGCACGTTAGTGACGCAAATGTCCCTGGGAGAACGGTTCAGATGCGTGATTGCAGCAGGTTCCTATCGCATGTCGTCCGTGCCGGTAAGAGAGAAGTTATGTTACTTATGCTTCCACTCAAGGGAGAAGAGAAGGAAGGAAAAGGAATCTATTTTTTTTGTTCTTATTAGGACCTTTAATCTGGTTGTAATAATGCGGTTGTCTCCTTAGGGAGGAGGGGCTTATAAACACACCCTGGCTCTGGGTGGCATGCTGCAGGGCCGGTCTTAGGGAGAGGCGACCGAGGCGGCCGCATAGGGCCCCGCGTGGCGCGCCTCAACGTCGGGAGAGACCTGTGACGTGCCGTGCGTGCATGCACGTCGGTCACTCATCATTTATACAGTAGGACTAGCCGCCGGGAGAGGGAGACGATACATTTTCGCGACAACTTGAATCGTTGCTGGGAGCAAGGAGGAGGGTTGATAAGGGTAAAAGACGGATACAGCGAGATCCACGCAGATCCCGATAGAAAACCTTTTAAAGTTCACCTTTTTCTTGCGCCACGGTGACTTGTTCGGTCCTTCCCTGCATGGTCACGCCCACAAAGGAAGACAAGGGCCCAGGAGGACCCGGAAGCCAGGTTAAGAGAGGGATAGAGCGGGTCAGCGCTGGGTTGCATACGGTAAGGACCAGCGGCCGTCAAAACAAAGAAGCACTCCAGTCTTAAAGTAGTACTTAACTATTGATCTTTCCTTGAGACCGTTAGATAAAAACAGGAGACGACGGGTTGAGGTTATCTAGCCCATTGTATAGGCTGTAACCAAGCCCGTTTCCTCAACAATGAAACGAGCCCTAGGAAGGCTGTCTTGTAAACGATTTTTTTCTCTTTTCCACTAGGACTAGATCACCATTGTCTAGCATCTTATAGACTTCACTGAAGAAAATATAGTTTCAGTACTTTGACTGGCATGAAAACCCAATTGATGGGGATGAAGAATATTTGTTCTTTGACAAATCTTGTCAATTGGGCCAGTACTACCTGTTCTACCAATTTCACAGGAAAGCTTAGGTTAGATATAGGTCTATAATTCTATACCTTAGAACTGCTTAAACTGAAGGTTCTCAAATCTTTGGGATGCTACCGAATAGTAGACTTTGATTAATCTTCTGAAGGATTATAGGGAGTAGATCATGTTTAAGCAATTCAATCCATCATCTCGGAATAGGATCTAACCTGCACTCTGCTTTTTTCATCTTAAAAAAGAGTTTTGACAAGGAGGTTAAAGTAGCAGGTTGAAAATGTCCCACATAGGCAGATTGGGTTTAATTGATTCAGCTTCTGATGACTGCAGGGACGCCTCCACCTTGGGGCTTTGTAAGATGGTACTCGTAATAGAATTCACCTTTGACTGAGAGAAGTCTCCTATAAGATCTAATGCAGGGAATTTCTGGGAGGGATAAGTACTGTTTTTTTTCCCTTTAGTTTCATTTCCTGTGACTTTGGGTGCAGACTCTACACTGTTTTGGTAGCCCTTCTTTAGACTACTTCCAGCCTGACCAAAAGAGCACAAACCATGCAATGCTTCCCCTGCTGCTCATTCCAAGGAGAATGCGAGTCCATGCCACTGTGTTTCTGCACGCTGTACTTGTTGCATTGAATCTTAGCCAAGCACGCAACTACTCCTTGAGCTTTTTTGGGTAACTTCTCGTTTATTTCTAATCTCTCTGCATTATCACTCACAGGTATATTAGAGAATTGGCTCCAGGCTGATCCTGAAACACTCCTGTAATCACCTTTCTTTTCTCATTTACCACTACCCTCTATCGCTCAGCCAGATCCTAATCCAGTCCACCACCACCCTGGCTGCTCAGTTTTAAGTTGCATTACAGCAGGATATGCTGAAAGTGCTTCTATAGAAAAGCATTGTGAGAATGGCTGGCTCAGTGGCAGTGCTATGCTGGAAGAATTCCTACTGGCTCGGCGGTAGCAGCAGGTGGGAGGGGAGAGGAGAGGAGGCCTCAGCTGTCACTGAACAGTGACACCTAGTGGCTAAACGCAGGCAAGGTATAGTGAGGAGATATAAAACAGGAGAAGAAGCCCCAGGTAGTTTGAATGAAGGCTCATGGTACCAGATTCCACCACTAGTTCCAACTGAACAAGAAGCCTTAAAAAACAGGAGGAGACAGCCAAGCCATAAATATAAATCTATATATATAAAAGGCAACCCCAACGTTCTGAAGCCTCCACGGAAGTTGAGGCGCCCGAGATATCTGGTGTGCCCTGGAGTGTCTGCACCGCCCTCGCGTCAAAACGTCATGACGTCGAGGGCGGAGCTATTGACACTCGAGGGCCGAAACGTCCCACAGCGAACAAGGCAAGTAGCTTCGAGGGACGGAGGGAGGGGGCCCCTTGCTAGCGCCCATTTCATTCCGCTCAGAAACGGGCATTTTTTCCTAGTGAATAAATAAAACTGGAAATGTGTTCAGAGCTTAAAAAGCATTAAATGTTGGGGCTGTTTCTATGGAGTATAAAGTTTATGCTGTATCCTATATTGGCATTTAAGTAGGTGAAACCATGAGCCTGTGTAACCCGCTCCTCTCACCTAGGTGGGTTAAGCTCAGGCGTAATACTCCATGAGCTGATCTTGGGGTTCAGGAGACTGGGTGTACTCACTCCAGGTTCTCTCCGGATCTCACACGGGAACCACATAGTAGTCAGGAGAGTCAAGGAAATTAACTGAACTTTATTTAACAACTGGATCTCTGCATCTGTTGTCATGAAAGTCCTCAGCATACAGCTATGATGGTAACCAGACTCGATCTTACAAAGTCACAAGAGTGTATAATTTTTCCTTCTGGGGTTATGCACATATTCAAAACCCCTCTCGCCTGACCTGTAGCCAGTTGACACCCCACAATCAACTTCTCTGATGTAGCACCATTACCAACGGAGATTTGGATCCAGCATTAACTGTCCAAGTTTTTCAGGGGTTTACCCTGGAAGAAATCACCAGCCACAGGCAGACAGCGTCCTACCCTTGAGCCCGGTTTGCGGCAAGGCTCCCCAATCTCAGCCCGCAGGTCGGCTCCTCTATATTAACAGCAATGACCCTGATCCTGCTCCTCTGTCAGGATTGGCTCAGCAGGTACCCCTCTTTCGTTTCAAGCTCCTAAAATTTGATGTGCATATATTTCTTGCTTCACGAATAAACTAGAGTGCGTACATTTTAGGAAGTTGCTAAAAGTTTTTTTTTTTTTTTAACAATTTTCTTGCTAGGTCCAGATGGAGTTTTTTCGTTATTTTTTTCTTCTTTTTTCATCAGGAGGCTGTCTTGATTTTAGTCTTATTATAAACCGCTTTGAACTTTTGGTGTTTGTGGTATATTAATTGTTAACTGTACTGTAAACTTTTAGCTCCCTAGAGCTGCTCAGCATATGGAATTGTGGAATAAGAGCTGAGAGCATCACTGATGTAACTTTTCCTTATGGCTTGGCGCCTGATGGACACTCCATTAAGTACCAGGCTGGAAAATTGGAATATCTGCTAGCAGTGGAGGGAAAAGATGGGGACACCAGGGGCTGCTTCATTTTTCACAGTATAGTTTTGTTTCCACAGTCACAATGTTTGGGTCATCCAGAGGTGGTGTGAGAGGAGGACAAGATCAGTTCAACTGGGATGATGTGAAAACAGACAAGCAGAGGGAAAACTATTTGGGTAAGAATATCTTCTTTTTTTTACTTTTTAAGCACTGCATAATGATTTCAGGCATTCTATTTTTTATTGTGAGCTTCTGTGGCAGGAGAGCTGAAAAGCCTTTTAGTTCTATTTAAACATAGGGAACGTCTAGATGTCTCCGAGTTGGGTGATGGTGAAAGCCGAGGGATTTCTGTGTTGTCAGCAGTATATGAGAAATACATAGTTACTCTATCAATTAAAGACTGTAATACTTGGGGGAGACCCCCTCCTTGAGAAGCTAAAGTGAGTGAGTACCCATGATACCTCACCTTAAGACCCAACATTGTATACATTGAGGATGGAGCAGATTCTAATTGGACTTACCTCACCTTCCTTCTCACCTGAACTTGCAAGCCAGTACAAAAAGGGATAATTACTGCTAATTAATATTTTTAACCTTTTCCCCCCTTATTTATTAATCACTCAATTTATATAAAGTAAATATTTTTTTATATTTCTTTTAAAATGACACAAGTTAAACATAATTCACCCAATTTTAAGCCCATGGTTTAAGGCCGCTGACCACCGAGGGATGAATGTAACCTGAATATTCAATGCTGGGTCCATGTCTGGGCACCAGCATTGAATATCTGGGTCAGCCATTGACCCGGAAGTTTTGCAGGTACTTGCCAATATTAAGTGTGCCACCGACATAGCTAATTGGTCAAAGTTAGGAGCATACAAAAAGGGAGTCCTATCAGTCCTCTTAGCTATGTAGACATTGTTACTGAATATGGCTGGTGCCTGCATAACTGCTGGCTTCTCTCTGATTCCACCTGTGGACCACTCTAACACTAACTACACAGTGCCCCACAGTGGTCAGAGGGGATGTTCAGTGGCAGTGAGTAGTTAAGTATTACTGAATATGTTGGGATGGCCCGCTAAGTGAAGTCCACTTAAAACTCATTGAACATCGACCCCCAATATATGTTACTCATAGCCCACATCGAGGAGAAGAGAACACCAAAAGTGTTTTTGAAAAAAATTGTTTTGCATTCCTATATACTTTTACCTCCCGCAGTCATTACTCAAATATGCACTGTTCTTGCCTAGATCTTACCTATCTTTCAAAAAATGTTCCAATCTCAAAGGGTCTTAAAATATATATTATTATTATTAACATTTGTATAGCGCTACCAGACGCATGCAGCGCTGAACACATGACAAAGAGAGACAGTCCCTGCTCAATAGAGCTTACAATCTAATGATAATACAGACAAGACAATTAAGGGCGAGGGAAGTACTGGGTGAGAAGGAACAAGGGGAGACAATTGAGTAGTAGCTAGGAGCCAAAAGCAGTGGTGAAAAGGACACCAGACACTTGCACAGAAATTGAATTAAAAAGAATGCTCCCAAGGACAGGACCTTAGATTTTAACAAAATTAATTGTTTTCGCCGTGTCTGTGTGATCCTGCTAACATCAGGGGACCAATTAATTTTTAGATCTTCCAAAAGAGAAACATATTTTTGTAAAATAAATTCTTAACATCTTTGTTATCTATCTTTGAGACAAAAGATACAAGTAAAGTAGCTCTGGTTGGAATCTCATCAGTAGAGGGAAAAGCAGTTAAATCTAGATCATCCGAGGACTCCAAAACATTAAAATACTATGCTGCTCCATCTCTAGCAACTGAAACCACTGAAACTCTCCTAAATATTAGAATCTTTGGTAAATTCAACTAGATACTACACCAGTCCAAAGAAAAAAGAACTAATCATGTGTGCAGCGTGCACCTGTGGGACTCGTATTTTTTCAAAAAATTGTTCTTTTAATAATAACAACATAGATCCCAACTTCTAAAGATATATTCAATTGCATGAATGTATTAACTGCAGATTCATAAATACATGCCAAACTTAGTATGGGAACCCTCAGAAGACACCACTTACGGCACACTCATAAATGTTTTGTTGCCTGGTGGCATAGCGTCTCCTCATCGGGCAATCCCTTAATAAGCTATTTAATAGTGCTATTGCAAACACACATGCTTCTAAACGTGCTCCAAGCTACAAGTGCTAACCGCTACAAGTGCTATAAATAAAAAATTTATTATTGGGAGGACTTATCTTAAGTTCCTCTCCATGATGTCTTATGCTGTTGGAGTCCACTTAGGCTTTCCCTAGATCACGCCCGACACCGCGGGTTTCATCGCTTTCGTCAGGGACTTGGGTTAAAACTTGCCCATCTGCTATTCACAACAGTCTGTACTTCCGGACATCAGTAATTCACCCGGACGCCATCTCTAGCAGCAGAGTTAAAAGAAACATAATATATCTTAGAAATTCCTATTGCATCTGCACCAGATAAGCATAAAACTTCTTGAAGGAACTTTATTAATAATATTAAAGGTGAAAGCAATTAGGTTTTACGAAAATTTAAATTACTGGTCAGTGTTCAGCCCTTGGCAGTCAACTTTTTTTTTTCCCACTGCTGATTGCTATGGGCGAGTTCGGCCCCAATATTCAGTGCCCTGTCATGTCCAGGCAGCAGCAGCAGCAGCATTGAATATCCAGATTCTTCCTACCTCTGGGACATTAACTTGGTGAATGCAGTCTAAATATCAGGTGGGTTAGTTTTTTGCCGATTTCCTTCCCACTCCTGGAAGAGCTCCTGGACCTACCTGAAAGCAACCCTGGAGTTCTAAGGTAAGCAGACAGGAGCAATCTCTTCTCGCACTTGCCCATGCTGGCTCCAGGTTCAAAATGGCTGCCACGACGTCTGGGAGCAGTCTCTTGGTACTATAGCTAGAGGTCGTGACAACCGTTTTTGTTCAGATTACCTTAAGACCACCAGGGATGCCTTCGGGGTAGGTTCAAGTGTCTACAGGGGTGTAGAGGGTTATCAGGAGGGAAGGGGATGCTTTTAAAGGGGGCGCTTTGAGGGGGTCCTGATATTTGGGGGGGGGGGGCTTCAAGATGGGTGATCTGGGGGGTACTTTCAGGAGGGGGGGCTTCATCATGAAGGGGTTCATTTTGGGGGAGGGAGGAGGAGGGATGCTCTTGGGGGAGGGAGGAGGTTTCAGATGAGTGGACTGGTGTCACAAAACGCCTAGCCACCCGCCTGGAGCTACCCCGTGGCCCCCTGCCCCCCAAGCTATTTGTGTGGGCCATCTGTAAAAAGTCAAAAGTTGGTCCAGTTGGATAGGCAGTGCCTTAAAAGGTGGAGAACAATTTTTTTTTTTTTTTACTTCGACAGCTTTTTCATTTCTTTGAAAGCTTCCCATATGTAGACATAAATATCTATATATATAAAACTCACCCTCAACGTTCTATTTGCACTGACGTCACTGAAGCCAGGTTCGAAGCTCTGAAGCCACACAAAATCACAGTCTGTGGGCCCCGCCCTCGCGTCAAACGTTATGACGTTGAGGACGGAGCACATTCTCAGCTCCAACGTTGTACTGCACTGTAGCTCTGCTCCGCCCTCGCGTCAAAACGCGATGACGTCGAGGGCGGAGCACACATTACTCTATCGGTTCCTACTGCAGGGGCATTGACGTGACAAATCTTCTGTTTCGGCAGGTCAGTGGGGTGGGGGGGCCAGCAGCGACGACATCGGTGGGGGTGGAAGGGGGTGCACTGGCAACACACATCGGGGGGAACGGAACGGTCACGGACGCTGGGGGGCGTGCCAAAAGGGCCAGGGTCACAGCACATTCGCACGGAGGCTGCAGGGGGGCCGGCACACGGAGACACAAAGGGACGGAGGGGAGCCTTGCTGGCGCCCGTTTCATTGCGATTTGAAACGGGCCTTCGTTACTAGTCATGCAATAAAAACTGAATATCACTAAAATAGCTTCAAACAGTAATACATGGCCAAGTTTCAGTGGGGATATCCTTTTTACTGATGAGTTCATCTTAACTACTGTTGTAATCTGCCTTGAAGCCTGGTGTTATAAAGATTGGAGTAAAATTAAACTCCCCTTTCATTGGGGCTTATGGAATCACATCTTTCTCTCTTCTCTTTTGAACAAATGAATTATTCTGTTTTGAGCATGTTTCAGTGGCAAGTGGTTTTCATAAGTCAAAATAATAAAAATATTTCTATTTTTAGTCTGTAGTTACATATTCTATATTTGTTGAGCGTTTATCTGCATTCTGCATGTGTTGAAGAGACCAGGTATTCTGCTAGCATTGAATGACTATGCAGGATCAATATGTTCTAATCTAGCCTGTTTAGTTTTCCAGTAGGTGTATTGATGTTATGTGATTGTGAGAGGAAGCATAATGAGAAAACTTTCCCCATGGTGTTGGCTTATTTCAGTTAAAAAAACAAAATTATATATACAGTGCACTCCATTTAAGTGCACATTAGATAAGCGCATGCTCTGTTTAGCTGCATGCCGTACTTCGGTCCCGTTTTTGGCGCCATCAATTTCTATGGGGACAAACTTCAGTTTAGCGCACCACTGATAAGTGCAAGATTCGCTTATATGCATGGTTTAAGATTGCTCCTCTGCAGGAAAGACTCCGCATAAGCGCACACACGGAATATGGATGCCAATTGGCACATGACAAAGGGGTGATAAATTTGAAATCTCATTGGTTAACTGCCACAGGCAGAATAAGCAAAAGAAAGTTGTTAGAGTGTACACTGGAGTCGTCGTCATCACGCAACTGTTAGACTTTATAACACTGGCTGAATGAATAGAAGTTCTTAAAAAATTAGAAAACAAACAAAGTCAAGCATCTATTGCTAAAGGATATGGTCTCAGTCCCAGTCAAATTTCATGTATCTTGAAGCAGAAAGATTAGCTTCTGGAAGACTGGCAAAACAATGCAATTTCACACAGGAAACGTAAACTGGCGGGAAAAGCTGAGGATGTAGAAGATGCTCTTCTTCGGTGGTTTTCTCAAGTCAGGAGCACACAGTTTCCTGTCAGTGGTCCACTGCTTTTGGAGAAAGCTAATCAGCTAGCTGAAAGTCTTGGACTAACTGAATTCAAAGCCACTGTTGGATGGTTGGAAAGATGGAAGGAGAGGAACAACATAAAATTCAAGAAACAGCATGGTGAAAAACAAGACGCTGATGACTTTGGTGCTGAAAATTGGGTTGTTTCAGTTCTTCCTACCATCTTGAACAAGTTTGCACCTCGTGATGAAAATGGTCTCTATTGGCGAGCAATTCCTGATGGAACACTTGCATTCAAACAAGCTGAAACTACAGGAAGTAAAACATCGAAGGACCGACTGACGATCCTCCTTTGCTGCAATATGGATGGGAGTGAGAAGTTGGAACCACTTGTCATTGGAAAGAGCAAACAGCCCCATTGCTTCAAGAATGTTAAGCGACTTCCTATGTCATACAAGGCTAATGCAAATTCATGGATGACTGGGGAAATTTGGAAGCTGTGGCTAAAGAAGTTAGACACTAGAATGTGGGCACAAAAGCGTCAGATTTTTTTGCTTTATGATGATGTCAGGCTGTCTAACGTCAAGGTGGTCTTCCTGCCACCAAACATTACCTCTCTGATCCAACCTACGGATCAGGGCATAATAGCCAATTTCAAACAACATTATCGGGCTCTTGTGCTACGTCGTCTGATGAGCATTATGGATGACCAGACAGGCAAGGATAAACGTGCGGTTGAACTGGCTCGTAATCTATCACTACATATGCAGAAAGAAGCCTGGAATCATGTTACACAGGCAACCATTGTGAACTGCTACAAGCGGGCAAGCTTTGTTAAGGATTTGGAGAGGGATGAAACAGATGCAGCTGTTGCAAACGCGTCAGATGAAGAGGCTATTGACATCCCAGCCGGTGTTACTGAAGAGGAGTTTCATCAGTACGTAGGTGTTGATTACGATCTACAAACAGCTGACGACAGCACTGATGTCGAGATATGCGCCTACACGCAGGCAATGGCTGATGATGAAACAGATGATGAAATGAGCAGCGAGGCACATGCTGACGAAATTCAACAACCTCCTGTCACTTTTGCAAGAGCGCTGGAGAGTCTCAACACTGTGCGGGCCTATCTGGAGGCCACTGGATGTCAGTGCTATGACAGTTTCTACCATCTGGCAGACGTAGTCTATGGAACTCACAGACATAATAGTGTACAGAGGACTATGACTGATTACTTCTCCTAACTTCAGTTAATGGAGACTGTATACTGTACGTATAATAAACAGCACTGTACATATGTTTATCAGATGTCAAGCTTCTTAGGGTCACAATGGTTAAGTGCACGCTCCGGTTAACTGCATGTATTTCTTTGGTCCGAGACCCTTGCACTTAAGTGGATTACACTGTATATATATGTATGTATATATATATATATATATATATATATATATATATATATATGCTTCATATTCAGTGTTTTAGGCTTGTGTGTGTTTTGAATCACCATAATGAATATGTATAAGATGTATGTATGCAAATTAATATACTAATGTGTCATGCCCCCCCCCCCCCCCCCACACACACACAAATGAAGCAGTCAAACTATGCCCATGTGTGGGATGTATAGCATCTGGTCCATGCAATTTGCTACTCTTCAATTTGTCAAATTCCACCATTACTTCTTCCAGGTTTATAAACATTTGATTCAGTTTCTCTGACTCATTAGCATTAAATACCATTTCTGGCACCGGTATCTCTCCCACATGTCTCTCGGTGAAGACTGAAGCAAAGAATTAATTTAATCTCTCCTCTATGGCCTTGTCTTCCCTGAGTGCCCCTTTTACCTCTCAGTCATCTAGCGGTCCAATTGATTCTTTTGCCGGCTTCTTGCTTTTAATATACCTAGAATTTCGGTTAAGCGTGTTGGACTACAAATTTGATCTCCCACCCTATTTGTGAACTGCTTTGTTGTATCTCACGAGTTCTGGACTTTTAAGGTAGAACACTTTGGAAGGAGGATTTGCCTTACCAGATATTTTTCTTTCCTTTAGTCCTATCAGATCAGTCCAGAAATCCACCCATGGGGATTTTTTTACATTACTTCATTCCTTTTCTTTCCATTTCATAATCTGTTCTTAATTTTGCAGTTTTCTCTGCAGTTTCCTCAGTTGGTTCTGTCATCTTTGCCACTACTATGCATTAGTTCCAGTTTCTGTTGCAGAGCTGTATTTCAGCAGAGTCCCATAGCTCCAACTTCAGTTGGAGATTTATATCTAATTAGAGTTCAAAAGCTCCTACTTCAGTTACAGATCTCTATCACACTTCAGTATGATACTTATTGTTGATAATAACGTTGAAACCTTCTGCTCAGTGTGCTGCGGCGGCTAAGAAAGCAAATAGAATGTTAGGTATTATTAGAAAAGGAATGGAACACAAAAGTGAGGACGTTATAATGCCTTTGTATCGCTCCATGGTGCGACTGCACCTTGAATATTGTGTTCAATTCTGGTCGCCACATGTCAAAAAAGATATAGTGGAATTAGAAAAGGTGCAGAGAAGGGTGACGAAAATGATAAGGGGGATGGGACGACTTTCCTATGAGGAAAGGCTAAAGCGGCTAGGGCTCTTCAGCTTGGAGAAAAGATGGCTGAGGGGAGATATGATAGAGGTTTATAGAATAATGAGTGGAGTGGAACGGGTAGACGTGAAGCGTCTGTTTACGCTTTCCAAAAATAGGACTAGGGGGCATGCGATGAAGCTACAAAGTAGTAAATTTAAAAACGAATCAGAGAAAATATTTCTTCACTCAACGTGTAATTCAACTCTGGAATTTGTTGCCAGAAAATGTGGTAAAGGCAGTTAGCTTAGCAGACTTTTAAAAAGGTTTGGATGGCTTCCTAAAGGAAAAGTCCATAGACCATTATTAAATTGGACTTGGGGAAAAATCCACTGTTTCTGGGATAAGCAGCATAAAATGTTTTGTACTTTTTTGGGGGATCTTGCCAGGTTTTTGTGACCTGATTTGGCCACTGTTGGATGCTGGGCTTGATGGACCTTTGGTCTGTCCCAGTATGGCAATACTTATGTATTGCTTCAATTGCTCATCCTTCTCTCAGTGGATTGCAATGGCTCCAGTTGCAGTTCTGTGGGCCTGTTGAACTTGGTGGTGCCTTAGTAGTATGGATAATGCATGCTTACAGTCCTTACTTTGAGCTCTGTATATGGGCTTCATTGGTTTGTCATTTGAAATACTAAGTGCCCTTTGGCTGCACAGTACATTTGAGGGAAAATCATGAAGAACAACTTTCTTCATCTCAATCTACTGGTTGATTGAACTTAACCCACGAGTTCTGGTCTGGTAGGACTAAAGGAGAAAAAATGATCAGGTAAGATATAATTTCTCCATGCTAAAACTTGAGTAAAAATGTTTGCTGAGTTTGGAGCTTTTTATTACAGAACAGCAAAAAGAGTTCTCTAGTAAAACCAAGTAAACCCGAAAGGTTTACTTAAAATGGAGGAAAAGAAGCTCGGAGACCCACACATATAATTCAAATAATTTTTTAACCGTGTATAAAAAGGGTCCAGAGCTCAATCTGAAAAACCTCCAGTTTTTTTGTGATACCTCAATAAAAATATCAAAAAAGGGTGTTTCATAACAGCCTTTTTTGATATTTTTAGATTTTTTTTTGTTTCCATTTTACTATAACAAATAATGTATAATTAAAGCATATTGAACACTTGCAAAGTACATTAAAACTTAATGTGAAAGGCACTTAACTTACCCCCCCCCCCCCCCCCCCATTTACAAAGCCGTTCAGTAATGCTGACACAGTCAACATTGCCGCATGGCAGCCCTAGCATGGCTTTGTAAACAGGGAGGTTAGTGTTTGGCAGCACCATTAACTTTTGCCCACACTCGGTGAGACCCGTTTCGCTGATAATACTGTCTTCCTCAGGGATCAGGGGTCAAACCTTTCTAAGCTTACACGTGACCTTTCTAAGCTTACACGTGCTACAAATAATTTTACACTTAGCTCAAACTGATTGCAGTCTCGATCTTGCAAGTGGCAACATGGCGCTTTTGCATTTCAGATGCCTATGCATGCGCACAACCACTCTCCCAAACTCATTTTATACTCTGCGCTGTGCTAATATGTAAAAAGCATTCAGCTGATTTCTCATTACACATTAAATTTAAAATGTAAACATTTAAAAAATACTTCAAGTGCTATACTCCTTCTCTTACAATTGTAAAAAGTAACTGACCCTTGAGGAAGCCAGTATTATTGGTGAAACGGGTCTTTGAATTATCTATGTGGATCTTTGAGATTCTTTACCTCCATTTTAAGTAACCCTTGTGGATTTATGCTAGAGAGCTCTTTTTCCTTTTCCTTGTGGATTTTTTGTTCTCTATATATCCTGCAACTGTATTGAGTAAGCTTTTTATTACGGCTCAGTGATTTGCTAAAGGGGACTTCTCCACAAAACCACACCTCATTCTTTTTGAATCAGCAAATGTGCTGTTGAGATTTGATAATTTATAAACTGTGATTATAACTGAGCAATTATAACAATTCCTTGGGTAATAGCACATAAAAAAATGTAATGCACACAGAACAGCCAGTTCTATACTGTGCCTCCTTGCTAGTAGTAGTAGGTGGAAAGGAAAGTCTGTGAGTACAGATGAACTTCTCATTCCTGGAGGATGTTGTGGGGGTTGGGAGTAGAGAAGAAGTTTCAGGAACTTTTGGAAAGTGGTTTTTTTTTTTTTTTTTGCCTTATTTAATTTCTGTAGGAAATTCACTGATGGCCCCAGTTGGAAGATGGCAGAAGGGTAAAGATCTCACCTGGTATGCCAAACAGAAGGGAGCATCCGGGACGATGACGTCAAGAGAGGAGGAGCTGGCTGCAGTGCGGCAAGCTGAGCAGGAGGCCATGATGGCAGCTCTGTAAGTATTGAGAGAACATTAGGTAGCAGTTCTGATCTCTGTACTACCTTGGATAGTCACGGTAATGTGACAAAAGTGGTCTTTTGCTGACATTGACAATAACATTCTGCATAGGAAGTTTGAATCTAGTGCATTTATCTGAGGGAACGTTATGTTCTGAAAACGGAGACAACAAAGGGTAAAATTGTTTCTCTGGCTTTGTGTAAGTGTCACAGTGATATCTGGATTGACTGTTTAATGTGTGCTCATGCCTTGTACCTATACCTTGGCAAGGTTTTAATAGTCAAGAAGGGTTCTTTCCTGTAAGTTGTCATTACCTGTTATCATATTGTGCCAGAAAGATGTTCCCTAAAATATCAACAGCATCACCCAGTGGGTAATGGAGGGAAAAGAATGCAGTGTGGGCCTCTCCAGTGCTGCCAGACTATGTTTCCAGATCCCCGTAATCGACAGGGCACATGCATCCACAGGAGGAGTATGAATTCAGCAACAAAAAGGTCCAGACTTGATTCTTTCCTTTCCCCTTAGAAGTGTAGCATCAGCAGGATTGGGATCTCTTGTTATTTCTCATTCCTTTTTTAAAAGTATGATCATTGAAGAGTTTCCTTGTTTGCCCTTGGGTTACAGATCCCAGGCCTGTATTGGGGGAGGGAGAAGGGGGAATAAAGTCCTGAAAGCTTACAAGATAAACAATAATAATATGTAGAACATACAGTTTAAAAATGTTCCCTTCCCCTTGTGATTTCTGAAGCTTTGAGTAGCTGCAGTGTTAAGAGTTTCCAGGATCTTACAGGATGAGCAAGATAGTTACAACAGTTAGTCATTATAGACCAATTAGGAGCAATGTAACAAATGACACAAACAAGTGGGAGGTCATCTTTGACCTCATTAGGAGCATGTCTAAGAATTTACAGAAATTCGGCGATAGCTACATCCAGAAGGCATGAAGTAATTACATAGGCACTACGAGTCAGAAAAAAGTTATGGAGTTATCTTTTAATATAGCATTTTGGTCTGACAGTAAAGCATGAGAATGCTTAGTAAGGCTGCTGTGTAGGACAGTTGGAGACAAATGTATTTTTGATATTAAGTTATTTGATAATCCTTTATCTTTTGTTAACAAGCAGGATTGAGTCAGGCACCCAAGTGGGTGACAGAGGGGCGTAATCGAACGCGAACGCCCATGTGTAAGGATGTCCATCTGTGAGAACGGGTCCGTGAAGGGGCGGGCCGAACCGTATTTTCGAAAAAGATGGGCATCTATCTTTAGTTTCTAAAATACGGTTTGTGCCAGGCAAATGCATTGGATGTGGGCGTTTTTTGAGCTGGGCGTTTTCGTTTTTCAGCGATAATCGAAACCGAAGAGGCCCAGCTCAAAAACGACCAAATCCAAGGCTTTGGGTCGTGGGAGGGGCCAGGATTCGTAGTGCACTGGTCCCCCTCACATGCCAGGACACCAACCGGGCACCCTAGGGGGCACTTTTAAAAAAAATAGAAAAAAACCTTAAATTACCTCCCAGGTGCATAGCTCCCTTCCCTTGGGTGCTGAGCCCCCCAAATCCCCCCCAAACCCCACTCCCCACAACTCAACACCATTACCATAGCAGTTAATGGTGACGGGGTGCACCTACATGTGGATACAGTGGGTTTTTTTTTTTGGGGGGGGGGTTACAGGGCTCCCATTTACCACCACAAGTGTAACAGGTAGGGGGGGATGGGCCTGGGTCCACCTGCCTGAAGTCCACTGCACCCACTAAAAACTGCTCTAGGGACCTGCATACTGTTGTCAGGGAGCTGGGGATGAAATTTGAGGCTGGCATACAGGCTGGAAAAAAATGGTTTTTGAAGTTTTTTCTTTTTTGGTGGGAGGGGGTTAGTGACCACTGGGGGAGTCAGGGGAGATCATCCCCGATTCCCTCCGGTGGTCATCTGGTCATTTAGGGCACTTTTTTGGGACCTGTTCGTGATAATAAAGGTTCCAAAAAAAGTGACCTTTCTTTTTCCGTTATCGGCCGAGCGCGCCCATCTCTGTTTGGCCGATAACCACGCCCCAGTATTGCCTCCGACATGCCCCCATCAACTTTATTCGTTCCCGCAACGGAGTGCAGTTGAAGACGCCCAAAACCTGCTTTCGATTATACCGATTTGGGCACCCATGCGAGAAAGACGCCCATCTCCTGATTTGGGTCGAAATATGGGCGTCTTTCACTTTCGAAAATAAGCTGGATAGTGTAAAGTTCTGAACATGTGTGATTCTTCCTCCACAAGTGGTCTCCTCAGTTTAGTTTTTCTTCTCAGCTGAACAGACATGAAACTAGTTTTCTCATTTAAAACCCAAAGTCTTCGACACTTTTGTCGTTGTTTTGCCTTTCACTTTATTTTTGAACAGGAAAAGAGACCATTTTCTTACCATCTACTTCAGACTGAAAGCATGATCCTGCTCATTGGCCACATCCATCCTCTCCGGATTCGTCTTCATATTCACTTCCATCTAAAGTAGAAGGTCTGAGATTGTTTAATATCCACTCTCCAAAAACATGAGGATGAAGGCTCCACAGAGATTCTGACTCTTCTCCTCCATTACAAAGAAATGAGCCTCCATTTGAGGATATATCCTATCTAAATTTTGTTAGTAAAATGGCTGAAGATATTCATTTTCACCTTCAACAGGAAATGGAACCCAGATCAGAAGTCTTCTGGCCTTCTCAAAAATATAGAGGCCCCCTCAAGTAAACAGTAGCCATACCAGTTCATGGCATGCTTAAGGACTAACAGTTACACATGTGGCAGAATCCACTTTCCATTCACCATGTTTATAAAAGGTTGGAAATGAAATATAAGGTTCAACAAGGTTCAGCTATCACACTCTTCAGCAGTGGTGGAGACAGCTATGATTAAAGCTAAGAAATGCAGAGATTTTTCTAGTAATCCTCCAGGGGCTTTAAGGGTTGGCCGTGGTCTTTCTTGATGACCTAGCACCCCGGAATAGATGACCAGCACAGAGAATCACTGATAGCTGGAGAGAGAAGCAGACACTTGGGGATGGAGACTGATGCAAGCTGATAGGCACAGAAAGCATTTGCTCCTGGAGATAGAGGACAGGCACGTAGACACCTGTCAATAGATAGGTTGTTCCCTATGTACATAAGCTCCACTCTCACAAATATACTTCCAGTGGAGCTTTTTAGAAGTGAATTTATTTTTATTTTATTACATTCTGTTACTTTCAGCTTACATTATAACATGTACAAACTGCTGGTCCAGGTGGTTCCTTCCAAAAGCCTGCAAATTATAAAGCAACACAATTGAAACACAGCAATGAAAGCTACACATTCTTTCCTCTTCCCTCTCCTCCCCTCCGGTCACCTACTTTTGAAAGGTTCTGGGGAGACAGTACTGAAAACAAAAGTGCATCGATATATCCACACTGCTGGTGAAGCATGGACAGCGATGACACAGGCTTCATTATACACTATCCCACCACAGGGCAGGGGCAGATGATGAGGAGATTGGCTACTTAGGGTTACCATATTTGCGTAGACAAAAAAGAGGACACAAACATTGAAAATGGTTGCTCTCTTTGTTAAAGAAATATTTAATTATAGCAAATGCGTAAATGGCGTTTAGTTAATGAAGACACATCAAACAGTGACTTGACTTACAGTGCAGCAGTAGACAATAATCTGCTTTCCAAAAACTTACAGATTTGAGTTTGACTCCGAGCCCAAGCGTATTTATCAGAAGAGAGGATATCATTCACAACTTTGGTTGGCTTCTGACATACGTGTGAAAGTCTTTGCATGACATGTGCTTAAAGTTGTGCTACATGAACAAAGTTCCTTTGACAGGTTTAATTAGCCTTTCTCTCTTTAGCACCCCTATGTGTCCAGACTAATAGATCAGACATGGTTTCTCTCATTATGTGGGTAGCTGTGTTGGTCATAGGAACATAAAAGAAAAAGAGGAATTTTCCTACAATTAAAATAACCTGGAGGACATGTCCTCGTAAAAAAAAAAGACGTATGGTGAAACTATGGCTCCTGCACCACAGAGCAGGGGAGCTGACTAGGGATAATATTGACCAGCTTTTCCATAGTATCGGAAAGGCATCTCTTAACTCAAAATAAAGAATGGGCAGCGTGGCTTCACTCAGATACATGCACACTGTCCTATTACAGACAGACAGTGGAAGGGCAGGTTACCACTAGAGTGCCCTTCCAATATGGTTTAGCCTTGTGCTGGAGAGACCACAGCTAGGGATTTCAGTTTATATTTCATTTTAAAATGTTCCACGTTATCTACAAATTCTAGGCGGATTACAGTATAAAACTTAGTAATTAAATTGCATTTAATACAAAACAAAATAGGACAACAGATTTAGATCTCATAAGCTAGATGGCACTAATCGATTTTACTTATGAAAGAGCTGTTAATGATTCTTATATTTATGAAAATACCTGATTAAACAAATATGTTTTTAGTTGCTCCCTGAAAGAGAAAGGTAGTTCTATTTTCCACATTTCAAGAGGCAATGTATTCTGAAGTTGTAGACCTGCTACTTGAAAGGAGAGTGCTTTCAAGTGTGCAGGTTAGTATTTTGTGGTGATTTTCATTTTTTTTTTTTGGGGGGGGGGGGGGTTGCGCAGTGTTTTAACCCTCCATTATTTTAATGATGATGTTGGTAACTATTTTATTGTGACTTGGACTGAAAACAACATTCTGTAAGCTAGTGTTTTGCAAAATGTGCGCCGCAGCAAACTCTCAGAGGTGCCACTGCACATCTTGACCTCCCTCCCGCTTCCCACAATCCAGCATCGCTCCCTACTTTCCCCTCCTGCAGGTCTAGAATCTGCCGCTTCTTGCCCCGCCACTGCTGCTGCAGTTCTTGCAGCTTACATTTTCAGTCCAACCGCGATTCACATGGGCACTATGGGGACTTAGCTCTGCCGCATCCGGCCCTCACAACAGGAAGTTGCATCAGAGAAGGCTGGATGCGGCAGGCTGGGAAGGCCCCAGAGTGCCTGCCTGTGTGAATCATGGACGGCCTGAAAATGTAAGCTGCAAGCACTGCAGCAGTGGGGGAAGGAGAAGGAAATAAACGGCAGTGCTCCTGGACCTGCAGGAAGGAAGGTAGCTAGCAATGCTGGATTTAGGGAAGGCAGAGGTGTGCTGGATTTATGGGAGGAGAGGGGCTGCAGGGAATGGTGTGCTGGACTTTCTGGGAAGAGGGGGCTGCAGGGAAAGGGAGACCCATGTGGCAGTGGGGATGCAGAGACCCATGTTGCTGGGGGGGGGGTACGGAAATCCATGTGCCTGGGGGGGGGGGGGGGGGGGGGGGTGCCACGAAAAATTGCTCAGACACTAAGGGTGCCGTGAGCCAAAAAAGTTTGGGAACCCCTGCTGTAAGCTTTTTTTTTTTTCCCATCTTATTCCCTGGGCATGATTTCAAAATACCTTATCTTTAGAAGTATCGGTGTTAAGTGATGCTTTATCCATAATTTGTCTGTGAATAGAATGGACAGGACTCCCTCTTGCCACATGCATATATGCTGTCATCCTCTGCAGCTACCTTCGAGCCTTTAAGCCTCTCAGCACTACATTCTGGATATGGATCTTTCAGTCTAGCTGTCCACTTTTTCAGTTATTTTCCATTTTTCTCATGATCACGCATTTTTTTTGTGTGTGTGCTCTTGTTGCAGAGGTTACAAGCAGGTGAAACGCCAGCCTACAGGACTAAGTAAGGAGGTACGAGAAACACTGATTGGAGGGTTGGATCACTGATTAGACAGCAGTCCGACCGACACAGCCTGCAATGCTCCTTGGAGATTGTTCTAGCCTGGCAGGTCCAGGTCTCCTCATGCACAACCTGTAATTTGATTTTAAGGCCTCTTTTTAAAAGCTTTTCTTGTGTACTGTTTTTGTCCCACAGCATTCTATGGTGTGTGATTCTAATTCTGTCCTATGGCCCTGGCAGTAAAGCAGTGTGCCAGTGGAACACACAGACCTGCCCTTTTCATGTTCTTCATCCTATTTCTTGTTTGCCAGAAACCTGCAGTATGAATCCATTCTGTGTGAGAAGCTCAAATTGTGTTTCACATGCATAATGTAGTCTAGGTTCCAGTTTATACTTCCAGCAATCTTCTACTTATCCTTAGCTAATATCAAAACGAGAAACACACGCAGTCTTTTTGAGACCTGTTTTCCCCTGCAGCAGGTCTGTTTCACACAGGAAATAAAACCCTTCAGTCTTTCTTTTTCTTAAGGCCTTCCTCGGTGTCTGTCCAGACTCTGCTCGGACTTCCTCTTTCAGTACACTATACACACCCCTTGTTCATTGGGAAAAAGATCTGTAAATCTCACTAGCTTCCCTCAGGCAGTCCCACATCCTTGTCTTTTTTTTTAACCTCTAGGTGTGGAAGGAGTCTTGGTCTTCCCACTTGGTATTTTATCCTTTTTTTTTCCTGTACTCTCTCTTTTCTCCGAGGACAAGCAGGCTGCTTGTTCTCACGACTGGGTGACGTCCGCGGCAGCCCCCACCAACCGGAAGAAGCTTCGCGGGCGGTCTGCACGCAGGGCACGCCCACCGCGCATACGCGGCCGCCTTCCCGCCCGTGCGCGACCGTTCCCGCTCAGTCTTGTTTTTTCCCGCGCTGGAGAGAGTCGTGCGTCGAGCCGCTCTCTTGTCAGCCCCGAAAAACCGTCGCGTTTTCGCGAATTTTCTAATTTGTTTTCTGGACGCGCGTTCCGGACCTCTTTTTTTTTTTTCTTGTTAAAAAAAAAAAAGTGAACGTGCTTGTTTTTCCCTCGTTTCTAGCGGGGGCGTCGCGTTGCGGCCTTGTGGACGCGCGGTCGAGTTATTTTCGAGGTGTGATTTACCGCCACCATCGACGACTTTAATTTTGCCGACGCGATTTTTTCGTCGATGTCCTCGAAGGTCCCGAGTGGATTTAAGAAGTGTGGTCGGTGCGGCCGGCCTATCTCGCAGACCGACACCCACGCTTGGTGCCTCCAGTGCCTCGGGCCGGAGCACAATATCAAGTCGTGCTCTTTGTGTCTTGGTCTCCGGAAACGGACTCAAGTTGCGAGGCAAGTTCTACGGGACCGTCTTTTTGGAACTTGCGCCGGCCCCTCGACGTCGACCTCGACGGCATCGGTATCGGCGGCCGGTTCTTCGGTACCGGTATCGATGTCAGCGAAATCGGCACCGATGGCATCGACCCCAGGAGTACAGGTCCCGTCGGCCCGCCGGTCCTCCGGTGACGGGAGGGGTGAGAGGCCGCGTGGGCAATCAGCCCCGGTCACTCCCTCTGCCCATGGCCCTCGGGACCGAACCCTGTCTGACCCGGTTCCTCGGGACCGAGGGGGATCGACCTCCTCCTCCTCCATTCCACGCGCCGATGACGGGCACCGCAAAAAATCAAAGAAGCACCGTCATCGGTCGCCTTCGATGCATCCGGCTACCGGTGCCGGCGAGGAGTCGACGCCGAAGCGTCCGCGTCAAGAGGAGAGGTCCCCCTCGGTAGTGGAGGTATCGACGTGTCAGGGTCCCAGCACTTCGGTGCAGTCTCCTGGACCCGAGCAGCTTCCGGCACCGACGACTCTACCGGCCCCCCCGTCTTTCCCGACAGCGGGCCTGGACGAGTGCCTCCGAGCCATCCTTCCGGGGATCCTGGAAGGGCTGATGCGCCAGGCTGTGCCGGCGCCAGGGGTGCTTGCGCCCTCGGCGCCGTTGACTGTGGCGCCGGCGAGCTCTAGCCCGGTGCCGAGGCCTTCGACACCGCCGCCGCTTGCAGCGCCGGTCTCGACCGCCACGCAGGTGGAGTCCCCGTCGACGTCGATAGAGGGAGCTTCATCCCCGCCGGCGCGGGAGTCCACCGCTCGACGACACCGAGGCCTCGGTGCCTCGACGTCGAGCCGGGCCCGGTTCAGGACTCAGCTACATGAGCTTATGTCCGATACCGAGGAAGAGGCCTCGTGGGGGGAAGAGGAGGACCCCAGATATTTCTCCTCAGAGGAGTCTGTGGGCCTCCCCTCTGACCCCATGCCTTCACCGGAGAGGAAGCTCTCGCCTCCTGAGAGCCTCTCCTTTGCCTCCTTTGTTAGGGATATGTCTATCTGCATTCCCTTCCCCGTGGTCTCTGTGGACGAGCCGAGGGCTGAGATGCTCGAGGTCCTCGACTATCCATCACCACCTAGAGAGTCCTCCACGGTGCCGTTGAACAATGTCCTCAAAGAGACACTGCTGCGGAACTGGATGAGACCTTTATCTAATCCCACCATTCCCAAGAAGGCAGAGTCCCAGTACAGAATCCACTCGGACCCAGAGTTAATGCGGCCCCAATTGCCCCATGACTCGGCGGTCGTGGATTCTGCTCTCAAGAGGGCACGGAGTTCGAGGGATACCGCCTCGGCGCCCCCGTGGCGGGAGTCTCGCACTCTGGACTCGTTTGGGAGGAAGGCCTACCAATCTTCCATGCTCGTGACCCGCATCCAATCTTACCAGCTCTACACGAGCATCCACATGCGGAACACTGTGAAGCAACTGGCGGACCTGGTTGATAAGCTCCCGCCGGAGCAGTCCAGGCCTTATCAGGAGGTGGTCAGGCAGCTGAAGGCGTGCAGAAAGTTCCTGTCCAGGGGTATCTATGACACCTGTGACGTGGCATCTCGTGCTGCGGCCCAAGGTATAGTGATGCGCAGGCTTTCATGGCTGCGTGCCTCTGACCTGGACAACCGCACCCAGCAGAGACTGGCCGACGTCCCTTGCCGGGGGATAACATTTTTGGCGAGAAGGTCGAGCAGCTGGTGGACCATCTGCATCAGCGGGAAACCGCCCTCGACAAGCTCTCCCACCAGGCACCTTCAGCATCCACCTCAGCAGGTGGACGTTTTTCCCGGGCCCGGCAGGCTGCGCCCTATGCTTTTGCCAAGCGTAGGTACACCCAGCCGGCCCGAAGGCCTCGACAGGCACAGGGACAGCCCCAGCGCGCTCGTTCTCGTCAACAGCGTGCGCCTAAGCAGCCCCCTGCGCCTCCACAGCAAAAGCCGGGGACGGGCTTTTGACTGGATCCACGGGAACATAGCCGCCCTCAAAGTGTCCGTGCCGGACGATCTGCCGGTCGGAGGGAGGTTAAAATTTTTTCACCAAAGGTGGCCTCTCATAACCTCCGACCAGTGGGTTCTCCAAATAGTGCGGTGCGGATACGCCCTGAATTTGGCCTCCCTTCCAACAAATTGTCCTCCGGGAGCTCAATCCTTCAGCTCCCATCACAAGCAGGTACTTGCAGAGGAACTCTCCGCCCTTCTCAGCGCCAATGCGGTCGAGCCCGTACCACCCGGGCAGGAAGGGCAGGGATTCTATTCCAGGTACTTCCTTGTGGAAAAGAAAACGGGGGGGATGTGTCCCATCCTAGACCTGAGAGGCCTGAACAAATTCCTGGTCAAAGAAAAGTTCAGGATGCTTTCCTTGGGCACCCTTCTGCCAATGATTCAGAAAAACGATTGGCTATGTTCCCTGGATTTAAAGGACGCTTACACTCACATCCCGATACTGCCAGCTCACAGACAGTATCTCAGATTCCGCCTGGGCGCACGGCACTTTCAGTATTGTGTGCTGCCCTTTGGGCTCGCCTCTGCCCCACGGGTGTTTACAAAGTGCCTCGTGGTGGTGGCGGCGTATCTACGCAAGCTGGGAGTGCACGTGTTCCCATATCTCGACGATTGGCTGGTCAAGAACATCTCGGAGGCAGGAGCCCTCCGGTCCATGCAGTACACTGTTCAACTCCTGGAGCTGCTGGGGTTTCTGATAAATTACCCAAAGTCCCATCTCCAGCCAATCCAGTCTCTGGAATTCATAGGAGCTCTGCTGAATACCCAGACGGCTCAGGCCTTCCTTCCCGAGGCGAGGGCCAACAACCTCCTGTCCCTGGCTTCGCAGACCAGAGCGTCTCAGCAGGTCACAGCTCGG
The DNA here is from genome assembly GCF_901765095.1 of Microcaecilia unicolor. Lineage (NCBI taxonomy): Eukaryota > Metazoa > Chordata > Amphibia > Gymnophiona > Siphonopidae > Microcaecilia > Microcaecilia unicolor. The sequence continues at coordinate 54,851,077 of NC_044031.1, read as the reverse complement.
CAGATGTTGAGGCTTCTGGGTCATATGGCCTCCACAGTCCATGTGACTCCCATGGCTCGTCTTCACATGAGATCTCAATGGACCCTAGCTTCCCAGTGGTTCCAAGCCACCGGGAATCTAGAGGATGTCATCCGCCTCTCCACCAGTTGCCGCACTTCACTGCTCTGGTGGACCATTCGGACCAATTTGACCCTGGGACGCCCATTCCAAATTCCACAGCCCACGAAAGTGCTGACGACGGATGCATCTCGCCTGGGGTGGGGAGCTCATGTCGATGGGCTCCACACCCAGGGTCTGTGGTCCCTCCAGGAAAAGGATCTGCAGATCAACCTCCTGGAGCTCCGAGCGATCTGGAACGCACTGAAGGCTTTCAGAGATAGGCTGTCCTGCCAAATTATCCAAATTCGGACAGACAATCAGGTTGCAATGTATTACGTCAACAAGCAGGGGGGCACCGGATCTCGCCCCCTGTGTCAGGAAGCCGTCGGGATGTGGCGTTGGGCTTGCCAGTTCGGCATGCTCCTCCAAGCCACATACCTGGCAGGCGTAAACAACAGTCTGGCCGACAGACTGAGCAGAGTCATGCAACCGCACGAGTGGTCGCTCCATTCCAGAGTGGTACGCAAGATCTTCCGAGAGTGGGGCACCCCCTCGGTGGACCTTTTCGCCTCTCAGACCAACCACAAGCTGCCTCTGTTCTGTTCCAGACTTCAGACACGCGGCAGACTAGCGTCGGACGCCTTTCTCCTTCATTGGGGGACCGGCCTCCTGTATGCTTATCCTCCCATACCTTTGGTGGGGAAGACCTTACTGAAGCTCAAGCAAGACCGCGGCACCATGATTCTGATAGCGCCCTTTTGGCCTTGTCAGATCTGGTTCCCTCTTCTTCTGGAGTTGTCCTCAGAAGAACCGTGGAGATTGGAGTGTTTTCCGACTCTCATTTCGCAGAACGACGGAGCGTTGCTGCACCCCAACCTTCAGTCCCTGGCTCTCACGGCCTGGATGTTGAGGGCGTAGACTTCACTGCGTTGGGTCTGTCTGAGAGTGTCTCCCGTGTCTTGCTTGCCTCTAGGAAGGATTCCACTAAAAAGAGTTACTTTTTCAAGTGGAGGAGGTTTGTCGTTTGGTGTGAGAGCAAGGCCCTAGAACCTCGTTCTTGCCCTGCACAGAACCTGCTTGAATACCTTCTGCACTTATCAGAGTCTGGCCTCAAGACCAACTCAGTAAGGAATCACCTTAGTGCGATTAGTGCTTACCATTATCGTGTGGAAGGTAAAGCCATCTCTGGAGAGCCTTTGGTCGTTCGATTCATGAGAGGCTTGCTTTTGTCAAAGCCCCCTATCAAGCCTCCTGCAGTGTCATGGGACCTCAACGTCGTCCTCACCCAGCTGATGAAACCTCCTTTTGAGCCACTGAATTCATGCCATCTGAAGTACTTGACCTGGAAGGTCATTTTCTTGGTGGCAGTTACTTCAGCTCGTAGAGTCAGTGAGCTTCAAGCCCTGGTAGCTAATGCTCCATATACCAAATTTCATCACAACAGAGTAGTACTCCGCACCAACCCAAAGTTCCTGCCGAAGGTGGTGTCGGAGTTCCATCTTAACCAGTCAATTGTCTTGCCAACATTCTTCCCCAGGCCGCATACCCGCCCTGCTGAACGTCAGTTGCACACATTGGACTGCAAGAGAGCATTGGCCTTCTACTTGGAGCGGACACAGCCCCACAGACAGTCCGCCCAATTGTTTATTTCTTTGGACCCTAACAGGCTAGGGGTCGCTGTCGGGAAACGCACCATCTCCAATTGGCTAGCAGATTGCATTTCCTTCACTTATGCCCAGGCTGGGCTGACTCTTGAGGGTCATGTCACGGCTCATAGTGTCAGAGCCATGGCAGCGTCGGTGGCCCACTTGAAGTCAGCCACTATTGAAGAGATTTGCAAGGCTGCGACGTGGTCATCTGTCCACACATTCACATCACATTACTGCCTCCAGCAGGATACCCGACGCGACAGTCGGTTCGGGCAGTCGGTGCTGCAGAATCTGTTTGGGGTGTAAATCCAACTCCACCCTCCAGGACCCGCATTTCTTCTGGTCAGGCTGCACTCTCAGTTAGTTGTTCTTCGTAGGTCAATTTTCTGTTGTACTCTCGCCGTTGCGAGGTTCAATTGACCTGGGTTCTTGTTTTGAGTGAGCCTGAGAGCTAGGGATACCCCAGTCGTGAGAACAAGCAGCCTGCTTGTCCTCGGAGAAAGTGAATGATACATACCTGTAGCAGGTGTTCTCCGAGGACAGCAGGCTGATTGTTCTCACCTACCCTCCCTCCTCCCCTTTGGAGTTGCGTTTTTGATCATTTGATTGTCATTCAACTGAGCGGGAACGGTCGCGCATGGGCGGGAAGGCGGCCGCGCATGCGCGGTGGGCGTGCTCTGCGTGCGGACCGCCCGCGAAGCTTCTTCCGGTTGGTGGGGGCTGCCGCGGACGTCACCCAGTCGTGAGAACAATCAGCCTGCTGTCCTCGGAGAACACCTGCTACAGGTATGTATCATTCACTGTACCGGTTGGTCTTCCCAGAGGGATATGTATTTTGGTGGGTGGGGATTGGGGTTAGCTTTCTTTGTGTGGTTCAAAGCGAGTTAAATTCAGGCTTAGTAGGTATTTTCTTGTCCCTGTAGAGCTTACAATCATCTGCATTACCTTAGGTACATAAGGAGAAGTGACTTACCCAAGGCCATTTTAAACAAAAAAAAATCCTCTGGCACGCCCCCCCCCCCCCCCCCCCCCCCGCCCTGTGATTTGAATGCACTTCTGATGGACAGAGCTGCCAAGGGGGTCGATCCACATAGTGGCAGATTTACGGTCCGTCCCCAGCTCAGCCCCTCCGTGCCCATTGCTCCACCCACAACTCCACCCATTTCTCCAGACCCCCACCACAACTGATTTGCAGCCAGCGGCTACAGGAGTGGTCTCCCCATCCAACGGCAGCTGGAAACACCTTCATAAAATGTCATCTGCTGCTATGGGGCGTGGGATCGGCGGTAGCAGGAGACTTAGCAGGTCCGGATGGACTTCATAGAAATCGTCTAAAAATTAGTTTTGAAATTATCAGTTTGGACATTTTTGTGAGAAAAATGTCCAAATGCAGATTTATGCCACTTTTCGGATGTTTTTCTCTTTTGAAAATGAGCCTCTATGTACCTTTGTAAGTCTATGTGCTTTGGAATGAGCACCATTATCGCCTCCTTTTTCTGCTTGCTATTCCTCTCTCTGTGCACCCAAGCATCCTTCTAGCTTTTGTTGTCAACTTTTCTCTCTGTTTGGCCACCTTACCACCTTAAGATTATTACATACTGATTACACCCAAGCCCTGCTCCTCTTTCAGAAGTTCTTTACTACCTATTCTGTACCACTCCTTTGGGTTTTTGTGGCCCAAATGCAGAACCCAGCATCTTTTTTTTAGTATTAAGGGGGGAGTTATCAACATGGGCTACCATTAAGACGGGTTATTTGACCACAAGTCATGCTATTTTAGTACAGGCTCTCTCTGAATAAATTGTGTTAAAATACCCCATCTTAATGGCAGCCCGTGCTGATAATGTTCCCCCTAAATCTTAGCTGGCAAATTTTGGACCATTTGTCAAGCTTTATGTCCCTCCTCATATTATCCACATCATCAGGGATGTATTGCAGATTTTAGAATCATCCGAAAAGAGGCAAACTTACCTTCTGCAATATTGCTTTCAAATATATTAAAAAGAGCAGGGCAAATAACCAATCCTAGAAGCACGCCATTGGTAACATCCCTTTCCTCAGTGATTTTCATTTACCACTACCGTTTGTAGCCTTCCACTCAACCAGTTCCTAACCCAGGCAGTCAATTTAGGGCCCATACTGAGGGCACTCAGTCTATGATGAACTGTGTCAAAGGCTTTGCTAAAATCTAAGTACACCACATTTAGCACTATCTGGTCACCCAGTCAAAGAAGTTTGTCTGACAAGACCTTCCTATAGTAAAACCATGCCACCTCGGGTCCTGCAGACCACTGCATTTCCAGAAATTTCACTATTTTGTTTTAGAAGTGTTTCTATTAATTTACCACAGAGGTCAGACTAACTGGCCTGTAGTTCCTAACCACCTCCTTACATCTACTTTTGTGGCGAGGAACCACATCTGCCCTTCTCCAGTGAGTTGGTTTCAGAATTGTTCAATAAAGTGTTGCCTGCTATATGGCCTGCATTTCAGGTTCTGTTCCCTGTACCACTCTGAGTCACAGGACATTGCATTCCATAGAGAAAGGCATAGTAGTGAATTTCCATATTTTCTGTGGCCCTTATGAGGTGTGAAAACATCTGAAGTTTTGAGGGGGGAGGGGCGGTGTTGCTTTGCTTTGTTGTAATAGATAACCATTGCATCACATTGCCCCCACCTACACTATGCACTATTTTGCAAAGAAAGAGCATGTAGAATTTAGACACTTATTTTTATATATTTTCCACAACCATATTCAAATACATCCAATGTCAGCAAAAAATGTGACTATATTAAACAGCTCTTGAATTACCATAAATGGATACAGATGCACAGAATTGGTCAGATCTTTTTCTATAGACCACTCTCTCCTGAGAGCTAGGGTTGGATTTTAAGAAGCTGACCAGTATGATTAGTAATTAGCATTGTCTTATAAAACATTGCTAATGAATTAGATATTATATTTATTCATCTCTCTTCTTTTTTTTTTTTTTTTTAATTCCCTCGGCAGGATCTTGCAGAAGTGTGTAAGCGGGAGGGAGCAGAACGTGACGAGAAAGATGTGGACCGGGTTTTGGGGCTTGGAAGTTCCAGGTACTGGATTGCAGAACAGGCTGAGAATCGAGCAACAATGACATGGGGTGGTGTGTGTGGTGCCATAATCCAGCATAGTACTGTGTGCAGAAGGATGGTTTGGACATAGCTGACTTTGACCATTATTATTATTTGTAGCCAGTGGCGTAGCCAGACCTAACATTTTGGGTGGGCCCAGAGCTAATATGGGTGGGCACTGTGTATGTAGGTATGAGTAATGTTTCTTGCTACAAAATAATGCATTACAATGCACTTGATGATGGATTAATAAGTAGTATGCCCAACATCTGCCCTGCATCAACATATGGAAAAACCAATATTTTTAAACATGGTTACATTATCCCACATCTTAACCTTGACCAGGCGTAAGTCTACTATAACGGCAAACATCTCAACACACATGACAGGATCCTACGGTATAATTACAGCAATGATATTATCCTTCAAACTTTGCTTCCCTACCCCTCCATCCAGTCCCATAGCCCGGCATCAGCCCTTCTCTTCTCTACCCCCCCACCTACCCATAGCCCAGCATCAGCCCTTCCCTTCCTCATCATCCATCCCACTGCTATGCATCAGCCCCACCCTAACCCCCACCCCTCCCTATAGTCTAGTGTCAGTCCTGTCCTATCCCCTACCCATCCCCCATAGTCTGGCACCCCCCCTCCCAACCCTGAAGCACACCAGCATTAAATATAAAACTTTTTGTTTTTTAATATCACCCCTATCCAGGAACCTGCCTACATTAAATATAAAGGTTTTTTTTTTTTTTTTAACCTGGGCACTGCAGAGACCATCCCTACCCCAAAACCCACCAACATAAAATTAAAAAAAAAAGGTTGGTTTGTTTTTTTAACTTGTGCAATGAGCCTACCCCAACATTATTGGTGAGTTACTGGGTGGGGGTGGGCTCTTCACTGGCTAGGTAAAAAAGATTAAATATACCTTTTTTCCCCTAGGCAGTAAAGAGCCCATCCCCAACCAGAAGCCCACCACCAACATTACACTCACAAAAAACATTCAGACAAAAACTGAAATGGAGACCCTCCCCCCCCCCCCCCCCCCCCCCCCCCACTTCCCTCCACCCAAGAAAGCCAGTCTCTACAAGCAGGGCAATACGGGTAACAGAGAAACATACATGGGTTTTTTTTCTCCTGTACTCTGCAAAATACAAAACTAAAAAAATAATAAACATTTTACATTTTTTAAAAAGGTACATTTCACAAAGCAGGCACATCTCAATCTTTAAACAATATTAAATAAAAATATTTTTTTCTTTTCTACCTTTGTTGTCTGAGCACTTTATTTTTCTGATTGGGTTAGTCCCACGCTCTTCCACTTTCCATGTGTCAGTCTTCTAAATTCTTTTCCAGGCTGGCTTTTCCATTTCTTGTCTCTCCTCTTGTCATCCTTTCCATTCAATCCCCAAGTCCCACTCATCTTCTGCTCTGTTCCCCTTCCCCCCACACCCCTAGTCACATCCATCTACTGCTCCTTCTCCCTCCCTCCACCCATACCCTCTAGTCTCATCCATCTTCTGCTCCCTCTCCCAGTGCCTCCCCCACCAAGTCCCACTCATCTTCTTCTCTGTTCCCCTTCTCCCATACCCCTACTTGCATCCATCTGCTGTTCCTACTCTCTCCCACTAGTCCCATCCATCTTCTGCTCCCTCCCTCTCCCTTCTCTCACACCCCTTAGTCCCATCTTGTACTCCTCCATCTCACTCTTACTCTCTTCCCATCCCCCACCCCCGGTGGTCTCATTTTTTTTTTACCCTTCGCCAGCCGGTCTCACCCCTGTCTCTCTCTTGCTTTCCTGCCACCACCACCACCACCGCCGCACTGGAGTCTTCGAGTTCTCTCTCCTTCCAGCCCCGTGGCGCCCGGTATCGCACCCCCCCCCCCCCACCCCACGTCTTCCAATCCCTCGAGTCGCCAGCAGCTTCAACAAGAAAGCAGTACACACGCTGCTTTAGACCTAACCCGGAAGCCTTTCTCTCTCCTACAGTTTCCCTCCTACACGGGAACAGGAAGTTGAAGCAGAGAGAGGTTTCTTTGGCAGGTCTAAAGCAGCGTGTGTACTGCTTTCTCGTTGCTGCCGGTGGCTCGGGGATTGGAGGACTCGGGAGGGGGGAGCAATGGCGCTGCAATGCTGGAAGAAGAGAAAGATGGGAGCAGTGAGGGCCTTGATCCGAGAGGAGGCGACATCGGGGGTTGACCGGGGAGGAGGAGCTGCAGCTCCGGGCCATGCGGTGCAGGAGGAGGAAGCTGGCGCTCGCGGTGCTCGGGACTGGGAGTGATGGTGGCTGCAGCATCACTGCAGTCTGCGGCGGGAGCGGGGAGAAGGTGCTGTTTTCCTGTCGGGTACGCTGCCATGGCAGGACTGAAAGGCTGTGCACTGGTTGGTTTGAGGAGTAGGGAAAACTGGGCGGGCCTGAGCTGTGATTGGGTGGGCCTGGGCCCACCCAGGCCCATCCGTAGCTACGCCCCTGTTTGTAGCATTTGTATCCCACATTTTCCCACCATTTTGCAGGCTCAATGTGGCTTACATTTGCTGTAATGGCGGTTGCCATTTCCGGGTAATAGAATTACAATTGATAATGCATCCTTTCTCTTCACCCCTGCGTTTGCCTGAGTGTAATTTAACAGAAATAATCCAGAAATAACTAAGGTCTCCGTCCCTAAGTCCTGCATCTAACTGGCGAGGAAGGAGGGGAAATTGCTACAAGAAAAATTAACTGGATAAATTTGTATCAGGATGCATTCTAGGGTGGCCAATAACTTTTGCATTACCAATATCTGAAGATTTTCAGTTAAGACACAAGTGCATAATGTTTTTTTCGTGGGCAGCTCCTGGGATATTTTTATTTATTAGGATTTAATTACTGACTTTTTGAATAGAGACGTGTGGTAGCCGTGTTAGTCCACTCTTAAAGGTTATCAATAGAAATCAAACAAAATAAAACATGGAAAAGAAAATAAGATGATACCTTTTTTATTGGACATAACTTAATACATTTCTTGATTAGCTTTCGAAGGTTGCCCTTCTTCCTCAGATCGCTTATTTCCGATAGTAGATATAGAGAATTTGCTGTTTTGTTATGCTTATGCCTAACTCTGTTACCGGCATAGAATCTGAAGCGACTGTAGGAAACAGTTTTCCCCTTTCAGCCACTGGAGGTCGCCAAAGCAGTATAGATTGAAGGAGGCTAAGAGGTTCCTGAAAAACAGAGGCATTCCAGGAAAGGTCTTAAACTCTTTTCACAATCACATTGTCTATATTTAAGTATTTCTTGTGTTTTAGTTTGGCTTTTTGTTTTTGTTTTTTGCTTTTACTGTGAGCTTAATTAACTTCATCTGAACAGAAAAGAAGCTCTTAATTATATTTAGGGCTTATGGTTTTTTAGGTTTTAATTGGCAAACGCTGATAAAACACCCTGATGGAAAATATATGGTTATAGTTAATTTTATTTGATACACCGAATTTTTTTATTGAATAAACATTAGGAAAAACACCACTGTCCCTCGTACTCTCAAAACCCTGCCTGCTTTGGATCCTCCATGCTAAAATGATGGGGGTTACCACTGACCTGCAGAAGGAAGACCAATTAAAACAAAATTTCTCCTTTAAATGGGTGCGAGGTCATTTCCACTATTTGGGAGTTCAGATTGCAAGGCCAGGGGCAGTGCATGCAAATAGTGTCAAGCCTCTTAAGACTTGGTTAACTGCAAAGTCTCAATATTTATTTATTTGCTGCATTTGTGTCCCACATTATCCCACTTGTTTGCAGGCTCAATGTGACTTACATCATGTCGCTATGGCGATCACCATTTACAGAATAAGTAGTTCAACATATTACAATTAAGGTGCGAGGAATAACAGTAAAATAAGGGTTAATGAATAAGTAAAACATAACATATAAGTGAGAGCAGGATAAGATATGATGCTCAATGTGGTAATGTGATTAAGCTAGTGAAATTAAGAGATCAATATTAGTTGGTTCTGGTGTGGTTTAAGAGTTAAGGCATTATGGAGGATTCTTTTTGTAGGTCTCTTTGAACAGGTTCGTCTTCAGTAGCTTTCTGAAGGTTGTCATGCCTTGTTTTTATGGTAGTCGGTAGGTCATAACCTTGGCACACCAGAGCACACTTGAAGACTCTCCGTTATTTTCTGAAGTTTCTTTTTATTGAATAAATACAGATAATTTACTCAGTCATGATGCTCAGAAGTGTTGCCCCAGGGCACAGAGACTTCGTAATTCTGAGAGTTGTATCAGTGGTTGGAGGTAGAAATTTGAAGAGAGGTGGGAAATAGTTGAACAGATAGAAGTATCTCAGAGCTGGGTGACTGGAGAGTGCAATATCTCATTAAGAAGATATATTCAAGGTAAAAAGCCAAGTTCATTCCAGGGAGTTTGAAGCAGGACAAGTGCTGTCTGAAGCAAGATGGACAATGCCTCATGGCGAGAGGGACAGAGAGGTCAAGAAGGCTCACACAGGCCCAGGGAGGAGGAGGTAAAGACCAATGGGGACAGAGCCTGCCATCAGGTAGCAAGGGGTGGTCCTAGAGGACAGCCCTCTATTGGAGGGAAAGGTCGTACCTGGCTGACCTCTCAGGACAGAGATAGTAAGAATGACCAGGAAATGATAGCAGGTAGACAAAGGAGCCAAGCTTGGCTGAGAAAGAGAGGAGGTCTGGGCAGCAGCACAAACCAATGGTAACAGTTCTTCTACAGACAGGAGTGGCTGCATTGCTCACGTATCTTTGCAGTGGGAACTGCAGCACTGAAGATCCGTAGAAGTGAGAATGACAGTAAAGGCATTAAACACATTTTAGGGTTACATTATAAACTAGTACGAGGCTGTCAGAGGACAGAACAAATAGAACTCATGCGTATTCATTGGGGAAATCCTGAAAACCCAACTGGGTTGTATCCGAGGACTGAGGTTGCTTACCCCTGTGCTAGAGACTTAAGTCTATTATATAAACGTAATTATAGAAAGTTGTTGTCGCAAATAAGATCTGATATTTTGCTGGAAGGGGGGTTGGCTTTTGAAATGAGGCAGGATTTTAGATGCAAAAATGAATATTCTCCCAATTTATTTTTTCAGACTCTTGCCAGTTCTTGTCCCATGCCAAATAGTCATTACTTTCCAACAGGACTTAAATAGGTTCAAATGGGGGGGAGGGGAATCCCCTTGTTCAATGTGGTAGTGCGTAGAATAGGGAAGTAAAGCGGTTCCCAACATTCTTTGGTACTATTTGGCTTCTCAGTTATGGCAAATTTTAGATTGGGAAGCGTATCCCAACAAGGCAGCGATTCTAATAGAACAGCAAAGTTTTCTGAAATTTCCACTGAAACACCAGTTATGGGTCTCAGCAACCCCTAGGTGCAGGTTGCCCAAAGTTGGGTGTGGCTCCCAGATGCGTGCCTAAACTAATTAGTCAATTAGGCGCTAATAATTGGAGTTAATTGGCAGTAATTAAGAGTTACGTGTGCATCTGATCCTATGCCCTATTCTATAATGTGCGCCTAAATTTCAAAAGCATGCAACTCAAAAGGGGACATGGCAATGGGAGGGGCATGGGTGGGTCAGAGGCGTTTCTAGAAATTAGGCGTGAAATTATAGAATGCTTGGATTTATGCACCCAAGTGCTATCAGGTGAGAGGATTTACACCAGGTTTCAGCAGACATAAGTTCTTGCGCTAAGCGCTATTCTGTAAAAGTTGTTTAGCGCTAAGTGAACTTAATAGAATTCGTGCTTATTACAGATGTTAATGGCGCCTAACTTTTGAACACCATTTTCTGAATCTGGCCCTAAATCTCCAATCCCTGTTGAAAACATCTTTTAGATGTATGGAATTCAGTGAGGACAAATGAGAGAAGGAAAAATACAATTTTGCCATTCTCACCTTTTCAGTATGAAACCAAGTCTGCCATGGATCAGGGTCGAGGAGCTTTTGTATGGTAGGAGGAGACAGGCTTAATCTGCTTTAGGCAATTTCTTGATGTGGGGGAACTGATTACCTTTGATGAATTTCAAGAGCAGTATAATCTGAAGGCCTGGGTATTTTTCCCTACTTGCAGATTAAACAGTGTGAAAAAGAGAATCCCAAGGAGGTGGAACATTTAGAAAATGTGTAGTTAGCTTTGGGGAAGTTTAAAAAGACTATTGTGTATAAATATTTAAGGGGTAAAGAGCTTAAGAAATACAGGTTTATGTGCTTATGGGAAGAGGAACTAATGGGAGTTTGGAAATCTATATTTAAAGAGATACAGAAAGCATCCATCTGTGTTTTGATTAGGGGAAAATGCTTATAAAGTTGTTTTCTGTCTGGTAACTTACCCCTGCCAGATTGAAGACCATATACCCTGCTAGTGGTGAACTTGTGATAACATAGTTAGCGTTTGAGGAGGGGTGGTTCAAAAAATGAACTCTATACAAAGGGATGATAATCTGTGCCTTCGGAGTGGGAATTTCAAGAATGGAGAAGTGGCAGCATCAGCTAAATGTGAAACTGCTGCTCACTGGAAGCAGGCTTCTGGACCTATCGTATGTGACTGACTCTTGCAACTGAAGATTACGGTAGATATGGAACAACTGACTGATAACATAAAGGCCACTATGATCTCTTGGAGGAATGGACCCATTTGAACAGCATTTTTGGAGTAGGGGAAAGGACCAGGTTTGAGTGCACACTCTGCTATGCTATATTACACAAGCATCTACATTTGCTTTTTGTTGTTGTTTTTTCAGCGCTCATGGTACCATGGCAGCAGGAGAGGAAACGGTGAGCTGTCATGGTACCATGGTGAGCACTCACTGTTAGTCCACAGCAGTGCTTCTCAGCTCTCTTGAAGTGAAACAAATAGGAGGAAATATTTTTTCACTCAACGAATAGTTAAGCTCTGGAACTCTTTGCCGGAGGATGTGGCAACAGCGGTTAGCGTATCTGGGGTTTAAAAAAAAGAAAAAAGGTTTGGACAAGTCCATAGTCTGCTAATGAGGCAGACATGGGAAGCAACTGCCCTGGGATTTGTAGTATGGAGTGTTGCCACGATTTGGGTTTCTGCCAGGTACTTGTGACCTGGCTTGGCCACTGTTTGGAAAACAGGATACTGGGATAGATGGACCATTGGTCTGACCCAGTATGGCTACTCTTATGTTGTTATGTAGGGTAAAGAGTCATAGTTGTGATATACCACCTTTCTGTGGTATAGCCAAAGTGGTTTAGATTTATTATATGTAGGTACTCCCTCTGTCCGTAGTGGACTCACAGTTTTGTACATGGAGCAGTGGAGGATTAGGTGACTTGCCCAGGGTCACCAGAAGTCGCAGTGGGAATTGAAGCCAGTTCCCCAGGTTCTCATCTCACTGCGCTAACCATTAGGCTATTCGTCCACTCCTTGCAGGCACACCTAGCCAGTGGCGTAGGAAGGTGGGGCGGTCCGCCCCGGGTGCACGCCGCTGGGGGGGTGTCGGCTCCACTGGTTCCCTGCTCCCTCTGCCCCGGAACAGGTTACTTCCTGTTCCGGGGCAGAGAGAGCAAGGAACCAGCGGAGCCGACGCAGCTCCCAGCGACGTGCACTCGGGGCGGATCGGCCCTCTCGCCCGCCCCTCGCTTCCTAATTGAAGTAAGCATGCGCTCCGGGGGGGTGCGCGCCGAGCAGGGTGCCATGCTGCACCTGGTGGGGGGGTGCGCAGCGGCGACCCGCCCCGGCTGTCAGCCGCCCTCACTACGGCACTGCACCTAGCCTATTGGATTTTCAGGATTACCGTCATGAATATGTGTGAGATGAATTTACATAAACTTGTTGTTAATACATATGCATCCCATCCATTTTTATAGTGTAATCCTGAAAACCTAACAGGCTAACTGCACCTCCAGGAGAAAGAAGGTTGACAAGCACTTGTCTAAATAAATGGTTAATCCATATACCCGATGGTGAAAGGGTTCTGTCAACTGCAGTGGACAGAGATGCAGAGCAGATTTAATAGTACATTCTCTCCATCTGTGAACATTACACACAATCCACATTAACATGCAACTGGCGGCTGTAAAACAGCAAATAATTTCTTTTTCTTTGTTGCAGTGGCAGTGCTGGTAGAATAATGCTCTCCAGAGAGGACAGAGAAGCTGCCAAACTGGGACTGTCTGTTTTCACTGTAAGCTCTTTGGTCTCTACTTGTCTATTTTCATTGTAAGCTTTTTGGGACCCTTCTTCTTGTCCATTTGCTGCCCTTCTGTGACTGGTTACCACAGGAAGAAAAGAGTGGGCCCTTGGTGACTGGCCAGCAGTACCACATGAGGCATTGCTCATAACACTCATGCATTTATTATGAATGGATGGGTGTTATGAGCAATGAATTGCACATTCCATATCATCAAGCTGATCAATCCATAGACTGGTGGGTTGTGTCCATCTACCAGCAGGTGGAGATAGAGAGCAATCCTTTTGCCTCCCTATATGTGGTCATGTGCTGCCGGAAACTCCTCAGTATGTTCTCTATCTCAGCAGGTGGTGGTCACACACAGCAGCAGCTCTGACTAGGCCTCCAAGCCTAATTTTTAGGTTTTGTTGAGTGCCTGGGGTTGAGGGCTCTTCTTGAGCAAGTGCAAACCTGGTGGTGCCAGGTCCCTCCTTTTCTCCCCCCTCCCGCTGGCTCCGTTAAAAAAAAAAAAAAAAAAAAAAATTTTGAACGTCCTTAAAGGCGTTTATTTCGACGTTTATTTAAACGTTTATTGCAGCTACTCACTGGGACACCAGGTCGTTACAGCTCGGAGCGGAAAGCAGGTAATTTTTACCTTTTTATAGCGGGCAGGGGGTTCCCCGATTGATCTCCACGTGGCATATGGCATCGGAGGGCGAGGGCGCAAAGAGTCGCTCCCCGGATCGCTTAGGCGCTTCTAGAGGGGATGCGGGGGTCTTAAAGTCTGATTCGCCCTTGTTGGGTGACAGTTTCGTGACCGATGAGTGTCCCGGTCCTTCCTCCGGCGTGGCGGTTTTTCCCGCCATAAACGCCCATCCCTCGCTGCTCGCCTCCGCCATCTTGGCCGGCCACGCGGCTCGGACGGCTTCTTTGTGGGCCGCCCTTGAGGGAGACATTAATGCCATGGACGCCCTTAATTTGGGCGACAGCACCAAAGCGGCTAAAGTTAAGCGCCGTTTTTCCCGCGCGGCTCCTTCGCGGAGTGTCGCGCCGGACGCCATTTTGGATGCGCAGCATGTCTCTCCCCCGCTCTTGCGGGCGCCGGTTGAGGGTGCGTCTAGGGCTGTAGCCCAGGCTGCGGAAGTGCACAGTCTGGGGGGTTTCTCCCCCGAGTTTGTTTTGCTGCTGCATCAGGCCTTCCTTATGCAAAACGCTGCCCCTGCTCCCTCGTTTGGTAAAGAGGTTGAGGTCCCCGGAGGTAAACGCCCTCGGGTTGATTCCCAGGCCTTGGAGGACCTTGTCTCCTCCGATGTAGATGAGGGCAGCGTATCTGAGTTCTCCCAACGGTCCTTTGCGGATTCCTTGGAGGAGACGGATCCCCGCTCGGTTGGAGCGGATGACCCCTCTGCAGCGCGGCTTTTTAGCTCAGAGGATTTGCCCAACCTGTTAGTGCAGGCCATGGGCATTTTGAAGATTTCCTCTCCGGAGGACGTCTCTCCCTCAGCCCCTGTTGGCTCTGCCATTATGCTGGGGACGAAACGCCCGCCTAGAACCTTCCACGTGCATGATGCCATGCACACCTTAATTTCGGCTCAATGGGATGTGCCGGAAGCGAGCCTCAAAGTGGCTAGGGCTATGTCCCGCCTCTATCCTTTGCCTGAAAGTGAACGTGAGGCCTATCTATGGCCTACCGTGGATTCTTTAATCACTGCGGTGACTAAGAAAACGGCTTTGCCGGTGGAAGGTAGCACGGCCCTAAAGGACGCCCAAGACAGAAGATTGGAGGCGGCCTTAAGGTCGTCCTTTGAGGCGACTGCTTTAAGTTTGCAGGCCTCGGTTTGCGGTTCCTATGTGGCCAGGGCGTGCCTGACTATGGTGCAGCGGGCTTCCCCCTCGGATCATTCCTTGAGGGCTGATTGGCCGGCCCTGGAATCGGGCTTAGCCTATTTGGCAGACTTGCTGTATGATGTCTTGAGAGCCTCAGCTAAAGGCATGGCTCAGACAGTCTCTGCGCGGCGGTGGCTTTGGCTGAAACATTGGTCTGCTGACCACGCCTCTAAATCCCGCCTGGCTAGATTGCCTTTTAAAGGCAAGCTGCTCTTTGGGGTCGAGCTGGACAAAATCGTGACCGATCTCGGCACGTCTAAGGGCAAGAAGTTACCAGAGGTCAGGGCTCGGGCTAGTACTCGTTCCGGTACCTCCAGAGGACGGTTTCAGGAAGCCCGTCGGTACCGCCCGGGCAGGTCGGGCTCCTCTGCCCCCTCTTCCTTCAAGAGGACTTTCTCCCCCAAGCAGCATTCCTTTCGCAGAGATCGCCGTCCCGGAGGTGCTCCCTCCGGCCCTCCCCCAGGGTCTCGTACCCAATGACGGGGCCTTGGTCCACGCCCCAGTGCAGATTGGAGGACGGCTGTCCTCGTTTCTGGGCGAGTGGACCACAATAACTTCAGACGCTTGGGTGCTGGAAGTCATCAGAGACGGCTACAAGCTAGAGTTCTGCCGACCCTTAAGAGAGGGGTTTGTACTCTCTCCCTGCAAGTCTCCGGTCAAAGCTGTGGCAGTGCAGCAGACCTTGGACAACCTGATCCGCCTGGGTGCGGTCGTTCCGGTGCCAGAAAATCAGATTGGCAAGGGACGTTACTCCATTTACTTTGTGGTACCAAAGAAAGGAGGTTCTGTCCGGCCTATCCTCGACCTCAAAGGGGTCAATCGGGCCTTGAAAGTGCGGCACTTTCGCATGGAGACTCTCCGCTCTGTTATAGCGGCAGTGAAGGCAGGAGAGTTCTTGGCTTCCTTGGACATCAAGGAAGCGTACCTGCATATTCCCATCTGGCCTCCTCATCAACGCTTCCTGCGTTTTGCAGTCCTGGGACGACACTTCCAGTTCAGAGCCCTCCCTTTCGGGTTGGCTACTGCTCCGCGGACCTTTTCCAAAGTAATGGTGGTCATCGCAGCCTT
This sequence comes from Microcaecilia unicolor, assembly GCF_901765095.1. Lineage (NCBI taxonomy): Eukaryota > Metazoa > Chordata > Amphibia > Gymnophiona > Siphonopidae > Microcaecilia > Microcaecilia unicolor. Next base: position 54,835,129 of record NC_044031.1, on the reverse strand, counting down.
CCTGCGAAAGGAAGGAGTACAAGTCCATCCTTATCTGGACGACTGGTTGATCCGAGCCCCCTCTTATGCAGAGTGCGGCAAAGCTGTGAACCGGGTGGTTGCTCTTTTGAGCTCCCTGGGGTGGATCATCAACTGGGAGAAGAGCCAGCTGCGCCCGACTCAGTCCCTGGAGTATTTGGGAGTTCGATTTGACACCCAAGTGGGCAGAGTGTTCCTGCCAGACAATCGGATTGTCAAACTTCAGGCGCAGGTGGACCAGTTCCGAGTAGCCTCTCCTCTTCGGGCTTGGGACTATGTGCAGCTGTTGGGCTCTATGACGGCCACGATGGAAGTAGTGCCCTGGGCCAGGGCTCATATGAGACCACTACAACACTCTCTGCTGCAGCGCTGGACTCCGATGTCGGAGGATTATGCTGTGCGCCTTCCCTTGGACCCAGCAGTGCGCAAGGCGCTGAGCTGGTGGATGCAGACAGATAAGTTGTCTGCGGGAATGCCTCTGGTGACCCCGGAGTGGATTGTTGTCTCGACGGACGCCTCTTTGTCGGGCTGGGGAGCCCACTGCTTGGGAAGGACAGCGCAGGGGCTCTGGTCTCCTGCAGAGGCAAAGTGGTCTATCAACCTCCTGGAACTCAGAGCCATTCGGTTGGCGCTTTTGGAGTTCATCCCGGTACTGGCGTTGAAGCCAGTACGGGTCCTGTCGGACAATGCCACGGCTGTGGCCTATGTCAACCGCCAGGGAGGTACCAAGAGCGCCCCTCTAGCCAAGGAGGCTATGAGTCTATGCCAGTGGGCGGAAGCGAACCTGGAACAGCTGTCAGCGGCCCACATTGCCGGGGTCTTGAATGTCAAGGCGGACTTTCTCAGTCGCCATACCTTGGAGCCCGGAGAGTGGCAGCTATCTGCTCAGGCGTTCTTGGACATCACGAAGTGCTGGGGCCAGCCGAGCCTAGATCTGATGGCGTCATCGGCCAATTGCCAAGTGCCGCGCTTTTTCAGCAGAGGACGGGACCCTCGATCCCTGGGAGTAGATGCTCTTCTCCAACAGTGGCCGACACAAGAGCTTCTCTATGTGTTCCCGCCCTGGCCCATGTTGGGCAGGGTGCTAGACCGGGTGGCAAAGCATCCGGGCCGGATAATCCTGGTGGGTCCGGACTGGCCCAGACGTCCCTGGTATGCGGACTTGATCAGGCTCTCAGTCGACGATCCTCTGCGACTGCCTGTGGAGCAGGGCCTGTCACATCAGGGTCCCGTGGTGATGGAGGATCCCTCCCCCTTTGGTCTTACGGCCTGGCTATTGAGCGGCAGCGTCTGAGAAAGAAGGGCTTCTCAGACAAGGTCATCGCCACTATGCTGAGAGCGAGGAAGCGCTCTACTTCTACTGCTTACGCCAGGGTTTGGCGTACCTTTGCAGCGTGGTGTGAAGCAGGCTCACTTTCTCCCTTCACTGCTCCAATTTCTTCAGTGTTGGCGTTCCTGCAAGAAGGTCTGGAGAAAGGCCTGTCGCTCAGTTCCCTTAAAGTCCAGGTAGCGGCTCTGACTTGCTTCAGGGGCCGCCTGAAGGGTGTTTCCCTGGCTTCACAGCCAGATGTGGTGCGCTTTCTTAAGGGAGTTAATCACCTGCGCCCTCCTCTGCACTCTGTGGTGCCTGCATGGAATCTCAATCTGGTGCTAAGAGCCTTGCAGAAGCCGCCTTTTGAACCCTTGTCGAGGGCATCTCTGAAAGACCTGACGTTGAAAACAGTCTTTTTGGTGGCTATCACTTCAGCCAGAAGAGTTTCCGAGCTCCAGGCGCTCTCATATCTAGAGCCTTTTCTGCAGTTCACTGAGGCAGGAGTGACTATTCGCACAGTGCCTTCCTTCCTGCCCAAGATTGTTTCTCGCTTCCATGTGAATCAGCAGCTCTGTCTCCCTTCCTTTCGTAGGGAGGACTACCCAGAGGAATACTCTGCTCTCAGATGTCTGGATGTGAGACGAGTCATCATCAGATACTTGGAAGTGACCAATGATTTCCAGAAATCGGATCATCTGTTTGTCCTGTTTGCAGGTCCTCGTAGGGGTCTGCAGGCTGCTAAGCCTACAGTGGCAAGATGGGTCAAGGAAGCCATTGCAGCGGCTTATGTGGCCGCGGGGAAGGTGCCGCCTATCCAGCTGAAGGCTCACTCCACAAGAGCTCAGGCGGCCTCGATGGCAGAGGCCGGTTCCGTCTCCTTGGAAGAGATATGCAAGGCGGCAACTTGGGCTTCGGCCCATACATTCTCCAAGCATTACCGCTTGACTGTGGCTGCTCGGGCGGAGGCCCGGTTTGGAGCTTCAGTGTTGCGGTCAGGGATTTCTATGTCCCGCCCTGGGTGAGTACTGCTTCGGTACATCCCACCAGTCTATGGATTGATCAGCTTGATGATATGGAAGGTAAAATTATGTATCATACCTGATAATTTTCTTTCCATTAATCATAGCTGATCAAGCCATAGTCCCTCCCAGATATCTGTACTGTTTATATTCTGGTTGCATTTCAGATTCAAGTTTAGTCTTCAGTTCCTGTTCAGGAAGACTTCGTGTTCAAGTTATTTTTTCACTTGGATTCTTCAAGAGTTGAGACGAGTTTGTGTTACAGTGAGCTGCTGCATTCCTCTCCCCTCCGTTTTACGGGGCTGGATTGAGATTTAAATTCTGCCGGCACTCCCTCCCGCTTCGTGTGGCTGTAGGGCAGCTTTGTACCCCTCCCGCTTCGGCGGTGTTAGGGTCAGTCAGCTCCTCCCGCGGTTGCGGTTGCAGGATAAGCCAGATCCCCCCGCATCGGCGGGTGTGGTGTCCCTCCCCCGCTCCGCGGGGATGAGCTGGACGGATTCCCCTCCCCCACTTGTGTGGGGATGAGCTGGGTTAATTCCCCTCCCCCGTTTCGGCGGTGGTGAGCTGGGCAGAGTGTCCCTTTGTGGGTGTAATTCTCTAAGTGCTGAGTCCTGCGGATGGAGCTTTGATATCGACATACTGAGGAGTTTCCGGCAGCACATGACCACATATAGGGAGGCAAAAGGATTGCTCTCTATCTCCACCTGCTGGTAGATGGACACAACCCACCAGTCTATGGATTGATCAGCTATGATTAATGGAAAGAAAATTATCAGGTATGATACATAATTTTACCTTACTTATGAAAAGGCTGGTGATAGGAGATGAAGGGAAGGGAAAAGGAGATCCTTGCCTGGTAGAATGAGATGGCCCCTAGGCTCTTAAGCCAGTTTGTAAGTGTAGCTGTAGTAGGATAGCTGGGACTCCCTCTGCTGCACCCCCAGGCCTCTGTTTTAAAGCTGCAGAACTAACCAGGATATTGGGTGGGGGGTCCTGTGATTTTCTCTGTTGGTTGCATTCCTTGCGTTTGTTTCTCAGGATATATTTGGAGTGAAGTGTGATCATAAATAACATTCATGTCATTATTAAAATTCTCTCTACTTGAATTCATGTCATTATTAAAATTCTCTCTACTTGAATCTACTCTTCAGGTACCTGTGTGGTATTCCCTATCCTTGAAGGGGTAGTGAGAGGTGTCGCCCCATAGGCAACACAGGCAGAAGTGTTGCAGACTCACAGTAGCACTCATGGCTATTTTTTAGATCTGTCCTGGGAGACCCCCAGCCAGTCAGGTGTTCAGGATAGCTACAATGTATATTCATCTATGTATCATTCTGGGCTAATCCAATAATTAAATTAGTCAAATCAACATCCGTACTCTAAACACTAATATGACACTTTGACCTCTTTAAGGGCCCTGTTTACAAAGGTGTGCTAGCGTTTTTAGTGTGTGCAAAAAAGTAGCACACACTAACCGTGTACACGCCCATAGGAATATTATAGGCATCTACATGGTTAGTGTGCACTAAAAATGCTAGCACGACTTTGCAAACGGCCCTAAAAATATTAAAATGAAAATATTTATGATATTGTGATTAAAGTGCTCAGTACATCTCCATAATTTCCCTCTGGGATACTGTGGGGCTCATTTTCGAACGAGAAAAATGTCTAAAGAGTGGCATAAAGCAGCATTTGAACGCTTTCCTCACAATTGTCCAAACCAGTATTTTCGAAACCTATTTTTCAGATGTTTTTCTATGCTGTTCTGCAGTGCGTCCAAATCTCAAGGTGTGTTGGGGGTGTGTTAAGGGTGAGATTTGGGTGTTCCTAAGACTTGGACGTTTTTCTACCATGATGGAACAAAACAAAACCATCCAGGACTAAAACTAAGATGTTTTGAGCTAGACTAATCCATATCCTGCAAACTTGTATTCATGATCTTCCTTATGTCTTTTAATCACACACCCAGAGAGAAATTATGGAGATGTGCTGAGTGCTTTAATCACAATTTCATAAATATTTTCATTATTTTAACTTTTTAAAGAGGTTAAATTGTCATATTAGTCAAGTGTTTAGAGCAATGAATCTTCATGAGATCAATTTGCATACACTGCCTCCTAGGTGTGGAAATGCCTGACTGGCTGGTATTCCCCTAGGACAAGTTTGGGAATCGCTGTTCTGTTCTGTCCTAACTCTTGCTGCCATTGCAGTCTTTTCCTTGCCAGCAGATGGAATCAGAGTTGCCCTTCATACTTCATTCTGCTTCCACCTCTGCTGTCTTTGATCTGAAGCCTGTAGACTTGTGAAAAGGTGGGAGGAGGTTGAGTGGGAAGACAAATGATGATTTTTCTGGAGGAAGGGGGAAGAACAGAGGTACTTATATAAAAATAAGGCTCAGCATCCCCTCCCTAGTATCAACCCTGTTCCTGTTTCAAGTGTATCAGTCTGTTTTCTGCATTGGATTCTTCTCAGGATTAGAACAGCCATGCCATGGGTATGTTTGCTGTAGAAGGTGTGTGTTGTTTGTGTATTACAGGAACTCTGGGGAAGTGGTTGTATATATTGCAGAAGGTCCCACATGCACTTTTGTATCTTCTCCACTCCACTCCCTCTCAGTCTCTTCCTTTACTCGTTTCCTCTTCCCATTTTCTTTCATGTTTTATCCCCTCCCCACACACTTTCTATGCCCCTCCCCATTCTTCTCACTTTATTCCCTCTCTCCTACCTACAGCTTTGCACGCCATGGTTGCTGGCACCTAGCAGAGCGAACCACACAGAAACCAGAAAAAGGTGATAGGGCAGGTGTTGCGAGTGTGGAGTCACTGACCCTCTTTTATTTTTGGTTGACAGAATCTGAGTAACCGCACCAGCTCTCCTGCTCCAACCACTGGTGCATTTCTCTGATTCGTTTCTACATCCGCACTGCTAGTCCCTTGCCTGTGACTCACAGACTGACAAACTGATCATATAAGCACTTTTTATAAGAAAAACACATACTAACAAGAAGACTGTGTTTGGCTCAAGGTTTTAATTTCTTCTGAAAGAGTTAAAAGTTGATTTATAAAAATGTGTGCAAATAGCAAATCTTGTAAAAAGCTCTCTGGTACTTTTGCTCCCGGGATTAACTAGAAGGATCAGCCACAAGTCGCACAGCACTTTTTGGTAGAATTTTTTTTCTCTCCCTGGTAGCAGGAAATTGCACGCTGTAGTAAAAGATGCACTAGTAGAAAACTGCTCATAAACTAATATAGAAGATCTCTATATTTTTCATGTTTTAATCGTTCTTTTAACTGGAAAAGAAATCTCAGTTTTGGAGATGTGTATTTAAACTTTTATTTTGTGTTTTGTAAAACTTGCAGCATCACAAAGTGGAAGAAAAGGTTCAAGAGATTTCCGGTGGCAAGCGGAAGTTAGTTGGGGAACAGAAAATGGAAAAATCAAGGTAAGTGTAAATAAAAATCAGAATTTTCCTAGCATTTTCACCCTTGCAATTTAGGAGAGGCAGCGTGTGAAAATCATATAATTTAAAAACTGGACAAGTCTAATTTCCCAACAGCTAGTAATAGTTTGTGTTATTGGTATCTGCTCCCTTATGAAAAATGATAATGTGTCCCAGAGGGTTAATTTATGTTGGATAGCATCTATCAGGAGATCAAAATTCTCATTAACTCTACCTTTTAGGGGTAACCATTCTGAGAAATTTCAGCCTCTCTTACTTCCACAAAGTTCATCTAGTTAACATCAACCTGGGGCAGAAGGAAGTGGGGGTGCATTACTTAAAAAAAAAAAAAAAAGTAAAAAAATAAGGGCTATGCATTACTTTGAAAATGTTCAATAAAAAAATTTAAATGGTCACCAAGCTTTTCTAAGAAAAAATTTACATTGTGTGCTGTGTCAACATGCATGGTCTGAGGGCACAGATCCCTGCTCAAAAAGGTTAGCCTTCATAAGTTACAAAATGACGCAGAAAGAGGAAGACAGAGAAAAACACCTAGAAAAGCTCAGAGAATCGGGAAAAGCTGTCAGGAAAGTGAAGACGCAAATAGAAGAAGAGAGAGCCAGTACTGTAAAACTGGGGGAACAAGACATTTTTTAGATATGTAAGCAATAGGAGGACGTGCCAAAATGGCATACTGAGGCTCAAGGGTGAAGGGGAGTAATATGTAGAAGCTGATTAGGATAATGCTGAACTACTTAACAGTTATTGTGTTCACGGATGAAAGGCCGGGGACAGTGCCGCAGAAAACAATTGCTAATGGAAATATGGATTTTTGGTAGACTAGGACCAATTTTCAGAAGACTCTGTTCGAAAAGAGCTAACTAAACTAAAAATAGACAAAGCGATGGGGCCTGATGTTTGATGTCAGAGTGTGCTCAAAAAGCGTGGGAATGTTTTGGCGGTTCCGTTGTCTGACCTCTTCAATGCTTCCGTAGAGTCTGGAGTGGTCTCGGAGGACTGGAGAAGGGTGGATGTGGTCCCTCTGCACAAGAGTGGAAGTAAGGAGGAGATTGGGAGCTACAGACCTGTTAGTCTGACATTGGTGGTGAATAAACTAATGGAAACACTTCTAAAGTGGAGGATTGTGAGGTTTCTAGAATCAAATGGTCTGCAGGACCCAAGGCAGCATGGTTTTACTAGAGGCAGGTCTTCCCAGACAAATCTGATTGATTTCTTTGACTGGGTGACCAAACAGTTGGATATAGGAGGGGCGCTAGATGTGGTATACTTGGATTTTAGCAAGCCTTTGACACAGTTCCACACAGGCACCTGATAAATAAACTGAGTGCCCTCGGTATGGGTCCTAAAGTGACCGATTGACTTGATTGGATTGTAAACTGGTTAAGTGGAAGGAGACAGAGGGTAGTGGTAAATAGAGCTTCCTCTGAGGAAAAAGATGTTATCAGTGGTGTATTGTAGGGATTGGTCCTTGGGCCGGCTCTTTTTAACATCTTTGTGAATGATAATGCTGAAGGACGGTCTCTTTGTGAATGATACCAAACTCTGTAGTAGGGTTGACACCCTGGAGAGTGTGGATAGCATGCAGAGGGATCTGGTGAAGCTTGAAGAATGGTCCAGCAATTGGCAACTCAGATTTAATGCTAAAAAATGCAGGGTCATACAGTTAGGTTGCAAAACTCCAAGGGAAAGGTATAGTATAGGAGCGGTCAGTGTTTCATTCTAGTCTTTTATAGTGTAATGAATCTGCTGATATCATTGGTTCCTGTAACGCGACTGATGTTGCTGGGGTGGATAGAGAGGGTGGGGAATCGGAGCTATGTAAAGTAGTACATGAGAACATCCTCCCCTGTTTAGAAAATCTCTGTGCTCCCAAGCAGTCAGCTTATAGCAGGGACTGTACTGGTTTGATTTTATTCTTGGTAATTTGCAGATCAGAAAGCAAAAAGAAATCCAAAAAGGAGAAAAAGAAGAAAAAGAAAAAAAGGAAGAGAGAGAGAGAAAACCATGACAAGAAGAGAGAGACTTCCTCAGAAGACGAAGACAGGTGTGTAGTATTAAAGTGCTGGGGCGGTCACTGTTCTTACACCCACAGACATTCCCCCTCACCCTTTACACATGTGAAAGTTAATTCCATAACTAAGCATGTACAGTTACGCGTTTCCTGCATGCATAAGTGCACTACACACTACTCTACTCTATAGGAAAGTGCATACGTGCAAGGGGGGCATACACGTGAGCACAACTTACAGAATGTTCAAGTTATGTGCAATGCCTTCTGCACATAAGCATTCCCATTGATGCCTGCCATAGACCTGGGATAACTAGGCGCACGCCAGTTTGGGTTTACACTAGCATTCTGTAATGGAATTGAGGGGCCCAGATGTCTTTTTATAGAATAGGTGCTCCCCATGCAACATTGAGGTGCCCTGTTATAGAATTTCCCCCATAGTACACTTCCACCCTTTGCTCACCCCCCCCCCCCCCTTTTGCCCCCTCTTGCCAAGACCCCAAATACACCCGTTATCTTTTTTGCATTCTTGCTGATACACTTACATAAGTACATAAGCATCGCCATGCTGGGACAGACCAAGGGTCCATCGAGCCCAGCACCCTGTCACCGACAGTGGCCAAAAGAACAAGCAGTTTGTCCCGCCCATCCTAGAAATACTGCATTCAACATCCTTCCATACACAACCCAGTTTCCATGCCAGCATACACCCAGTCTTTAACCTGCCCTGTCTTGTGCGCCCCCCCCCTCTCAACCTCTCACACATATGATCCATATGCTTACCACCATGATGACTTTCTTCTGTCACCCATATATCTACCGTTTTACTATACATCCCATCACCCCCCCCCCACCTACATTTGTCGTTCCTTACATACATCATCCTCCACATCCTCACTTCCCCCACACACGTCCTTACGCTCATTGTGTTCCAGATTTGCACTACCTCATGCACGCAGTCACTACCATCCATATTCACTGCCTCCCACCCCACATATGCTCACATTCACACACAACTACTTGCTAAAACTTCCTACTCTCTTCCTCATCTAAGACATATAAGACTTTTTTTTTTTTTTTAAATCAAGATAACATATGTTCGTTATAATACGAGCAATCGTGTTATCCCAATTTGATGAGTGTACCATTGTTTACTTAGATATTTCTGATAAGCTCTTGGCTAAATTATTGCTAAAGGGCAAAAGATGTGATCACGCAACATCTTTTCTCAAGGAATTGCACTGGATGCCAATCCACACTAGAATTATTTTAAAATTATGTTTAATATTGAGACTGCTGTATAGTCGGACACTGGTCTGTCTAACCTTGTACCTTCTTTCTGGTTAGAGTACAGGACCCACTGGATGATTTAATTTTTCAGTTGCTGTCTCTGCAAATTTTCTGTCGTAAGACTACATGTGGCAAAAGTTGTGTTATATCAAGCTCTTTTATTGTCATAATACTCTTTACAGCTGATATGAGGACAATACTTACTACATGACATTTAGGTGCTCTGTGAAAACCTGCTATTGAGAGCCAATCGGGGGATGTTATCAACGTGGTCTACTATAAATATATGTTAATTTATTGTTGCATATATTTATTAGACCTTTTGGTGTATTGCAAATGACAAAGCAATTTACAACTCAAAATATGTAAAGAAAGAAGCAGAAAGGAACTCCAATGGTAATAGGAAAAAGAAAAGAATAGAGAATAGGCAGAGAGCTCTGAACTACTGAGTCCCAAGGGCAGTGGTTTTTTTTTTTTTGGTAGAAAAAAAGGTGCTGGTACTCATTGTGGGCGGGGTCACCACATATGGCTCCTCCCCTATGATAGCCACACCCCTTATCCCAGCCATGGCACATATAAACAGACATCATTGAAAATATTATACTAGTATAGGAGAAAAAAAAATAACGTGATTTTTTTTTTCATTATAAATAATTTCTGTAAGCTGTTACAGCTCCAGTATACCTAGTGCAAAATAAGACAGCAGATGTAAATTCTCAAATTGGACATATTCCAAACACTAAAATGAAAATAAAAAGATTTTTTTCTACCTTTGTTGTCTGGTGACTGTTTTTCTGATCATGTTGGTCCCAGTCTCTGATTCTGCTGCTGCTACTACTACTACTACTATTTAGCATTTATATAGCGCTACAAAGCGTACGCAGCGCTGCACAAACATAGAAGAAAGGCAGTCCCTGCTCAAAGAGCTTACAATCTAATAGACAAAAAATAATAAAGCAAGCAAATCAATTAATGTGTAGAGGAAGGGGAGAGGAGGGTAGGTAGAAGCGAAAGGTTCTCTTAACTCCGTTTCCAGGGCTTCCTTTCCATTTATTTCTTTATTTTCCTCCTTTCTTCTTCATTTCTTGCCCTACATCCATAAGTAAAAGCTGGGTCATCCGCCGTGGAATTGACTGGAGGAGGTATAACGTGGATCCAGCTTTTGCCTATTTTCTCCATGTGCAGTTTTTCTCCTCTCTTCCCTTTCCCTCATCTTCATCCATGTGCATCTTCTTTTTTTTTTCTTCCCCTCCACCCATGTCCAGCACTTCTCCTCTCTCCTCCCTCCTTCCCTCCATCCATGTCCAACACTTCTCCTCCCTCCTCCTCCCCTCCATCCATGTCCAACACTTCTCCTCTCTCCTCCCTCCTCCTCCCCTCCATCCATGTTCAGCACTTCTCCTCTCTCCTCCCTCCTCCTCCCCTCCATCCATGTTCAGCACTTCTCCTCTCTCCTCCCTCCTCCCCTCCATCCATGTCCAGCACTTCTCCTCTCTCCCCTGCCTTCCCACTCCCTTCCGTTCATGCAAGCATTTCTCCCTGTGGTGCAGGCGGACACTCTTGGCTACCTTGCTTCTCACTTATGAACCTGTCATTAGGTCACAGCTCAGCCCTGGCACGTCTCCACAGGAGGAGTTCCCTGTGGATCCTAGCTTCCCAGTGGTGTCAGGCCACAGGGAACCTGGAGGATGTCATCCAAGTGTTCCCGGAGCTGGTTCATTCTCTGCTTTGGTGGACGATTCGATCCAATCCTATATAATAATTCTCACCTCCAACAGGATGTGCTTGGGACCGTGCCTGCCAGAAGTGGTCTGCTAGGCAGGCAGGCACTGACCTCAGTGACATCAGTGACAGACAATTTGGCAAAGCAAAACAATCTGAGTGCTGGCCATTAGGACACAGGGTTGATAGGAGAGTTTTAAAAGACTGAAGGAACCGAAAGTGTTAAATGGGGGGAGGGGGGGAGTTGTGAATGACTGAAAGACATGCAAATTTGGGACAGGAAAACAATCTCAATGCTGGCCATTAGCACACAGGGTACATAGGAGAGTTTTAAAAGACTGAAGGAACCAAAAGTGTTCGGGGGGGGGGGGGGGGGGGGGAGGCAAGTTCTGAATGAATGAAAGAAATGAAAATTTACGAGAGGAACACAATCTGAATGCCGGGCATTTGTACACAGGGTAGATAGGACACTTTAAAAAAAAAAAAAATGAACGACGTGAAAGTATTACATCTTGGGGGAGGGTTGAGGAGGAAAGCGGTGGGTATCCGGATACTGGGCGTTAGGGCCACGGGGGTACATAGACTTTTGAAAGCCTTAAGGAACCGAAAGTGTGGGAAGCAGGAGGAAAAGGAGGGGAGGGAACGGGGTGAGGGGCATTAGGAACAGGGGAGGGGGCCCTGTCACACACTCTCATTCTCACACACGCACTGTCACACACACAGTCTCACTCTGTCACACACCCGCACATTCACTCTGCCTCTCTCTCTCTCAAACATACACACTCCCAGGAAAATCTTGCTAGCGCCCGTTTCATTCGTTCCAGAAACGGGCCTTTTTTACTAGTTTGATTATAGGACTCCCATTCCAAATTTTTCAGCCGTGGATGGTTCTGATGATGGATGCATCCCACTTGGGGTGGGGAGCTCATTTAGACAGGCTTCGCGCTCGGGGTGTTCAGTCATCCCAGGAGACAGACCTCCTTATTAACCTTCTGGAGCTCTGGGTGATCTGGAACGCTCTAAAGGTTTTCAGAGATCAACCAAATTGTACAACAAGGAAGACAAAGGAAGGAGAAAGTCCAGACCTCATGGACGTGTAGACAACAACAAAAAAGTGATGAAAAAAAGGAGAGGATATTCAAAGCTCGGTGTATAGGACCATATAGTCACAAGGACTATAAACACATCAAGGACCCAACACAGCCATGTTTTGTCATATAAGCATACTTCAGGGGTCAACAAACATTATAAAAACAGAATAAGTACATATAACTTTTACATTTAAAAGGAACACTACATCTAAAACATTAAAATATTTGATAAGAGATTATTATTCGCCCACTATGGAAGACCAGCAAACAAAACCCAGAGAAATTCTCCAAGCAATGAATCTCACAAAATCCCTACTTCTTTCCCTAGTAGCTCTAAGCTCTGTGCTGGTCATTCACTGAGGCATGAAGTTGTAGCAAGACCTGTACTTTAATATTTCAAGAGTAAATAAAATCCCTGTAATTTTCCACTATAGTGTTAGGCCCTGACTAATTGTCCTGCCTCTCTATAAGCCAGATCGGGGGAGTTACCCTGTGTGTCAGGGTTGGGGGGTGACGGTCCACTGAGGGCATAAAAGAGCAATGTGATAGCAAGCATTTTTTGATGCTTGCCATACATTCATAAAAATCAACTTCACAATATATTATAACAAACAGTATTAAATCATATGCAATAAATAAAATAATAAACCAAATTTTAAAAAAGCTGCGGTCATGGAGGTGGTTTGGAAGCTAAACTTTCACACATTGGGCCCAGTCTCCTTGGTACATAGAGATCTTAATTGTCCATTATTAAAATCTAGGCTATTAGTGGAATGGAGCTGCTGCGTGGATTGACAGTGTGTAGTGTTTATGCTTTGGAAATGGGGTTTTCTTTGTAATTGCCAAGCCTAAGCTAGTGAACTTTGTTTTCTGGCAAAGATCTGCAAAGTAGGGGAAATAGGCTGATAAACAGAAATACTTGAAGATTTTAAAACCTGCTGGTATGTGCTTGAATGACTGTAAAGAAGAAAAAGAATTGGACACTAGCATTAGGTAGACTATCTTATTGAGCAAGTCAGCGAGAGGAGCAATTCTCTATTAGATCCTAGCAGTTGACCAAGTTGAACTTTTTCCACCCTTTGGAAGAATAGGGTTTTTTTTTTCTGTGTTGCTCCCTTTACTGGGAAGGATACAAAAGCTGCTGGGCATAATGTGACAGCCTGACTTGCTTTCCTTTGTTTTCATGTGTTTTTTTGTTGTCTTATTCTTGTCCCAAAAGGAAAAGAAAAGCCTCCCGCCAGAAGAATCATTCATCATCCTCACGGCAATGTGGAGCCGGCCGCCCTGACAGCCATTCATCAAGTGCTGAAGACACACAGAAGCCGCCTGGCAGGCGACGGCATGACACAGACTCATCCAGTGACTCTGCTCACCGTGCCAGAAGCCGGAGCCACGACAGCCGGCATTCAGTTCCCCACAGCCAAAGAAGGGGGTCTTCACTAGCACGTGGCCCCAAGCGGCGGCATGACACGGATTCAGACGATTAATTGGCAGTGACACTGCAGGAAAGTAATTTAGCTTTTGGGGGGGGGGGGGGGGAGTTAGAGGAGGGAAGGGAGCTTGCTGTGTTGCTCGAAGTCTGGCTCCCACAAATGCTGGTGGCCTTGGGGTGAAAGACGTAAAGAGGGGAATATACATGATTCTGTGAAATTTTTAAGTGACACCTAGCCACTTTTGTTCTGATGGTGTTCTCATGGCAGCATATGTGTTGGAACTCTGCACTGTCTTCTTCCTTGTCTGACAGGTGAATAAAGACTGGATCTGTATTTTGTGGAGAAAAAAAAATAGCCCTGTACAAAATTCCTGTTTTGTGCTACTTATTTTACCTAGTTCTGATTTTAAGTTACCGGCAAAAATGGTATTTACTAGCCTTGTCTTCCGTGGTACCTATGAGTTTGCTGTTTTGGCACGTGTATTAGAAAGTGGTTTCAGACAGACTGAAGCCACTTTGTTAGTCAAGTGTGGCGTGCATAAGTCTCAGCACCCGCAGCCCTATGCATACTCTCAGGCTGTATCTCGGAGCATTGCCAAGACCTGAGGTGGGAGCAGCTGTAGTTTAGGGAGCCCCTCCTGTGACTGGGATTCCCCTCATCCTATATGGTAACTCCCAATTTCCTCAGCTGCTGTACATTTGAGTGTGTTAGTGAAGGGGTAGTCAAGTCAATCTCAGTTTAATAGAAAAGGTGATGGTGGGGATAGGCGTGATTCATTAGGTCAAACAAAATAGTTTAATCAAGAGTGTAAGAGAAGACGTGGACAGTGGCAGCATGAAAACAGTTCTCTTGGAAGTCTGGGGAGTGGAGCAAGAAATCGACAGCAAGTCACACAAGTCCAAACTACTTTTAAACAGGTAATGTAAATTCAAATTACTGACCTTTCTTTGTGTCTTTTAATCATTTAGAAAATTAAGGGGGGAAGTTATCAGCCTGGGCTACTATTAAGACAGGTTATTTTACCACAAGTTGGTTTATTTTAGCATGGAGTCCTGTTATATGCAATGAGACCCTGTGCTAAAATAACCTGACTTAGCAGTAGCCCACATTGATCACTCCCTCCCCCCCCCCCCCCTATATGCGTTAAGAGGATGTCTGGATTGAAGGGGCCCAGTGCTCTCTTGGCCTATTCAGTATGTTGAATTGAAAATGCATGAAGAGGGGATTGAAGTTGAGCATCTCATCTACTGCCTGTGGGGCGCAGTTATTAGGCAGGATTCAGGCATTCATTCCCATTTAAGTGTGTGTGTGTGTGTGCTGTCAGTATACACCAGCACTGGGATATTGTTTTCCCTTTACAACAGCAGTACTACTGAAAAAAAAAATACAGTATCAGTAAGTTACAACAAAACCATTGTTCCCCTTCCTTCCTTTTTTTTTTTTTTTTTAATTTTGATCTTTGTAGCCTGAGTGGGATGCTAGTGCTTAATAGATTAGTCATTCCAAATCATGTGACCCTTCAGAAGCTGGAGTGTTGCCACGCTGTTATCACAACCCCCGTGCAGCCAGTTAGTGACGGAAAAACATTGGAAGGGCATTTTCAGGGAAGGAATATTGTAGCAGTGATACTAGAAAGCTATGCAACTGGCACTTTAATTCAGTGATTCCCAAGCCATCCAAGCCTTTCCTGAGGGAACACCCCAGCCAGTCCAGGTTTTCAGCATATCCACAATAAATATTCATGAGAGAGTTTTGCATGCATCTCCTCTACTGAATGCAAACTCTCTCATGAATATTCATAGTGGATATCCAGAAAATCTGACTGGTTGGGGTTCCCCCAGGACAGGTTTGGGAGCCACTGATTTAATTAAACCAAATGTGCTGTTTGTTCCATCAGCCCTGAGATGGGTCTCACCTTTAAAGATTTTGACATTTCCTTAGTTGTAACAATACTAGGAATGTCAGTAAGTCGAAGCCTCAAAACTCGGTGCAGACATCAAATGGGCTGAGCAGATAAGGCAGGGGTGGGCAACCACGGTCCTCGTGGGCCACAACCCAGGCTGGTTTTCAAGATTTGCACAATGCATACGCACGAGATTGATTTGCATGTACTGCTTCCATTGTATGCGGAGAGTTCTCATGCATATTTATTGTGGAAAGTTTGAAAACCCGACTTGAGTTGTGGCCATCGAGGACCATGAATGCCCACCCCTGAGATAAGGCCTCTTGCCACTGTGAAGTGAAGAAAAGTCTCCCTGTCAACTGGGGTCTGCTTTTTAAATATAAGAAAATTTATATTGGGACAACAAAAGGAAGACCTAGAAATAAGAAGATGAAGCATGATTGAAATGGGGAAGTTGCTATACTGAGGATTCTAGCTATTTGGGTGACCTTGTGGGAGGTGTGATACTTTTTTTTTGTGGATTCTGTGTAGTTTTCTTTTGAATTCTAAATGCATCAGTACTTGAAAGATTTTAATTTTTGAATAGCAACTTATAACAGTGCAACCCACTGGTAAAACAGTCTTTGGGCTCCTTTTACTAAATCATGCTAGCTCTTCCCGTGCAACAAATCCAACGAAGCCCATTCAGAGTCAGTGGGCTGCATCGCATTTTCCATGCTGGGAATCACTAGTGTGGTTTAGTAAAAGGGACCCTTTAATTTGGATGAGCCTCCTTTCCTCATATCAGCATGTGGCTGCTTTAACTGTCTGGCCTTCCTGCTATTATTGATGCATCTTAGATCAGAAGTAATCTGCTTCCGAGCATTACTATTTCTGATTTTTACAATTTTTGACAAGCTTTATTTTATCTCAGTTTCAGCCTCAATTTGATTGATATTCTAAAATGAACACTGCTATATTTCTGCAAATTTAGGGCCATGTTTACTAAAGCTTAGTGTGCTTTAAGTGCTATATGGATCATAGGAATAAAATGGGCTGCACAGCACTTAGCATGTGCTAAGCTTTGGTAAGCATGGCCTTTACTTTTTATATATGAAAATAAGTAAAAATAAAACTGAAGGACCTTGATTCAAATGATTATTTATTTATTACATTTGTATCCCACATTTTCCCACCTATTTGCAGGCTCAATGTGGCTTACATAGTACCGTAAAGGCGTTCACCAATTCCGGTATAAACAAATACAAAGTGATGATGTAGAATAAAGTTCATGTGTAATAGAAACGTTAGGGAATTGTAGGGAGGAAGAGTTAAGTTATGTCCATTATGAGCTTTGGTTTGGTTGTTTTGCTGGGTTCAGGCATTTAAGTTGGATCGGTGGGGTATGCCTTTTTGAACAGGTTAGTTTTTAGTGATTTCCGGAAGTGTAGGTGGTCATACTGCAGTTTTTATATACCGTCAGTACCAAGAGCTTTAGACGGTTAAAGCATAGCATAAGCCTAAAAATATCTAACAGAATCAAATTGATAACAATTTTTAAAAATCGTGAAACAAATATTTTAAGTAACCAAGTTCTAAGTAATCTGTAAAAACTTAGGAGCCCTTTTATCAAGCTATGGACAAAAGGGTCCTGCGCTGGTGGCGGGGGCCGTTTTCCTGCGCGCCATGACCTTTTTTTACCGGAGTGGGTAGAAAAGCCCCTAGCACACATGGGTGGCGATAAGCGCTCGTGCTAACCCGGCAGTAACCGGGCAGAGCATGGCGATGTCCAATTACTGCCAGGTTACCGCCACACAAGCCATTTCCAGGGGTTTTCTTTTTCCCCTGAAATGGCATGTGCTCGGGGCGGGAATACTGCTGGCAGCCGCCCCGAACGAGCGAGCAGTAAGTTTGCATTGGGCTTACCACTGCTCTGTAAAAGGGCCCCTTAGATAATTGCATTCTGACCTTAATTTGACGG
Source organism: Microcaecilia unicolor (assembly GCF_901765095.1). NCBI lineage: Eukaryota > Metazoa > Chordata > Amphibia > Gymnophiona > Siphonopidae > Microcaecilia > Microcaecilia unicolor. Next base: position 54,817,913 of record NC_044031.1, on the reverse strand, counting down.
GGAGTCAATTCCACAATTGATACCACAGCTGCCAAATAATTTCTTATGAGATGAAATTAATTAGATTTGGATAAGTAGGTTCAAATCTAGTTTATTACAATGGGGCTGATTTTCAAAGTACTTAGACTTACAAAGTTCCATAGGTTACTATGAAACTTTGTAAGTCTAAGTGCTTTGAAAATACGCCTCCACGTCATCTAGGGCTAGATTCAGTAATTGGAGCTCAAAAATTGGCACCGAAAAAAATTGACGGTCAACACTGATCTGTAATGGGCACTCAAAGATGCACGGCCGTTATAGAATTCTATTGAGTACCAATTTCGTTGCCCAAATATAGCCACCAGGACTTATACCTGCTGCAACCAGGTGTAATTCTTGGTGCCTAGCGTAGACACACACCTCTGGTTTTCTATAACTCTGTGCACAAATTTTAGGAATGCTCATGATGCACCCATGCTCCTCCCGGTTGTTTGCTATAGTATTTGGGTGCACATTGTTATAGAATAGCGCATAACAAGATGTGCGCCCAATTCCAAATTAGTGCCAATTAGCACCCAATTATCAGCACTAATTGAATTGTGAGCCAATTTAGTTGGGTACACATCTCAATCGGCTCCCAACTTTCGCCATCCAATTTTGGCTCCCATATATAGAATCTGGGGGGTTAGTGTGTTTTGAGAGCGGGAGAGTAAGTAAATTGGACTCATACCATTTATAATTTTGTGAACAAAGCATAAAACAGTGATTTTCAACCCCTTTTTCATCTTGTAGCACACTGACAAGGCTCACAAATTCTCAAGGCACACCATCAGTTTTGTAAGGATATATTTTATCAAAAGAGTATTTACTGAAATACTCCAGCTCTCAGATAGCATTTCTACCAGAACTGTTACTGCATTGAAGCCAATATAAAGAATACAGCATCCTCTCTCTGATTTTATCCCTCTTCTCAATACTTCAAGAAGCCCTGCGCCGTTTCTGCTCCAAACACACCCACCTGTGCATTACAACCACAGAAAACCCCCTACACTGCTCCCACACTTTCCCCAACAGTTCAGGGTGCCATATTCTACTTGCCCCCTCCCTTCACACATAATTTTCCACTCTAGCAGGAAACTGTACTCCTGACACTTTCTTCAGCTTCCCAGCACACACTTTCCTGGAAATAAACGAAAGATGGTGTCGCTCTTTGTGCCTCTTCCCCTGTAAAGCAGCCTGAGTCATAAATACTGCATTCGACTTGGTGCTGTTGACCCCTTTCATCAAAGTCTATTGATTTCACAGTACTACCAGGAGACCCAGCAATCAGTAGCAGATGAAAAGAATGTTCATATAGTTCACAATCTGTTACCTAAAACAAATTTACAAGAAACTACAGCTTTGAGTGTGCAATGGATTAGGAGACTCAAGGAAGCCACCTTATTCCATTCGCCCCTGTTGTAACCTAGTGTAAAGTGGTTTAACCAATTTGAGATGCTTAAAGATTATGTACTTATACTTTAAGTATTCAAGTGAGGGTGCAATAACAAATGAAACCTCAAAATAAACTTGCTTTTGCTTGTCTCATATTATGATCTGCTCTCCTCCTTTCCAAATCAGAGGGACAAGCATGGACACAGGCACTTTTGTAGGCCACTGACTTAGAGCATCATGGTTTTTGTTTGATAATGCTGGACATGTGAGGGAGTAACCTACTTCTTTTTCTCTTATCTCAGCATCGATGGCTAGTGCTGGCATGCTACTTATTTCAAGAGAGACAAGATTAAAGCAAACCTTGTCAGCCTTTCTTCTCTTTTTTTTGTGCTGTTGGCCACTCCGCCGCAAAGCAGGAGAATGGGCTGAGCAATACCAAACTATACGGCAACCAGGAGCAAGAAACTTTGTTCCCAGCTAAGATTGGGGGGGGGGGGGGGGGGGATGTTTTTAAGAGGAATCCTGCTGAAAGGATGTATTAAAAACAAAAACCCCGAAAAATAGTGGGAGGGAAGCAAAAGCTCCAGAGAAAAGAGATGTGATCAAGGAGTATAGCAAGATTGCCAGATAAATATAAGCCCAGAGGAGAGCTAAAAATGGTACAGAGAAGCTGTAGAAGAAAGAGTCTTGTTCTTAAAATGCCAGGTTACTGGCTGGGGCTCCCTTGGCACACAACTAGTGCCATGACACACCGGTTGAAAAACGCTGGCATAAAACTTTGAACTTTGTGCAAGCTCTGACCAATATAAAGATGTTAATAGTGGGGTGATTCTATCATACTTCAACCTAAACAAGATCATTGTAGTAGCTGTATTTTGCATTAATTGTTAATGAAGTAAAGATCTTTGTATCAATTGTACATAAAGATTACAATATTTATGGAGTGGAGGAGTGGCCTAGTGGTTAGGGTGGTGGACTTTGGTCCTGAGGAACTGAGTTCAATTCCCACTTCAGGCACAAGCAGCTCCTTATGACTCTGGGCAAGTCACTTAACCCTCCATTGCCCCATGTAAGCCACATTGAGCCTGCCATGAGTGGGAAAGCATAGGGTACAAATGTAAAAAAAATATATATATATATATATTCCCTAATATAGAAAAAAACTACTAGAGTGTGAACTAATTTCTGTAATTCATCCATCAAAAAGTAAGACAACTTGATGAAGAAAGCATAATTTTATAAATATAAGCGTAATTAGCTTTTGATCTTTAAACTAGAAGTAACAAAGGGTCCTGTTTACTAAGGTGTGCTAGCGATTTTAGTGCGTGCACAAAATTAGCATGTCCTAACTGTGTAGGCACCCATAGGAATATGGCAACAAAGATTTTTGTGCTCATGGTTTGAATCTAAAAATTATCGACCGCTCCCCACAACTGAGTGATCCAAGAATCACTGGATGGGGAGATATAGTATTGCTAATTGATCTGGGTAAGTTTTGGGTAGTTGCTGGTATCTGCTCTTTTCTTCCAACCGTGCATCCTTCAATAGAAGGATGGAATACCATAAACTGAAAATCTCCCTTTTAAAACTTACTTTTAAAAAATATTATTCCCCCATTACATTTGACAGGAAGTTGAAATGATGGGGGCACTGGGCTGAGTGATCCTAAAAAAGTGGCTCAACAGCAGGAGGTGGCAGACCATTGGCAGTGTTGGGGGTGGGGGAAAAGGGACATGGCTGTCTCACAAATAATGTGTTTTTTCAGAGCTGGATTAGGACATAAGCAAACTAGGTATGCTCCCTGTCTCATCAGCTTGTAACCTCGGAGTCATCTTTTGACTCCTCCCTCTCCTTCTCTGCACATATTCAACAAGACTGATAAAACCTGTCATTTCTCTATAATATCACCAAAATTCATCCTTTCCTTTCTGAGCACACTACCAGAACCCTTATGCATGCTCTTATCACCTCTTGCTTAGACTATTGCAACTTGCTTCTCACATAATCCCACTAAGCCATCTCTCTCCCCTTCAATCTGTTCAAAATTCTGCTGCACGATTTATATTCTGCTAGTGTCGCTATGTTCATATTAGGCTCCTCCTCAAGTCACTTCACTGGCTCCCTATCCGTTTTCGCATACAGTTCAAACTCCTCTTATATTGACTTACAAGTGCATTCACTCTGCAGCTTCTCAGTACCTCTCCACTCTTATCTCTCCCTACACTCCTCCCCATAAACTCTTTTCATTAGGTAGATCTGTCTTATCTGTACCCTTCTCCTCCACTGCTAACTCCAGACTCTGTTCCTTTTATCTTGCTGCACCATATGCCTGGAATAGACTTCCTGAGCCAGTACGTCACGCTCCAGCTCTGGCTGTCTTCAAATCTAGGCTAAAAGTCCACCTTTTTGATGCTGCTTTTAACTCCTAACCCTTACTTATTCAGCACCCATTTTTATCATTCCCACCTTAATAGTTCCCTTATCCCTTATTTGTCCTAGTTATATTGTAAGCTCTTTCGAGCAGGGACTGTCTCTTCATGTCCAGTGTACAGCGCTGCATACATCTAGTAGCGTGATAGAAGTGATAAGTAGTAGTAGGTATGTGCCTTGACCTCAAAAGTTTAGGAGGGGGCCTTGTCAGAGTTGTTCAGGATTAAGGAGGCCAGGATTGCTAACTGTCTGGATTTTTTCAGAATTCTAAAAATTAGTAACTTTTTCAAAGCCAAAAGGATGGCTAAGTGTGTGGATATTTTTTAGAGTTTAGCCCTCTTCAGCTCTCCAATATTTCCCCCCTTTCAGCGCAGAAGCTGTAGAAGAATCCAACCAATGGGCAGGCTTCTAGTCACTGGAAGGAGGGGCTGAGCTGCAAGGGCTGTGGGGGAAGCTGAGAGCTGAGCTCTGTGCAAGGTCTTTGGAGAGAATCTGTAAAGTCTGTCACGGGCCAAGGAGGATGAGCCCTTGGGCATCAGCTGAGTTAACGTTGCCTAACTAACCCGGAGGCTAGGTAGGCCTCGATTGGTAGCAGGCGAGTCATACCCAGGCTAGGACCCGGGCAGGGCAAGTTCAGAGATACACCAGTAGCGTAGATCTGTAACCAAGGCCTGAGCAGGCAAGCTGGTCTGGATACCAACAATGGTACTGAGGAGGGTTGAGAAAGTTCATGTAAGATTGGGATGTTGGAGCACTAGGTTGGAGGTGAAGGCTCATTTTAGGAGCTTAAAAGCTTGTATTGCTTCCTTAGGCCCATCCCAGGTGTTGGCCTTCTTCCGAGTCAAGGCCATATGTGGAGCGGCAATTGTTGAGTAGCCGTGAATGAATTGATGATAATAATTTGCAAAGCGTAGGAAACATTTCAAGGCTCATCGCTCCAGAGGTCGAGGCCATTCTTGGATAGCGGACAGCTTATTGGGATCCATTTTAAGGATCTGATATGATAGGTGTACCTTTTCTAGGCTACATCATATCAAGTTTAGATACTGGAGCAAGGTCAAGCAGGCTGGAGAGTTGTACTGGAGAAAAAGGCAAGTGGGCAGGCTGCAACTCACACCAAGCAAAGCCAGAAGATCTGTTGCAAAGGCAACTGCAGAAGAGTCCCAAGATCCTATTAAGGGCCCCAGCACATGATATCATCAGTGTGTGCCCTGTCCTTCCTCTGCTGCAGGCCCTAGAAAATGGATATTCCTGCGTGCACTCTCCTAGGAAGGCCAGTGTTGGCCAGCTCTGGAGGCTCTAAGAGGAATCAGCTTGTGAGACTTGTGGGTGCCCTGGAGTGCCGGAGGCGGCAACATGAGAGGCCTGCATTGCCAAAGGAGCAGTCCCTGCCCCGGTGAAGGCCATGAAGCCAAGCCCCAACACCTTCTAAGGTCAGCAGGTGAGCCAGAGTGTGGGACATGGCTGTGGCCTTGACAGAACCAGTGAGTGTTCTGGGGAGGGAGAGGGGAGATTGTTAAGAAGTAGGACTAAAGAATGGGGGAAAGTGTGACTTGGATGTGATCATATATGATGATCTTATGGTGACCACATAGGTAGAACAGGCAACAGTGAAAGCTAGAAAGATGCTTGGGTGCATTGGGAGAGGAATGGCCAGTAGGGAAAAAGAGGTGGTGATGCCCTTATTTAAGACTGGTGAGACCTCATTTAGAATATTGTGTACAATTCTGAAGACTGCACCTTCAAAAAGATATAAACTGTACGGAGTCGGTCCAGAAGATGGCTACTAAAATGGTTAGTGTTCTTCGTCATAAAGCCTATGGAGTCAGACTTAAAGATCTCAGTGTGTATATTTTGGAAAAAAGGTAGGAGAGGGGAGATATGAAGACATTTTTAAATACTTATGCAACATAAATGCACAGGAGGTGAGTCTCTTTGAAAGGAAGCTCTGGAATGAGGGACCATAGGATGAAGGTGAAAGGGGATAGACTCAGAAGTAACCTGAGGAAATACATATTCATGGAAAGGCTGGTGGAGACGACAACTGTATCTGAATTCAAGAGAGCTTGGGACAAGTACATAGGAGTCTAAGGGAGTGATAGGGAGAATAGATAGCATAGATGGGCAGATTGGATAGGCCATATGGTATTTATCTGCATACATTTTTATATGGTAATCCCTCATTATAATGGGGATTACTAAATCGTTAAGAAACCCCTTCCTAGAGTCACTGGGGGGAAGGGGGTAGCAAACTGTTTGGAAAGGAAGAATGAGAAGCCTAGCCCCAAGGGGAGTGTTTATGGGGAAAATGTTTCTGGTTAGTGAGTGACAGTAGCAGGGGCGTAGTCAGAACTCAAGGTGGGAGGGGGCCAGAGCCCACAGTGAGGGGGCACATTTTGGCCGCCGCCGCCACCACCACCACCACAAATACCTTGGCTGGCGGGAGTCCCCAACCTCCTCCAGCTGAAGACTTCATTCAGCACTGGTCTCCAGCGCTGCCACATTGCCTGCCCTGCTCTCTCTTCCCCTCACATCCGGCATGCTCCTTTTAGTGAAACTGAGCATGCCCGATGTGAAGGGAAGAGAGAACAGGGCTGGCAATGCAGCGGCGCCACCGTAGACCAGTGCTGGACGAAGTCTTCAGCTGGCGGGGGTTAGGGACCCCTGCCAGTCAACCAGCGGTCCAGAGCAAATTTGGGGGGCCCAGGCCCCCATGGTCCCACCTAGCTACGCCATTGGACAGTAGGGATGGAGTCTGGAGTTAATAAAAGATGTGCAGAGCACATGGTCTTTGATTGCCTCTACCCCCACCAGAACCCTTGAGGAGAGGGGGTGTCCTGGATGGGTTCAATAAACTAAGTCTGAACTAAGTGGAGGGTTCTGCCAATAAAAGCATTAACCATGAAGTGGAGGAGTGCTTCAGGTGGGAAGCGGGGGAACCCAGCCTGGGAGCAGGAACAGGGAAGGAGCCAAAGGGAGTAGCCTGGAAAGGTACACCTTTTGGGAGAGTGTGGGTAGACAGGGAGATCTGACCCAAAGAGCAGATCACTTGCTGACACCACCTTAGTTTGTTAACCCATAAATGATGGGTAATAGTCTGGAAGAGATGTAAGTATGTATATACCATTGGATTTACAAGTGGACTATGAAATTAACACCTTTCCGCATTTCCCTGAAATCTCACTCTTTCAGGTAGTACCTTGGAATCTCTGGTTTGTATCAGAGGCAATAGAAAGTGAAAATAACTTGTCCAGGTTTCCTGGTTCTCAGTTACCCAGCTTCAGGAGGAAGACTTTTTGGTCAGTCCTATTTTTGAACTTATATCCCAAACTATTTGTAGTCTCTGATAACACCAATTGAAATCAGCACTTTGGGTCCCATATTACATAGTAACATAGTAGATGACGGCAGAAAAAGACCTGCATGGTCCATCCAGTCTGCCCAACAAGACAACTCATATGTGCTATTTTTGGGTATACCCTACTTTGATTTGTACCTGTGCTCTTCAGGGCACAGACCGTATAAGTCTGGCCAGCACTATCCCCGCCTCCCAACCACTGGCTCTGGCACAGACCGTATAAGTCTGCCCAGCACTATCCTCGCCTCCCAACCACCGGCTCTGGCACAGACCATATAAGTCTGCCCAGCACTATCCTCGCCTCCCAACCACCAGCCCTGCACTATCCTCGCCTCCCAACCACCAGCCCCGCCTCCCAACCACCGGCTCTGGCACAGACCGTACAAGTCTGCCCAGCACTATCCCCACCTCCCAACATATTGTATCAGGATAGGGTTGCAGCAATCCCGGACTGGCTCAGAATTTCCCTCCTAGAACTGGGTAACTTTGCAGTTTCTGACCTCTAACATTGTAAAGCATGTGCTTGCATAGTCCCCTTGCTCACTCACAAACTATGACCCACAACTAGGTTCTGCATTTTTCCCTGCTATTTCTGGAGAGGTGAAAAAATAATGGTTCCTGGCAGAGAGGGGGGAGGGCACAAATATATGTTTGCCTAGGGCCCAATATAGTGTTAATCTGGCCTTGTGTTTCCTGGTTTGGCTTCCTGGCTTTTTTACTGTTTAATTGCTGAATCATTGCTGTTGACAGTCCTAGGCAGCTTCTAGTCTTAAGAGGGCAGGAGGGAACAGGACCTCACTTGTGCTGCTTGCAAATAATGCAGCAGGACTCAGCAGCAGACTGTTTGCTATTCTGCCCCTTGCCACCTGCCCAGGGTCATTGGAAGAGTGCTAGTAGCCTTTTTTTTTTTTTTTTTCAGCTCTGTGAGAGTCTCTGAGAGCCCGCGGGAGGTGGTGGAAATGAAAACGGTAACAGAATTCAAACACGCGTGGGATAAACATAAAGGAATCCTATTCAGAAGGAATGGATCCTAAGGAGCTTAGCCGAGATTGGGTGGCAGAGCCAGCCGGTGGTGGGAGGCGAGGATAGTGCTGGGCAGACTTATACGGTCTGTGCCAGAGCCAGTGGTGGGAGGCGGGGCTGGTGGTTGGGAGGCGAGGATAGTGCAGGGCTGGTGGTTGGGAGGCGAGGATAGTGCTGGGCAGACTTATATGGTCTGTGCCAGAGCCGGTGGTTGGGAGGCGAGGATAGTGCTGGGCAGACTTATACGGTCTGTGCCAGAGCCAGTGGTTGGGAGGCGGGGATAGTGCTGGCCAGACTTATACGGTCTGTGCCCTGAAGAGCGCAGGTACAAATCAAAGTAGGGTATACACAAAACGTAGCACATATGAGTTGTCTTGTTGGGCAGACTGGATGGACCGTGCAGGTCTTTTTCTGCCGTCATCTACTATGTTACTATCAGTAATGGAGAGAGGGGGGGGGAAGGGAAGGGAAATGGGACTTGATGTACTGCCTTTCTGAGGTTTTTGCAACGACATTCAAAGTGATTTACATATATTCAGGTACTTATTTTGTACCAGGGGCAATGGAGGGTTAAGTGACTTGCCCAGAGTCACAAGGAGCTGCAGTGGGAATCAAACCCAGTTCCCCAGGATGAGAGTTCACTGCACTAACCACTAGGCTACTCCTCCACTAGCAACATTCCATGTAGAAGCCTGCCCTTGCAGATCAGCTGCGCAGGCTTCTGTTTCTGTGAGTCTGACGTCCTGCACGTACGTGCAGGACGTCAGACTCACAGAAACAGAAGCCTGCGCAGCTGATCTGCAAGGGCAGGCTTCTACATGGAATGTTGCTGGTGGAATAGCAACATTCCATGTAGAATCTCAAATAGTAGCAACAGAATCTCAATAGCAGCAACATTCCATGTAGAATCTCAAATAGGGAAAGGGAAATGGGACTTGATATACTACCTTTCTGAGGTTTTTGCAACTACATTCAAAGCGGTTTGCATATCTTCAGGTACTTATTTTGTACCAGGGGCAATGGAGGGTTAAGTGACTTGCCCAGAGTCACAAGTAGCTGCAGTGGGAATCAAACTCAATTCCCCAAGATCAAAGTTCACTGCACTAACCACTAGGCTACTCCTCCACTCAGACCAACAAGAGTGCAGAATAGTCAGGATGCTGGGGGTGGGGGGGATGGGGAGAGGGAGAACGAAGATAGAAATAGATACTGAATGGAGCTTTAAGGGGTGGGAGAGGAAAAGCGTAAAGGCCGGGTGGGGACTTTAAGTGGAGTGAGAGAATGAGTGAAAAGAATAGTGGGCAAGGGGCTTTAAAGGAGACAGAAATGGGTGTTCAGCAAAGGGCTGGAGAAGAGAGAGAAAAAATGAAGGACATGGATGGACTGTACAGGTCTTTATCTGCCATCATTTACTATGTTACTATGTTATGACATGGATTTAGAAGGGGGAAGCAGAGATGCTCAGCTGGGAGCTTTTAACCAGGGTTGGAGGAAGGGGTGACCAAATTTAGAAATACCAGAAAAGATACTTCTAAATGTATTTATTAAAAAAAAATGTATACACCACCTCCAACCTAAGTGGTTTCTAGATCAACATACAAAAAATAAAATCATAAAACCACAAGCAACACAAATACCTTACAGTCAACAAATATATCAGTGCTACTCCTGTTCCAGCCTAAACATCTTCATCATTACAAAAAAAAAAAAAAAAAAAAAAAGCTTTGTCTTCAATAGCTTCTTAAATTGCAGCACACTAGCACATAAGCGTATCTGACCTGAACGTGCGTTCCACGTCTGAACTCCTGCCACTGAGAAAGTTGAAACTCTCATATCAGAATAATATGCTTTTGCAGCTAGTATGGCAGTCTCTGATCTCGATATTCTTGCTGGGTGTTAAACACATATTGCCTCCTTCAGGTGCAACACTGTGGCTACATACAAAGCTTGATGAACAAGAGAACACTTTATATTGAACTCTATATTGTATGGGCAACCAATGAAGACATTTCAAAACTAGTGATATAAGAGTAAATCATAAAACACCTGCAATGAGGCTTGTTGCTACTTCCTGCACTATTAGCAAGGCCCTGATCCTAGCTGTTGCAGTCCTGGGGGTGAGCCCTTCGTCCATAGTAATGGAAACTATGGGAGACAAACCTCCGGCAGGGCAGGAGAACTTGGCAAGAACAAACCTCAGCATCTCTGGAGCAAGGCTGGATAGAAGCTTGGCAGAAACAAGACAGCACCTCAGCGTCTCAGGAACAAGGCTGGATAGGCTTGGCAGGAACAAGGCAGAGCCTCAGTGTCTCAGGAACAAGGCTGGATAGGCTTGGCAGGAACAAGGCAGAGCCTCAGTGTCTCAGGAACCCACCCGCTCACAAGCTGCAGCTTCTCACAAACCCACTCACGCACAGAAGCTGGCAGCATCTCAGGAACCCACTCACGCACAGAAGCTGGCAACGTCTCAGGAACCCACAATAGGTAAGGCAGTGAGTAAGGAACTTCCTTGTCAAGGGAGCATCTAATGAACACAGGCGGCCAACAATGCAAAGGCCCAAAAGCCCCAGTTCACGACGATTAAATGCCCCGCTGAGGCAATGTCAATCCCAGCATCTGAGGTGAGTGCTGAGGTCTAGAGGACCCTGCAGCAGTTCCGGGAGCATCAAAGAGGGCGTGCCTACCAGCACCTGGCACTCACTGATGATAACAACCCTGAAGTCCAAGAGACAAGGCATTGCAATGGTCCAGTTGTGACAAAACCAAACTTTGCAGAACACTGAAACTGAAAATCATACAGTTACAGTGGTAACATAGGTTTTAACCTATGCAATAATTGAAGCTGCAAAAAAGAGGACCAGATTACCTTAACAATTTGATCTTTCATAGTAAGTTTTGAATCTAACACCACCCCCAAAAATTTCATCTCTTTGTGAACCGGAAGTTGTACATCATTCACAGAAAGGAACTCGGGCCATTGTCTTTCCATTGTTCTTCCAACAATCATTACTTCGGTTTTGGACACGTTTAAGAGCAATCCATTGTCTCACATCTTCTCACTGACCTAGTTATCCATATAATACTGGAACTGAGAACTCAACCCATTCCCCCAAGAACTACTGGAAAGAAAAATGTGGATTCCCCGAGCCTGGAACATTTATTTATTTATTTATTTATATATTTATTGGGATTTAAAAACCACCTTTATGAAGAGATTCACCCAAGGTGGTGTACAGCATGTACAGTTTAGCATAAAAAACTTACAAGTTTGTTAATAGCAAAATAATAGTAAAAATGATCAAATATAAGCAAAAATAGAATAAATGAGGTAAACTTGAAAACAGCAAATTGCAACCTAATCGTAGGAGTATCATGAAACAGTATCAATCACCCAAAGATAACATATAGATATTAAATAATAAAACTGATAGGACAGAACCCTGAGGTACCCCCCCCCCAATCCAAAACAACCTCCCGAGACACCTGCCCGCCACTGTGCACACACACACACACACACACACTGACCTTTGTTGAATAAAAGCATAAAAATGTTGAATAAAAGTATAAAATAATAGAAGTGGAAAGCTTCAAAGATCATGCAGAACAAGCTGTTTCAACACTAAACTAAATCTCCTGAGACATGAGGCCCACATCAGCCAAAGGCAGGCTCCAGAAAGTCTGTGGGATAATGGGAACCAGATGCAGCATATGTTCTGCTGTAGGATTTATGGTATGTTACAGCCTGCCTGCATACAGCCTGCAAGCACGTGATATCAGGAGAAGATTATAAGGAGAGGGAACAAAGAAATAAGTAAGCATTTTTTGAATTTGTCTTTGTCTGTATATAGATCTCTCTCTCTGCATATAGCATTCTGATTTCTTTGCTTTACATTGCTTTGTTTTGATCATTCATTCTGGCTTGTATATTGCTTATCAAGAAATGCTTCCTGACTACCCCAATTGATGGTAATCAGAGTAAAATTTTTATATTAAATATGAACTTCGTCTAGTCTTTTCTTCAAAGTGGCGAGCCAGCCAGGAGTAGGCCGCAAACGGAAAAGAGAAGGCGAGACGAAGAACAAATTAAGTGTGTGTTGTTAATTAAGTTTTTTACAGGATTTTGAGAGAGCAAGCGTTGTTTAAGCCTAATTTCTGTGCTCCACTGATGTGGGATTGATCAAACTGCTGAACTGGACATATAGGCTACGACTCCTGGGCTTGCTAAAGAGAAATAAGAAGACGCGTGAGTAAGCTTACATTGTGGACTTAGGTATATTTGTTTAGTTTTATAGTTTTCTGTTTTGTATATTTTCTTGGTTTAGGTGCAGTAGTATATTTTTGTAGATTGTGGCTCTATAGGAGAAATTGTAATAGAATAAAATGAAAGGGAAAGGGGCAGATAAGAAAGAAAAGCCTCCTGTATATGCTATGTATTTAGATTTAGATAGTTCAAAAAAATGCTCCCCTTTGCAGCATGTCATAGAATTATTCCCATTAGAAAAAAACAGATTGAAAAAATACATGAGAAATGGTATGATGCAAAAGATTCTTTTTTGAGCTGGTCTCAGTATGGATCGTTTGAAAAAATACAGCAAGAGCGGGAAAAGCAACCTTTTGTTCAGCCTGAAGGTTGAGGAATGTCATCTGTTTTTGATTTCTCGGGTGTCTGGCTTGGCTTCAGGAAGAACTGAAATTTTTTTTGTTCCTTTTAAAAGATTGTTTTAGATTAGATTTAAATAAGTTTGATTTTGTCTTATAAGGTGATCTCTGTTTATTTTAAAATATGTGTTATTCTGTTTCTAGTTCTCTATGTGGAATGTCTTTGCAATTTAACTTTGTTTGACTCTTTTTTAAGTGAGATTCCTGCAGTGTTAAGAGATCATCTGTCTTGAATTAGTCACAGTCCTAGCTAGTTCTGTGTGTAGGTTTAATAGAAGAGGTGATTTAAAATCTTTAATAACATCTGAACAATATGATTTGTCAGCAATTTGGTCACTATGCTTCAGAATGTTATCAGAATGCAGGAATGCCCCAAGTACAAATGCAGACGCAGCAAGGATTGATGCCACAAGTAGTAGGGATGCCTGTGAGTGCCCCGCAGACTGCAATACAGCAGCCAGCGACGCAATCACAGGGACCAGGGGCTGCAGTACAGAGACAGGGTACTGTAAATGCTTTTCCAACTTGGCAGAATACTCCAGACCAATGCTATTGACTGGAAGCAGACCAGTGTCAGGAGGAGGGAATGATTTTCAGATTAGACACAAGGGAACCCTTTATTACATTGACAATTGGCAAATATGGAACTCCTGTGAGATTTTTGATAGATACAGGGGCGAGTACCTCTGTGTTGTGTGCAAAACCACTGGGAGTTAAGCTTTCAAATCAGTATAGAACAACAGTGGGATTTACGGGGATAGAACAAAGAAAAAGGCTAACAGAACCCACTCTGGTGCGCTTGGAATGCCAACCGCACGGTTCAAGGGAGGCTGTGGTACCCTTCTTAGTGGCACCTGATTGCCCAGTAAATTTGTGTGGTAGAGACTTATTGTCTCAATTAGGATTGTGTTTAGATTTTGGAAATAAAGAAATACCAAGTTTGCTCACCATGGTTCAACAGTTGAATAATGAAAATAAAGTAAGGGTTATGGAAGAATTACCACAACATATTTGGAGTACAAGTGATTCACCATATGGACTAGCTGTAAATGCAAAACCCCATAAGATAGAATTAATAGAAGGGGCAAAGGGGCCGAAGCAAGACCCTTACCCCATACGACCTAAATTAGTATCCAAAACCCTGGAGCACATTGATAAATTATTGAAATGTGGTATTATTGAACCTTCAGTATCCCCGTACAATACCCCATTGTTTCCTGTCCCAAAAGGGGAAAACAATGTAAGGATAGTACATGATTTAAGAGAGCTAAATGAGGTTACAAAAAATCAATTTCCGATTTGTGCAAATTCTGCTACACTTTTGCACACTCAGAATATATATGCATATAACACTGTTATTGACTTGTCTAATGCATTCTTTTCAATACCTCTTCATCCAGAGTCTAGGGATTTGACGTCATTTATAGTACAGAATGAGGCATACAGGTGGACTAGGATGCCTCAAGGCTTTACTGATAGTCCATCGGTATTCTCAAAACAACTAATGATGGATTTAAAGGATTTCAGGAGTCAATTGCCTGACACGGTGTCATTGTTTGTCTATGTAGATGATATTCTACTGTCTGCTGAGACTGAAACAGAATGCCTAGATTGGACTAGAAAATTATTTTTGTTATTAGGAGAGTTAGGATATAAATGTAACAGGGAAAAATGTATTATAGCTCAGTCTACTGTCACCTTTTTAGGACAAAATGTTTCAGCAGAACATAAGGTCATTATACCGGAAGTTATATCTATTTTAAATGAAACCCCGGTACCGCAAACAGTTACCCAGTTACGTGCTGTTTTGGGAATGTTAAATTACTGCAGACAATGGATACCAAATTATACACAAAAAGTAATGAGACTTTATAAACATTTGAAACTGCCCGCAGCCACACCAAAGAATACACTAATTGTATTGGAAGAACAGGATAAAATAGTGCTGGCTAAGATTGTGAGGGATTTGTTATCCCCAGGACCGTTAGCAGTAATAGATATCCAATCACCTGTGCATCTGTGGGTAAAAGATATGGGAAATAGTTGGGCAGCTATGATTAATCAAAACAATGAAGTAAATGCACCAGTAGCTTTTTTGTCAGGCTCTTTTAATCATGTGGAAAAAGGAATGAAAGAAATACCAAAGTTACTGACAGCTATAGTGGCTGCAGTAGGTAAATGGAGAGCACAAATGCCTTTTGTTCCTATTGTAATACATACCAACCACACGATTAAAACGCTGTTGAGCCCTAGCCAAACAGCATTGACAGCCACTAGATTTGGAAAATATCAAGCAGTACTTTTAGGACAAGATATAAGAATAATACCATTAACTAAAGAACAGAGAAATAAGATAGATCTGCTTTTTCCTGTTGATCAAGAGATTGAGATTGATACTATAGAAATCCCTACATTTCACTGTCTTACTTTTGAACCCTTATCTGATGGATTAATATGGTTTACAGATGGAGCTTGTGAAAGGACTGTTGCAGGCTTTGCCTGCGTGCAGGTAGATGAGAATCTAAGAAAGATAATGCAAGTACAATATAAAACCCCTCCTGATCATACTGCACAGCATGCTGAACTTTTAGCCGTTATTACGGCCTTACAACACACTGATATGACTCAAAATGTTACTATATATACTGATAGTGGTTACGTTGCAAGTTCACTACAGTATCATATATTAAAATGGCAGCGTAGGGGGATGATAACCAGTGCAGGTAAAAATTTACAACATTACACATATTGGAAATTGCTGTTTGAAATTTTGGCAAGAAGGGAACGTGAAGGTAGAAAAACTGCAGTTGTGTGGACCCCGGCCCACACTGAAAGGCCAACCTTTGAGGCACTAGGTAATGCAATGGCTGATGCAGCAGCAACGGAGGTGGTTAAGCAAAGTGAAAAGATTTTGTATAATACTAGACAGACACAGGAAGGGCCACTTACGAATGTAGATAAGATTGAAATGTGGCAGCCAGAGGGACAGGAAAGTGAAAAATGGTTGAAGAGAGGATGTATGAAGTTGGGAAGTGAATGGTTTAATGCAGAAGAAGGATTACCTTGCATGCCAATGAGCCAGGCGATTAAGGTATTGGCTGGTTGGCATGCAACCATGCATTGGAATAAGGAAACAATGAGGCAACAGTTTGAGCAAAGATTTTGGACTTTAAAAATTGATAACTTGATTCAACAGGTTGTGCAGAATTGCATGGTATGTAATATTAACATACCTAAACGAGGTCCTAAAATATCGCCTGGGACACTTCCAATACCAGAAGGCCCAGCAAAAGAATGGTATATCGATTTCACTGATATGATTGTTCCAGTGCAGGGAAAAAGGTATTTGTTAGTTTGGGTGGATGCTTTCTCAAGGTGGGTAGAAGCATTTCCATGTAAAAGGGAGACAGCACATGAGGTGGTACAATGTCTGATAACTCATATTATGCCAAGCCATGGGTGTCCGTCTAGAATAATTTCTGATAACGGGACGCATTTTAATAACAGTGTTTTGAAAGAAATGGCAACGATTATGGGTTTAACACACAGAAAAGTATCAGTGTATCGCCCCACCTCCAATGGTTTGGTGGAACGCTACAATGGTATTTTAAAAACTAAATTGAGAGTATTACTGAAGGCTTTAAACAAGGAAACAGCAGGTAAACCATATACCTGGCTTGATTTGTTACCATTAGCTTTGATGGTTATAAGGGCCCAACCTAATGGGCGTACTAAATTGACCCCATTCCAAATTCAGACAGGACGTCATTTCTTCCCGATGCAGACAGCAAGTACTGATAGCACAGCTCAGTACTGGCAAAAGCTACAACCTATGTTGAACCTGACAAGTGATATGATCCGAACAAATGTAGTATCACAGGCAGGAACTACTAATGATGTTTGTGCTTTTAAAGTAGGTGACCTAGTGCTACGAAAGAACTTTACACATAAAACATGGAAGGATCCTGTGTATGTAGGGCCTTTTGCTATCACGGCCCTTACTCAGACCGCTGCTTGTCTGGAAGGTCATACTTCTTGGATACACTTATCAGATATTCGACGAACTAATAATATTGAAATGGACAAAGAATAAACAAACATGTCCCGAAACATGATGGTATTGGGATGTTGTTGTTTGTTAATGGACAATGAACACATATGATAATAGACTTGTTGCAGCGGCCAAGATGTTGAATCTGACTGATTGTATCATATGTGCCCACATCCTTGTCCTTGCCAGCTATGATATATGGGACTACAATGATAAAATTGAGTGGGCACCATGACTGTGATTCCAATAATACCTGTGTAAGAGATGATGAAAACCTTCATTGGACAAATGAGACTATTTATAAGCAAGCCTTGCTTATGGACAAGTACCCACAGACATCATTTTGGTGTCTGATTAATAGTATGACAACTGAACACATTCCCCCGATAAAGTGCACTTACATGCAGAATGTTGTAACAACTGATTCAATGAATGTTATGCTTTTAATTTGTGTAATTTTTAATGCCATATTAACTAATGCAATTGGGCATTATCCTTATAATTGTTCTTATATGAAACATAAGAATGACAGTGTACTTCCCTTTGATGAAACTCACTGTCTGTATTCAAAAGAAATATAAATTTTGTACCCTAGTACAATTGAATCTGTTTAATGCAACATGTATTAGCATGTTTGCAAAGATGTGCCAGGATGCTTTTAAAATGATAATGGTAACTGAAATCAGGAATGAATAGAACGTTAATATGTCAGCAAAAATATTGAAAGATGTATAAAGATGATGAGAAGGCAGAGCTTGCAGGCACAGCATATCATAAATAACAAGGGGGAGGAGATTTAGAAGGGAGGTAAGGAAACAGACTGGAGCTGAAACAGATGTGTTGAGGCCTGGAATATCAGTCCTCAAAGGGAGGATGTTGAATAAAAGCATAAAAATGTTGAATAAAAGTATAAAATAATAGAAGTGGAAAGCTTCAAAGATCATGCAGAACAAGCTGTTTCAACACTAAACTAAATCTCCTGAGACATGAGGCCCACATCAGCCAAAGGCAGGCTCCAGAAAGTCTGTGGGATAATGGGAACCAGATGCAGCATATGTTCTGCTGTAGGATTTATGGTATGTTACAGCCTGCCTGCATACAGCCTGCAAGCACGTGATATCAGGAGAAGATTATAAGGAGAGGGAACAAAGAAGTAAGTAAGCATTTTTTGAATTTGTCTTTGTCTGTATATAGATCTCTCTCTCTGCATATAGCATTCTGATTTCTTTGCTTTACATTGCTTTGTTTTGATCATTCATTCTGGCTTGTATATTGCTTATCAAGAAATGCTTCCTGACTACCCCAATTGATGGTAATCAGAGTAAAATTTTTATATTAAATATGAACTTCGTCTAGTCTTTTCTTCACCTTCCTGTAAGATAAGACACAAACCATTCATAAACCTGTCCACCCATAACAACAATCGATCAATCGCATCAAGTACTCTAGAACCGTCCAAGACACAAAACAAAAACAAACATTCTGATTCATCCCCTTTCTTGGGTCCTGTTGAAGGGCTATTAGCTGATTGTTAAACAGAATTAAAATATTAGCCTTCCTTGCTAATACATAAAGAAAGAATACTTTTCTTATACAGGGATTGAATGAAAAGTAATTTATTCACCTCCATAACTTTTGTTTAAATGAAGATATTGTAATGAATAAAAAATAAAAATAATACTTGAAAAGGGAAGAGCTAGTTGTCTTGGTTCATGTGGTTATGAATGACATAGGAAAATGTGTTAAGGAGGTTCTGGAAGCCAAATTTAGGATCTTAATTAGAAAAAATTAAAATCCCGAATCTCCAGCATTTTGGTCCTGCATTCCAAGTGCAGGACCAAAGAGGCAGGCAGAATTCCAGAGCCTCCAAATGTGGATGAGACAATGGTGCAGGGATGAGAGATTTAATTTTGTTGGGAATTGAGCAACATTTTGGGAAGAGGAGCCTATTCCAAAAATATGGTCTCTGCCTAAACCAAAATGGAACCAGGTTGTTGGTGCTGTTTCAAAAGGCAATAGAGAAGCTATTAAATTTAGAATCTGGGGGAAAGCCAACAGTTACTTAGGAATTCATGGTTCGGAGTGAAGTGTCTCTGAAGGATACTATCAAAACAGGGAAGTTAGGACATCCTGATAGAGAGGTTACTACAGATGTCCCGTTCCGGGCCCTTACCTGTGCTCCCGCTGGGGGGAGCGATGGTCATCGGGGCTCGCGGGGTTCCGGGCAGCGGAGACGCGGCGCTGACGGAGCCAGCGCTGCCGCGGCTCAGGCCGAGGCCGGCGACCCGCTGGAACAAGCGCCGGCCTCAAAGAAGGAAGCACGCCGGCCAAGATGGCGGCGCCGGCGTCATCGTCTTCCTGGGCCGGAGCGGACCAACGAGGAAGCTCCGCCTACTCGCGCCGGATTGGCGCTTTAATGTTGAGACTCCGCCTGCAAGGCAGGCTGGCCAATCCAGGCGTTCCTTGCCTGCCAGGACCGGGGGGATTGGCTCCTCTCCCGGTGAAGGGATGGTTGGCGGGGGATTTAAACAACGAAACGGAAGAGGTCCAGTGCTTCCGTTTCGTTCATTCAGAAGCCGACACAGAGGACCCCGGAGTGTTCCCACTTCCTGCGGAGACTGTGTTCCTCTTCAGCTAGCCGTCCTGCTAGCCTCCCTGCGGAGACTGTGTTCCTCTTCAGCTAGCCGTCCTGCTAGCCTTCCTGCGGAGACTGTGTTCCTCTTCAGCTAGCCGTCCTGCTAGCCTTCCGCGGAGACTGTGTTCCTCTTCAGCTAGCCGTCCTCCTAGCCTCCCTGCGGAGACTGTGTTCCTCTTCAGCTAGCCGTCCTGCTAGCCTTCCTGCGGAGACTGTGTTCCTCTTCAGCTAGCCGTCCTGCTAGCCTCCCTGCGGAGACTGTGTTCCTCTTCAGCTAGCCGTCCTGCTAGCCTTCCTGCGGAGACTGTGTTCCTCTTCAGCTAGCCGTCCTGCTAGCCTCCCTGCGGAGACTGTGTTCCTCTTCAGCTAGCCGTCCTGCTAGCCTTCCTGCGGAGACTGTGTTCCTCCTCAGCTAGCCATCCTGCTAGCCCTTCTCCAGAAGTCGTAATCCCGGCTAGCCGTCCTGCTAGCCCTTCTTTAGAGACTGTAATCTCGCTAGCGGTCTGCTAGTCCATTTCCAGAGACTGTGCTACTTGCTGGCCGCCCTTGCCAGTCGTGCTTCTAAGACTGCATTCTGACTACCAGCCAGGTCAGCTGTCACCCCGCGGTTCCAGCAGTCCTGCTGACCGCCCACAGCTGGGGGCTCAACCCTCGGTGAACGGCGGTCGCCGCGGGTGAAGATTCGGGGTGCTCGGCTGTCCTCTTAGGCCTTGCGGGCCTTAGGGAATCTAAGGGCTCACCACTAGAACAAGACAGGAAACGGAAGCCATGAGCTCGCCGACGCAACCTGACCTACGGGACCTGGCCAAGGTACTTCAGCAGCAGCAGGAGCAGCTGAACGCCCTGTCTGGGGCGCTCCAGAATGTGTGTTCTCAACTTTCTACACTTCAGGTACAGAACCAGGCTGCTGCGGTCCAGGGGGCCGCAGCAGCTCCCCGGTTGGGAGGGTTCCGCACGGGACCTCGGTTCCCTGAACCAGCACATGATGGAACTCCCGGAGGTTGTCGGGGGTTCCTCAACCAATGCAACCTGGCCTTCCGGATGCAACCAGAGGCATTTGCTTCGGACCAAAGTAAAGTGGGCTACATCATGGGCCTTTGTGAAGGGAAGGCCCAGGCGTGGGTGGCTCCCCTAAACAAACAACAGGACCCCATCTTGGATGACTACAGTGAATTTCAGCGCCGGTTCCGGATGGTGTTCGACCTTCCTGGCAGACCATCCTCCGTAGCGTCGGAACTGCTGCGGATCCATCAGGGAGAGGGGACGGTGGCCGATTATGCCATTCGGTTTCGGACCCTAGCCACGGAGCTGCGTTGGAATCCGGAGTCCTTGATGGCCATCTTTATGGAGGGCTTACAAGAGCGGATCAAGGACGAACTGGCTGGACGGGAAGTTCTCGGACAGTTGGATGCCCTGATTTCGCTCTGTATACGAGTCGACACCCGGTTCCAGGAGCGGGCTAGAGCCCGGGCGGAGCGACAGAAGTGGGCGCGGGGAACGTCCCGGATGGGCAAAGGGCCATCCCCTCGCCATGGGAACCGGGACTCCAAGGAGGATGGGGAGGAGCCGATGGTAATGGGCCGCCAACGGCTGGCTCCCTCAGACAGGAAGAAACGCTTGTCCAATGGACTGTGCCTCTATTGTGGTGAGGCTGGACATTTCATCCGGACATGCCCCGTCCGGCCGGGAAACGCTTCCCCCAAGGCACCCTGAGGGGAGGGTTCTTGGGGCACTCTGCTCCCCTACCGGACTCCTTGATAACACTGCCAGTAATGTTACGGTGGCAAGAGGCCACGATCCAGACCCGGGCCCTGGTGGACTCTGGTTCCGGGGGTAACTTCATCGGGCTCGAACTGCTGCAGCAAATGGGCTGGCCTACGCTTCCACGCAGGCCGACGCTGCAAATAACCACCATCCAAGGAACTACTCTACCCCAACCGGTCACGGAGATCACCCCCGTGTTGGAATTGCAGGTGGGGGAGAATCACCGGGAGGAAGTCCAATTCCTGGTACTATCCCGGACCATTCACCCAGTGGTCCTAGGACTGCCGTGGCTGCGGTGTCACAGTCCGGTTATCGACTGGACCGGGGGAAGTATCCAGGCTTGGGGTTGCTCCTGTCAGGAAAGTTGTTGTAAGACCCGGACTGGCAGCTGCCCGGCATTAAATATAGGGCCCGGTGGGGGACGGGTAGAGCTGGACTCTCTACCAATGGATTATAGAGACTTCGCAGATGTGTTTAATCCAAAGGAAGCGGAGGTGCTACCGCCGCATCGGTCTTTCGACTGTGCCATTAATTTAAAGGCGGATACCATGCCACCTCGGGGCCGACTGTATACCCTGTCCCGAGGAGAGTCCAAGGTAATGCAAGAATACATCCGGGAGAACCTGCGGAAAGGGTTCATCCGGGCCTCCACGTCCCCAGCGGGGGCGGGATTCTTTTTTGTCACCAAGAAGGATGGATCCTTGAGGCCCTGTATTGACTATAGAGGGTTAAATGCCATCACAGTGAAGGATCGGTTCCCTCTGCCGCTCATTCCCGAGCTCTTTGAC
Organism: Microcaecilia unicolor; assembly: GCF_901765095.1. Taxonomy (NCBI): domain Eukaryota; kingdom Metazoa; phylum Chordata; class Amphibia; order Gymnophiona; family Siphonopidae; genus Microcaecilia; species Microcaecilia unicolor. Next base: position 54,795,792 of record NC_044031.1, on the reverse strand, counting down.
AGGCTACAAGGAGCACAGATGTTTACTAAGCTGGATTTGCGGGGAGCCTACAATTTAGTTCGAATCCGGTCCGGGGACGAATGGAAGACGGCTTTCAACACCCACGAGGGACATTTCGAATACCGGGTGATGCCATTCGACCTATGTAATGCCCCTGCGGTGTTTCAGCGACTTATCAACTATGTGCTCGAGGATTTGCTGAACTCCACGGTAATTGTATACCTGGATGACATCCTGGTTTATTCCAAAGACCCCGCTGAGCATACGGGCCACGTCCGTGCAGTGCTGCACCGGTTACGACAAGCCCGTCTATTCGCTAAACTTAGTAAGTGCGCCTTTCATCAGCGATCAATACCCTTTTTAGGACATATTTTGTTACCCGGGGGCTTACAGATGGAGCCGGACAAACTCCGGGCGATTCGAGAGTGGCCACAACCGCTGGGACTAAAGGCACTGCAACGTTTCCTGGGGTTCGCGAACTATTATCGCCAATTTATTCCTCAGTATTCCCAACTGACAGCTCCGCTGACGGCGCTCACCCGAAAGAACGCGAGGGTCCGGGATTGGCCGCCAGAGGCGCAAGCGGCTTTTCGTCAGGTAAAGGAGGCGTTCAATTCAGCGTCCATCCTGTTGGCGCCGGATCCCGAGAAACCCTTTATTGTAGAAGTGGACGCGTCCGCCCTGGGGGCTGGGGCAGTCATTTCACAAGTCAACCCCGAAGGCCGACGTCAACCTTGCTCATTCTTCTCACGGAAGTTCTCCCCTGCAGAACGGAATTATACGGTAGGGGATAGAGAACTCTTGGCCTTGAAATTAGCCCTGCAGGAGTGGAGGCACCTGCTGGAGGGAGCGGAGCACCGATTTACGGTAATCACTGACCACAAGAACCTCCTGTATCTTCAAGAGGCTCAGCGGTTAAATCCCCGACAGGCCCGATGGTCATTATTCTTTGCCCGGTTTCACTTTCAGTTAGTATTCCGGGCGGCTTCTCAGAATACCCCGGCGGACTCGCTCTCTCGAGCATTTGAAGTTCCTGAGGAAACCACGGAGATCCACCCCATGTTAGACCCAACATGTCTCAGTGCGGCTACAGGAGAGGTGGCGCTGACTAAGGAGTTAGTGCCGGCCGCCGACCGAGACAGAGTAATGCAATGGGGTCACTCATCTAGATGGGCCGGGCATTTCGGGTATCAGAAGACCCTCCGGTTCATTGCGAGACAGTATCACTGGCCACGGATGAGGCAAGATATTCTCCAATTTGTCACTTCGTGCCCTGTGTGTGCACGGACTAAGCCACTAGTGGGGGCCCCCGTGGGGGACCTACAACCACTGCCGGTACCGACCGCTCCTTGGACGGAATTATCCATGGATTTCATCACTGACCTTCCCCGCTCCCAGGGTCACACCGTGATTTGGGTCGTGGTAGACCATTTCTCTAAAATGGCTCATTTTATTCCATTACCGAGCCTTCCATCGGCGGCCTCTCTAGCACAATCCTTCATTCAGCACATTTTTCGGTTACATGGGCTGCCCAGTCGGATCGTCAGTGACCGAGGACCTCAATTCACCTCACGCTTCTGGAGAGCCTTGTGTACGGCTTTGGGGGTAGAGACTCACTTTTCGTCCGCCTACCACCCCCAAACCAACGGCATGGTCGAGAGGATTAACCAAACATTGAAAGGATTCTTGCGGGCATTTATCAACAAACGTCAAGATAACTGGGCCTCTCTACTTCCATGGGCTGAGGTTGCCTATAACCAAAGTGACCATTCATCCTCAGGACATTCTCCGTTCTTCTTGGTATACGGGCGACATCCTAGGCTTCCAGGGCCGTTCCCTTCTCCAGCTTTAACCCCCGGAGGGGACCAAACCCTAGCGGAGCTGCAGAAGGTTTGGGAAATGGCTCGGGAACAACTACAGAAGACCGCTGCCAAGAATAAAGTCTTTGCCGATCGCCACCGGCGACCCGCCCCAGTGCTCCAGCCGGGGCAGAAGGTATGGCTAAGTACAAAGTACCTGAGACTCCGGGTGCCCTCCCAGAGGCTGGGACCTCGGTACATTGGACCTTATGCTATCCAGGAACGAATTGGAACCGTGACATATCGGTTGCAGTTCCCGAGGACCCTACGCGTACACAACGCCTTCCACATCTCTTTACTGCAGAGGTTTCGTGGGTCCCGATGGCACCCTCACCAATCCGAGGATGAAGCTCTCGAGGTTAACCCAGATCCGGAGTATGAAGTAGAGGAGGTGCTGGATTCTAAGAAGCGACGGGGAAGGCTGTATTACTTATTATCTTGGAAGTATTTTGGTCCCGAAGATAACTCCTGGGAGCCCGCGGCGAATGTACATGCTCCAGAATTGGTCAAGGCCTTCCACGCCCGATATCCGTCCAAACCCGGGCCCAGGGAGAAGGGGGCATCCGGGGAGGATACTGTCCCGTTCCGGGCCCTTACCTGTGCTCCCGCTGGGGGGAGCGATGGTCATCGGGGCTCGCGGGGTTCCGGGCAGCGGAGACGCGGCGCCGACGTAGCCAGCGCTGCCGCGGCTCGGGCCGAGGCCAGCGACCCGCTGGAACAAGCGCCGGCCTCAAAGAAGGGAGCACGCCGGCCAAGATGGCGGCGCCGGCGTCATCGTCTTCCTGGGCCGGAGCGGACCAACGAGGAAGCTCCGCCTACTCGCGCCGGATTGGCGCTTTAATGTTGAGACTCCGCCTGCAAGGCAGGCTGGCCAATCCAGGCGTTCCTTGCCTGCCAGGACCGGGGGGATTGGCTCCTCTCCCGGTGAAGGGATGGTTGGCGGGGGATTTAATCAACGAAACGGAAGAGGTCCAGTGCTTCCGTTTCGTTCATTCAGAAGCCGACACAGAGGACCCCGGAGTGTTCCCACTTCCTGCGGAGACTGTGTTCCTCTTCAGCTAGCCGTCCTGCTAGCCTCCCTGCGGAGACTGTGTTCCTCTTCAGCTAGCCGTTCTGCTAGCCTCCCTGCGGAGACTGTGTTCCTCTTCAGCTAGCCGTCCTGCTAGCCTTCCTGCGGAGACTGTGTTCCTCTTCAGCTAGCCGTCCTGCTAGCCTTCCTGCGGAGACTGTGTTCCTCTTCAGCTAGCCGTCCTGCTAGCCTTCCGCGGAGACTGTGTTCCTCTTCAGCTAGCCGTCCTGCTAGCCTCCCTGCGGAGACTTTGTTCCTCTTCAGCTAGCCGTCCTGCTAGCCTTCCTGCGGAGACTGTGTTCCTCTTCAGCTAGCCGTCCTGCTAGCCTCCCTGCGGAGACTGTGTTCCTCTTCAGCTAGCCGTCCTGCTAGCCTTCCGCGGAGACTGTGTTCCTCTTCAGCTAGCCGTCCTGCTAGCCTTCCTGCGGAGACTGTGTTCCTCTTCAGCTAGCCGTCCTGCTAGCCTCCCTGCGGAGACTGTGTTCCTCTTCAGCTAGCCGTCCTGCTAGCCTTCCTGTGGAGACTGTGTTCCTCTTCAGCTAGCCGTCCTGCTAGCCTCCCTGCGGAGACTGTGTTCCTCTTCAGCTAGCCGTCCTGCTAGCCTTCCTGTGGAGACTGTGTTCCTCTTCAGCTAGCCGTCCTGCTAGCCTTCCGCGGAGACTGTGTTCCTCTTCAGCTAGCCGTCCTGCTAGCCTCCCTGCGGAGACTGTGTTCCTCTTCAGCTAGCCGTCCTGCTAGCCTTCCTGCGGAGACTGTGTTCCTCCTCAGCTAGCCATCCTGCTAGCCCTTCTCCAGAAGTCGTAATCCCGGCTAGCCGTCCTGCTAGCCCTTCTTTAGAGACTGTAATCTCGCTAGCGGTCTGCTAGTCCATTTCCAGAGACTGTGCTACTTGCTGGCCGCCCTTGCCAGTCGTGCTTCTAAGACTGCATTCTGACTACCAGCCAGGTCAGCTGTCACCCCGCGGTTCCAGCAGTCCTGCTGACCGCCCGCAGCTGGGGGCTCAACCCTCGGTGAACGGCGGTCGCCGCGGGTGAAGATTCGGGGTGCTCGGCTGTCCTCTTAGGCCTTGCGGGCCTTAGGGAATCTAAGGGCTCACCACTAGAACAAGACAACAGAGGTAAAATTAATTCAGGAGCCTTTAAGAGGAGAGCAAAGATTAAAAAGTATCCCTGTCAGCTGCTAAGCAGCTTGTAGATATAAAGAAAAAGTACACTTTTGAAATGTCTGTATATAAATGTATTAGGTGGGAGAATTTAGAGTACGTAGCACTAAATGGAAAGGTAGATGATACAGGCATCTCAGAGACCTGGTGGAAGGAGGATAACCAATGGGACACTATCAGGCTCATTTTCAAAAGAGAAAAACGTCCAAAAAGTGACATGTCTGCATTTGGATGTTTTTCTCACAAAAAGGTCCAAATCAGTATTTTTGAAACCTCTTTTTAGACGTTGTTCTCTGAAGTCCATCAGAAGTGCGTCTAAATTGCAAGGGAGTGTGCCAGGGGCTTGGGCGTTCCTTAGACTTAGATGTTTTTCAGCCATAATGGAACAAAACAAAAAACATCCAGGACTAAAACTTAGACATTTTGAGCTAGACCTGTTTTTATAACAAATAGCTGCAGTGGGAATTGAACCCACTACCCCAGGATCAAAGTCCACTGCACTAACCACTAGGCTACTCCTCCACTCTACACAAAAAGGGGCCCCAAATGACTAGATGATCACTGGAGGGAATCAGGGATCACCGCCCCTTACTCCCCCAGTGGTCACTAACCCCCTCCCACCTCCTAAAAATGTGATTAAAATATTACTTGCCAGCCTCAGATGTTATACTCAGGTCCATTAAAATAGCATGCAGGTCCCTGGAGTAATCTAGTAGTAGTGCAGTATACTGCAGACAGGTGGACCCAGGCTTCTACCTCCCCCTACCTGTTACACTTGTGGAGGAAACTGTGAGTCCTCCAAACCCCACCAGAAACCCACTGTACCCACATATTGGTGCTCCCTTCACCTGTAAGGGCTATGGTAGTGGTGCACAGTTGGGGGTAGTGGGTTTTGGGTGGGTTTTGAGGGGCTCAGCAGACAAGATAAGGGAGCAATGGTGAGATGTGTACCTGGGAGCACTTTATAAAGTCCACTGCAGTGCCCCCAAGGATGCCCTATTGCTTTCCTGGGGTGTCACTTTTCCACTATTTTACCTGATGCCAAGCTTTCTATTTTTTTTTTTTTATAACATCTGAGCCTTGTGTCCATTGTTTATCAGTAGATTTGGACTTTGAATTCAGATCTATAGATAAATAGGAGGTCTCATTACATATATCTAAATACCAGAGTGCTATTTTTCCATACTTCATAGCAAGAGTCTACATTCCCTAATTATCTGTCCCAGTGCAACTGAAGCTTTTACCTCCTCAGTGCATGTAAATGGTTTCATCCCTGTGTGGATTCTCTGATGCCGTGTGAGGCTTTCTTTCCAACCAAAGCTTTTACCACACTCAGAACATGTAAATGGTTTTACTCCTGTGTGTATTCCCCGGGTGCATTGTGAGATTTACCTTCTGACCAAAGCTTTTACCACACTCTGTACAGGCAAATGGTTTCTCTCCTGTGTGGCCTGTCTGATGCACTTTGAGATTTACATTACATCCAAAGCTTTTACCACACTTGATGATTTCAATTACCCTAATATTGACTGGATCAATGTCACATCAGGAAATGCTAGGGAGGTGAAGTTCTGGATGAAATTAAATGACTGCTTCATGGAGCAGTTGGTTCAGGAACGAATACGAGGGGGATCTATTTTAGATCTGTTCCTTACTAGAATGCAGGATGCGATGCAAGTGGTAACAATGTTGGGGCCACTTGGCAATAGTGATCATAACATGATCAAATAAGGAAATCTATTGCAACAGCATTTAACTTCCGAAAGGGCAACCATGGTAAAAGGAGCAGCTACAAAGGTTAAGAATTTAAATCGGGCATGAACATTATTTAAAAATACAATCTTGGAAGCTCAGACCAGTGCTACGTACTAAGAAAAGATGGTAGGAAAGTGAAACAATTGCCAGCATGGTTAAATGGTGAGATGAAAGAGACTATTAGAGCCAAAAGAACATCTTTCAAAAAATGGAAAAAGGATCCAAATGAAGTAAACGAGAAACAGCGTAACCACTGGCAAGTTAGGTACAAGGCATCGATAAAGAAGGATAAAAGTGAATTTGAAAAGAAGTTTGATGTAGTCAAAAACTCACAGCAAAAACTTTTTCAGTTCCATTAGAAGCAAAAAGTCTGCACAGGAGTCAGTTGTACCATTAGATCGTCAAGGATTTAAAGGAGTGCTCAGGAAGGCCAAGGCTATATTGGAGAAACTAAATGAATTTTTTGTGTCGGTCTTTACTGAGGAGGATGTAAGGGAGCTACATGTGCCAGAAATGGCATTTAAGGGAGGTGTTATGGAGGAACTGAAAGAAATCTCAGTGAACCTGGAAGTTGTAATAAGCCAAATTGACAAATTAAGGAATGACAAATCACCTGGACCAGATGGTATACTCCCCAGGGTACTGAAAGAACTCAAAAATAAATTGCAAATCTACTATTGGTAATCTGTAACCTATTCATTAAAATTGTCCACGGTACCTGAGGATTGGAAGGTGGCCAATATAACACCAATTTTTTTTAAAGGTTTCAGAGGTGATCCAGGACACATGCAAAATGGTGCACATTGGGAAGAATAACCCAAATTATAGCTACATGATGCTAGGTTCAACATTAGGAGTCAACACTAAGAAAAAGGATTTAGGTGTCATTGTGGCTTAATATATTGAAATCTGCTCAGTGTGTGGCAGCTGCCAAATAAATCAAACATAATGTTGGGACTTATTAGGAAAGGAACAAAGAATAAAACAGACAAAATCATAATGCCTTTGTATTGTTCCATGGTGAGTATCATGTGCAGTTCTGGTCACCATTAGGGCTGCATTGAATATTCATATTTGATTTGATTCAGCCCTGAATAGTGCCCCAATTACACTATTCGTATTTGGCCGAATAATGATTTAAATTCAACTACAAATAATCCAGGGCTCTACTGTGCTAAATCCTACTGAAATAAACACTTGATCTCTGATTTTCACGTTGCTGCTTTTATTTTTTTTGTTATGTTAAACCTCAATGCCCATTATTCGTATTCAGTCAAATAATATTTTTCATTATTTGTATTCGGCTGAATAGTAAAATATGCTATTCGATACAACTCTAGGTACCACATCTCAAAAAAAAAAAGATATAGTGAGACTGAAAAAGGTACAAAGAAGGGTGACCAAAATGATTACAGGGATGGAATGGCTCCTATATGAGGAAAAGCTAAAAAGGTTAGGGCCCCTTCAGCTTGGAGAAGAGACTACTAAGGGGAGATATGAATAAAGGTCTATAAAATCCTGATTGGAGTGGAATGGGTAAGCACGAATCGATGTTTACTCTATCAAAAAGTAGAAAGATCAGGGGATACTCTATGAAGCTACATAATAGTACATTTAAAATAGGAGAAAATATGTTTTTTACTCAACATACATTTAAGCTCTGGAACTCATTGCTGGAGCAAGTGGTAAAAGCAGTTAAGGCAGAGTTTCCCAAACTGTGCACCGCGGTACCCTGATGCGCCGCAGCAACCTCTCTGGGGTGCCATGGCAAATCCCGACCTCCCGCTCGAACTATTACTGCACACAGCAGCACAGAAATGGCAGGCAAAAAAAGTGCAGGACTGCGGCTGTCCTCAAGCATGTGCTGTCAGTTCTCTACCCCTGGAACTGGAAGTTGACGTCAGTGGAAGCAGAGGACCAACAGCACATGCCTGAAGGCTGCTGCGGCCCCGCACTTTTTTTTTTTTTGTCGTGGCCAATGGGGATAGGGAGTAGATGGCATTCGGGACTCAGAGGTGACTGCTAAGGAGGTTGGATGAAAACAGGAGACGGGATGAAGTCAAAAAATTGAAGCCAATAGGGAATGTTTCCATTCCCACTCAAAAAAAAAAAAAAAAAAAAAAGCAAACCTATAAGCTGCTGCATCCGAGTTGTCATTCTTTATTGTTGGTAGCATTTTTTTATTTAATCTCACATATATTTTTTAAACATGCTGGAGCATATAGATGTACAAAGAGGAAGTATAATAATGGAATAACTTTTCATAGGTAGAATAGTAATTTGTTATAAATCATAATCAGTGTGTTATTTGGACGGGATGGTTATAGGGACATCCTAGCATTGATATATTTGTGCAGATAAAAAGATGGAGACCTGTGTGCTTGGGGGGGGGGGGGCAGAGGTTGGGGGTGCCGCGAAAAGTTGCTCAGACACGAAGGGTGCCGTTTACTGAAAAAGCTTGGGAACCACTGAGTTAAGGTAACATATAGAGGGGCATTGTCGAAAGAAACGGCTAAGTTGGAATTTGGACGTCTTTGTAAAATGTCCAAATTTGGAGGCGGGGAGAAGGTCATTTTTAAAAAAAGATGGATGTCCATCTATGTGTTCAAAAATACCTTGGACGTCCTTGGATTTGGACATCTTTGATTTTCGGCCATTTTCGAAACTAAGGACGTCCAAGTCTAAAACCTTCAAATTCATGCCATTTGGACGTGGGAGGAGCCAGCATTTTTAGTACACTGGTCCCCCTGACATGCCAGGACAGCAATCAGGCACCCTAGGAGGCACTGCAGTGGACTTCATAAAATGCTCCCAGGTACACAGCTCCCTCACCTTGTGTGTTGAGCCCCCCAAACCCCCCAAAACCCACTACCCCCAAATATATTCCACTACCATAGCTCTTACAGGTGAAGGGGGCACCTATATATGGGTACAGAGGGTTACTGGTAGGTTTTAGAGGGCTCGCTGTTTCTTCCACACATGTAACAGGTAGGGGGGGGGGAGTATGTGCCTGGGTCCACCTGTCTGACGTGCACTGCACCTACTACGAAACTAGTCATGGACCTGAGTATGACATCTGAGGCTGGCAAGTAATATTTTTAATCATGTTTTTTGAGGGTGGGAGGGGATTAGTGACCACTGGGGGAGTAAGGGGAGGTCATCCCTCCAGTGGTCATCTGGTCATTTCGGGCACCTTTTTGTGCCTTATTCTTAATAACAAGAGGTCTGGGTGAAAACGTCCAAGTTTCAGTCCTGAACATCTTTGCTTTGTTCCATTATGGCTCAAAGATGTCCAAGTCTTAGGAATGCCCAAGTCCCGCCTCAAACACGCCTCCGATACACCCCCTTGAGATTTGGACGTCCTTGCAATGGACTTCTGAGAAAGACGTCCAAAATCAGGTTTCGATTATACCGATTTGAACGTCTCTGTGAGATGGATGTCCAAGTGCCAGTTTATGTCACTTTTTGGACGTCCATCTCTTTCGAAAATGAGCTTGATAGTAACATAGTAGGTGATGAAGATAAAGATCTGTTTGGTTCATCCAGTCTGCCTAAACGAGATAAACTCATAAGATATGATGCGATACTAAATATGCATATTTGATCTTGATTTGTCCTGGCCATTTTCAGGACGCAGACTGTAGAAGTCTGCCCGGCACTGGCCTTGTTCTCCAATTACTTGAAGTTGTAATCAAAGCCCCACTCCAGCCCATCCAAATCTGTCAAGCCATAATCGCTTTGCTTCCCAAGTACTGGAGTTCCCATCTAAACACCACTGTTTGTTTGGTTCCGTTCTCTTTCCATACAGGCTTCCTTTATGTTGATCCCATGTATTTTTGAATTCTATTACTGTTTTCATTACCACCACCTCCCACAGGAGGGCATTCCAGGTATTGGCCCCTCTTCAACCTCACTTCATGTCCTTTTCTTCTACTGCCTTAGTTGAATGCCACGGGGAAAGCCACTGGTTATCCCTGAGTTTAAGTAGCATAGAATTGTGCTACGTGGTACTCGTGATCTGGACTGGCCACTGTTGAAAACAGGATATTGGACTAGATGGACCCTTGGTCTAACCCAGTACGACATGCTCTTAGGTTCTTAATCCAGCTCTCTGCGTTCTGTAGTAAAAGTTTCAATATTGTATAATCTAGATGTTAATTCCTCCATAGTGCACATATTCCAACCAGAATAATTTTGAACAAGAGACTTGCACATAACTGAAATTCATGTGCATCCAACTGAAACCAAAGCCATTGAAGAATCCAATAAGGGTAAAAAAAAGTGTGCCCTAGTCTAAAATGCACATATAATATTTCTCCTGGGGGAATTCTGTACAAAATATTAGAAAATTCTGCAAAATTCTGTATTGATTATTTAGTGTATGAGTAGTTTACACAGAATTTCCCCATCCTATGGCCTGAAATTCACTACGCAGGCTTCAGCCTCCCCGTTTCATCTTTCACTCCAACTGCAATTCTTTCTCTTTCCAACTCTCACCAGACCCCTAATTATGTCTGCCCCAAGGTCTTTTTCCGCATGCAATATTCCCCACCTCTCATTCTCTCCCCCTTCACCAGAACACACCCTACCTATATAAGAACATAAGCGTTGCCATACTGGGACAGACCGAAGGTCCATCAAGCCCAGCATCCTGTTTCCAACATTGGTCAATCCAGGCTACAAGAACCTGGCAAGATCCTAAAACAGTACAATAGATGTTATGCTGTGTATCGTAGAAATCAGCAGTGGAATTTACCTAAGACCATATTAATAATGCCTTATGGACTTTTCTTTTAGGAAGTCAGCCAAACCTTTTTTAAACCCTGCTAAGCTAACTGCTTTTACCACATTCTCTGGTAACAAATTCCAGATTTTAGTTACACATTGAGTGAAGAAATCTTTTCTCTGATTTGTTTTAAATGTACTATTTGTAGCTTCATTGCATGCCCCCTAGTCCTAGTATTTTTGGAAAGAGTAAAAAAGCAATTCACAGCTACCCGTTCCACTCCACTCATTATTTTATAGACCTTTATCATATCTCCCTTCAGTCATCTTTTCTCCAAGCTGAAGAATCCTAGCTGCTTTAGCCTTTCCTCATAGGGAAGTCATCTCATCCCCTTTACCATTTTCGTCGCCCTTCTCTGTACCTTTTCTAATTCCACTATATTTTTTGAGATGCAGTGACCAGAATTACACACAATATTCGAGGTGCGGTCGCACCATGGAATGATACAAAGGCATTATATGTCCTCATTTTTGTTTTCCATTTCTTTCCTAATAATACCTAACATTCTACTTGCTTTCTTAGCCACCACCACGTATCATCCACAATAGAACACTGCCTCCCATCCCGTGACTTTCCAGTTTCCTCTGGAGCCTTTCATGAGGTGCTTTGTCAAATGTCTTTTGAAAATCCAGATACACAGTATCAACTGGCTCACCTTTATCCCCAAAGTTCTAGTAGAATACCTCACTTCTGTCAGACATGCAGAATATAAGGAAACCCTCACCTAATAGAGTTGGCAACCGGTTCCAGATTTTCAAAATGGCTTGATCTAGTCCTGGGTTTACTCCATGGTAGTTCTCATTTCTGCCGCGCAACTTAAAAACGATCTATGAACTAACAAACTTCCGCAAACTACTGAAGACCCATCTCTTTGACAAGGCATACCACAAAGATCAGCAAATGTGAACTCCTACACATATATCCAGAACTGCCTTACGATTTTTGCTTGTTATATTACTATCATGCTTTATCATTATCATTGGGTGGCGGAGCAGGTGGGGGAAGAGAGGTTGGTGGTTGGGAGGCGAGGATAGTGGAGGGCAGACTTATACGGTCCGTGCCAGAGCCGGTGATGGGAGGCGGGACTGGTGGTTGGGAGGTGGGAAATACTGCTGGGCAGACTTGTACGGTCTGTGCCCTGAAAAAGGCAAGTACAAATCAAGGTAAGGTATACACATATGAGTTTATCTTGTTGGGCAGACTGGATGGACCGAGCAGGTCTTTTTCTGCCGTCATCTACTATGTTACTATGTTACTATGAGGGGCATAATTGAACAAAAACGTCTATCTCCATGGGCGTTTATCTCCGAGAACGGGTCCGTGAAGGGGCGGACCGAACCGTATTTTCAAAAAAAATAGGCGTCCATGTTTTATTCGACAATTTGTGAGCTGGACGTTTTTGTTTTTCAGTGATAATGGAAAATGAAAGCGCCCAGCTCAAAAACGAATAAATCCAAGGCATTTGTTCGTGGGAGGGGCCAGGAGTCGTAGTGCACTGGTCCCCCTCACATGCCAGGACACCAACTGGGCACCCTAGGGGGCACTTTTACAAAAACAAAAAAAAAGGTAAAAGAGCTCCCAGGTGCATAGCACCCTTCCCTTGGGTGTTGAGCCCCCCAAATGCCCCTCAAAACCCACCGCCCACAAGTCTACACCATTACTATAGCCCTAAGGGGTGAAGGGGGGCACCTACATGTGGGTACAGTGGGTTTGGGGGGCGCTTTGGAGGGCTCCCATTTACCAGCACAAGTGTAACATGTGGGGGGGGGGGGGTGGGCCTGGGTCCACCTGCCTGAAGTCCACTGCACCCCCTAATAACTGCTCCAGTGACCTGCATACTGCTGCCAGGGAGGTGGGTATGACATTTGAGGGTGAAAATAAAAAGTTGTGAAATGGCATATTTTGTGGTGGGAGGGGGTTTGTGACCACTGGGGGAGTCAGGGGAGGTCATCCCCGATTCCATCCAGTGGTCATCTGGTCATTTAGGGCACTTTTTGGGGCCTTATTCGTGGAAAAACAGGGTCCAGGAAAAGTGCCCTAAATTCTCGCTAAAAACGCATATTTTTCTTCCATTATCGGCGAAAGGCACCCATCTCTGATCGCCCGATAACCACGCCCCAGTTCCGCCTTCACCACGCCTTCGACACGTCCCCATCAACTTTGTCCGCATCCGCGATGGAGTGCAGTTGAAAACGTCCAAATTCCGCTTTCGATTATACTGCTTTATTCATTTTTGTGAGATAAACGTCTATCTCCCGATTTGGGTCGCAATATAGACGTTTTTCTTTTTCAATTATAAGCTGGTATGTCACCTAAGATCTTTTTGCAATACTAAATGTCTATTTTCTTATATATTTCCACTATTCATGATGTATTGTAAGCCACATTGAGCCTGCAAAGAGGTGGGAAAATGTGGGATACAAATGCAATAAATAAATAAGGCAAAACTAGAAATTCACACATGCAAGGAGGTAAGCCCAGTGTTAGGTCAACCTGAAAATTTGGAGCCATTTGGCAACCCTGTCACCAAATAAATAATGAACCACAAATTAGAAATACAAACTGCAAGAATATAATGCAACACTGGAAAAAAATGGAACAAAAATGTATTTCTTTCTATAGTATGTAGAATTCAAAGACATATATACATTTTAAAATGAAATGGTTTTTTTTTAACCTTGTCTGGTCATTTTTAATTTTCTAAATTACATTGGTTATGGTCTTTATTTCTGCTTTTCTTTCCATTTTCTGTATCCTCTCTCTCTCTCTCTCCTGTTTCATTTCCTCTTACATCTCTATCATACTTTCAATTTTCATGTCTCTAGTCTTATCTCCTCCCCAATCCTTCTCTCTACTCACTCCCTTCCCAGCCCACATTTACTTTCTTCTGTCATTTCCTCACCAGTTCAAGCTCCTTCCATATTGCTCACCCTCTTCCCTTGCTCTGATTCTTTTCGTCTACAGATCTTCATGGTGTATTCACCAGCAGTGAATGCACAACGTGTTTTCAATAGCATCCTCTGTATCCTCTCTTCTGTTTCATTTCTCCAGCATGAGTCTTTTTCCTTTCCATATCACCACTTGATCCTATCTTCCAGAACCTCTCTCTTTCTTCCCCCCCCCCCCAATAAAATTACCAGATGGCTCCTGGTCATTAGAGACAGGCTCTGCCAGTTGTGGAAGCAAAACCAAGACAGGCTCAGTTTGACCATGATGACCTAGAGCCTTCTGGTTACCTCACCCCACTAACCCATGTACAGTATTTTTCACCCTGCCCTCCCACCACTCCATGTATGTCTCCTCTCTCTATTCTCCCATTAGCCTATGACATTTTTCTCTCTGCCATAGTATGTGCTATAAGGCTTTGTGCCCCCGCTCAATAATCTTATGTAGGTCCTCCTCCTCCTTGTCCCTCTATGTAAAATTTCCTCTTCTTGTTTCCTCCTGCCCAATGAAGGGTATCGCTCTTGCTGTCCCCCTGCAATTCATGTAGGTCCCTCTTCAGGCTTCCATGTAGGTCTTCGTCTCCCTGCCAGTCACTTCCCCTAATCACTGCTTAAAGAGAAAGTATCTTCCCTTTAAACTGTATTTAAATTTTTGATGGTGCTAGGGGTTGGGACTGATGATGATGGTGAGGTTGATGGTAATGGTTGGGAATGTAGGTGGTATTTTAATGGTACTAGGTGTTCCCCAATGACCTTATCCAAGAATTTGTTTCAGCAGCTTAGCCCCCATGGCCAGTAGAATGGTGTCTTCAATCCGTATCTCTCCCCCTCCCTCGCCACTTCTTCCTTTCCTCCTGGTATTGTCAGCATGCCAGTTTTTCTGCTGTGGGGGATCAGTCTCATGATGTGAGCTGTGAGACCCCATAAACTCATGAGAATAGCCTTACACTGTCCTTTTCTAGTTTGTCATTGCCCTTATACAAAACATATTTATTGGATAAGCACTATGCCATGCCAACTGCACATATATTGGAGACCCATTGTATACAAATCGACCTGAAGCAAAGGAACCTGATAGGCTATTAAACATTCTTCTTCCTCCTTGCCATGGGGCTATGCCATCATTGGTAGAGACAGCGATAGGAATGGAAATTTTAAGATATCTGCCCACTGCTATTTTGCCATCTGTTTGCATAATGAAAGTGTTGGCCCTAGTGCTCGATCCGGAAGATTAGCTGTATACTGTAGGAAGTTCATCAGTTAATCATCCAGTTGGATGATTCCATCCATGTGACTATTTCAAGTGCTTTAATTATTGATTGGGTGTTTTGTTTCACTGTTGAGATACAGTGAGATGAGATGGTTGTTCATTTTCACAATTTCATTTTTTTTTTGTTACATTTGTACCCCATGCTTTCCCACTCATGGCAGGCTCAATGCGGCAGGCAATGGAGGGTTAAGTGACTTGCCCAGAGTCACAAGGAGCTGCCTGTGGTGGGAATCAAACTCAGTTCCTCAGTTCCCCAGGACCAAAGTCCACCACCCTATCCGCTAGGCCTCTCCTCCACTTCCCTTGACATAGGCAAAGATGTTGCTGAAATGCAGCAGCATCAGGATTGTTTTCTTTAGTTCTTTATGGGGGGGGGGAGGAGGGGTCTTATTTCAGTTTTTAGTTGGTAATTGAATTGATTGTGTTATGCCAGTTCTTGCAGTATGGGGCAGCGGCCATCTACTAGCCTGCTGGATCGTAAATGCCTGGCTGGGCAAGATGAAATGTTGTTATGCTTTGATGATAGTCTACTCCCATAAAACTGATATGTGAGATACTGTCAGTAGTGTTTAAACAATTAAACAGAGTGCAGTTATAACAATACCAATATTCAAAAGACTCAAGTTAAACTTTAATAATATGACTAAATGAAGTAGTAGGTATTCTTGCGTCTATGGAGTGTTACAACATCTCCTTTCCCTGCAGTATAATAAAAAAAAAAAAAGTAGGGTATTTAACCTTTTCTAATTTTTGTTATAAAAACCATAATGTGTTAGCCCCTCCCCAGGCCTCTCAAGTTCCTGTGGTGCATGTGAGTTATGGAAATCAACTGACCTGTGGGATAAATATGGTATTCTCTGATCAACCATTGTGTCTCCCTGATTCATCCTCTGTGTCCAAGGCCCGATTTTCTGCTTGTTGTCTGATCCAGGCTGCTTGTGACTGCATGGGAGTCAACTGTCTCCCTAATATAATGGAAGGTCAATTAAGGAAAGCAATGACTGGCGTCTCCCTTTTCATGATGGGAGGGGTAGGAGGAATGACATGGAAAGGCAGAGTGTTTTTGCAATTAATCCCATTGTCAGCCTGGAAATGAGAGGGGTTGGTAGAGAAAAGGCCTGTCCAACCCTGAAGAGACTGCTTGAGAGGTTTTCCTTTGATGAATGGGCTTCCTCTCAGCATGTAGGGGCCCCAAGCGGGACAAATCAACAGGCAAGGCGGGAAGCAGGCAAATACATAAACAAAAGGGGGGACGGGATAGAAAAGGAGATACAAGAGGCAATGTTGGGATTTATTTGCAGGCAACTGACTGATGCTAATACATATCTCACTGTCATTGACTCTGGGAGAAGTGAGGTGTGGGAGTCAGCTAGTAATTAAGACAACAGAATAACAGCACCCATGAGAGATTATATACTGCACATATTTATCTATCCTTTCAGCTGCTACGCCATATATGTTGAACTGTTAGCTTTGTATCCTATGAATTGGATAATAGTGGTAATAACCAGAAAGATGTTGTGTCCTTAATTAGGTAGCACACATTGCTGCAAGAGTGATGAGAATCTCAGGAGTCGGGCTTCAATCTCTACATTAACCCGTCTCCCTGTTACTGTGTGCTTCCACTGCTTGTACCATTCAAGAATAATGCCTGCAACCTTTGACAACATATATTACTTTTGGGGATTGATTTTCCAAATATCTGCACTGGGCCAAAGTCTACAGGTCCTTTCAACCTGCAAACATTGCATCAGTTTTCAAAGCGAAGGCATGCACATACCTTCTTTTCATGTTGGAACTGTCATCGGTACAAAGTACAGATGATCACTGGCGCTAGCTTTTTCTGCAGGTACTTTTTTCTTGGAAAGTATCATATGTAAAGTTGAAAATGCAGTCCATGTGTGTTCTTTTCCTCCCCTGACTTAAATTTGCACCAAGGAACACCTCCTCTTAATGGCGTTAAAGAGGGATGTATGATGTGAAACAATGTGTGGTTTTATAGCAGCATTGTACTTTTCAGACAAAAGATTAATGCAGGTAAAATATTATTTACACACAGAAATCACTTTAAAAATTATCCTAAGGTATAAAGTGTATTCTGTAGTAGACTGACAAATGTACTAAAGAAGGCTTTAAACTATAGATGAGAAAAATCTCAAAGTCATTAACAATTCTCAGTAATGTAAGATATCTAATACTTTTATTGAAATGGGGAAAAAAGTGCAATGTCTGGAGAGCTTGGTATACTAATGCCTGTAGTATGGAAAATACATTTCTAGATCTAGAGGCGGTAATGGTGGAAGCCAACTTAAATTTAGTGTCGATCATGGAGACGTGGTTCAGAGAACCATAACTGGGATTTAGTTATACTTGGCTATAATCTATTCATGAAAGACAGGGCAGGAAAAAAGGGCGGTGGAGTGGCATTGTGGCATTATACGTTAGGAATAATATTAAACTGACAGAATTGCAGGACATATGGGGTAAGGAAGAAGTATTGTGGGTTAATCTGGAAAAGAAGGAATGGAAAAAGTATTTACATTGGTGTGATTATACAGGCCTCCCTCACAATCAAAAGAAATGGACAGAGATTTAATTGAAGACAGTCACAAGATAGCTATGAAAGGTGAAGTACTACTGATAAGTGATTTTAATATGCCAGATGTTTATTGGGGTGTCCCTGCTGCTGGGTCATCTAGAATCAAGAAGATCTTGGGTTCTCTACAGGAAGAATTGTTCCAGCAGTTGGTAATGGAACCCAAGCAGAACGAAGCTATTCTGGATCTGGTTCTTATAAACAGGGAGTGTTTCTGATGTTAAGGTGGGTGAGCATTTGGCATCTAGCGATCGCCGGATGGTATGGTTCAATATTAGAACACATGAGGAGAGGGCTTATTCAAGATTGAAGGTTCTAGACTTCAAAAGATGCCAAGATGGGGGAATATCTCAAGGAAGAATTAGTTGGATGGGAACATATGAAGGAAGTAGAACAGCAGTGAGCAAAACTGAAAGGAGCTCTTTTAAAGGCGAGAAACCTTCATGTTAGAAGTATGTAAAAGTAAGAGGAAAAGACAGTCACTTTGGTTCTCAAATGTAGCAGCTGAAAAGGTAAAAGAGAAAAAGGTTAGCCTTCATAAGTTATAAGACAACGCAGAAAGAGGAAGACGGACAGGAAGAAAAGCTAAGAAAAGCTGGAAAAGCTGTCAGGAAAGCAAAGATACAAATGGAAGAAAAGATAGCCAGTACAGTAAAACCGGGGGACAAGACATTATTTAGATATATAAGTGATAGAAGAAAGTGCCAAAATGGCATAGTGAGGCTGAAGTGTGAAAGGGAGGAATATGTAGAAGCTGATAATGATAAAGCTGAACTGCTTAACAATTATTTCTGTTCTGTGTTCATGGATGAAAGGTCAAAGGTTGGACCACAAAAAACAAATGCTAATGGGAATGGATGATCGGTAGACCAGGACCGATTCTCAGACTGTGTTTATTAGGAGCTAGCTAAACTAAAATTAGATAAAGCGATGGGGCCTGATGGGTTACATCAGAGGTTACTCAAAGAACTCAGGGAAGTTTTGGTGCCTCCATTGTCTGACCTCTTCAATGCTTCCTTAGAATCTGGAGTGGTCCTGGAGGACTGGAGAAGGGCAGATGTGGTCCCTCTGCACAAGAGTGGAAGTAAAGATCAGGTTGAGAATTGCAGACCTGTTCGTCTGACCTTGGTTTTGAGTAAACTTGCCCTTTCCTCTCTGAGCACACCACCCGAACTCTCGTCCACTCTCTCATTACCTCTCGTCTTGACTACTGCAACCTACTCCTCGCTGGCCTCCCACTTAGCCATCTATCCCCCCTTCAGTCCGTTCAGAACTTGGCTGCACGTCTTATCTTCCGCCTGGACCGATATACTCATATCACCCCTCTCCTCAAGTCACTTCACTGGCTTCCGATCAGGTACCGCATACAGTTCAAGCTTCTCCTACTAACCTACAAATGCACTCGATCTGCAGCCCCTCCTTACCTCTCTACCCTCATCTCCCCTTACGTTCCTACCCATAACCTCTGCTCTCAAGACAAATCCCTCCTCTCAGTACCCTTCTCCACCACCGCCAACTCCAGGCTCCGCCCTTTCTGCCTCGCCTCACCCTCTGCTTGGAATAAACTCCCTGAGCCCATATGCCAGCCCCCTCCCTGCCCATCTTCAAATCCTTGCTCAAAGCCCACCTCTTCAATGTCGCCTTTGGCACCTAACCACTACACCTCTATTCAGGAAATCTTGACTGCCCCAACTTGACATTTCGTCCTTTAGATTGTAAGCTCCTTCGAGCAGGGACTGTCCTTTTTTGTTAAACTGTACAGCACTGCGTAACCCTAGTAGCGCTCTAGAAATGTTAAGTAGTAGTAGTAGTAGTAGTAGTAGTAAACTAATGGAAATGCTTCTAAAGCAGAGGATTATAAGGTTGTAAGCTCTTTGAGCAGGGACTGTCTTTCTTCTATGTTTGTGCAGCGCTGCGTATGCCTTGTAGCGCTATAGAAATGCTAAATAGTAGTAGTAATAGTAGGTTTCTAGAATCAAATGGACTGCAGGACCTGAGACAGCATGGTTTCACTAGAGGCAGGTTTTGTCAGACAAATCTGATTGATTTTTTGATTGGGTGACCAAACAGTTGGCTGTGGGAGGGGCGCTAGATGTAGTGTACTTGGATTTTAGCAAAGCCATTGACACGGTTCCGCATAGGTGACTGATAAATAAACTGAGTGCCCTCGGTATGGGGACTAAAGTGACTGACTGGGTTAAAAACTGGTTAAATGGAAGGAGATAGAGGGTAGTGGTAAATGGAGTTTGCTCCAAGGAAAAGGATGTTGGTGTACTGCAGCGATCGGTCCTTGGGTTGGCTCTTTTTTAACATCTTTATGAGTGATATTGAGGAAGAACTGTCTGGTAAGGTTTGTCTCTTTGCGGATTATACCAAACTTTGTAATAGGGTAGACACCCCAGAGGGCATGGATTAGCATGTGGAGGGATCTGGTGAAACTTGAGGAATGGTCCAGCAATTGGCAACTCAGATTTAATGCTTAAAAATGCAGGGTCATACACTTAGGTTGCAAAAATCCAAGGGAAAGGTATAGTATAGGGGATGAAGTACTTCTGTGTACGAAAGAAGAATGAGACTTGGGGTGATTGTGACAGATGATCTCAAAGTGGCCAAACAGGTAGAAAAGGTGATGGTCAAAGCCAGAAGGTTGCTTGGATGCACAGGGAGAGGAGTGGTCAGTAAGAAAAAAAGAGGTGATAGTGCCCTTGTATAAGTCTCTGGTGAGTCCCCATTTAGAGTACTGTGTGCAATTCTGGAGATCACACCTACAAAAAGATATAAACAGGATGGAGTCGGTCCAGAGGGCGGCTACAAAACTGGTCAGTAGTCTCTTTCATAAAATGTATGGGGTAAGACTTAAGGATCTCAATATATATACTTTGAAAGAAAGGCAGGAGAGAAGGGGATATGATAGAGATGTTTAAATTCCTCTGAGGCATTAATATACAGGAGGTGAGCCTCTTTCAAATGAAGGAAACTTCTGTAATGAGATAGCACAGGATGAGGTTAAGAGGTTATAGGCTCAGAAGTAATCTAAGGAAATACTTTTTCATGGAAAGGGTGGTGGACGCATGGAATCGCCTCCCGGTGGAGGTGGTGGAGATGAGGACTGTGTCTGAATTAAGAATGTGTGGGACAGGCACGTGGGATCTCTTAGGGAAAAGAGGAGATAGTGGGTGCTGTGGATGGGCAGACTGGATGGGCCATTTGGCTCTTATCTGCCGTCATGTTTACGTTTATATCCTCTTTATGTGCTGCAGAAATTAGGAGGATCAATTTGTATAGGTTGTCTAGATCAGAAAATGGACATGAGCACCAATAGTGAAGCCAGATGGCAAAGATTGGATGGGCCTATGGGGAAAAATGGGTGGACAAAAAAAAATGTCCTCTCTGCTTCACCCTGAAAACTTGAGCATGGATGGGGTGCTGGTGCTTATCAGTGGCTCTGGAACGCTGCCACCAACTGCTGAGCTTGGCAACAAGACGTTCTTGGTACTTTTAGAGGAGGTCGTCAGCTGGTAGGGCTTGGTGATCTCCTCCAGTTACCGTAAGGGTGCGTCACTGCTGGGTCAGTCCCTGCCCACCAAGATCCACTTGTGGCAACATCACTAGTGAGCATAAAACTGTGATAATATTTTATAAAAGGCTCGTTGAACATGGAGCTTTGTATAAAATACATATAAGGGCTGACATGTTGGTGAAAGGCAGCCTGCATAAGTGCTATGGTCGGCGCTGATCCCATATATATATTGCTGGGCCATTTCTGGTGACATACTACTACTACTACTTAACATTTCTAGAGCGCTACTAGGGTTACGCAGCGCTGTACAATTTAACAAAGAGAGACAGTCCCTGCTCAAAGAGCTTACAATCTAATAGACAAGTGAACGGTCGGTCCGATAGGGGCAGTCAAATTGGTGCAGTCTGGAGTCACTGAACGGTAAGGGTTAGGTGCCGAATGCAGCATTGAAGAGGTGGGCTTTAAGCAAAGACTTGAAGACGGGCAGGGAGGGGGCTTGGCGTAAGGGCTCAGGAAGGTTGTTCCAAGCATAGGGTGAGGCAAGGCAGAATGAGCGGAGCCTGGAGTTGGCGGTGGTGGAGAAGGGTACTGAGAGGAGGGATTTATCCTGTGAACGGAGGTTACGGGCGGGAACGTAAGGGGAGATGAGGGTAGAAAGATAGTGAAGGGCAGCAGACTGAGTGCATTTGTAGGTAAGAAGGAGAAGCTTGAATTGAATGCGGTATGTTTTTTTAATGGCCAGCTCTAACTTAACCAGCTATGAGAATATTCAGCACTGACTGATTAAGTTAATAGCAAGCAAAGTTAGGACTGCTATTTATGTGGTCTGATTTGCCCGGTAAACTTAGCCGGCCAGCGCTTGATTATTGGCAGATAGCCGGTTATATTGCACGATATAAGCTATGCACTAACTACGAATATTCAGCAGAAATAAACAGCTATCTCCCGCTGAACATTAGTGGTTAGCTGGCTAAATGCTATTTAACCGGTCAGGATATCAGGAGGATAGACTCTCATTTTAGAAGTCCTATTTGCAATTTACATGTGAATATCAAATAACTGTTAAAACCCCAATTTTAGAAAGCAGGAGTTTACAATATAGCAAGGAGGTTGAGTGGGTGGGGCCAAAAAATACATCTGCGTTTCCCTAATTCAGAAGGAGAATGCACATCTATGAACACTGTGATTAGCATGGGGATTTACAGCTGCTTCCAGGTACGTAGAGGTTTTGTAAAAGCACTCATTTTGGGCAGCTCTCTTCAGGAAGAATTAGGGGAAGGTCACTCCCTTAATCCCCCAGTGTTTTTCATCCCCAAAATAGATTGTGCCAAATGATTGTGTACTCTGTACTTAATTGGGAACATAGTAACGTGGAGGGGTATAATCGAACGTCGCCGGCGAAATAGGTCACCGGCGATCTATTTTGGCGGTGGCGCAACAGCTGGCCGGAACCGTATTTTCGAAAAAGATGGCCGGCCATCTTTTTTTTCGATAATGCGGTTTAGCCCGGCCAAATGCCAGAGTTCGCCGGGTTTGAGATGGCCGGTTTTGTTTTTCAGCGATAATGGAAAAAACTGCCGGCCATCTCAAACCCGGCGAAATCCAAGGCATTTGGTCATGGGAGGAGCCAGCATTTGTAGTGCACTGGTCCCCCTGACATGCCAGGACACCAACCGGGCACCCTAGGGGGCACTTCTAAAAAATGTTACAAAAATACACTAATAGCTCCCAGGCGCATAGCTCCCTTACCTTGGGTGCTGAGCCCCCCAAATGCCCCCCAAACCCACTCCCCATAACTCTACACCATTACCATAGCCCTTATGGGTGAAGGGGGGCACCTCCATGTGGGTAGAGTGGGTTTGGGGGGTTTGGAGGGCTCAACACTTAGCACCACAAGTGTAACAGGTGGGGGGGAGGGGGATGGACCTGGGTCTGCCTGCCTGAAGAGCACTGCACCCATTAAAAACTGCTCCAGGGACTTGCATACTGCTGTCAGGGAGCTGGGTATGACATTTGAGGCTGGCATAGAAGCTGGCAAAAAAGTGTTTTATTTTTTTAGTGTGTGTGTGTGTGTGTGTGGGGGGGGGGGGGGGGGTTGGTGACCACTGGGAGAGTATGGGGAGGTCATCCCCCATTCCCTCCGGTGGTCATCTGGTCAATTGGGGCACCTTTTTGAGGCTTGGTCGTGAAAATTAAAGGACCAAGTAAACCCGGCAAAATACTTATTAACGCCGCTTTTTTTTTTCCATTATCTGCGAAAGCTGGCCATCTGGTAGCCACGCCCATGTCCGCCCATGTCCCGCCTTCACTTCGCCACTGACATGCCCCCTTGAACATTCGCCGGCGTGGCGACAGGAAAGCGGCAATGGTGTAAAAAATCCCACTTTCGATTATACTGATTTTGCCATCTCCCTATTTATGTTGGAAGATCACCGGCAATCACTTTCCTATATATATATATATATATATATATATATATATATATATATGGGGAAAAAAATATATATATATATATGTGTGTGTGTGTGTATAGGGATGTGCTCATATGTTTCCAAAAGACAATCACAGACTCACTGGTCTTCAAAGTTCTCCACGCATATAATCATAGCACGACTCTAATGTTAAAGTAATGTCTCCAAGTACCACAAGTAACATTTTTTGTGCAATAAATTCTGTGAAGCTCTCACTTAACTTAAAGAGTAAAAATGGGTCCTGACATGATCCATGTTTCACCGGAGCTGTTTCAAGACACCCACTGACTGGTCTTTAAATCTTTAAGTGAAAAGTGTCCCTTAAATCAAAAAATATCTTCAAACTTTTCAATACTTTCAACAAACACAGACCAGTGACTCTGTGATTGTCCTTTGGAAACATATGATCATGTCCCTGGGGGAAGAGGAGAGGTTGGTTTAGGGGGAAAGATAAGAAGCTCAGTCTTGGTCATGTTTAGTTTCAGATGGTGGTGAGACATCCAGGCAGCAATGTCAGACAGGCAGGCTGATAATTTGGCCTGAATTCCTGCTGAAATTTATGGTGTGGAGAGGTAGAACTGGGAGTCATCAGCATAAAAGTGATACTGAAACCATGGGATGTGATCAGAGTACTAAGGGAGGAAGTATAGATGGAGAAAAGAAGAGGTCCAAAGACAGATCCCCGAGGTACACCAACTGATAGTGGGATAGAAGTGGAGGAGGATCCACCAGAGTATACACTAAAAGTACGAAGGGAGAGATAAGAAGAAAATCAGGAAAGAACAGAGCCCTGAAATCCAAGTGAGGACAGCTTACCAAGGAGTAGGCAGATAGATTGAGAAGGTTGACAATAGAATAGAGACCTTTGGATTTGGCCAGGAACAGGTCATTGGAGACTTTAGTCAGTGCTGTTTCAGTTGAATGAAGAGGACAACAGCCAGATTGAAGTGGAGGTCCAAAAGGGGTTGGGGGGGGGGGGTTCTGGGAAGGTGGGGGTCCCCATCTCTGAAGTTATGGTTGTTGACACAGGAAATGTCAAGAATTCTGAACAGTTTCTCCAAACCTTGTCTCCATATATTAAATTGCCTTACCATACGGTTTCCTAAAGGACAAGTCCATAAACCACTACTAAATGGACTTGGGAAAAATCCACAATTCCAGGAATAACATGTATAGAATGTTTGTACGTTTGGGAAGCTTGCCAGGTGCCCTTGGCCTGGATTGGCCGCTGTCGTGGACAGGATGCTGGGCTCGATGGACCCTTGGTCTTTCCCAGTGTGTCATTACTTATGTACTTATATGTACTTATGTACCATACAATGACAAGAAGTGCTTTATCAACTTCACCGTAACATAATTGTGTTTGTGAGCTTTCAAAATTTTTCTTGCTGTTGAAAGAACTATTGGCCTAGTATTCAGCAGGGTCATCTGCTAGATAAAGTACAACACTAGTGCTGTTTTTCATTTATGCAGCATCAAAGACTATACATCTGTCTAGCAACCCTGTTGCCACTTACCTGTTTAAAGTTAGACCTAACTTTAACAGGCCTAAATTTAGCAAGCCTAATTTTCAATTCAAATGTCAAATTTATTTGACATACTGCATATCAATATAGTATCTAACATGGTTCATAGTCCTAAAAACAGCTACAAATCAAAGAGAAAGAGGAATGAAAGGAAGGGACGGTAAATATATAACTTACCTATTTACTGGTTGAATATTGCTGCCTTTGCCCCACCCCTCAGTGCCATCCCCTTTTTCTACATTTACAATCAGGTTGTTTAGCAAGTTAGGTGCTTCTATGGCCTGTTTACACTGACCTTTGGTCATTTTGCTATTGTTATACTGTTAATACAATTGAGTTTCTTAATTATCAAGCTACACCTGTTCTCCACCGTGGGTGAATATCTTCATAAAGGCAGTTAATAAATCTTAGAAAATAAAAATAAAAAAATAAAATAAAAATCTACAGATAATCATGGTGTGTTCACCACCTACCAGTGAATGCACAACATGTTTTCAGTACCATCCTCTGTGTGGTTTATGTAGTCTATCCATGTCTCCTTCTTTCACTCTTATATAAGGGTGTCAGTGCTATTTATATCAGATAATGGGGACACTACTGTACTAGTTATGACTTTTTAAGACACACTATGGTTTGAATGCTCAATATTTATGCGAAAAGCTTGTTTCTTATACACCTACACACCAACTCTGGTCCTCTCAGAAGGACCAGTTAGCTTGGCAGAGTTTAAAAAGGGGTTAGATGGTTTCCTAAAGGACAAGTCCATAAACCACTACTAAATGGACTTGGGAAAAATCCAGAATTCCAGGAATAACATGTATAGAATTTGTGTACGTTTGGGAAGCTTGCCAGGTGCCCTTGGCCTGGATTGGCCGCTGTCGTGGACAAGGTGCTGGGCTCGATGGACCCTTGGTCTTTTCCCAGTGTGGCATTACTTATGTACTTATGGGAGACTGGGGGAAATTTGGTTTAGGTAATCTAAGACTATTAGCACCATTTTGTCAGATGCTTACATTTATGAAGGCCCACACTCTGTATGTGAATATATCTTCTATTTGGTTTTCAATTGAGTTTATATTTAGGAGTTAATTTTTAAATTCCTGCATTTGTGTAATGTCTCTGGTATCTTTTTATCCAGGAGCTTTAAATTTAAAAGTGAAATTACATGCATGTTTTGGCTTTTGAAAATTACCCCGGTAAAAACTTACTTCGCACATATACACCTGCTAACTTGTGTGAATAATTTTTCCAAGGAAAGCTAACTTGTGTGAATAATTTTTCCAAGGAAAAATATGTGCATGTTTTTGAAAATCCCACGGAAAAGTTTTTTCCAAGTCTACCCCTGGGGAATACCTCTTCTCAGTGTAGACTGAAAGCTATTGTAGTAACATAGAAGGGAAGTTTCAATATGACGTCTAAATCTCCCCCCACCCCCTGAAAAAAAAGTATTGGAAAATGTCCTCCAAAAGTGATGCTATAATGGATGGCTGAAAGAAACTTCTATTGGAGTTTGAAAATACACCTTCAAAACGTCCAAAATGAAGACATACTGCAGAGTGAGACAGACGTAATGAGATAGTCGTGTCCACCAATAGAAAATGACCAGCAGCAAATGACCAAATGTGGAAGTGGCCCCCTTGAGATCTGGATGCACTGGAGATGAACAGCATAGAAAAACCTCTGAAAAATAGGTTTTGAAAATACTGAGTTGGACATTTTTGTGAGAAAACGTCCAAATGTTGCTTTATGCTACTTTTTAGACATTTTTCTCTTTTCTAAACTGAGCTCCACATTGTTTTAAATCCTTGAGGGAAACTTTTTAAAAATAGTATAGCATATAACTAGTAATCATAAAGGACTTTAGTTTACATACTCCTAGTCCGTTAACAGCTTTTAGGGGCCCTTTACCAAAACATGTTTACTAAAACACGCTAAAATATTGGCTTAGCACATTTTAACGCAGGATTTTCCTGCTTGATAAACCCATATTTTACATAGAAGTATAGAAGTAGGTTAAGGATATATATATATATATATTTTTTTTTAAGTCCAATGCTTATCTATATTAGTGTTTGGGGTTTGCAAAAAAATAAAGCAGCAGCACTTACTGCCTCCTATTTAGTAGGAGCTAAGTGCTCCCATATCCAAAGGAGCCAACTCTGTTAGCGTATCTGGGTTTAAAAGGTTTGGACAAATTCCTGGAGGAAAAGTCCATAGTTTGCTATTGAGATAGGCATGGGGGAAGCAACTGTTTGCCCCGAGATTGGTAGCATGGAATGTTGCTACTATTTGGGATTCCGGAATGTTGCTACTATTTGGGATTCCGGAATGTTGCTACTCTTTAGGGTTCTGGAATGTTGCTGCTAATTGGGTTTCTGCCAGGTACTTGTGACCTGGCTTGGCCACTGTTTGGAAAACAGGATACTAGGCTAGATGTACCATTGGTCTGACCCAGTATGGCTGTTCTTATGTTCTAATATTGAGGAAACTCCTTAACAGTGTGCAGGGAGGGATAATTTCCATTGGGTTTAGCATCCCTAATGATTTTGAAAAGTTGGAGCCTATGCCCATGTTATTCAGTTTGAATGTGCTAATCAAAACGCAGTAACTAGATAACACTTCTAAGCCCATTTCTCGCCCATGACATGCCTCTTCCTGAAAATTTTTTAAAAAATTAAATAGTGTGTGATTAGCGTGTGCTGACAGGCAAAGCACTACAAAAGGCTTTAACATATTTGCAGTAAGACTTCTTTTCTCGTGTTAAGTGCATATTAGCACTTGGAGACCCCTTTACTAAGCCACGCTAGGCACTAGTGTGTGCCTACTGCACAGCAAAAAGCACTATTATGGGATGTGCTGAGGCATCCTGCGGAAGTGTGCCCATCCATTCGCGCTAATCCTGTGCTGAAAAATATTGTGTATTTTTCAGCGCGGGAGGCGTGACTATGGGTGGAGAGTAGGTGTGCTTTGTACTATTTGGTTAGTGTGGGCACATTGCTACGTGCTGCCCGATTACTGTGGGGTTAGCACGGAAGCCTTTAGCATTAACAAAATAGGTGTCAATAAGGGCTCCCATGGTAATGGCCATGCGCTAATTGGAAAATGAGCACATAGCCATTAGAGAAAAATATGGAAATGTGGCCATTTTACCACCATGCTAAAAGTGGACGCAGCATGTGGAAAATGCATGCGCTGACAACAGCGCTGGCTACTTGTTAGCATGGCTTGGTAAAACGGTCTCTTAATGTGGTTTAGTAAAAGGGCCCCTTAATTAATTTACTAATGCTAAGAAGCAGGCAGCAGTCCAGCAGCGAGATGGGGACTATCCAGTCTTTTGCATTGAGTGTCACATGTTTGATTATCTCTCAGTTGGTGAGAGGTCATATGTGTGCACTTGGTGCAAAGAGTACCTAGCACTTGGGAAACAAGGCCTATCTCTGGAGGCTAGAGGTAGACAAAGAGGTATATAAAGGAAACTTACAGGGGCATAGTAGAAAAGTCCTACCTCCAGTCTGGCAACTTCTGTGCTACCATGGAGGAAACAGGTCACCTGAAAGCAGAGTATCACTCAGGCGAAGTGATCCTGTAGCCAGGATCTTCCCTCAGAGGATGTAATATCCTCTAGCCCCTGAGGATGTATCTCCAGGGGCTTCTGCCCAAGAGGGAAAGGTTAGAATGACCGTTTCAGTTGGAGATTCAATTTTTAGGCTGCATGGCTGGTGGATGTGAACATCGTTTGGTCACTTGCCTACCTGGTGTGAAGATGGTGGACCTCAGACATCACCTAGATAAGATTTTAGACAGTGCTAGAGAGCAGCCATCTGTTTTGGTACATAAGGTTACCAACGACGTAGGAAAACATGGAAGGAGAAGTTCTGGAAGCCAAATTAAGGCTCTTAGGTAGAAAGTAGCTTTTTTAGAAGTGCTCTCCATTCTATGCGTAAGACCCATGATGCAGGCAAAGCTTGAGTTTCAATGCATGGATGAGACAATGGTGCAAGGATGAAGGGTTTATATTTATTTATTTATTTATTTATTTATTTATTTGGATTTGTTTTTTTCTCACACCTTTTCCAGTAGTAGCTCAAGATCAGTTACATTCAGGTACACTGGGTATTTCCCTGTCCCAGGAAGGCACACAATCTAAGTTTGTTAGGAACTGGACAACATTCTGGGGAAGGGGAGCCTATTTTGACAAAACAGGCTCCACCTTAACCACGATAGAGCCAGAGTGCTGGCACTAACATTTAAAAATGAGATAGGGCAGCTTTTAAACTGTGAGAATGCCAACTGTCTCTCAGGAGTACATTATTTATAAATGTTTATACAACATTAGTGACTAGAAATCATTTGAAATGGAGTACACTCCAAATAGGTCAAAGTACTGTACAGTGTGAATGGAGCCTTCTGCCTGATTGTTAAATTATCTGAGTCCCGCCCTCCGACAACTGGAGAAGTAGTTGCAGTCCTGATCTTTTGCTACTAGGCTGAAGTGTCATGATAACAGTGATGAAATCACAAGACTGTTGGCATGAGACTTTGGCCTGGCATAGGGAAATGAGATACTTGGCACTTTTCCAGCTCCAGGGTGGCCTTGAGTAATTTAATTATAGAAATCTGGTGGGAGGTGGTACAAATCTCTACCCACTGCCAAGGGGTACCTCAGCAAAACATGGGTTGGGGGCTCTTTATTTGATATTATGCCATTGAATTGGATGGATAGTAATAATGGAGGAGTAGCCTAGTGGTTAGTGCAGCAGACCTTGATCCTGGGGAAGAGGGTTCATAGTCCCACTGCAGCTTCTTGGGACTCTGGGCAAGTGACTTAACCCTCCATTGCCCCAGGTACAAATAAGTTGTAAAAACCACAGAAATGTGGTATGTCAAGTCCCATTCCCTTTCTCTGTCAACTTGCATTTATGGTGGAATCAAGTTTGTCTCATTTGTGGCATTTAGTAAAAAGAGTTGTTTGCCTCAGCATAAAAAGGTTGAGCTCCAGTGGATGAGTTTTGTCTAAAATGAATTATAGTGATACATTAGGCATTCTGTATGTGAATAGCTTGCATTATTGTAAATATTCATCTATATTGTATGGCTATTCTTTGTTTCTGTGTTTGATTTGTGAACCATTAATACAAGAAAACCTCACAACTGAGCACCATGGAATCCTGCTTGTGGTGTTTATTGAATTATGTTTATTCCTTATCCTTTTTTTGTGGTAAATTAGCTACTTGTGTTATCTTGAGTAAAATGTTCTTTGTCCTCTAGGGTTGCATTGCTCATTCATTTGTGTACTTTATAAAGAAGATAGGGGTTGTTTAACTTTTTCACTAACTTGACTTCCTTAGGATTGGGTTTGTCAGCATCAAGCTGCTTAGTAGCAAGTGAATGTTCACTATGTCCTTATGGGTATTTATGTTGTCCAAACTAGCATTTTAACAGTGCAGGAAGTAACCCTGATAAGTAATGCCTCGCATTGTAATTTTACCGTCTTGCAAATGCAGGTGCGGTTACATGGTATAACTACAATGCTGCAATAAGATGTATTGTTAAACCTGTTTAGAAAATTCCATTAGGACTTGACACAACCTATCAGCTTCCATCTTGTGCTTAGAGCCCTCTAGGAGAAGTCTGGGGTTACCTAGCTTGGGATCCTAAAGAGCTAAAGAAGAAGGGTAATCCTGCCTAGAGCACTAGAAGAGAAGGAAGAGCAAGGAGCCAAAGGGCTTAACGTGGGACTTTGTGTTTTGTTTGTTTGTTGCTGAGTGAATTTTTTGCTTTTTGTTTGGTGGTTTTTCTCCTGAACTTTTCCCTGTTTATACAAATAAAGATGGTTTCCTTAAATTTTGTTCCAGGTGTGACATTATGTTTTTTTCAAAAAACATTTGGGTAAATCACTTTAATAAAGGCCTTGATGTTTTGCCTCTACCTTCCACCATGACCTTTTACTATTTCTACAGTGTTTCCTTTAGTCCCTATTGTATTTTGTATTTTCTTTTTTATGTACCTCCTCTGGGTCTTATCCCCATTAGTGAGAGGTTGACTACATTTATCTATCTGTATATCACACGTTCTGTGCCTTTTCTCTAGTTGGTGGAGAAGGCCATGGACATAGGATTAAAGATATAAAGATGGAAACTAAATATTCTTGGGAACTAAGTTTATGCTCCCTCAGGATGTGGAGATGCCAAACTACAGCCAGGGGTGTTAGGCATTCAGGGGCCCAGGGCAGAAACCAAGGGGGGGCATCAAAAGCTGGTCAGTCTATGCCTCGTTCCGCTTGAGGCAGGCTTGGGACCTTCTATGATATGGGGGCCCAGAGCAACTGCTCTATTTGCCACCCTCTAACGCCAGCCCTGACTACAGCTGTCATCCGCAAACAATAGACTCCAGCCTTGCTCCAAAGCTTGAGGAGCAAATCCAGCAACTTCTAGGTTGCCTCCCACTTAGTCACCTCTCCCCTCTCCAGTCAGTTCAAAACTCTGCTACCCGTCTCGTCTTCTGCCAGGGTCGCTTTACTCATACTACCCCTCTCCTCAAGACCCTTCACTGGCTCCCTATCCGTTTTCGCATCCTGTTCAAACTTCTTCTACCAACCTATAAATGTACTCACTCTGCTGCTCCCCAGTATCTCTCCACACTCGTCCTTCCCTACACCCCTTCCCGTGCACTCCGCTCCATGGATAAATCCTTCTTATCTGTTCCCTTCTCCACTACTGCCAACTCCAGACTTTGCGCCTTCTGTCTCGCTGCACCCTACGCCTGGAATAAACTTCCTGAGCCCCATCCTTGGCCACCTTTAAATCTAGACTGAAAGCCCACCTCTTTAACATTGCTTTTGACTCGTAACCACTTGTAACCACTCGCCTCCACCTACCCTCCTCTCTTCCTTCTCGTTCACATTAATTGATTTGATTTGCTTACTTTATTTATTTTTTGTCTATTAGATTGTAAGCTCTTTGAGCAGGGACTGTCTTTCTTCTATGTTTGTGCAGCGCTGCGTACGCCTTGTAGCGCTATAGAAATGCTAAATAGTAATAGTAGTAGTAGTTTAAGGCTTTAGAATGTTACTTTTTGCTTTTGGTCATAAGATTCAATAAACTTTATTGGCATTTATTTATTAGGATGTATTTACCGCCTTTCTGAAGGAATTCATTCAAGGCGGTGTACAGTAAGAATAGATCAAACATGAGCAATAGGCAGTTACAGCAGTAAAAATATTCAAAAAGCCATACAAAGTATGGCGTGGAGGGGCATAATCGAACGGAAACGCCTATCTCCATGGGCGTTTATCTCCAAGAATGGGTCCGTGAAGGGGCGGGCTGAACCGAATTTTCGAAAAAATGGACGTTTTTGAGCTGGGTATTTGTTTTTTTTAGCGATAATGGAAACTAAAAACGCCCAGCTCAAAAACGTCCTAATCCGAGCCATTTGGTCATGGGAGGGGCCAGGATTGGTAGTACACTGGCCCCCCCTGATATGCCAGGACACCAACTGGGCACCCTAGGTCAGTGCGGTGGACTTCAGAAAAAGCTCCCACATGCATAGCTCCCTTACCACGGGTGCTGAGCTCCCAACCCCCCTCCCCCAAAACCCACTACCCACAAATGTACAACACTATCATAGCTCTTAGGGGTGAAGGGGGCACCTACATGTGGGTACAGTGGGTTTTGGAGGCCTCCCATTTACCAGCACAAGTGTTACAGGTGGGGGGGGATGGGCCTGGGGCCACCTGGCTGAAGTGCACTGTGGTACCCACTAAAAGTGCTCCAGGGACCTGCATACACGCAGGCCTCTAGGACTGGTTGCTGCTATATAACATTGGCACACCAGTTGACACCTGAAGACTAATCTCTCCGAAAACGTCCTTTATTGGAATAACCGCCTTTACTCACAGTTAACTGCAGATCAGAGGTTGTGCCCCACTGGCAACGAGTCTCCCTGGTACTGAGATGAGCAGTAGGTCAGAGCTGGCAGAATGCTGTACAATGCCCTCTTTCAGCCACATTCAAGGGAAGAACTAAGTTGTCTAACATGGCTAACACAGGAAAGGGAACTAAAACTGGCTTACAAAAATGGCCACTACCGCATGGAGTACAACAGGAAACACAACAGGGCACACTCTGACCCAGAAGGCAGGGGGAAAAGCACCATGGGAGAAGAGCCTACCAACTACCAACATCGTGAGACTGTAACAGAAGCTAATAAAATCACGGAGCCCAATACCCTACTCCCACCACAATGCAATGCCGATGTGACCCTGTACTGCACCCGAGAGCCACATCTGACCCAGGAAAAGGCTGTGACAGGATCGAACACATTCTGCTGTCATGGAGGTGGGTACGGCATTTGAGGCTGGCATACAGGCTGGAAAAAAAGTTTGTAAAGTGGGTTTTTTTTGGAGGGAGGGGGTTAGTGACCACTGGGGGAGTCCGGGGAGGTCATCCCCGATTCCCTCCAGTGGTCATCTGGGCAGTTGGAGCACTTTTTTGGGACTTGTTCGTGAAAAAAAAGGGTCCAAAAAAAGTGACCCAAAATCCATTGCTGATAAGCACGCCCCAGTTCTGCCTCCAACACGCCTCCGACCCGCCCCCGTCAACTTTATTTGTTTCTGCGACGGAATGCAGTTGGAAACGCCCAAAATCGGCTTTTGATTATACCGATTTGGGCGCCTTTGCGAGACAAACGTCTATCTCCCAATTTAGGTCGCACTATAGGCGTTTTTCTCTTTCGAAAATAAGCTGGATAGTATACTACTTACAATGTCAACACTATACATCATAGAACACTTTAATTGATAGTGAAGGGTAAAGCAAAAATGGAACATATAGATAGGTAAGCGAGTAAGAAAAGTTAGAAAATAAGATGACTAATTTAAAGAAAGTTGCACATGAGTTCAGAGAGATGGTTAAATATTATCTCAGCTAGGGTAGGAGTGCCCTGCTGCAGTATGTTAATTCATGTGTTGCAAATAGAGCGTTTCAGTGCTCACTGAATTAGATCAATATGATTTCTTTCTTTGAGTCAAATTTAGACATAAAGGGAAGGAACAAGAATTTCATTTATGATATTAGACACAAGGAGGTTGGGGAATGGAAAGAAAGAGCCTAAGGTAAAAAGGAACAGTTGAAAGGAAATGGGGGGGGGGGGGGGGGCATTTAACACCATTGCCCTTGTATTGGAAGATGGTCCAGATTGCTGGACACTAATAAACCAGCTTTTAACTCAAGCAAAGTGATTGCTATCCAGGATCACCAACCCCTCCCAGCCAATTCAGAGGTGGAAGTTAAAAGCCTGCAGCCCCCCCTAGGACAGTGCACTACAGATTGGGTGGGTTGAAAGTCTCAAATTGTTTTACTGTGGATGCTTGAAAGGGCTGTAAAGCCAAATCCAGCTCCCTGAATCCTGTTTTGTTTGTTTTCTGAAAGCTAATTTCATGCTGTAAGCACAAAAGGAAGCAGGAAAAATTCCTCTTGGAGCAATCTTGCAAGCAGGATAAAGGAGAAATTGGAGTCCTAACCGGTCCTCCTAGCCTAAAACAATGAGGAGACATGAGGACCTTTGCAGGAAGGTGCAAACTACTGTTTAAGAATGGGAAACAGCTTTATCAGCTCTCCCTACTGGGGTGTGTGTAATGTGTACAAGCAGGAAAGAGGAAAGGGGGAGGCCAGGGGTAACAATCCACAACCCTTCATTGCTACAAGCACAAAAATCATGTTTCAGCTCTTTCTCTTGTTGTAGTTGTTCAAGCCGCAACGAGAAAAACATTCCTGAGGTCAATATTCAACACAGTTTTTATGTGGCTAAATTTTGTGTTAACTGCAAGTCATTGGGGCTGAAAGTTGTAGGCTAGGGCAGCAAAGCATAACTTTTGGCCAAGCATCAAGATGTCTGGCTAAATATTATACAGATAGAGGAAGGAGAGATGGAGGCACACTGGGGCAATTAGCAGCTGATATCAGTGTTATTAAGCTATCTGGTTAAGTTTATTCATGTAAGTGGGACTGCATTACACAGTTGTCCTAAATTAATCTATCATACTCAGCAATCATATTATATGGACGAAGCAATATATTTTTACTGCTGTAATTGTCTATTACTCGTGTTTGATCTATTCCTTCAAAAAGGCGGTAAATAAATCCAAATAAATAGATAAATAAATAAATACATAAATTAATTAGCTAATCACATATGCCAGCTGCCTATACTGTAGGAGAGCTTGCTTATCCATTCCTGCTCTAGCTGAGATTATTTTTATTCATCTCTTCTGAATTCACATGTAATTTTTCCTTAAGTTAGTCACCCTTATTTCAAACTAATTCATTTTACTCTGTTTTATCTACACAGACCAAAGAGTAGGGTAGGTAGGCTGTTCCAGAGGACACAAGGGAGCGGCAATGATTCTGTACGTGATGTTCTATTAGAGATACACCAAAACACTCGATACAGTAGCTGTGTTTTGGCGCATAGGCGCCTGCTTCAGGAGTCTGAGAGTACAGTGTATACTAAATAAATACTGTTCATTCAATCCTGCAAATAAGGAAAATGGACCTGTTGCCAAACAAACAACAATTTGCAAGGAAAATCACAAAACATAACCACCAGACTAAGCCAAAAGGTATATTACATGTTAAAATGCTCCATATAGGCGTGCACACTTATGCCTGTTATTGACAAGGCGGCTAATAAATCCAAAGAAAGAAAGAAAGGCTCATAAATGCTGACTAATGCTAGTGTTCTGTAATAGGATCTGGGTGCCCAGATGCCATTATAGAATGAATGCTTAGTGCTCTGCACAGTGGCATAGCTAGGTGGGGACATGGGGGCCTGGGCCCCCCCCAATTTACTCTGGACCCCTGTTTGGCTGGTGGGGGTCCCCAACCCCTGCCAGCTGAAGACTTCATCCAGCGCTGGTCTGCGGTGGCGACGCCGCATTGCCTGCACTGCTCTCTCTTCCCCTCATGTCAGGCACGCTCCTTTTAGTGAAACTGAGCATGCTTAGTTTCACTAAAAGGAGCATGCTGGATATGAGGGGAAGAGAGAGCAAGGCAGGCAATGCGGCGGCGCCAGAGACCAGCGCTGGACAGTCTTCAGCTGGAGGGTGTTGGGGACCCCCCTGCCAGCCAAGGTATTTGCAGTGGTGCTGCTTCAGCTGGTGGGGGTTGTGGACACCCGCCAGCCAAGATGTACAGTGGCAGTAGTGGGCGGCGAGGCGGCAACCAAAATGTCCCTCCCCCCACCTTGGCCTCTGGCCTCCTCCCATCTTGAGGTCTGGCTATGCCACTGGTTCTGTATCCTGGTTCCTAACTTTGGGTGCACTGTGGAAAGAATTCTACATATGGTGACTAAATTTGCATGCATAATTTTGGCTGCACGGCCAAATTATGCATGCAACTTAATTGTTTAACAAGCCATTCAGCACTGATAATTGGCCACCAACCTGCAAT
The DNA here is from genome assembly GCF_901765095.1 of Microcaecilia unicolor. NCBI lineage: Eukaryota > Metazoa > Chordata > Amphibia > Gymnophiona > Siphonopidae > Microcaecilia > Microcaecilia unicolor. Next base: position 54,759,386 of record NC_044031.1, on the reverse strand, counting down.
TATTGGCAGTAACTGGCACTAATTAGAATTTACATGCACAACTTGCTAAGTGTATTCTATAACGTGGTGTGTGTAACTTTTACTGCGTGGATCTCAAAAGGGGTGTGTGGCCATGGGAGGGGCATGGGCAGGTGGTGGGTGTTCCTAAAAATTACGTGCACTGTTATAGAATAGGCCCGATCCATGCCTAGGTTAGGTGCAGACATTTGCACCAGGTTTATTTGGTCTAACCTCTGCATGTATTCTATAAACCACGCCTAACTTTAGGTGAGGTTCATAGAATAGCGCTAAGCGTGTTTTTGTGCCAATTTTATCAACTGGTTATAGGACAGAACACAGAGAGTAGGGTTAAATGGCCATTTCTGTCAATGGAGGAGGGTGAATAGTAGAATGCTGCAGGGATCTGTACTGGGACCGGTGCTATTTAACATATTTATAAATGATATGGAAATCAGAAAGACGAGTGAGGTGATTAAATTTGCAGATGACTGCAAGATTGTTAAAATATATGCAGACTATGGGAATTTTGCAGGAAGTCCTTAGGAAATTGGAAGACTGGCCATCCAAATGACTGATGAAAGTTAATGTGGACAATGCAAAGTGAAGAATAACCCAAATCATAGTAACCTGATGCTAGGGTCCACCTTGGGGGGTCAGGAACCAAGAAAAATATCTAGGTTTTATTCTTGACAATGCACTGAAATCTGTCCAGTGTGCACTAGTGGCAAAAAAAAAGCATACAGGGTTCTAGGAATTATTAGGAAACGGATGGTGAATAAGACTGAGAGTATTATAATGCCTCTGTATCGTTCTGTGGTGTGACCTCATCTTGAGTATTGCATTCAGTTCTGGTTGCTGTATCTCAAAAAAGATATAGCAGAATTTAAAAAGGTTCAAAGAAGAGCGACCAAAATGATAATGGGAATGGAACTTCTCTCACATGAGGAAAGGCTAAAGAGGTTAGGGCTCTTCAGCTTGGAAAAGAGACAGCTAAAGGGAGATATGATTGAGGGCTACAAAATCTTGAGTGGTGTAGAAAGAGTATAAGTGAATTGATTTTTTACTTCTTCAAAAAAAATACACAGACTAGGGCACACTGAATGAAGTTACACGGAAATACTTTTAAAACTAATAGGAGGAAACACTTTTCACTCAGCGAATAGTTAAGCTCTCGAACTTGTTGCTAGAGGATGTGATAAAAGCAGTTAGCGTATCTGGGTTTAAAAACGGTTTGGTCAAGTTCTTGGAGGATAAGTCCATAGTCTTCTATTGAGACAGACATGGGGAAGCCGCTGCTTGCCTTGGGATTGGTAACATGGAATCTTGCTACTATCTGGGTTTCTGCCAGGTACTTGTGGACTTGATTAGCCACTGTTGGAAACAAGATACTGGGCTAGATGGACCATTGGTCTGACCCAGTATGGCTATTCTTATTTTCTTATGACTGAATGTAGAAGGTAGGGAAGGGTGGGGTGGGGTGGGGTGGAGGGAGGGAGAGCAAGAGAGAGAGAGAGAGAGAGAGAGAGAGAGAGAGAGAGAGAGACCAGACCATACCACAGGGGCAGGGAGCAAATGTGAGAGGAATATTTTGGTGTTACCAGGCCCCAGGTGTTTGCCTTTCGCATATCAATACTCATCATGAGACTTGTCTTTTCAGTGTAACATAATATAATATAAAATAACATAACTTCTTATATTCAGCTGTTCCCTAACTAAATTAGTTCAATGTGGATAATAATTAAAGAAGCTAGAATAAAACTATAGGAAAATAGAACAAAAAAATAATAATTCACATATCAACCAAAGCCACTAAGATGGTTAATTAGTTAATAGTTTTGAAACAGATAGATTTCTTTCAAAATCTCATACAATCAAACTCTACTCCAAATCCCTGTGGAAGAGAATTCCAGATTAAAGCTGATTGATAAGGGCTAGATGCAGTGTATGGAGAGAAGCATCATAGTTGTTGCAGAGAGTAGAAGCAGCTCATGAAGTTTGCTAGGATTTGGGAGTTCAGTGGTAAGAGTAGAGTTTGGCTGAATCCCAGGGTTCCCTACCTGTGATTTAAGGAGGAGCTCATAGCTTCCAACAGGGATTTTGATATGAGGTATGTGACTGCTTGTGCTAGGGACCCACAGGAGCTCAGTTTTACATGAGTTGCTTTTGAAATGGAAATTGTTTCTTTCCAGAATTTGTTGGAAATAAAAGCTCTGAGGAGGGAAGAAGTGCTTTATTTCAGAATGATGCAAAGCAGACCTATGTGTTCTTTTTTTTTGTTGCTATTCTTTTACCCGAGGTTTAAATTTGCCCCTACACAACAGGAGAGACCTTGTCCCAATGCAGTTAAAGTAAGCAGGTAACCTGGATTCAAATCCTGCTTCTGCTGCAAATGCTCATGGTGACTTTGTCTCTGTTATCTCAGGTTCCTAAGTGCTGTGTGGCAGGGATTTATTGTATTTATACTATATGTGACCATCTTTGGGAAAAGGAGACTAAAGTCATCAGAAACATAAAATGAGGTTTTAGTGAATTCCATTAGAGAAAACAATTTGTAATACAACAGCCCAACTTAGTAACATAGTAGATGATGACAGATAAAGACCTGTATGGTCCATCCAGTCTGCCCAACAAGATAACTCATAGCGCTGCGTATGCCTTGTAGCGCTATAGAAATGCTAAATAGTAGTAGTAGTAGCATAAGGTATGATGTGATACTTGATTTGTATACGTTATCTTGATTTGTCCTTGCCATTTTCAGGGCATAGACCGCAGAAGTCTGCCCGGCTCTGTCCATGTTCTAAAACTTCTGAAGTTGTCATCGAAGCCCTACTCCAGCCCATTCAAATCTGTCTAGCTACAATCAGGGCACAAGCTGTAAAAGTCTGCACAGCACTGGCTTTGTTTTCCAACTTCTGAAGTTGAATTTGTCTAGCCATGATCAGGGCACAGACCAAACCCCATTCTTTTATGTGAAAAATGATAAAAGTTACAGAAGTTCAAACATGTAACTTTTTCAGACTGCTTATGGACCTATGACATGAAAAATTGGCCATTCTCATCATTTTGGGTCTACTATTTTAGTCACCTTTACTCAGAGACTGTCACATACAGTACCCAGATTTATATAGTGTAGTCTCGATTATCTGACTTTTACTAATCTGACCATCCGGCATATCCAACAGACCTCCCCCCGGTGATGTCATCATGTTGCCATTAAGAAGTATGCAGGTTCTCATCCCGTTTTCTGGCTTCACACGGTGACGCTGCAAGGAAGCCATGTTTGATCTAGACTGTGCTGGTTAGTGTTGATAAACAATACTGTATTTTAAATACAGGTACCCTATGCCTGTTCTTTGTGCATAAAGTATGTTTTCCAGTATTCCAGTATGTATTTTTTGAGGGGTTACCTTTGTTTTCCATATTATCCAACTTTTCACTTATCTGACAATGGCTCAGTCCTGTTTACCTCACATAATTGAGACTGTACTGTATCAAATTGAATATAAGTACTTCTGTTGTCTAGCCAGAAGATGGGGCTATTAAGCCGTCTAAAAGAAACAAGCCACAGTGAAACAGTCATGTCAACAGCATTTTTCAGCTGTTAGTCATGTCAGGCTCAGCTGTGCAGGAGTTATAACTTGTCTTTATATGTTTATATGTTAATTGTATTGTTTTTACGTTTTATGTTTGTGTCCATTACCATTGTGTATGTACTCTTGTGCTCTATCTAATATATTAGGCGGATTATAAATCAATCGTGTACATTGATTAATATTATTTTTATCCTTTTTTGTCTGTATGTTGATCACTTTTTCCCTTTGTCCTTGTATATAATTTCCTTGAATTTAAAAAAATAATAAAATGATGCCACTATCCCACATTTTATTAACTGGCTGAAGAGACAGGACAACACGATATGTTTAATGTTGTGTTAATGTTTAATTGCACTTTCAGCTTTCCAGGGAGGTCAGTTTCAGGGATGAAAAGGTGGTCCGATCCTGGCATTGAGAGTAATTAAGATCTCACTGTGACAGCATCGCCTGGCGAAAATGTTCCACACCAGGTGGAGCTCTAGGAACACTGCCTGTGTCCTTCCCTGAGGACATGACAGAAATGCTACCTGAACTTTGAAGGGATTAAAAGTCAATCCCTGCTTCAGGAAGAACTGTAAGAAGACAGGTTAGAAACCAAGCCTTCTCACTAGGGAAGTATCATGCTTTGCACAGCACCACCAAAACACACACAACATTGAACGTAAACCAAGGACGAGTCATGTAGGCAGCTCCATGGAAGTGTAACCCTAGGAACATAGTGATCACCTCTCCAGGACCAGACCATGAACCAGAGGGGATCTGGGTCTTCTCTGATCACTGGTCCCTGTCCATGTCTTTCTTGGCGGAGGGAGAAATGGACCTGCTGAGAGCAGAATCTGGGTCACAGAACACAAACAACATAGCTGTACTGGAGCCAATAATATCTCCAAGACAGCTGCCTGACCACCCTCCATCACCTATCAGGGGATGGAGATAAAAATGACTGGGGCTTCTCTAGTATCCAGAGTTATGTGAACATGTCTAAGCTAGTAGGGGCCGTATAGCCAAACTACTTTCTGTGGCAAAAGGACCAAGAAGTCCAACCAGTTGCAACCCAGAGTACCCCAACAAACCGCCAGGGACTGAAAGACTGAGGAACTTGGGTCCTCACCCACAGATGCAGAATGTTCCCACTGATAAAGTCCATTTGCTCAGTGATTTTCCATACCATGTGCACCAGCAACGGCACCCGAGAAGCCGCTTCACCCACCTGCAAACCAACTGGCTTTCAACACCAATTCCACACTCCAGGAGTCTTCTTGTTTGTTAACATACACCATCAACCTGGTGTCATCAGACCTCATCTGAGTTGCTGTCAGAAGATGTTTTGCATGTGGAGTATGTATTTAATTTCAATCATCTGGTTTCAGGATCATAAACTGGAGGAGAGGCAGGGATTGCTGAGTCAAGCATACCCTGGCTTAAATTTTTGCCTTGATAACCAAGTGACAACAATCATAGAATCCAAACGCTTGAAATCTGATTTGGGTTTGCATGTCCAACTGGGAATCTAATATGACTCCAAGATAGTGAATCTCTGACTGTAATGGAACGTTGATGTTCCCAAACATCAGAATATCAGGCAAGAATGCTTCTGGCCCCTGGGAGGCAATCAGGGCCTCTGTCTTATCAAAATTGACAGCCATAAGCAACAGTATTAAGGCAATAGGCAGCAATTGTATACAGTGGCACCTGCACCAAGTCTATACAGTATTAAGGTGTCCCTAAACCATATAGAATAGTGGTGCAAAATCGCTTTGGTGCACCAAAACTTTAGGTGCAACTGCTTACACCAGGTCAATGGCAAACATAAGCTGGTGCACCTAAGTATATCTTGCAATGTGCGTATCTGATACTATTCTACAAGGTTTGTGCATTGCTAGATGGAACACCCAAGACACGAAAAAGGTGAGGAAGCCAAAGCAGAATGGTGTAAATAAGTCTTTATTGCTTCTAGTGTACTGCAAGTGTATTGTCGAAAGACTCAACATGGCCGTGTTTCGGCTGGCGTGCCTTGGTCAGGAGCCTTGACAAACACAATGCAACAAATGTAGCAAATCAATGAAGGTACAATGGGCCCTGCTTACTAAGGTGCGCTAGCATTTTTAGCACACGCTGTGTAAGCGCCCACAATATTCCTATGGGCACCTACACAGCGCACACTAAAAGCACTAACGCGCCTCTAGCACGGCTTAGTAAACAGGGCCCTATGTTATTAGCATCAAACTCAGCTGTGCCGTACAGCACCATCAGTCGTCCAACTAGCAGTACTCTGGAAGCAATAAAGACTTATTTACACCATCCTACTGTGGCTTCCCCACTTTTTGTTTCTTCGCGCCTTGTTGGTTTTGCACGTATTTGTGAGGATTGGAGTTTCTCCTTCTTCTGTTTCTTTTCGACACCCAAGACACCCTGACGCTTGAGCACTCCCAATATTGAACAAAGCCCTTGACTGTGTCCCATGAGAGGTGATTTATGTTGGGTTTTGCACCCCCAATAATTTTGGTGCGATAGAGTCCATTTGATGTTACATGCCATGAAATCAATGCACCTGTTTTATAGAATATCGCATAATATTTATGCCCATAGATGCCAAGTTGAAATGTCATTCACACATATATGGATGCCTATTCTAGAAATCAGCGTGTGCAATTGGTGCCTAGATTTAGGCCTCTTTATAGAACTGCCTTTAGGTAACGTGTGATAAACAAAGAACGTAGTGATATTGCATTTTTAACTTTCTTCTGTATCTTGATGTAGGTCATACTTTGTGTAGGATGTTTCTGACTTTTATAATTCAATTTTGTAAACTGCCTAGGAACATTTTTTTAAGATTATGCAGTATATAAATCTTAGCTAAAATAAGGTAAGGATGAGGGGACTGATATTCAAAGCAGATGCTTCCACAGGAACCGGGTTTGCAGGAATCCAGCGGAAGCCACGGGGTTCCCGCAGGGACGCAAGCAGTTCTGTGGGGTTCCTGCGGGGTTCCCGTGGGGATGGAAGCTGTTCCTGCGGGGTTCCTGTGGAAGTGTACGCTGCACTTGCAACAGCCTGTCACCTACCAAGTACCGAGCTCTTTGAGTGCTGTCTCTTCCTCCTCCTCCTTGCTTTAACAGCACAGATGTGGAAAGTCTCCATTAAGGAGGTAGTAGTAGAGACATAAATGGTGACAGAATTCAAAAAGGTGAGGGATGAACACAGAAGATTTCTAATTAGAAAATGGAAGTTAAAGAACACCTAAACTTAAATGGCTGTTTGTTTTATTCTACACATTTAGATTTGATCATTTTTATACAGTATATATGCTTTATATATATGCTTTGTTTTTTTATTTTGTCTTCATAAGTACATAAGTATTGCCATACTGGGAAAGACCAAAGGTCCATCAAGCCCAGCATCCTGTTTCCAACAGTGGCCAATCCAGGTCACAAATACCTGGCAAGATCCCAAAACATTCTATACTGCTTATCCCAGAAATAGTGGATTTTCCCCCAAGTCCATTTAATAATGGTCTATGGACTTTTTCTTTAGGAAGCTATCCAAATCTTTTTTAAACTCTGCTAAGCTAACCACCTTTACCACATTCTCTGGCAACGAATTCCAGAGTTTAATTACATGTTGAGTAAAGAAAAATTTTCTCCCATTCATTTTAAATTTATTACATTGTAGCTTCATTGCATGCCCCCTAGTCCTAGTATTTTTGGAAAGTGTAAACAGACGCTTCACATCTACCCGTTCCACTCCACTCATTATTTTATAGACCGCTATCATATCTCCCCTCAGCCGCCTTTTCTCCAAGCTGAAGAGCCCTAGCCACTTTAGACTTTCCTCATAGGGAAGTCATCCCATCCCCTTAATCATTTTTGTTGCCCTTCTCTGCATCTTTTCTAATTCCACTATATCTTTTTTGAGATACAGCGACCAGAATTGAACACAATATTCGAGGTGCGGTCGCACCATGGAGCGATACAAAGGCATTATAACATCCTCATTTTTGTTTTCCATTCCTTTCCTAATAATACCTAACATTCTATTTGTTTTCTTAGCCGCAGCAGCACACTGAGCAGAAGGTTTCAACATATCATCAACAACGATACCTAGATACCTTTCTTGGTCTGTGACTCCTAACGTGGAACCTTACATGACGTAGCTATAATTCGGGTTCCTCTTTCCCACATGCATCACTTTGCACTTGCTCATATTAAACATTATCTGCCATTTAGATGCCCAGTCTCCCAGTCTCGTAAGGTCCTCTTGTAATTTTTCACAATCCTCCCGCGATTTAACGACTTTCTTTGTGTCATCAGTAAATTTAATTACCTCACTAGTTACTCCCATCTCTAGGTCATTTATAAATATGTTAAAAAGCAGCGGTCCCAGCACAGACCCCTGGGGAACCCCACTAACTACCCTTCTCCATTGAGAATACTGACCATTTAACCCTACTCTCTGTTTTCTACCTTTTAACCAGTTTTTAATCCACAATAGAACACTACCTCCTATCCCATGACTCTCCAATTTCCTCTGGAGTCTTTCATGAGGTACTTTGTCAAACGCCTTCTGAAAATCCAGATACACAATATCAACCGGCTCACCTTTATCCACATGTTTGTTCACCCCTTCAAAGAAATGTAGTAGATTGGTGAGGCAAGATTTCCCTTCACTAAATCCATGTTGACTTTGTCTCATTAATCCATGCTTTTGAATATGCTCTGTAATTTTGTTCTTTTTAATGGCCTCTACCATTTTGCCCGGCACTGTTAGACTCACCTGACTATAATTTCCCGGATCTCCTCTGGAACCTTTTTAATAAATCGGCATTACATTGGCGACCCTCCAATCTTCCGGTACCACACTCGATTTTAAGGATAGATTACATATTACTAACAATAACTCCGCAAGTTCATTTTTCAGTTCTATCAGTACTCTGGGATGAATATCACCCGGTCCAGGAGATTTGCTACTCTTCAGTTTGTAGAACTGCCCCATTACATTATTGGTTTACAGAGAATTCATTAAGTTTCTCCGACTCATCAGCTTCGAATACCATTTCTGGCACCGGTATCCCACCCAAATCTTCCTTGGTGAAGATCGAAGCAAAGAATTAATTTAATCTCTCCGCTATGGCTTTGTCTTCCCTGATCACCCCTTTTACTCCTCGATCATCTAGCGGTCCAACTGATCCTTTTGCCGGCTTCCTACTTTTAATATACCTAAAAAAAATTTTACTATGTGTTTTTGCCTCCAACGCAATCTTTTTTCAAAGTCCCTCTTAGCCTTCCTTATCAGCGCTTTGCATTTGACTTGACATTCCTTATGCTGTTTCTTATTATTTTCAGTCGGTTCCTTCTTCCATTTTCTGAAGGATTTTCTTTTAGCTCTAATAGCTTCCTTCACCTCACTTTCCATTGTACATTCTTTTTTGCTCATTGTTGCTAATTTAAACTCCTGAAGCAGGCTAACCGCTGAAACACAGTGCTGTGTCGAGTCTTCACCAATAAACATTTTACCATCTTAAGAAGTCTCCTCATTTGTTCCTGGTCAGCCTGGTCATTTTCCCACTCTTTCTTACTGGAAAGGGCTTAGACAGCATCTGTAGTGGCTGGAACATGAGGACAGTGCTGAACAGACTTTTATGGTCTGTTTCCCCTCAAATGAGAAGACAAATAGGCTGGAGTGGGCTTCAAGGACATAAGGATAGGGTCGGGCAGACTTCTATGTTCTATGTCCCAGAAACGCCAACGAAAGACCACGATGAAGTATATAATATGACGTTCATATGAATTGATAATGAGCGTGACTATTGGGCAGACTGGACCGTTCAGGTTTTTATCTGCTGTCACTTACTGTGTTACTATTAATCCTCTCTGCTCCTGGACTGATGCACAGACCTCTGCTCTGACACAGGCACATGCATGTGGCAACCTCTTAGCACACATGTGCACATCAGAGTGTTCCAAGTTCCAACTTCTGTTCCTTCCTTGCCTGTAGTGCTGTGGCTCAAACCCAGAGACAGACTGAGAGAGCTGACCAGAATTTTTTTAATGTACCATTAAATTCTTGCGGGGACGGGTGGGGATGGGTTAAATTCTTACAGGGACGGGTGAGGATGGATAAGATTCCAGTAGGAACAGGTGGGGATAGGTAAGATTCTAGTTGGAATTGGCGGGGGACGGGTAAGATTTCTGTCCCCGTGCAACTCTTTAATTCAAGGCAATTTAAGAGGGCAGGAGCATCTCCTTCCCGCTTATATCACTTTCAGCCAGAACGTGCCACTGATTATCCCCTCAGACCATCCAACTAAAAAGTGGGTAGTTCAGGGACAGCGCTAGGGGCAGCACTGGGGAGAAGCCCAGAGTTATGCAGTTGTCGGCAACCTGTCCTAAATTAAGCTGCTTAGCTATGTGGGTGCCAGCTCTGAATATTGGGCCGGCACCTGCATAACTATTTTTTAAATCCTCCTGATCCCCTCTTTTTCTCCTTCCATCCCCCTCCCCCTCCCTTGTGGTTTCCGAAGTCCCTTCCCTCCCCTTCACTCCGCCACAGTGACCCTGCCCCCTGGGCCTAGCTGGTTTCCTGGTTGTCCAGCAGGAGTTTTGGAGGCAGCAGCACAGTCTCCTGCCCTCTTATGGCTGCTTTTCAATATGGCTGCCATGACCTCTTGCGGCAGCCATTTTGAAAAGCCAGCCACGAGGGACAGGAGAAAGGGGGCTGCACTCCTGCCCCCACAGACCTCTGCTGGACCACCAGGGAACCAGGTAGGCTCAGTGGGGGGGGGGGGGGTACCTAGACCGGGAGGGGGAGCGTGCGGGGGAGGGGAGGGGAGAGAAGGGGAGCAGATAGACTTTGGAAACCGTGGGGTGGGTGGGAAGGAAGGATGGAGGGAGGCAGGGAGGAGATCGGGATGGTTTTAAAAAAGTTATGCAGGTCCCGTTCTGATATTCAGCCAGGGCCCACATGAGCTCTGGTAGTTTGCCTATAGTTTGCCTATAGTTCACCTTTAAATCTCTCAAGATGGATGCAAGATGGTGATGAGATGCTACTGAAACTGTTGCCTGTCTGATAGATAGGATCTGAACCAGGCAAGTACTGTTCCACTGATAACCTGTTTCTGCCAGTTGTGCCAGCCTCTTATTATATGAATTATTATTATTGTTAGCCAGGTTGGGGTGCATAGACTTGTACCACAGATATAGGATGGTGCCTACCAGAAAACTCATCCTCAAGATGTCCAAAAATACAAAAGCATAACTTTTAGACATTCATTGTTCCTTTTGGTGACATTCATGGGAAATGCCTGATTGGACTGTAGCAGCCAAATTGCAGGATTCTAGTTAATACTGTGGAGATGTGCAGCCAGTAAACATTTCTGCAAATGGTATGAATCAGCCCTCTGAAACCTTCTTGCATTTGATTCCTTGGCAGACCACGATATGATTCATCATATTCCTCACTGCAGCATTACATTAACTTTCAGATATTTTGATAGACTAATCCCCACTGGATCAGTTTGCCATTTAGCCACTCTCCCCCTGGTATAAAAAAACAGACTCTCATATTTGCATTTACAAAATGGAATTTAAAACAAAGCTCTAGCATTAAGGCCTCTACAAAGAGATTAAGAATAAAATCCCAGAATTAAGCCTGCAGGGGTATATGAAGAGGTTATAAAATGTACACATTTCAACTTAGGCCCAGTGTAGCAAGCTTCATATAAAAATATTGTAAACAAAATGCAATAGAATGTTTATCCAATTATTCTTGAACACTAGCTAAATTCTTCAAAATACCAACTGATTCAGAATGCTGCAACACGATCGATAGATTTTAAGCGACACACCCAGCTCATCACACCATTTCTGCAAAACCTTCGCCGGCTACAAGGCTAAATTTACATAATCCCCCATTATATGGGGATTACTGAGAGAGAAGGTCCCCTTGAGAGTCACTGGTGGGGAGTGACTGGGAGGTCCTTGGATGGGAGAAGGCCCGGCCCATGGGGAGTGCGTTTGAATTAGAATGCAGGGGAAAAGAGTTACTCTGGGAGACAATGACAAAGAGGGAGGCGTTTCTAGGGGGATAAAAGCTGGAATTATGCCTAGGAGGGGTCTTTGGTTGCCTTACTGTCCCCTGCCAAGAGACCAGGAGGTGTAAAGGGGAATCCTAAGTGAAGAACGTGACCTCTGGCTATAGCGGGGGGGGGGGGGGGGGGGGGGGGGGGTTGTGGCTTCTGAAGCGGCAACCGAATAAGTGTGTGAGCTACGGGAGCCAGAGACTGGAGCCAGGGAGAGCTCAGTCCCAAGCCCAGGATGGGATCACCTCTGGAAGAGGGTCAGACCAGAAGAGAGTCTGCAAAAAAATCGAGTTGAACTGAGGGAAGGAGAAACAGCCAGTGGGAATCACCCTGTCCACAGAATAAGCATAACGGTAGAACTATATATATATATATACATACTTTGCTCAAACCTTGCCTTTGGAAATACCCCTGAAGGAAATGTGGCACAGGAGTTCCTCTGAGGAACATCAGAAGAATTGGCACCTTGTTTGAGTTTGCCTGAAATTGGAGTGCTGAAATTGCTGTTGCTGCCATTGTAGAATAGGAGAATAAAGTTTGCGTTCTTGCATAGACTGTTGCCTTAAGCTTATTTATTGGGGACTAAGAACCAAGGGGTGGGGGTGGGGATAGACTACTGAGAGAGTGAATGTCTCCTAAACCCCCTGGTTGCAATTCCAGAACTTTGCCCCCCCCCCCCCCCAGCTCATCTTGAGTGTTGTGCATGAGTGTGAGAGGTGGTAGAATCCTGGGTCGGGGAAAAGAGCCTAGCCTGGGGGTGAGACCCAGGCTACATTTAAAACTGTCTCTGATCGTCAACGCCCTTAAAGGAAATGGAATGGAATAATTGCAGAATAAGATCTCCCTCTATGCATGTCCAAGGTCTCTAAGGTCCTCCCAGGAGCGTTTTTAATCTACACTCTCTAAAGGATATCACATGATGTGACACCCACCAATGAGCCTTCTCTGGAGTAGCCCTCACTTGCATTAGGGAAAGCCTATCTCTACTTCAGAAAGCAGGTGAAAGCCCTATGCTGGGCCTTTCCTCTTCACCTTCAGGTATAAACATGGTTTTGTTGTCCATATGCAAAAAAACCCACATGTACAGACAGATGGACCCTCTTTAATAGGTGCTATTACACTAGCGAGATCCATGTGATGGCGTCTGAGAGGTTTGAAATGCCTAAGCACTTAATTGTCAAACCAAAGGAGGTAACTTTAGATAAACTATGGGATTTAGTTTCTGCCTTGGGACATTCTTTCTTGAAACAGGCAAATGAAACTGTTCCAAAAGTGAACTTATTAGAGAAAGACTTAAGAAAGATGGAGGAAAAGACTAAAGAAATGGATAGTAAAGCCGAAAAGGTTGATCAAAGGATTATGAAACTGGAAACATTACAACCTCTGATGACAAATGACTTGACTAATCTTAGGAAAAAAATGGAAATCTTTGATAACTATACTAAAAGTCACAATTTAAGATTTGTAAACTTTCCCAAGATAAAGACTGTTCCTCCTCTTGATATGTTAAAGAGATACTTGCGAGAGATTTTGAATATATCAGACCAGAATTTACCACCATTTACTTCTGTTTATTATGTCCCAGGAAAGGAACTGAATCAAATTCCTGAAACTCCAATAGATGTATCTCTTTTGCTTGAGACTTCTGATTCCGAATTAGCAACAGCGGCAACTTTGGTTGCTACCGTTGCGTTGTTACCAGATAAAAATTGGATCTTCCGTCTTTTCTTTCGTAACAGAGAAAACCCCTTTTTGGGTTATAAGATATTATTATTTCCTGATGTCTCTAAGGAGACAAGGAGACGGAGGAAACAATTCTTGCTCCTTAAGTCTGAAATAATACATTTGGGGGGCACCTTTTTTCTAAGGTACCCCTGCAAATGTATAGTAAGACTTGAGGGGAAGAAATATGTGTTTACAGAGCCCGCGCATGCATCAGCTCTTATAACTTCGGTAAAAAAGGATAAACGCTAAAGGAATAAGTAATACACCTCAATAGAATTTGCATTAATTTAATTTAATTTCCTGAATTTGCTTTTTGATTCTCCTTGTATTCCTGAATCTTGGATTTCCAATTTATGGACTTGAGTATTAATAACTTCTTAATAGATTGTTAATCTTTAATGATATATGTTTAATTTTTTTTTATGTTCCTTTTCCTACCAAGATGTTTTCTTGAAATGTTTGATGAAACTGAATAAATAATAAATAAATAAATAAAAGAATTTTTAAATGTGTGTTGATTTACAGGTTAGTGTGTATTAAACTGATTTTGCATGCACCATAATTTTAAGGCATGGTAATGAACTGAATATGTTTTAATGAATGCACATCGCTAGCTCCTTCTGTGTCATGTATTCTTTACCTGGTCTCTAGCCCTTTGTTCTATCTCTTACTCCTTATTTTTCTTCACATATATCTCCTTTTAACTTCTCCCCAGCTCCTCCATTTTTATCTTCTGTCAACCCTTCACAGACGGGTCCTTCTGTTCTGTCTCTTACCTGTTTCCATTCCTCCATGCCCTTCACAGTTTCATGCCATCTCTCTATCCCACCCCTCTTTTCTATACCTGTCCCAAGTACCCTAGCCCATCTAACATACCCCTACTCATACCTCCACCCAGTTGCCTTGCCCTCAGTGCCACCCAATCCCTGCATTCTCATCTAATTCCGGAATTCCTCTTCTCCCCCATCTCCACATTGCTAACTAATCTCAATCCTGAAATCTCTTTTCTGAGACGGTTCAAGGACCAGGTAGTTGCTTTTCAGGTGTTCTCTGTCAAAGTAGATTTCAAGAGAGCTACTATAGCAGCAGTGCTTCTGACTTGATAAGGCTTCAATCTGTCAAGAGAACACTAGTCTGATTATAAAAGAATTGAATACCGGATGCTAGTCAATTAGATGGTCTATGTCTTGCCAATGGAATACTGACTCTGTTGGGGGTCAAAGGAGACAACAGGCTACAAAGACTTTCTGATGGACTTTGTTCTTGTTAGGTAATAAGCAAGAACCCATATACAGTCCATAGTATGGAGGAAATATTATTTCTTCATTAATATGAAAAGATATGACTACCTCAGGTAGGAACTTAAGATGGGTTTGTAAGAGGGGCAAGATGGTGCCCTGGAGTAAGAAGCTGATACCACTGCTCTGTGTTTGTTCCTGCCATGCTCAAGAAATGCCATGGGAAGGTTTGTGTCCTGGTTGCCTCTCGGACTCTTACCGCTACATCAAAGTTGCTTCAGACCATCATAGAAAATTTTGTGATACAACCATCTTCCAGGGGGCCTGCTGGAAGTGAGGGAGGTCAAAGTGTTGTCCTCTCTGCTTAGGGATAGCAACATTCCACTGTCCTCTGAACAGCAAGAGCTGCCATGAAACCCAGCTGGATAGTGGGAGGACTTTCTCTCTTTTACAAGCGTTTCCATTAATTTACTTACTACAGAAGTCATTCTTACTGGCCAGTAGTTCCCAACCTCTTCCTTACTTTTGCTTTTGTGGAGAGGGACCACATCTGCTCTTCTCTAGCCCTCTGGGAGCTTTCCCGACTCTAGAGAAGCATTGAAAAGGTCAACCAGTGGAGCTGCTTAACTTCTCTAAGTTCCTTCAGTACCCTCAGATGTATGCCATCTAGCCTCATCGCTTTGTCCACCTTTAGTTTAGCCAGCTCCTCACGAACACAGTCCTCTGAAAATTGTTCAAGGACTACCACCCCTCTAGTCCTATTTGTGTATGTCTTTGCGGTCCTGCTCCTGGACCTTCAGCTGTGAGCACAGAACTGAAATATTTGGTAAGCAATTCTGCCTTATCTTTATCTGCTTCTACATGTTCTTCCCCTCCACCTTTGAGTCTCATAATGCCAATTTTGTACTTATTTATTTATTTTATTGCATTTGTATCCCACATTATCCCACCTTTTTGCAGGCTCAATGTGGCTTACAATTCATCGTGGAAACTGGAAATAGAAAAGAATATACATTTGGTTTTACAGCAAGTATTAGGTGCATGATGGTGAAATACATAGTTCTGGAAATAGAAAAGAGTATACATTTGTGTTAGCAGAAGTTTTGGGTGCATGATGGTGAGATACATGATAGTATTAAAGTCATAGACATTAGGTACATGATAGTGTGGAAGCAAAAGACATTAAAGAACATTCCTGGATATCTTGAAGAAAGTAGAGTTATGCGTGTTGTTCTTTATGATATATTTTGTTGAAGAGATAAGTTTTCAGGAGTTTGCGGAAATTGGTCATTTCGTAGACCGTTTTCAGGTTACGTGGCAGTATGTTCCAGAGCTTCCTCCTATCACTAATATATCTAAAAATTTCTTGTTCCTCCATTTTACCATATTGACTATTTTTTCTTCCATTTGCATCTTTGCTTTCCTGAGTACTCCTCCAGCTTCTCTTAGCTTTTTCAGATATTTTTGCTTGTCTTTCTCTTTCTGCGATTTCTTCTAGTTCATAAAGGCTAGCCCCTTTTTCCTTACCTTTTCAATTACTACTTTTGAGAATCAAAATGGTATCCTTTTCCTCTTACTTTTGTTTTTCGTTCCTTACAAAAAGGTTTGTTGCCCTTACAATAGTTCCTTTCAGTTTTTCCCACTCCTTTCTAACTTCTTCCAGATGTTCCCATCCAGACAACAATTCCTTGAGTTGACAAGGCGGTGGCTGTAGCTAGAAGGTTGCTAGGCTGTATAGAGAGAGGTGTGACCAGCAGAAGAAAAGAGGTTTTAATGCCCCTGTATAAGTCGTTGGTGAGGCCACACCTGGAGTATTGTATTCAGTTTTGGAGGCCGTATCTTGCTAAGGATGTAAAAAGAATTGAAGCGGTGCAAAGAAAAGCTATGAGAATGGTATGGGATTTGCATTACAAGACGTACGAGGAGAGACTTGCTGACCTGAACATGTATACCCTGGAGGAAAGGAGAAATAGGGGTGATATGATACAGACGTTCAAATATTTGAAAGGTATTAATTCACAAATGAACCTTTTCCGTAGATGGGAAGGCGGTAGAACCAGAGGGCATGAAATGAGATTGATGGCTTATGGACCTTTCTTTTAGGAAGAT
Source organism: Microcaecilia unicolor (assembly GCF_901765095.1). Classification (NCBI taxonomy): domain Eukaryota; kingdom Metazoa; phylum Chordata; class Amphibia; order Gymnophiona; family Siphonopidae; genus Microcaecilia; species Microcaecilia unicolor. Next base: position 54,742,644 of record NC_044031.1, on the reverse strand, counting down.
ATCCAAAACTTTTTAAAAACCCGCTAAGCTAACTGCTTTTACCACATTCTCTGGCAACGAATTCCAGAGTTTAATTACCCGTTAAGTGAAGAAATACTTTTCCCAATTTGTTTTAAATTTACTACTTTGTAGCTTCATTGTGTGGAAACCGATGGCGCCCATCTCAAAAACGAACTAAACCAAGGCATTTGGTCGTAGGAGGGGCCAGGATTCGTAGTGCACTGGTCCCCCTCACATGCCAGGGCACCAACCGGGCACCCTAGGGGGCACTGCAGTGGACTTGGCAAATTGGTCCCAGGTGCATAGCTCCCTTACCTTGGGTGCTGAGCCCCCCAAAAAACCCCAACCCCCCCAAAACCCACTCCCTACAACTATACACCACTACCATAGCCCTAAGGGGTGAAAGGGGGCACCTACATGTGGGTACAGTGGGTTTCTGGTGGGTTTTGAAGGGCTCCCATTTTCCACCACAAGTGTAACAGATGAGGGGGGGGGATGGGCCTGGGTCTGCCTGCCTGAAGTGCACTGCACCCACTAAAACTGCTCCAGAGACCTGCATACTGCTGTCATGGACTGGAGTATGACATTTGAGGCTGGCATAGAGGCTGGCAAAAAAGTTCTTAAAGTTATTTTTTTGAGGGTGGAAGGGGGTCAGTGACCACAGGGGGAGTCAGGGGAGGTCATCCCCGATTCCCTCTGGTGGTCATCTGGGCAGTTCGGGCACTTTTTTGTGACTTGGACCTAAAAAAAAGGGACCAAAAAAAGCAGACCAAATTCTCGCCAGGAACGCCCATTTTTTTCCATTATAGGCCGCAGCTGGCCATCTATTAACCATGCCCCGGCACGCCCCGTCCCACCTTCGCTACCCTTCAGACATGCCCCTGGGAACTTATAGCTGTCCCAGCGACGGAAAGCAGTTGGGGATGCCAAAAATCGGCTTTCGATTATGCCGATTCTGGCGCCCCTGAGAGAAGGGCGACCATCTCCTGATTTGTGTTGAAATATGGGAGCCCTTCTCTTTCAAAAATCAGCTGGCTAGTCTCCCAGTCTCATAAGGTCATCTTGCAATTTTTCGCAATCCTCTTGTGATTTAACAACTTTGAATAACTTTGTGTCATCAGCAAATTTAACTACCTCACTATCTATTCCCATATCTAGATCATTTATAAATAAGTTAAAAAGCAGTGGTCCCAGCACAGACTCCTGTGGAACCCCACAATCAAAACTTCTCCATTCAGAATTCTGACCATTTAACCCTACTCTCTGTTTTCTATCTTTTAACCAGTTTTTAATCCACAATAAAACACTACCTCCTATCCCAAGACTTTCCAATTTCATGAGGTACTTTGTGAGACACCTTTTGAAATCCAGATACACAATATTAACTGGTTCACCTTTATCAAAATGTTTGTTCACCCCTTCAAAGAAATGTAGTAGATGGTGAGACAAGATTTCCCTTCACTATATCCTTGTTGGCTTTGTCTCATTAATCCATGCTTAGGTATATGCTCTGTAATTTTGTTCTGTATAATAGTCTCAACCATTTTGCCTTGTACCGACGTCAGGCTCAGCGGTCTGTAATTTCCTGGATCACCTCTGGAACTCTTTATAAAAATCAGCTTTACATTGGCCACCCTCCAATCTTCTGGTACCATGCTTGATTTTAAAGATAATTTTTTTTTTTGCATTTGTACGCTGCGCTTCCCCACTCATGGCAGGCTCAATGTGGCAATGGAGGGTTAAGTGACTTGCCCAGAGTCACAAGGAGCTGCCTGTGCCTGAAGTGGGAATTGAACTCAGTTCCTCAGGACCAAAATCCACCACCCTAACCACTAGGCCACTCCTCCACTCCTAAATTACATATTACTAACAATCAGGGGCGTATCTGCGTGGGGCCACAGGGGCCTGGGCCCCCGCAGATTTTGCCCCGGATCCCCCTACTGCCGTTAACCCTCCCTCCCTCGCCTACCGCCGTCACCTACCCCGAGGTCCGCTTCCTCCGGCTTTTTAAAATATTGCTTCAGCTGGCGGGGGACCCCAACCCCCCGCCAGCCCAGCCGTGATCTTTAACTTTTTCATCCTCGTCTTGCAGCTCCATCCAACTGGAACTAAAGATGCATGCAGCTTTCACGGCGCGCTGCACGACGAGGATGAAAAAGTTAAAGATCGCGGCTGGGCTGGCGGGGGGTTGGGGTCCCCCGCCAGCTGAAGCAATATTTTAAAAAGCCGGAGGAAGCGGACCTCGGGGTAGGTGACGGCGGTAGGCGAGGGAGGGAGGGTTAACGGCAATAGGGGGCGGCTGATGGCGGTAGGGGGCGGCTGATGGCGGTAGGGGGGGCTATAATGTGCCCCCTCACTCTAGCCCCTGCCCCCCCTACCGCCGAACCTCAGATACACCCCTGCTAACAATAGTTCTGCAAATCCATTTTTCAATTCTATCAATACTCTGGGATGTATACCAGGCAATTTGCTATCCTTCAATTTGTCTGCCTCATTACATCTTCCAGGTTTACAGAGATTTGATTCAGTTTCTCTGACTCTTTAGCATTAAATACTATTTCTGGCACCAATATATTTCCAAAAACAACCACAAAAGTGGAGAAACTGAGGAAGCACAGAAACACAGGAGTAGCATGATCAATAGAATGCTTCAAAGAAACCAAGATAAGACTTGACACGGCACTGCGCTTTGTTGAGAAACGCCTGCCTCAGGAGTCTACAAGTTAATTTTATTTTTGTTACATTTGTACCCTGTGCTTTCCCACTTATGGCAGGCTCAATGTGGCTTACATGTGCCTGAAGTGGGAATTGAACGCAGTTCCTCAGTTCCCCAGGACCAAAGTCCACCACCCTAACCACTAGGCCACTCCTCCACTCCAGTATAAATATAAGTACTTGAAAATTCATATAACAGAGTAGTGTATATGGATATGTAATTATGTATGTATTGATTTAAACAGTAAAAACATATATAGCCATCTAGAAACACACATAAAAGTATATTGAAGACACAAAATCTAAGTACATAAAAACATCTAAAACAGAATAATATGGGGAATATAAATATATAAATGAAACAGAAACATATATGTATAGGCATAAATAGTAAGAACACATATGACCATCCAAAAACATATTTAAGAGTATTTTAAATATAACATTCTATCGTGGATAGATGAACACGTAGTACTGCCCTGTATATGGTAAACGCCAGTAGGTGGAGCTGAACCGAATCAAGCCTTTAAAAAGACTAATGATTGGTGGATATGCAGGATACGTTGGTATAAAGCACAAGCAAAACTGTGGAGACAATAGAAAGACAGGTCTAAATGACAAAACAAAAAGAAGAGTAAGATTATAAAAAAAAGTGTAGATACAGTGATTATCACTGGTTCTAGTGCAAACAAGGATGCTAATGTAGAGAGACTGCCAGAGACACTGCAAGATACACAAAACACTTTGAAAAGACGATGTGTTAGGCTGCAGAGGAAGAGGGTCAGTGCAGCATTTAGATAGAGAGAAAAATGAAGTGAATCTATAAATAAGGACTGGATAGACATAAATGATATCTAGACCAGAGCCCAGCCAGACGTGAAAAGACAGAGCGGTGAAGCAAAACTATTAGGAGCCAAGGAACGGTGCAGGAGAATAATTCACAGATACAGGCTAGGTCGGGTGTGAATGTATATGCTGAAGAGAAAGTTATATATGAGTTAAACTGTGAGCATGGGCTGAGGTAGATATATTTCCTGCTCTTTTACATATCTACCTCAGCACTTGCTCACTCAATTGGGACTGGATTCTTTGCTCCAGTGTATTTAGCCATGTTGTTCACACCCGCATCCGTCTCGTTTTCCATTTCTTCATTTGTACTGCTCACTTGCTATTTTTCTCTGCTGTTTAACTTCTATTTGGGTTTGTGCCAGGCACTTGTGACCTGGATTGGCCACTGTAGGAAACAGGATACTGGGTTAGATGGACCATTGTTCTGACCCAGTATGGCTGTTCTTATGTTCTAATAGTAAAGGTGTACATTCACACAAAGCAGGAGAGGGCAGGAAGTTAAAAGTTACTTCTAGCCGGTGAGTCTGGTCAGCCTGCCTCCTCAAAGGCTTGGCTGAAAAGCCAGGTCTTTAGGTTGGCTTTAAAGCTCTTGATTGATAGATCACTTCGGAGAGAGAGAGGGATATTAGTTCAAATGTGGGGAGAGAGGAAAAAGAAAGTACAATGTCTAGTTGATTTTAAAAACACAAGCTTAGGACTTGACAGGGCTAGTCGATGGTCGTTGAGAAAGCGGAGAACCCTAGCAGGTGAGTGAGGAATAGTAAGACAAGAGAGATAGTTGGGGATGCCTACGCTGAAGGTCTTAAAAGTTAATATTTATTTATTTGTTACATTTGTATCCCACATTTTCCCCACCTATTTGCAGGCTCAATGAGGCTTACAGAGTACCGTAATGGCGTTCACCAGTTCCGGTATGAACAAATACAAGGTGTTATCACGTTAGAATAGGGTTTATATATGGTTGATATAATGGGGAACTTAGGGAGGAAGGGGGAAATTGGGTGTGTCCAATACGATCTTTAGTTTTGTTGTGTTGCAGGTAGTCAGTCTTTTATGTTGGATCGGTGGGATATGCCTTCCCGAACAGGTTTGTTTTTAGTTCTTTCCGGAAATTGAGGTGGTCGTATGTTGTTTTTACTACTTTTGGTAGAGCGTTCCATAGTTGTGCGCTTAAATAGGAAAAGCTGGATGCATACGTTCATTTGTATTTGAGGCCTTTGCCGCTTGGGTAGTGAAGATTTAGGTATGTTCGTGCTGATCTTGTACTATTTTGTAAATAATTTTGTAAGTAATCTGATACTCAACGGGTAGCCAGTGATGCTGTTTTAATAGTGGTGTTGTGTTATCTGTTCTGAGGGTCTGACAGAGTAAATTTATAGCTGAATTTTTGGAGGGTTTGTAGGTTTTTTTTAATGTGGAGGATGATAAACCTGCATAAATGATATTACAGTAATCAATGTGGGAATAAAAAAAAATGAAAGAATGAATGCATGGAAATTGTCATGATCAAAGAGATGGTGGATGGCCCCCAACTGACAAAATGTAAGAAAACAAATCTTAGATAAATGCGAGACCTAAGGCAAAAATAAAAGAGAGGAGTCTAAGATAACCCCTAAATAACAAAAGTTTGAAACGGGAGTGATTGACATGCCAAAGAGAGTGACAGGAGAAGAGGGAAGAGATCCAGAACCGGAAAACCAGCAGGCAACAGTTTTACCTGTATTGAGCTCAAGTTGATATTCGAGTAGCCAATTTGTAACTGAATCCAGACAAGTCTGAAAAGAAGTAATTGATGGCAAAGATGTGTTGGCCAGATAGATAAGAAGAATATCATCCATGTAGAAATAAGCCAAAATACCAAAGGACTGAATAAGGGCTGCCAGTGGGCTTAAAAACAAATTAAACAATAAGGGGGGACAGGAATGATCCCTGAGAGACACCACAGTGAAGTTCTCTCTTCTGAGAGACAGAGGTGGGAGTGATAACCTGAAAAAAAATGGTGAGAGAAGAAGGAAGTGAAACAAGAGTGAACTTCACTGAAAATGCCCAGAGCTGATGAGTGAGAGATCAGTAAAGAGTGGTTGACATGAACGAAGGCAGCAGAGAGATCAAAAGAAACTGCCAGAACAATTTTGTGGTGGTCAACGTGTGAATGAAGTGTACTCAGCAGAGCTGTTAACACGGTTTTCATACTGAAATGGGTTCTGAATCTGGATTGGTGAGGGAGTAAAGCAAGCACTTTTTTGGAAAAGTCAGAAAGCTGTTTGAATACAATTTTTCAAGAACTTTAGACATGTAGGAAAGATTTGAAGCAGGGCAATAATGGCTGGGCACAGAAGAATTTAAGTTTGGCTTCTTCAGAATGGGTCGGGCTATAGCTGACTTCCATATATATGGGAAGCGGCCAGTAGATGAACTGAGATTGATAAGAGGGGGTGGGAAACAAACCCAAGTCAGGAATGTTCAGCCACGAGGGTGGTGTTCTGTCCCCCGACAGCCTTGCACTAGTTCATAACGTGATCCTGAAATGTGTGTAATGCCTTTACTGTTATTCTCATTTCTAAGGACTTTCGCTGCTGCAGTCTCTCATTGCAAAGATACATGAGCAAGGCACTGTGGGTAATGTAGTTCACAGGCAGTGCAACCACACTTGCTTGGTTGTGCAAGAACTGTTACCACTGGTTGTGAGGCTGCCCAGACCTCCTTTCTCTCTCTGCCGAGCTTGGCTCTTTTGTCTTCCTGCTATCACTTCCTGTTCAGTTTTACTATCTCTGCCCTGAGAGGTCAGCAAGGTATGACCTTTCCCTTCTATCTCTAGGACCACCCCTTGCTACCCGATAGCAGGCTCTGTTCCCATTGGCCTCTATCTGCTCCTCCCTGAGCCTGTGTAAAGCCCCAACACCTCTTTGTCCTTTCAGCCACGAGGCTTTCTAACACCATCCTATGCCAAATAGCTCTGTCCTGTTGAAACTCCCTGTAACGAACCTGGATTTTTACCTTGAAGATATCTCCTCCCAAATGAGATATTGCACAATCCATTCACCTAGCTTTGGACTATTTCTACCTGTTCAACTACCCTTTCCTCCCCCTTGCAATACAACTACCTCTCCTCAGATCTCCACCCCCCACAGCCTCCAGATTAAGAAGTCTCTGCATCCTGAAGCAGCATCTTTGAACATCTATCTGTGAGTAAATTATCTGTGATTTATTCAATAAAAGAGACTTCATAAAATAATAGAGACTTCAGGTGATTGGTGTGTCAGGGTTACACTCCATGATATTGGAGCTTCTAGTTACCAAGCTCCAAGAGTCATGACAGGTGGGATAGGGTCACAATGGCAATAAATAGACTTCATAGAGGACATAAGAATTTTCAAGGAATGGAGGGATTGAGTTTGGAAAGAGGACCAGACGGATAAACCAATTGAGGGTGAAGTGGGGGTACTATTTGAGAAGGGAATGGGAGGGATAGTGGGAACTTGCTTAGGGGACATTGTAAGCAGTTTTAATAAGGTGATGATTTTGTTAATGAAAATTAGAGAAAGTGCCTCCGCTGATGGAATTGCACTAGCCAAGCTATCGTTTGATAGATAAACATCTGTTGATAGATTGAATAAAGATCTTTGGAGGGATTCGGGGATATTAGAAGCTTGTTCATGATATATTTCTTTTTTAGGTGATAATTGTATTCATGATGAAGAGCTCTACATTTCTGCAGGTCAGTTAAGGATTTAGACTGGCCAAGTGCTGACTTCGCCCCCAGAATGCCCCCAAAATAGCTTGTTTTCAGTTAGGTGCTAACTAGACATTTTCAGTGACACTAATCAATTAAGTGTAGCTGGAAATGAGTGGTTAGCCCCAAACAGGTGACTTAACTGACCAAGAGTCATTCCTGGCTAGTTAAATTGCTTTGATTATTGATCTGGTCATTTATAAAATACGAGCAAGTGTAAATGTCTGCAGCTTCAATCTAGCTACAGTATCTGCTAGTTTACCCCTAGAATTAAAAAACAAACATGTGAAGACCCATTTTAGATAGGTTGTGGAAAGAGGAACTGATATATCCAGGTCAGAATGTGCTCAGTTCTCTCGGTATTTTACCGAAGGCTCTGCTGAACATTGAGCCTTTTGTAAAATCCCTTTATGGATGCTGGTTGCAGGTGGAAGAGTATTCAAATGCTGGGGGGGGGGGGGGGGGGGGGGGTAAGAGAAAGTTTTCATTATGTCAGGGGGAGAGAAGAATGTTGATGCTGTCGGTGGCAGCCTGTTTCTTCTGCCAGCAACCTACCACACATAGAGAAGAGATATAGAGATGATAGACCTGTGTGTGTGTGGGGGGGGGGGGGGGGGGGGGGGGGGGGAGAGAGAGATGCTAGAACTGCAGGAGGTGTTTCAACTGCAGGCAGCCCTGGGTGAAGGGAGGGAGTTCTATTGACCTGTGCACCTGCCTCTTCAAGCTGGCAGGTGCACAGCGTGAGTCAACATGGATTTATTTTTCTGATAAACATTATAAAATGAGAAATTCATGTCTGTTTGTTACGCATACCCAAACCATGCCCATTTCATGTCGACCACCATGCTATCTGTATATCTCCATGGGCAAATTGTGGCTTTTTAAAATCATATTGTACGTCTATGACAATCTACACATGTGAATACAATGAGATCAGTGGTGTAGCTAGTTCTGAATGGGGCCCAGGTAGAAAAATTAAGATGGGTCCCTTATAACACCATCTCTCCAAGATAGTGGGGACCGGAGGGGGGTGGGGTGGGGAGGAGAAGTAATCCCTGCAGAGTTCCAGTAAAACACACACAACAAAAAACCCATCTTTTCCTACCAGGTTCAGCATCTCTCCCCCTCTCTTCCCCTCCCCCTTGGCTCCAGATTTCTCTCTCTCTCTCTTTTTCTTTCTTTGCTTCTCTGCTTCCCACTCCAGGTCCAGCATTTCTATCCCTCTCCCCCGCACTCATGTAGATAAAGGTGAGCCGGTGGATATTGTGTATCTGGGTTTTCAAAAGGCATTTGACAAAGTACCTCATGAACAATTCCTGAGGAAATTAGAAAGTCATGAGATAGGAAGCAATGTCCTGTTGTGGATTAAGAACTGGTTAAAAGATAGAAAACAGAGAGTAGGGTTAAATGGTCAGTATTTTCCATGGAGAAGGGTAGTTAGTGTGGTTCCCCAGAGGTCTGTGCTGAGACGGCTGGTTTTTAGCATATTTATATATGATCTAGAGATGGGAGTAACTAGTGAAGTAATTAAATTTGCTGATGACACAGTTTTTCAAAGTTGTTAAATCGCAAGAGGATTGTAAAAACTTGCATGAGGACCTTATAAGACTGGAAAATTGGGCATCCCAATGGCAGATGACGTTTAAAGTGAACAAGTGCAAAGTGATGCATGTGGAAAGAGGAGCCCACATTATAGCTAAGTGATGCAAAGTTCCACATTAGGAGTCACTGCTCAGGAACAGGATCTGGGTGTCATCATTAAAGAAGGTTCCAGTGGGGATCCAGCAAATTATAGACCGGTGAGCCCGATGTTGGTGCTGGGCAAAATGGTAGAGACTATTATAAAGAACAAAATTACAGAGCATATTCAAAACCATGGATTAATGAGACAAAGCCAACATGGATTTAGTGAAGGGAAATCTTGCCTCACCAATCTATTACATTTCTTTGAAGGGGTGAACAAACATGTGGATAAAGATGAGCTGGTTGATATTGTGTACCTGGATTTTCAAAAGGTGTTTAACAAAGTACCTCATGAAAGACTCCAGAAGAAATTGGAGAGTCATGGGATAGGAGGAAGTGTTCTATTGTAGATTAAAAACTGGTTAAAAGATAAAAAACAGAGAGTAGGGTTAAATGGTCAGTATTCTCAATGGAGAAGGGTAGATAGAGGGGTTTCCCCAGGGGTCTGTGCTGGGACCGCTGCTTTTTAACGTATTTATAAATGATCTAGGGATGGGAGTAACTAGTGAGGTAATTAAATTTGCTGACGACACAAAGTTATTCAAAGTTGTTAAATCGTGAGAGGATTTACAAGAGTACCTTACGAGACTGGGTGTCTAAATGGCAGATGATGTTTAATGCGAACAAGTGCAAAGTGATGCATGTGGGAAAGAGGAACTATAGCTACGTAATGCCAGGTTCCATGTTAGGAATCACCGATCAAGAAAGGGATCTCTGCATCGTTGTTGATATGTTGAAACCCTCTGCTCAGTGTGCTGCGGTGGCTAAGAAAGCAAATAGAATGTTAGGTATTATTAGGAAAGGAATGGAAAACAAAAATGAGGATGTTATAATGCCTTTGTATCGGTCCATGGTATGACCGCATCTCAAATATTGTGTTCAATTCTGGTCGCCGCATCTCAAAAAAGATATGGTGGAATTAGAAAAGGTACAGAGAAGGGTGACAAATGATAAAGGGGATGGGACGACTTCCCTATGAGGAAAGGGTGAAGCAGCTAGGGCTCTTCAGCTTGGAGAAAAGATGACTGAGGGGAGATATGATAGAGGACTATAAAATAATGAGTGGAGTGGAACGAGTAGACATGAATCGTTTGTTTACTCTTTCCAAAAATACTAGGACTAGGGCGCATGTGATGACGCTATTAAGTAGTAAATTCAAAACGAATCAGAGGAAAATTTTTCTTCACTGAATGTGTAATTAAGCTCTGGAATTTGTTGCCAGAGAATGTGGTTAAAGGTGGGTAGCTTAGCGGGGTTTAAAAAAGGTTTGAGCATTTCCTAAAGTAAAAGTCCATAGACCATTATTAAAATGACTTGGGGAAAATCCACTGCTTATTTCTGGGATAAGCAGCATAAAATGTATTGAACTTTTTTGGGATCTTGCCAGGTATTTGTGATTTGGATTGGCCACTGTTGGAAACAGGATGCTGGGCTTGATGGACCTTTGGTCTGTCCCAGTGTGGCAATACTTATGTACTTATAACCCTCTACTCAGTGTGCAGCGGCGGCTACGAAAGCAAACAGAATGTTAGGAATTATTAGGAAAGGAATGGAAAACAAAAATAAGAATGCTATAGTGCTCCATAGTGCACCTCGAATACTGTGTGAAATTCCGGTCACCGCATCTCAAGAAAGATATAGCAGAATTAGAAAAGATTCAGAGAATGGTGACGAAAATGATAAAGGGGATGGGATGACTTCCCTATGAGGAAAGGCTAAAGTGGCTCGGGCTCTTCAGCTTCGAGAAGAGATGGCTGAGGGGAGATATGATAGAGATCTATAAAATATTGAGTGGAGTAGAACAGGTAAATATGAATTGCTTGTTTAGTCTTTCCAAAAGTACTAGGACTAGGGGGCATGCAATGAAGCTACTAAGTAGTAAATTTAAAACAAACTGAAGAGAATATTTCTTCACTCAACGTGTAATTAAACTCTGGAATTTGTTGCCAGAGAACGTGGTAAAAGCAGTTAGCTTAGCAGAGTTTAAAAAAAAGTTTGGCACATTTCCTAAAAGAGAAATCCATAAGCCATTATTAAGATGGACTTGGGAAAATCCACTGCTTATTTCTAGGATAAATAGCATAAAATCTGTTTTAATCTCTGGATCTTGCCAGGTACTTGTGACCTGGATTGGCCACTGTTGAGAACAGGATACTGGGCTTGCTAGACCTTCGGTCTGTTCCAGTATGGCAACGCTTATGTTCTTATTTTCTCTCTATTATCCCTCTCAACTCATATGCAGGTCTGGCATCTCTCTGAAGTACCCCCCCCCCCCCCCAGCCTGTCCTTCCATCACATGGCAGATTGCCGGCAGAGGCAATGATGAAAATAGGCTGCCTCTGGCCAGCCCCACCATGGCCTTTCCTCCATGGCATCTCACCCACAGGAAGTTGCATCAAAGAGGCGGGGCACCACATAGGAAAGAACCTAGTGTGCTGGCCTGAGGTAGTCTGTTTTCATTGTTGCTTCTGTTGGCAACTTGCCGTTCATTTGTAGGACCATAGGGGAGGGGGGAACTAGAGAGATGACAAACCTGCAAAGGGGGGGGGGGGGGGAGAGGAAGAGAGGGTTGCTGGAATTCCAGGAGGGGTGGTTCAACTGCAGGTGGCCCCTAACATTGGACAGTCCTAGGCATTTTGCCGAACTTACTGAATGGCATCTACGCTCCTGGTAGAGATGCTTCTAAAATAAATTCTGTAGGCACCTATGTGTCTTTATAAACTAGTCTGGAAATAAGCGACTATAAAGTGGCCTTAACCCTTAGTGACCTGTTATAAAATTATTCCCCACAAGTCTTTTGTGAAGGCATTTTGAATGGATTATGTATTTGAGAGATTGATGTGCATGGGTCTAAAAAGGATTCTTGGGGTGATAGTGTCTAAGGATCTAGTGGTGAATCAATATGATATGACAGTGGTTGTAGCCAGAAAAATGCTAGTTTGCATAAAGAGATGCATAACCATAAGAAAGGAGGTGTTGATGCCCCTGTTTAAGTCATTGGTGAGGCCTCACTTTGAGTATTATGTTTAGTCATGAAGGCTGTATTTATTTATTTATTTAACACATTTATACCCCACATTTTCCCACATAGTTGCAGGTTCAATGTGGCTTACACAAATCTGTACTATAATAAAAAGCACCTCCAACGCTCTAAAGCTGACTCCTTCGCTTCACTCAAGTGAAGGGTTTATAAGGTTCGTTAGCTCCGTAAATCTGTAACCATCTCTCTCGGCCCCGCCCCCGCAACTCTGATAGGTCCGCCGCCCTCGACGTCAACACGTTTTGATGTTCGCAACGTCATCACGCCATGACGTCGAGGGCAGCGGACCTATCAGAGGCGCGAGGGCGAGGCCGAGAGAGATGGTTACAGATTTCGGAAGGTAACGAAACTTACTAACCCTTCACTTCAATGAAGCCACGGAGTCAGCTTCACAACGTTGCAGGTGCGTTCTCTAAAACTACACAGCTCACAAATATACAAATTAAAAATCAAAGGGTGCATAGAAAGGGGGGAGGGGGCAACTACCCTGGAACTGAGAGGCAGGGAGAGAGGGGGGCAATGACCCTGGAACTGGGTGGGTGGGGGCGGGGCCACGACACTGGAACTTGGAGGGGGCCAGGTGGACCCTGGAACTGGGGGGGGGGGGCCCTGGCACACACTCTCATTCTCTCACACACACACAATCACAGCTCCCTAATTTTTCAATTAACCATCGCAGGGTGGACGGAGGGGGGGGGGGGAACCGGGGGGGCAACTACCCTGGAACTGGGAGAGAGGAAGAGAGGGGGGCAACAACCCAGGAACTGGATGGGTGGGTGGGTGGGAGGGAGGCCGGACCCTGGAATTTGGAAGGGGGCCAGGCAGACCATGAAACTGGGAGGGAGGGGGAGAGGGGTGGCAACGACCCAGGAACTGGATGGGTGGGTGGGTGAGAGGGAGGACGGATTCTGGAACTTGGAGGCGGGGCAGACTCTGGAGCTTGGAAGGGGGGGTGGGCGGACACTGAAACTGGGAGGCAGGGAGGGAGGGGCCCCGGCACACACTCTCATTCTCACACACACTCGCACACAGTCTCACTCTCTCTGTCACACACACTCACACATTCACTCTCTCTCTATCACACACTCACTCTCACACACACTCTGTAAAACACACAAACTCCGAGGAAAACCTTGCTAGAGCCCGTTTCATTGGTGTCAGAAACGGGCCTTTTTTCCTAGTACAATATAAAATAGGAGCATAAAGTAACAGAAGTATAAAGCAACAGTGAAATAAGGAGAGGTGGTGATAAAAGGGTAATACAGTCGCATATAGTAGGACGTTAATTTGGATCCAAAAGATAGGCTTTTATAAATAAGATGGTTTTCAATGACTTCCTGAAGATAAGATGGTTGTGAATAAATTTCAAAGTTTTAGGCAGGGCGTTCCATAGTTGTGTACTGATGTAAGAAAAGCTGGAAGCATAAGTAGATTTGTATCTAAGCCCATTGCAGTCTGGATAGTGCAGGTTTAAGTAAGTTCGGGATTGACTGGTAAAGTTATTAGGTTCAACATCTCTCCAAGCACATAAAAAGACTTGAAGTGGTTAAGATGGAGGCAACAAAAATAATACATATGAGAAGAGCCTAGAAGATCTGAGCACATACACCTTAGAGGAAAGGATAGAAAGTGGGGGATATGATACAGACCGGGAAATGGTAGAACTAGAGGACATGAATTGAGGTTGCAGGGTGTTAAACCTAGGGGTAACATCAGGAAATATTTTTTCACAGAGAGGGTAATGGATGCCTGGTAGAGGCGGTGGAGACTAAAAAAGTGAAGGAATTCAAAAATACATGGAATAAAAACAGGGGATGCCTACTTAGTTAGAAAGAGGATGGAATCAAAACATGGCTGTAGTGGTGTTATGTTGGGCAAGTGTAGTTGGGAACTAAGGCCAGTGCTGGACAGACTTCTACAGTTTGTTCCACAAACAGCAAAAGACAGATGAAGATCAAGTGTGTGCACTGCATATCACTTTAATATCACATGCTATGAGTGAGGGTGCTGTGCATCTCAAGGGGGAGGGTAAAACATAATATTGAAATTAGAAAGCTAAATATTGAGAGCAATACCTTTTGGTTTAAACATATATTATTCCAAGACTGCATCATATGTAACTGATGATATGTTATTGGCATGATGGCAATTGCCAACAAGTGCCAAAAATGAATGACTATAACCTACTCGGTGTGGCTCTTGCTGTCTCATTGGGCAGACTGGATGGACCATGCAGGTCTTTACATAGACCTAAGGAGCTTGTGTCGCAGAACATTTACAACAGTGTATGTTTTACACTACATGTTTTGAGGTACTTTTTAAACTTTAATATTCATTTCTATTATTAATTTTTATTATAAATGGTGCCATGTATAACTTTTTCTCAGTTTGTATGGATTTATTATTCAATGGATGTGGTACTTAGTAATATATGTAATTAAACCTTTTTTAGAGATTTGTGCAAAAAAATGATATAATTTTTTTTTGTTTTTACTCATATAGCTATTAATTAATTTATCTTTATGGTTTACATTTTTCTGTATGATTTTTTCATATGCATGTTTTATGTATTGCATAATAATTTTTATGTCTTTGGTTTTAATACAAACACATAGATCATATTTAATGTTCTCTCAGATATATTTATGTATGATGTATACTTCATTCCATGCGTTTTAATATTCAATTTTCAATATTTAATTTATAGAAGTCATGGTTTTATAAAATGTTTTTGTCATACAAGGTTCTTATTTTGAATTGATTTCTTATTCATTTATGACAAATTGTTCAGTTTTTATGCTTATGTGTCACTTTTATACAACATATTCACTTTTAATGTTATGTCTTATTTTTAATGTTCTGTTTAGGTCTTTATCTACTGTCATTTACTGTGCTACTATTAATATATCTTCTCTATAATGGATTGTATACTGAGATATGATTGAGGTCTACAAAATCCTGAGTGGTGTAGAATAAGTAGATCGACTTTTTACTCGTTCCAAAAGTACAAAGACTGGGGAACACTTGAGGAAGTTACATGGAAATAGTTTTAAAACAAATAGGAGGAAATATTTTTTCACTCAAGGAATAGTTGAGTTCTGGAACTCTTTGCCGGAGGATGTGGTAACAACGGTTAGTGTATTTGGGTTTAAAAAAGGTTTGGACAAATTCCTGGAGGAAAGGTCCATAGTCTGCTATTGAGACAGACATGGGGATGCCACTGTTTGCCCTAGGATTGGTAGCATGGAATGTTGCTACTATTTGGGTTTCTGCCAGATACTTCAACATAAATCAAACAAAATAAAACATGGAAAAGAAAATAAGATGATACCTTTTTTATTGGACATAACTTAATACATTTCTTGATTAGCTTTCGAAGGTTGCCCTTCTTCCTCAGATCAGAAATAAGCAAATGTGGTAGCAGATAGTATATATGAGAGAAACATCAAAGCATTACTTTGACAGTCTGACAGAGTGGGAGGGTGGGGGTATGCATGGGGACATCAAAGCATTACATTGATATTCTAACAGAATGGGTGTTGGTAGGTGACAGGAGGGTAATAAACAGAGAAATACAGCTTTATGTTTCATAATGAGTTAGAAAACCCAGATCCTTATTAAGTCCTGTTTGTTGGGTGTCAAAATATTCAATCATTCTTATTTCAAAGGTCTTACGTTCCTGTATTGTTTTAAAATTACCTTTCAGTATTCTTACTGTGAAATCACTGGTGCCGTGTTCTGGTCTTGTGAAGTGTTGGCCCACAGGGGTGGGGGCCTGACTGGCACCGGCTATTTTCATGTGATGTCTGTGCAGATTGAATCTTGTCTTAAGCATCTGGCCTGTTTCTCCAATATAGCATCCTTCGTTACATTTTTTACACTGAATGATATATACCACATTGGAAGATGAGCATGTAAAATAGTCCTTTATGTTGAATATTTTTCCTTTGTGAATGACTGTGGGGTCTTGTGAAATGTTTTGGCATAGTTTGCAGCTGGCTGTGTTCCACGGAAACGTGCCCTTTTCTTTTTCCAGATACTTGTGACCTGGCTTGGCCACTGTTTGGAAAGCAGGATACTGGGCTAAATAGACCATTGATCTGACCCAGTGTGGCTAATCTTATGTTCATATGTAGTTCTCAGGTAAATGTATGTGCATACAGGCTATATGCCTATACTTCAACCCACATATAGTCTGGATCATTTTAATAGAAAACATTTGTGCACGTAAACCTCTGTTTTATGCACATAAACAGTTTTTATAATTACTCCCTTAATTAAAATATGTATCATAATTCTGCTTAATACAGAGTGCATTTTTTTAAATCACTTTAGTGCAAGACTGAATAAAATTCATCTTACCAGTTACCTATAAAATTTTTACAGATGTTTTCCTGTTGAATATGGCTCTTGTAAAAGGTATCAGATTTGTCTTCTGTTTCTCCTCAGAACAGACACAGCATGGGAATGGGCAGCACAGGCTTGCCTAGACTGCCCTTCTGAAGTGCCTGAGTCCTGTTCTCAATGGACCTCTTCTAGAGGTGAGAAGATAATCCAGTCTCTGTGCCTGCCAGGCTTTTTTTCTCTCTGTTGAGATGGTGTCAATTAATATGAAACTGTGGTGGATGAGGTGATTTACTGATTTGGGCCGCTGCTTTCTGAAAAAAACAGGTAAGACCGGGACATAGACCACCCACAACTTTCAGATGGTAACATGTGTTGACATCACCACCACTACCACCATCAAAGCCAGCTGCTAGCTTTCCTTGAGTTGCAATGTTTGCAAACTGAGAGGTTTTCAGTTTTGCGGCTTAGTGCTGACATTTTGTTAAACACCAACCAACCTTGTGAGTATCAATAATTATTCCTGACTTGTCTGTGAAAAGTGTTTAGAACCAATGGTATGCACATCTTAGGGTCTCATGTACCCTCCCTTCCTTGCATGTTCGGGTCAAATTCAGATCAAGCACTTGATCTCATTTCTCACATGACAGCACATAGAAACAGTTCTGGACATCAGCATGCTACATCTCGTATACATTAAAGCCATGGTCTGATTTGTGTCTACCATGTATATTAAAAATGGCCTCCAGGGGACTAAGATGGCTGTGCAATTCTGAAGCACACCTGGTCGGTTCTTACATGAAACAATTATCAAAAGACCACCAAATGCACTGATGACTACTAAGTGTGACTGGAATTACCCACCAGTTTATCTGAACAAAAGGCAAGTTCTTGAAATGCTACTGACAAAAACATGACTCACACCCTGAGGCTCAGGCCAATCACTGATAGACAGATAAAGAAATACATTTCCCCTGTCCTTGGCTGAGCTGAAGTTCCAAAAATTGGCCTTCAGCAAATTGTTTTGAAGAAGTTCAGCAGACCTCCCTGCCTGTCTGTCTATCAGTAAAAGCCCCAGTTTTTTTTTTAAACTAAACATCAAAATGAAGAGACAGGAAATACTAGAATTTAACCAAAAAGCTGTGCGGCTGTAACTTTAAAGAGGCAAGCTGGGTTTACAGTAAATCCTGCAGTGCATGTGTGGCCTCACCGTGCCATGTGACGTTACAGCTGAGTCCACTTTTCTAATGCTCGGTTGGATATCTGATATATTTTAATTGAATCGCATGCTGTTCTAATGGAGACAGTTCCCTTTATGATACTGCAGATTTTCAGGGCCTTGTGTTTTCCTTATGATTCAAACCCCATAAATTTGTGAGTCATTTATGTAAAGGACAATATTTGGTTACTGGTAATTTGAACAATCATGAACACTTGAAAAACTGAATGAAAGGTAAAGCAGAAAACTGTGTAGGTATGATATCCAGCTGGGTGAGTCAGCATATAAAGGTATGCACCAACTCTAGCATCAGAATTGGCACAACCGTTAGGCAACACTAGGCAGCAGCCTAGGGTGGCATCTTCTAAGGAGCAGCGCAAAACAGCCACACATACAGCAAAACAACAATGCTAACAGTGACACAAAAAGTTTAATATTTAAAAGTATATCCAATTGTGAGGCTGTATAGAATTGTTGTAGGGGGATCATGACTGTAGACTAGAGTTTATCAAAATCTAGTAAAAAAAAAAAGGCCCGTTTCTGACACAAATAAAACGGGCGCTAGCAAGGTTTTCCTCGGAGTGTGTATGTTTGAGAGAGTGTGTGTGAGAGAGAGAGAGAGTGAATGTGCAAGTGTGTGTGTGTGACAGAGAGAGAGTGAGACTGGGTGCGAGTGTGTCTGTGAGAGAAAGAGTGTGTGTGTGTGAGCATTAGAGTGTGTGCCAAGGCCCCCCTTCCCTCCCAGTTCCAGGGTCCCCCCTCCTTCCTGCCCTCTAAGTTCCAGGGTCCCCCCTCCCTCCCAGTTCCAGGGTTGTTGACCCCTCCCTCCCTCCGAGTTCCAGGGTCGTCCCCTCCCTGCCTCCCTCCGAGTTTCATGGTCCCCTCCCTCCCCTGCATTATGCTCTTTACCCTGCATTCATCCATATGCAGGCAACGTCCTCTGTGCTCTGCCCCCTCCATCCATCCATGTGCAGCATCTCTCCCCTGCCCCCTCCACCTCCCTCCCTCCCTCCCCCTCCCATTTCCAGGGTCCCCCTCCCTCTGTCCCTCCGTCCCTCCCTCCCAGTTCCAGGGCCCCATGGAAACGTTGGAGGAGTGACGTCAGCAGGTGGTTACAATCCCAGTGACACACATTGGAACGTTGGAGGAGAATGTTGGAGGAGTGATGTCAGCAGGTGGTTACGATCCCAGTGAGACACATTGGAATGTTGGCGGAGCAAATTATTATATTAGATTTTGGAGGGGTGGGGGACAATAGGCTAGGAATCCAATAGTTAATTGAGAGGGTTGTAAGGCTGAGGGTTTGACTAGGGTGCCCACTACTCTTGCACCAATCCTGACTAGCAGTTACCTTTATTTGTATAACTAGCACCCCACATACATCTGACCAGTGACTGTATCAGCATCTATTTATTTAAAGGTAAGCCTACTATTCAACAGGCTTAATTTTAAATGCACATATCTTATCCTTTTAATGACTGAATATTGCTCCTCAATGTGTAAGTGCCAACTCTGCCTTCACTCCTCCCCAGTGGTGGTCACTTCTTACAAAAATAAAATTGGGCTATTTAGCAAGTTAAATGGCACAGTTTTATCTGTATATGAGCTGAATATACACACAGAAGCAAGCTATGTGTCCAGCACCTGTTGGCAAATGCATAACTTATTTTGAATGCAAGATGTGTCTCTGTGTGTTTTGGGGGGGGGGGGGGGGGGGGTTGGCACATAAGTTTCTGAGCTAAAATGTAAAGGTGAGCAAGTTGATGCAGTGTATCTAGATTTTTAGAAAGCTTACATAAGAACATAAGAGTAGCCCTACTGGGTCAGATCAATGGTCTCTTTAGCCCAGTATCCTGTTTTCCAAAAAGTGGCCAAGCCAGGTCACAAGTACCTGGCACAAACCCAAATTGTGGCAACACTCCAACTACAAATCCCAGGGCAAGCAATTAGTTGCCATGTCTGCCTCAATAGCAGACTATGGACTTTTCCTCCAAGAATTTGTCCAAACATTTTTTAAACCCAGATACACTAACCGCTGTTACCACATCCTCTGGCAAATAGTTCCAGAGCTTAACTATTCATTGAGTGAAAAAATATTTCCTCCTATTTGTTTTAAAAGTACTTCCTTGTACTTTTGGAACGAGTAAAAAATTGATTTACTTCTTCTCGTTCTACACCACTTAGGATTTTGTAGACCTCAATCATATCTCCCCTCTCATAGTAGATGACGGCAGAAAAAGACCTGCACAGTCCATCCAGTCTGCCGAACAAGATAAAATCATATGTGCTACTTTTTGTATATACCTTACCTTGATTTGTATCTGCCATTTTCAGGGCACAGACCGTAGAAGTCTGCCCAGCACTAGCCCCACCTCCCAACCACCAGCCCCGCCTCCTACCACCGGCTCTGCCACTGAATCTCGGCTAAGCTTCTGAGGATCCATTCCTTCTGAACAGGATTCCTTTATGTTTATCCCACGCATGTTTGAATTCCGTTATCGTTTTCATCTCCACCACCTCCCGCGGGAGGGCATTCCAAGTATCCACCACTCTCGCTGTGAAAAAATACTTCCTGACATCTCTTTTCCAAGCTGAAGAGCCCTAACCTTTTTAGCGTTTCCTCATATGAGAGAAGTTCCATTCCCTTTATGATTTTGGTCGCTCTTCTTTGAACCTTTTCTAATTCCGCTATATCTTTTTTGAGATACAGCAACCAGAACTGAATGCAATGCTCAAGGTGCAGATGCACCATGGAGCAGTACAAAGGCATTATAGTATTTTTGGTCTTATTCAGCATCCCTTTCCTAATAATTTCTAGCATCCTGTTTGCTTTATTGGCTGCCGCCGCCGCCGCACGCTGACTAGAAAATTTCAGCGTATTATCTACAACACCACCTAGATCTTTTTCTTGAGCGCTGACTCCCAAGGTGAACCCTAGCATCAGGTAACTATGATTTGGATTATTCTTTCCAATGTGCATCACCTTGCATTTGTCCATATTAAATTTCATCTGCTACATGTATGCCCAGTCTTCCAACTTCCTAAGGTCTTCCTGCAATAATTCACAGTCCGCATGTGTTTTAACAACCTTGAATAGTTTTGTATCATTTAATCACCTCACTCGGCATTCCGATTTCTATATCATTTATAAATTTGTTAAATAGCACTGGTCCCAGTACAGATCCCTGTGGCACTCCACTGTTCACCCTCCTCCACTGAGAGAAATGGCCATTTAATCCTACCCTCTGTTTTCTGCTACTATTTGGATTTGTGCTTGTGACCTGGATTGGCCACTGTTAGAAGCAGGATACTGGGCTAGATGGACCATTGATCTGACCCAGTATTGTTGTTCTTATGTTCTGAAAGGTGAAAAGTCATATAGTTGAGTGTAAGATTGACTTGAAAGCTGCTGTCAGTGCAGTAGTGGCCATTG
Source organism: Microcaecilia unicolor (assembly GCF_901765095.1). Taxonomy (NCBI): domain Eukaryota; kingdom Metazoa; phylum Chordata; class Amphibia; order Gymnophiona; family Siphonopidae; genus Microcaecilia; species Microcaecilia unicolor. The sequence goes on along the minus strand of NC_044031.1, from coordinate 54,721,568 downwards.
AGCACCCACATGCCCTCAAGACCTGCCCCTGTCCCACCTCCTCTGACGGGAAGTTAATGTTGAAAGGTCCCACACTGTGCTGTGTTCCTTTTTGATGCAGCTTTAATCTCCAATGGAGGTTGGAGGCAGGGTGGTAGCAGCAGCAGTGGCAAGAAGAAGAGTAGGGGGTCAATTCTGGACATCGGCAAAGGGATAGGAAAGGAGAGACTCCTAGACAGTAGGGTAAGGAAGGAAAGGGGAGATGCTGAACACCTTCAGGGTAGGAAATGGAAGGGTAGATACTGGACACATAGGAGGTAGAGAAGGGAAGATAAGAGCATAAGAATAGCTAGACCAACGGACCATCTAACCCAGTATCCTGTTTCCAACAGTGGCCAACCAAGGTCATAAGCACATAGCAGAAACCCATATAGCAGCAACATTCCATGCTACCAATCTCAGGGCAAGCAGTGCCTTCTCCATGTCTGACTCAATAGCAGACTATAGACTTTTCCTCCAGGAATTTGTCCAAACCTTTTGTAAACACAGATACACTAACTGCAGTTACTATATCTTCTGGGAAAGCGTTTCAGAGCTTAACTATTTATTGAATGAAAAAATACTTCCTCCTATTTGTTTTAAAAGTATTTCCATATAATTTCATCGAGTGTCCCCTAGTCTGTACTTTATGAAAGAGTAAAAAAATTGATTCACTTCTACTCGTTATACACCACCACCACTCAGAATTATGTAGACCTCAATCATATCTCCCCTGCTGGACTATGGAGAGGATGCATAGCTGAAGGTTCACCTAGGGGCTGTGATATCATTGATCTGGCCTTGCCTCTTGCAACAATGGGGTAGAGTGATCCCTTGCCCTTAACCCTGCTATCAGACTATATACTATACTTTGCAACAGCTGGATTCTCTGTAATGATTTGTTCTGCAATTCCACATAGACTGTGTTATCATAATCAAATCTAGTCAGGACCAAAGCTGGCAGTGCTGTATGACAGGGCTTCATTTGTCAATATAAAAATCAGTGGAACTGTGGAGCCAGGAGATGGGGCAGCAACAACAGAAGAGGGGCTAGATTAGGGGGACTATTCTCTGCTCTGCTGTAAGGTCCCTCCCATTCCCCTCCTCTTCCCTGCAGGCTGCCGGAAAGGGGGGGGGGGGGGGGCTGAATAAGAACACCCCTGCTGTCCTGGAGTCTAAGGAAAAATGGTGGACCTCTGTTCTAGACCATTCCCCCCCCCCCCCCCCCCCCCCCCAAATTAAGCCCTGGGTGCATAATGTATTTGGAGACAGAAATGCCCTAAACCATGTAATCATTCTCAACTGGTAGAACTCCCCCCCCCCCCCCCCCCCCCCCGTAGATTTGCACATCAATAGCTAACCAAATCCCCAGATTCCAAACTGGTACCTTAATTGTTATTCAAGTTCATAGTGAATGAGTGTCAAAGTGCTTCTCAATTTGCACCGTGCCTACCCAAAGCATCTCTGATTTGGTGATATTTAACTTCAGCCTATTCTGATTGCAGCCAAGAAACCACTGCCTCTATTCCACTTTTCTAGACATGCAGTTGGGCAAAACCAAGTTTAACCTACACCAAGTGGCATCTCTTGTACTCTGTTACTATGAAGCTGCCAGAAAATGTTACATAACCTTCATGTGTTCACATTGGACCATAAAGCTGCATAAGTGTATGGGCTGTCTAGACAGATGAGCTATGAAAATATCAATTATATCTACCATCAGGAGGGTTAGAATGTTCTTTAGTTAATCCTAGGAAAAGTATGAGGCTTTCAAGGCTGTGATAGCTTTTATGTGGGAGAAAGAGAGGCACAGAAAAGCCACAGTAGCAATCCAGCAATCCGAGAAGAAGCAGCCAAACTAACCAACCAGTGGCTGAATGATTCAATGAAGTTTTTAAAAAAAGCAACCGTTGATAACAGTGTGCGTTTGTATTGTTCTGCCATACAGACGTGTTAGTAAAAGCGCGACGTGTTTCAGCAGTGGACTGCCTGCATCAGGGGTACATTAGGTCCTTATCATAGGGACATGTATTATACCTAAAAATAATAAACAAATCAGAACAGGTACATATGGGAGCCCGATTGTCATCTGGAGGAGCTGCTAGCATGTGAGAAAGTGAGGATGCTTTCTTGGAAGTACCCAAACTTTCTGGCGCACTTGGAGGACTTGGTGTGCATAAAAGTGACGTCAACACCTTAAAATCGAGCAGCCCCTGTGATCTCATTGGAGCCCAATAGTCATCTGGAGAAGCTGCTGGCATGAGGGAGATTGAGGATACCTTCCTGGAAGCCCCTGAACTTTGTGGCAAACTTGGAGGATTTGTGCGCATAAGAGTGACATCAACCATAGGCACAACGGAACACCTTAAAACCAAGGTGGTATGTGGCTACAGGCAAGCAGCCATAGGTCGTGGCCCCTTGGAAGCACAGAGGAGCAAGTTCTTTATTAATATCATGGGGAAGAAATGGAAGACTCAGTTCAAGGCAACAGTAAGTGTGAGTGCTTCTCTCCGAGGCCCTATGGATAAACATGTTACTTCTGTTATCAGCCAAGTGACTTTACCCTTCTCTCCTGAAGGAGTTTCTAGAAGCTTTCCCGAGAAAACACACCCTTAATGCCTAGCTCCTCTTTGCACCCTCAGTAATCCAGTTGCTAGAGGTGTTGTGTTGATTGTACCTGATAGTTTCATCTTTGTCTCCAAGGGTTCCTATGCCTAAGCCTTTTTCTCTTGTTGGTATTGAGGGTATGCATCCTCTTTACAAAATACTTGAGCTGTAATTACCAGGACTAAATCCATGATTAGACTTCAGATTCAACAGCTGTGCGCCTTTACGCAAGGAACTGTTCAAAACCTAGAGCACGTGGATATTAGGTTTGCCTCAATGGATAACAGACTCCAAAGGACAGAAGCTCAGATTTCCACTCTTCAGGCTTCTGGAGTTCATTGATTAAAGACAGTCTCACATTGCGGTATGCAACGGAGAGGCTAGAAAACCTGTTGTGCAGAGGTGCTAAGAATTTCATTATCTGAAGAAATAGTAATTGCTCAGTGTTATTATATTTCTCAACACTTGGGTGTGGAAAATGCTATTGAGGGCAGCTTTTACTCCTCCGGTAGAACTAGTTTAGATTTGACTAATTTCCTTGAAAGTTCTATTGATGATATTAAGGGGCCCTTTTACTAAGCAGCATAGGCACTTACGCGCATACAACATGCGTTAATTTGGAACTACCGACCAGCTACCGTGTGGCCCAGGTGGTAATTCCATTTTTTATGCACGTCTGCTACGCACATCTGAAAATATTTTTTATTTTCGAACATGCAGCGCTAACCGGGAGGTAATCTGCAGTGTACGTGCATTGACGATTACCACCTGGTTAACACGTGAGACCTTACCACTAAGTGAATGGGTGGCAGTAAGGTCTCGTGGAGGGGCATAATCGAATGGGGGCGCCCATCTCTAAGGGTGCCCATCTCCAGGGACGGCCCCAGGAAGGGGCAGAGCTGATCGTATTATCAAACAAAATGGGCGCCCATCTTTCGTTTCGATAATACGGTCCGGGACTGCCCAAATCCCAATATTTAGGCCGACCTTAGAGATGGCCGACCTCGGTTTTCGTCTATAATGGGAACTGAGGACGGCAATCTCAAAAATGACCAAATCCAAGGCATTTGGTCATGGGAGGAGCCAGCATTCGTAGTGCACTGGTCCCCCTGACATGCCAGGACACCCTAGGGGGCACTGCAGTGGACATCACAAATTGCTCCCAGCTGCATAGCTCCCTTGTGTGCTGAGCCCCCCAAAACCCACTACACCACTACCATAGCCCTTAGGGATGAAGGGGGGCACCTACATGTGGGTACAGTGGGTTTCAGGTGGGCTTTGGAGGGCTCCCATTTACCACCACAAGTGTAACAGGTAGGGGGGGATGGGATGGGTCTGCCTGCCTGAAGCACACTGCACCCACTAAAAACTGCTCCAGGGACCTGCATACTACTGTCATGGAGCTGGGTATGACATTTGAGGCTAGCACAGAGGCTGGCACAAAATGTGTTTTAATTTTTTTTTTGGGTGGGAGGGGGTTGGTGACCACTGGAGGAGTAAGGGGAGGTGATCCCCGATTCCCTCCGGTGGTCATCTGGTCAGTTCAGGCACCTTTTTGAGGCTTGGTTGTGAAAAAAAGGGGCCAAGTCAGCCAAATGCTTGTCAGGGACGCCCTTCTTTTTTCCATTATCGACCGAGGACGGCCATCTCTTAACCACGCCCCCGTCCCGCCTTCGGTACACTGCCGACACGCCCCCTTGAACTTTGGCCGTCCTCACGACGGAAAGCAGTTGAGGGCGGCCAAAATCAGCTTTCGATTATGCCGATTTGGCCAGCCCTGAGAGAAGGCCGCCCATCTCCCGATTTGTGTCGGAAGATGGGCGCCCTTCTCTTTCGAAAATGAGCTGGATAGTAACATAGTAGATGACGGCAGAAAAAGACCTGCACAGTCCATCCAGTCTCCCGAACAAGATAAAATCATATGTGCTACTTTTTGTATATACCTTACCTTGATTTGTATCTGCCATTTTCAGGGCACAGACCGTAGAAGTCTGCCCAGCACTAGCCCCACTTCCCAACCACCAGCCCCGCCTTCTACCACCGGCTCTGCCACTGAATCTCGGCTAAGTTTCTGAGGATCCATTCCTTCTGAACAGGATTCCTTTATGTTTATCCCATGCATGTTTGAATTCCGTTATCATTTTCATCTCCACCACCTCCCGCGGGAGGGCATTCCAAGTTAGTTGCTGTTGAGACTTGGAAGGAGGAGGAAGTGCTGCCAGAGGCTCTGCAGGCTTCCAGGGGGAAGGGAGTGAGGCCTAGCTCCTTCCCCAGAAATGAGGAAGGTCCCTGGGGAGCGGTCCTCAGGAAAGCCCCAGGCCAGGGGGTCTCCTGGGGCCAGGGACCAGAAGGCCAGGAGAAGTAGTTCCCTCTCTGGCAGGGCTCCAGAGAGGAGGGAAAGGAGCCCTGTGGATCGAAGAGTGCAGGCTTCCACGGGAGGAACCCAGACCGGTACCCCCCTCACAGTGGCACGCCATCTAGCAGGTGAGGTGGGGAGAGAGCTGGGGGAGGCCCCAGAGAACAGCAGATCGGAGGAGAGAGAGGAGAGAGCAGAGGTAATGAAGATCTGCCGGGAGGCTATACCGGTGTCAGAGGAGGAGGACAGTGACTCCTCAGAGGAGGAAGATTTCACAGACTATAGTCAGGATCCAGAGGACCCGACCAGTGGCCTGATTCAAATGGTGAGAAAAATAAAAAGCACAGAAAAAGAGGTGGTAGAGTTGGGGAAACGGGTTAAAATGGCAAAAGCCCTGTGCAAACTAGCCCCAGTGGAGCACCGCAAGACTTATACAAAGGAGGTAACCCGTTTACTCAAGCTTCTTCAAAAGAAAGAACATTTGCTGGGGGCATTGAAAAAGGGCCCTGGGAACCCTCTGAGAGAAGTTTACATCAACAGAGAAAGAATGGCCTTGGGGGGAAAGGCCCTGACAACCTTCAAACAGTCACAACAGCAAACAGAGAAGGAGAGTAGGAGCTCAGACCTTGGACCCCAGAACACCCAGGGGCCAGAGGAGCTTCCTGGGCCCAGTACCCAAAAGACATTACAGTATATGCAGTACCTTGCTAGTCAGTCTCTGGCAGCTTCTGGAGCAAGCAGGACTGGAGAGGCATGCTCGTTAAGGGAACCTGAGGTTGGAAAAACTGAACAGGAAAAAAGTTTTAAAACCCAGACTTTTCATCTTGTAGAAACAGGGGCTGGAAGTTCAGGAGAGAGACTCTTTTCTACACCAGTGATGGTGGAAGCAGAAATTAAAAACTTACTTGAGCAAGAAGCAAGAGGTCAGCAGAGGCAGTTGCAGCCACAGGTTTTGTGCCCATTGCCTGCAGCAGGAGTTGAGAGCAGCAAACAAACACTGACTCCATTGCAGCTGGGGAGGCCCCACCCACACAGCACTGAGGGGCTGGAGGTCACAGCCAGGCAGGCTGCAGCACTGCCAAAGACTGAGAATGGTGAGGTTTTAGCAGAGGAAAACCTGGTGACAGAGAGTGCTGCAGCTGGACAAACAGCAGGTGAAAAGGAGGGGTTCTCGATGAAGAAGGCACAGGAGGATCAGGAGTGTTTGCAACAAACCGGCCTGGCAGCAGAGGCTCCAGCCAATCGGGCTGTGGGAGCAGGAAAGACTGCAGAACAGCTACAAAGGCTGACAGAGGAAATAGCTGCAGTGCCAGAAGATTCCCCATGTGTGAGAGGGCAGGCACTTCTGGAGTGTGGGAAGCCTCATCCGCTTGGCGAAACAGCGGGGCTGGAGGATCCGACAGAGCAGAACGTTGGAGGAAAGAGGGACCCGGTCCAGAGAGCAGGTTTTGGGCGGGAGGGAGGGGTGCTTGCCTTGCCATGCGCACCAGAAGTAAACTTAACTGGTGGTACTAGGGATTCTGATTCCGGCCAGGCAGCGGGGTGGTTGGCTCTGGGGGGAGGGGTTGATTCGACGGGAGGGGGAGGGGGGCGGGGGCAGGGGCACTGGGAGGGGACCAGTTATATAGGGGAACCTGCTCTCAAAGTTCCTACGGACCAAATCGATGGGGAGACAGGCAGGGTTTCTGTTGCAGGAGGCATTGAACTGATGGACACTGTGACTGCAGGGGATACGAGTGCTCGGGGGGTGAGGGGTGCAGGGGACCAAGGTTTGCTGGTTGAAGGGGTACAAGGCATGTTGGGGGGAGGGATAGGGAGGGAAGGGAGGGAGGCTGAGAAACGGGGAAGGCAAGAGAAGGAGGATATGGTGCATCAGGAGCGGGGGGGTCCCCGCGCTGGAGAAGGGGGGGACGGTGGGGGGGGGGGGGGGGTCCGTCCTTTGCGGCGGTGGTGGGTGGAGGAGGTGGGCGCAGGGGAACTAGGGGGGTAGGGGGCAGCGGGGAAGGATGGGGAGGGGGGTGGGGGGGAGGCCAGGTTCCCAAAAGGAGGAATGTGGTACAATTGAGATGGGTGGGGGAGGGGGGATGCCAAGCAGGGATGCGGTCCTGAGATTGGTCCTTGGTCTAGGATTCCTCCCAGAGGACCTCTATGCCTGTATTCATCCGGTGAATATACCAGAATACGATATCAGCTTTCTAACCCAGCGAGGCATGGAGGTCTTCTGGGAGAGATACGAAGGGGTACGGGGGAGAGGGGACTGGAAGAACTACCGGGCCGTACCGATCAGCAGACCCGACCTGGTGCAGGTAACCCTTCTGGTTCGAAATGAGTCTCTATCAGGGGCGGACCTGGCTTTCTGGCTACAACGGTACGCAGAATTGCGTACCCCCTTGTCCAAACTCCCGGACCCCAGTAGGGTGTGGGCTGGAGGTTGGGGTGCGCAGGTTAGGCTGAGGCAGGCAGGGCATGTCACCCAGCACATTCCCTCCTCGGCGTTCATCGGCAGGGATCGGATTCTCTGCTTTTATAAGGGGCAGCCACGGCAGTGTCACAAGTGCGGGTCGTTTAGACATTTTAGTATGTCATGCCCGGTTGTGCAGTGTGGAAAGTGCGGGTCTAAGGAGCATCCCACGGAGTCCTGTATGTCTATTCGGTGCAACTTGTGTGGGGGTCTGGGGCATGCATTTCGAGCCTGCCCTTGGGCCTCCCATAATGGGGGTGAGGAGGAGATAGATAGGGATGGTTCAGGTCAGGGGGAGGGGAAGCAGACCATGATCAGGTTCCCGGGGCGGGGGGGAAAGGGTCCAGGGAAGGACAGGGACAGGTAGAGGGGGGGGGGGGCTTGGGGAGGGTCGGAAGCGGCAGGAAGGGGAGGATGAGGGCTGGACGCGGGTGTCCAAGAAACAGCGGAGAGGAAAGGGGGGAAGGGGGGTGGGAATGGGGATAGAAGTAGGGAATAGATTCAGGGGTTTGGAAGAGGAGGGAGGGGTTGAGGAACTGGCTGGTGAGGAGGTAGAGGATGGGGGTAGCCGGCAGGACGGGTTGGGAGGTAGGGGAGAAGGAGTGAGGGGAACAGCGGGTAAGAGGAAAGAGAAACGGGGGGGGGGGGAGGGTTTTGAGGGACAAAGAGGGGGGAAGGGTAGGGGGGGAGGTGGGTGGATCGGGGGAGGTGACGGCTGATGCAGGGAGGGCGGGAGAGGAAAGGAAGGTAAGAAAGGATGTAGTAATGCAGGCCCGTGAGGGGAGGGAGGAAGGGTCGGAGGCGGGATTGATGGGAAGGGTGGAAGAAGAGGAGGTAGTAGGGGTGGAAGAGGGAGGAGAGGAGGGGGGCAGGTCGGGTGATGATCCCAGGGAGGGAGGGAGGTGGGTGAAGACAAAAAGAAGATAGGGAGGAAGAAAGCAAGGGTGGGGGAAGGGATGTTTAAGCTAGGGGTCCGGGATTGGGCGGAGGAGGAAGAAGAGGGTGGAGGGGAAGGGACCACGGATGATGGTGTGGAGAGAAGGGAAGGCAGCCAGGAAGGCGGGGGGTGTGGTAGCGAGGACTGATGGCGGGACTGCTATTGGTGTTCGCCACACTTAATGTGGCTAGTGTCGCCTCCCAGAGGGCAAGAAGCTTGGCATTTGATGGCCTCTCTGCTGTGGAGGCGGACTGTTTCCTCCTCCAGGAGACCCGGTTGCAGACGCTGGAGGACATCCGGCGGGCAAAGAGGGCCTGGAGATGGGGACCCTCTATCTGGGGTCTGGCCGGGGAGAGGTATGGGGGGATAGGCATCCTCTTTAAAACCAATAAAGTAGAGATTCAGAGGGTGGTGGAGCTGGGTATTTGGTAGGTGTTTGGTGTTGGACGTAATATTGCGGGGGGTGGCCTTGCGGGTGATTAATGTGTATGGACCGCAAAGCAAACAGGGAAGGTCTGCATTGTTCAACAAAATTAAGCCTTACCTATACACTTCAAGGCAGTTGGTGTGGGGAGGAGACTTCAACACTATCTTACGAAAAGAGGATAGTGGGGGGCGGGCACCACAAGTACGTTATGATGGGGTTCGACTAGCGGGGATTATGAAAGGAGCAGGGCTGGTGGATGTACATATTGCACTTGGTGGTGGGAATCAGGGTTTCACCTTTTCACGGGGCACCTGTAGGAGCAGAATTGACCGGTTTATAGTTCGGGAAGGGGCATGTAGGCAGGCACCTAGGGTGGTGGAAGTAGATTTCTCTGACCACAGGATGGTGATGATAGAGTTGGGGGGAGGGGGGGCGTGCAAGCTAGGGAAAGGGTTGTGGAGATTGAATCTCAAATGGTTGAAGGAGGGGGTGTTGCACCAGGAGTACCTGGAATTCCTAGCAGACCAGGTGTCCATTCAGGGTGTCTTCCCTTCCCTCAGGGACTGGTGGGAAGTACTGAAACACCGCACCAGAGGGTTTTTTCTCCGTCAGGCAAGGCGGGAGGGAAGGGAGGCCACCCGGTTGGGGATCGCCCTGAGAAAGCGGCGGGATAATCTAATTTCCGGGGGGGGGGGGGAGGAGGGAGGATATTGAGGTACTGCAGCAGGAGGTTGAAAGAGTACAGTACAACCGCTACTCTTCCCTCGTCTACGAGCGGGACTTCGGGAAGCTGCTTGGTCCGGACCCGTATGACTGCTGCAAGGAACGAAGGGAGAGGAGGGTGGTGGTGGGGTTTAGGGATGAGGGGGGGGTGCTCCAAGAATCCAGGGAAGGTATTTTGCGGGTGGTGGGGACGCATTTTGGGCGGGTTTTCTCGGACCTACAGTTGGGGACAGAGGTCATGGGAAGATACATTGAGGGGACCCCGGGGGTGGGTAACTGGGGGCCCCATCTTCAGGTCTTAACGCAGCCGTGGACGCTGGGTGAGGTGGAGGAGGCCATTGGGGCCTTGCGGCGCAGAACAGCGCCGGGGCCGGATGGACTTCCGGCGGAGTTTTACCAACGGTTCAGGGACCAGCTGGCGCCGCTCTTGCTGGAACTCTGGGAGGAGGCGCGAACAGGAGGATCCTTGCCGGAGTCTATGGGAGGATCAGCATTGGTCCTCCTTAGCAAAGGCAAAGATCCTCAAGACGTGGCGAACTGGCGACCAATAGCACTATTGAACAGCGACCGGAAGATCTTCGCCCACATGCTTCATGCTCGCATGAGGAAGGTCTCCGGTGAAGTGCTAGCAGTCCCGCAGAGGTGTGGGGTCCCAGGAAGGGGGGTGCTGGAGGCAGTAGCCTGGGTGAGGGAGGGCTTGGAACATAGCCGGGTGGGAGATGGTAGGTTGGTCGTGGCCTTGGACCAGGACAAGGCTTTCGACTGAGTGCAGTGGGAGTTCTTGTGGAAGGTCCTGGATCACTATGGCTTCCCGGGGGAGTGGATCGCACAACTGCAACTGTTGTATGCTGGGGCGCGATTTTTTCCCCTGGTGAATGGATGGAGGGGGGCGGAGGTGGGGGTCACGGCAGGGGTACGGCAGGGGTGCCCATTGAGCCCCCTGCTGTACGCTTTTGCTATAGATCCCCTGGTGCGGAGGCTGGGAGGGGGGGGGGAGGGAGGGCTCAGAGGGGTAGAGGTTGGCAAAGGGAACGTATTGAGAGTCATCGCTTATGCAGACGATGTCACCGTTTGGGTGGCAGACCAGAGGGAGGGGAGGATGCTGCGGGAGACCCTTGAAGAATATTCCAAGGCATCGGGGTCACGGGTAAACCTGGGTAAGTGTACTAGCTTGTGGGTGGGTCCAGAGGAACGGCGATTTAACCTAGGGGGCGGGTTTCCTGCAGGGATTGAAAGAATGCGGGTGTTGGGAGTGTATTTTGGGGGGGGGGGGGATTACGGGCGGGAGAGTTGGGAGCAAAAGATATCGGAGGCAAGGGAAAAGGTGGATCGTTGGAAGGGGTGGCGGATGTCCATGGCAGACAGGGTCCGGTTGTTGAAGACCCAGATAGTCCCCATGTTTCTCTTCTTGAGTTACATCTGCCTTTTGCCGGACTGCTGTTTCACTTCATTGTACAGCGTGTTTTTTCAACTTTTGTGGGGCAACAGGATGAACCCGGTAAAACGCAATATTACTTACCGGTCACGGGAGGAAGGGGGGGTGGGGATGGTAAACCCTGTCTTGCTATTCTCCTCCCTGTTCATCCAGTTTAACCTTGGGCGGGGGGGAGGGCCGGAGGCCCCAGGGTGGGCACAAAGTGTTGTGCAGTGGTGGGAGGGATTTTGGGGCCCTTGGTGGGGAGGTGGGGAGGTTGCGGAAGGGTTTCCCGGAGGGGGTAGGCTACTACAAATCCTTAGTAAAGCTGGTCCGGTTGTGGGACATTACATGGGAGGAAATAAGGGCGGGGCAGAGGGAGAGCTGGGTGGAGCGGGTTCGCTCCCAGCATTTCTCATCTCCCCTGACTCTTAGGGATGCTCCAGGGCCCGTGCTGAGGCAGGGCCTGGGCTTTATTTCATCTAGACGACTCCCGAACAAGTACAGGGACATTGCCTGGCTGTCCCTTCACGGTAAATTATATGTTAGGGCAAATATGCACCGAAGCATGCAGGACCGAAACTGCCCGAGGGGGGAGTGTGCTGGTCAGCTGGAGACGATGGACCACTTCCTTATGGAGTGTCCATTCTCCAGAGCAGTTTGTGGAAGAGTGGCTGCCTTGTTGGCCATCCCCAGCTTCACGTCCTACACCTATGCAGACTGGGTGTCATTGTCACCTCTCGTTTAGACTACTGCAATCTGCTTCTTGCTGGCCTCCCACTTAGTCACCTCTCCCCTCTCCAGTCGGTTCAAAACTCTGCTGCCCGTCTCATCTTCCGCCAGGGTCGCTTTACTCATACTACCCCTCTCCTCAAGACCCTTCACTGGCTCCCTATCCGTTTTCGCATCCTGTTCAAACTTCTTCTACTAACCTATAAATGTATTCACTCTGCTGCTCCCCAGTATCTCTCCACACTCGTCCTTCCCTACACCCCTTCCCGTGCACTCCGCTCCATGGATAAATCCTTCTTATCGGTTCCCTTCTCCACTACTGCCAACTCCAGACTTCGCGCCTTCTATCTCGCTGCACCCTACGCCTGGAATAAACTTCCTGAGCCCCTACGTCTTGCCCCATCCTTGGCCACCTTTAAATCTAGACTGAAAACCCACCTCTTTAACATTGCTTTTGACTCGTAACCACTTGTAACCACTCGCCTCCACCTACCCTCCTCTCTTCCTTCCCGTTCACATTAATTGATTTGATTTGCTTACTTTATTTATTTTTTGTCTATTAGATTGTAAGCTCTTTGAGCAGGGACTGTCTTTCTTCTATGTTTGTACAGCGCTGCGTATGCCTTGTAGCGCTATAGAAATGCTAAATAGTAGTAGTAGTAGTAGGGGACGGGGCGGCTGGAGCCAGGTACCGCCTTCCTCATATCAGTTATTATCAGGTACTGCCTGTGGGTGGCCCGATGCGGGGTGTCTATGCGCCAGGAGTGCAGGTCGGCTGAGCAGGTTTCCTGGGACGTTGTCCGAGCCGTCCAGGAATTGGCACGCTGGGAAAAGGTGGAGGGGGGGGTACATAATTTTGGGGTTTGGTGGAAGCATGTCCGCTTGAAGTTGATTTGAATGTATGGTGTGGGGGGGATTTGGGGGGGACGGGTTTTATCGAGTTTGTATTTTTTGTATAAAAGTGTAGTGGGGCTGGTTTTACAACGGCATGATGTAATGTCTTGAATATTGGTTTTTTCCGTTTTATTTAATAAAGGAATTCTCCAAGTATCCACCACTCTCGCTGTGAAAAAATACTTCCTGACATTTTTCTTGAGTCTGCCACCCTTCAATCTCATTTCATGTCCTCTAGTTCTACCGCCTTCCCATCTACGGAAAAGGTTCGTTTGTGAATTAATGCCTTTCAAATATTTGAACGTCTGTATCATATCACCCGTTTCTCCTTTCCTCCAGGGTATACATGTTCCCCAAAATGGATGCACACCAATTTTTATTTTGTCACATGTCCATTTTCGGCCAAAAAAAGGCATTTTTTACAAGTGTGCTGTAAAATGGATCTGCGCGCATCCAAAACACGTGCCTAAACTAGCACCGACCATTTTCCAGTGCACCATAGTAAAAGGACCCCTAAAACTAGGGCTGCCCCCTTTGTCATGTTCTCCACAGAGAAGCATATGCTTATGGTTCTGAAAGCTTTCTTTAAAAATAAAGATTTTTTTATTTTGTGGTCAAAGAATTCAGATCTTTCCTGATGTGGATAGGTCTACTCAGTGGTTCCAATGCAAATGTTTGATTGGCTGGCTGGCTGGCAAGGGAAGAATGATGTCTTTGCTCCCTATAGAATTAGAAACGTTTCTGGATAATACTAAAAATTTCTTGGTTAACTTTAAAGAGGGGGTGGGGAGACATATATATGTTCTCCTTAATTGAATACTCCTATTATAGTTTTGGAATGATCTTATCGTAGGGTGTGATTGAATTCTATTTTGTTTTCTTCAAATTACATTTCTTTTTTTGTAGATTAAGATGCTCATTTTCACCTCACATATTTACAAAGTTACGTGGAGGGGCATTTTCGAAAGAAATGTCTAAGTTGGAATTTGGACCTCTTTGTAAAATGTCCAAATTCGGAGGTGGGGAGGTTATTTTCGAAAAAAGATGGATGTCCATTTTTGGTTTCAAAAATACCATTGCTGTCCTTGGATTTGGACGTCTTTGATTTTCGGCAATTTTCAAAACCAAAGATGTCCAAGTCCAAAACGTCCAAATTCAAGCCATTTGGACGTGGGAGCAGCCAGCATTTGTAGTACACTGGTCCCCCTGACATGCCAGGACAGCAATCGGGCACCCTAGGGGGCACTGCAGTGGACTTCATAAAATGATCCCAGCTACATAGCCCCCCCCCACAATACCCCTAACTGTACACCACTACCATAGCCCATAGGGGTGAAGGGGGCACTTATATGTGGGTACAGAGGGTTTCTGGTGGGTTTTGAAGGGTGTGCTGTTTCTTCCACAAATGTAACAGGTGGGGGGGGGGGGGGGGGTCTGGGCCCACCTGTCTTAAGTGCACTGCACCTACTACAAAACTACTCCAGGGACCTGCATGCGCTGTCATGGACCTGAGTATGATATCTGAGGCTGGCAAGTAATATTTTTAATTATGTTTTTTTGAGGGTGGGAGGGGGCTAGTGAGCACTGAGGGAGTAAGGGGAGGTCATCCTCGATTCCCTCCAGTGGTCATCTAGTCATTTTAGGCACCTTTTTGTGCCTTATTCGTAATAAAAACAGGTCCGGATGAAAACGTCCAAGTTTTAGTCATGGACGTCTTTGCTTTTTTTCCATTATGGCTCGAAGATGTCCAAGTCTTAGGAAAGTCCAAATCCTGCCTCCACCATGCCTCCGATACGCGCCCTTGAGATTTGGATGTTCTTGCGACGGACTTCCGATAGAAGTCCAAAATCGGGTTTCGATTATACCGATTTGGACGTCCAAGTGATGATTTATGTCAAAAGATGGACATCCATCTCTTTCGAAAATGAGCCTTAGTAACATATGTAACTTTGTAAGTGTATGTGCTTTGAAAATGAGCCTCCACATGTCATTTGGGCTTGTGTAATGTGGGCTACAGCACCTATGATTATGAGATGTGATACTTGATTTGTTTTGTCCTGTAATTATCTTTGTAAGGTGCATTTTCGTTGCATATTATGGCTATGTATATTCTTTAAAAAAACAAAACAGGTGCATATAATTAAAATTATAATCATAACAATCAAAGAATGAACATAATTAAGATTCATATTAAGAGTGGACTAATGTACATATACAGCAATGCACTCAGGTTTTTTTTTTTTTTTTTAACTAAGGCACACTAGCGTTTTAGCGCTTGCTAAATATAGACATGCACTAAACACTAGAGACGCCAATGTATTCCTATGCTCGTTTCTAACGTTTAGCTTGGGCCTATTTTCAGTGCACGCTAAAAACACTAGAGCACCTTAGTAAAAGACCCCCTCATTATTAAAAAAAAAAACCATACAGAACAAATAAATAAATCAGGAAGAGAGGGTAGTGTTACCATAAAATAGGCCATTTAGGGGATCCTTTTACTAAGCCGTGCTAAAGAGTGCCTGGATCTGCAAATAGCATGTGGGTTTCTTACATAACTCTAAAATGGCCTCTTTTTTTGGCTATTTTTTTAATAGCCATATGCTAATTTCCCCATTAGCACACAGACATTACTGCCGGGAGCCCTTACCTACATCTATTTAGGAGGCAGCAAGTGATCCTGCACTAACTGGGTAGCCATAGGAGCCCCGTATAAGAGGCTTGGGGAGGCTAAGCCTCCCTAGCCCAGCTGTGACCTTCCCCACCTGCCTCCTCCTCCAAATGTAGACCCAACTCAAGTCCCGCTGAATTCTGCCGCCGCTTCTGTTGAGCAGCGGCATGAACAAGCACCGTACTGAACCTCTGCCGCCGCTTCTCTCCACAGCCAGCATAAGAACAAAAAGAAGCGCGGGGCCGCAGCAGCCTTCAGGCATGCGCTGTTGGCTCTGCCCCCGCTGCCGTCAATTTCCTGTTCCGGGGGCAGAGGACCGGCAGAGCCGACAGCGCATGCCTGAAGGCTGCTGCGGCCCTGCGCTTCTTTTTGTTCTTGTGCCTGCGCTGCTGTAGAGAGACCCGGAAGGAGAACATGGCTGGAAACAGTAGGGAAGTGAGGGCACTGGGGGAGAGAGAGAGAGTGGAAAAGAGCAGGGGAGAGTCAGAGAGAGATGGGGAGAGAAAGAGGGGCCATGGAAAAGAGCAGGAGAGAGTCAGAGAGAGATGGGGAGAGAAAGAGGGGCCATGGAAAAGAGCAGAGGAGAGCGGGACATGGAAAAGAGCAGGAGAGAGTCAGAGAGAGATGGGGACATAAAGAGGGGCCATGGAAAAGAGCAGGGGAGAGCCAGAGAGAAGATGCTGGATGGAAGAGGGGTACAGAGAGAGAGAGAGAGAGAGAGATATGAGTGGAAAAATGGGGAGAGAAAGAGGGGACATGGGCAGGAAAGAGAGAGAAGCTGCTGAGGAGAAACTGGGGGAGACCCTAGCTGTCAGATGGAGAAATGCTGAATGAAAGGAGGGAGAAAGAGGGAAAATGCTGGGAGGGGGCAGAAAGCGGGAAGACGCTGGAAGGGTAGAGAGGGAAATAGGAAAGACACTGGAAGGATGGGGAGAGAGAGGACATGCTGAATGGAAAAGGGTCGAGAGAGAGAGAGAACTTGTCTAGAAGGAAGGGGAGATGGAGACAATAGACGGAAGGATTGGGAGAGGGTAATGGGTGGAAGGATAGAGAAAGAGGGATGACACTGGATGGAAGGGTACGAGAGAAAGAGGGAAGGTGCTGGACATGGATGGATGGAGGGAAGACAGGAAGGAGATGCACATGGATGGAAGAGAGGAGAAATCTGGACATGGATGGAGTGGAAGGCAGGGAAGAGAGGAGAAATGTCAGACAGGGATGGAGGGAAGGAAAGACAAAGGAAGGAGATGCACACGGATGGAGGGGAAGGGAGTGAGGAGAAATGCTGGATATGGATGGAGGGAAAACTGCTGAATTTAAGAGCTGTATCGGAACACTGAAGGATAGGGCTACAGATGGTAGACAGGACGCATAAGGACACAGGAGGATGGTGGACATGGTGAGAGAAAAAAATATCAAATAGAAAGAAGACACTGCATAAAACAGAAGACACTGGGACCAAAGCGAATAGAAAAACTAAATGCTCAGACAACAAAGGTAGAAAAAAGTATTTTATTCAGAATATGCCAGCTTTTGGAAATGTGCATCTGTGATATTTTGCATTTAAGTTTTAATTTTTCTAGTACTGCTGCATGCTGAGTCTGACTTCTTGAGGTAACGTTCCAGTTCAGTATTTTGCCTTCATATGAGATGTGTATGAAACTGGCTGAGATCCACAATGGGTCAAGAAAGACTAACAGCTTTATGTTTACTGAACATTGAATGTGATCTTGTTGGAGATATTAACCCTGAGCAGATCATTGACATCTATGATGTGAAGTCTAGTCGCCGGATGTTACTTCACTAATGTGACCATTTCATTTTGGGATTTTCCATGGACGGAAATAGCAGTGTTTAATAATTGATAACATTTTTGAATAGTATACATTGGCTAATATATGCTTTGAGCAACCACTTTTTTCTTTGACATATTATACATATCTACTATCTAAATTTAATATAAGGTATTGTGACTATTTTACTTTTACTTATTTTTTTTTCCTGTGTGTTGTCAGACAATTATGGATGTAAGCCCCACCCCTGGCACCACCCCTAACGCCGCCCCCTTTAGCCTCCACAAACATTTGGGCCAACGACCGCCTATGTGGGTAGCGTGCAGTAAAGTGCATGTGCTACCTGATTAGTGCAGGCATGCCTATTCTCTGCCCCCAGACATGTCTCCAATGCTGGAAAATAAAAAAAATATTTTCTAGTGCACACTAAGCGGAAAAGTACCGTGGGACGCTTCAGCGTGTCCCGTGATAGTGCTTTTTTACCGTCTGGTAGATCTACCACGCTTAGTAAAAGGGCCTTGTCACAGAATGCTTAACACCCACCTGAGGCTAACCCTGCGGCCACCTAGAGGGTCTATCCCCAGCACTGCTCAGGCCCGCCTGCACCTGTGCCCATTCTCTATACTAGCCAACCCTCCATCCCATCGCACTGGGTTTCTCTTGCTTCTGGGCGAGCCTCCCACTCTCAAGTTATTGTCTGGTGATTTCACTGGGGCCACACTCCCAGGGGTTCCTAGAAAGCACTTACAGACCCAAAACACAAACCACTAGGATTAGTCAGTCCAAGACAACAGAACTAATAAACTAATGAGTTTATAATCACAGGGCTAAACTGAAAAGAAAACAGCTCTCTCTACAACAGCTTTAAAACACAGAACACCACCTGCTGGCCAAACAAGAGAAATGTACTGCAGGAAAATACTATTACAATTCACAGGCTTAAAAAAAAACCCTGTTTTGCCACAGGTCCCTAAAGCATAAAAGTTGCTTGCACTGAGCTCCTTGACACCAGTAAGTGTCTAAAAAGAAAACTTGCAAAATTTTGTCATTTAAAAATCTCTTTATGATATTTAAATTACAAACACAGCAGAATGTGTAATATAGAATAAATGCCAATAGTGCTCTTAAAATATATAAGGATGTCTACATGGTAATGGTGTTCATATATTGTGAAAAAAATAAGCCCCTCCAAGAGACATCAGCTTGCAGTGGTGGAGGGGCTTCTGTGTTTCAATGACTCAGAGGGCTATGCTGAAGGGTTACCCATATCAGACAGGCCTCTGAGGAGAAACCAAAGAGTGTCCCAAACTAAGGAGAGCGGAAAGATGGTGACCTGAAGCTCGTACGCTCAACGGCCCAGCTGTCTTCTGAAGTTCTGTCTTTGTTTACTTGAAATTTCCTTTCTGCAAATGCAATTACCTTAACTGAGAGGAAGGGGACAATCGGGGGCAGCCGCCGATGGCCAGAGTTTTGTCCCCTGTGCAGCAAGTGTGGGACCGCTGCGCAACAAGCTGCCCACAGATGACTGGGTTGGTGAATCCTTTGATTAGCACCAGTGAAGGAGCGTCGACGCTCTTGGACCTGGAAACAACTTCATCGCTCCCGAATCATTTAACCACCATGTTCAAAGGAGTGAGTTAGGAGTGCATGCTGAAATGGAAGTAGTTTACAGCTGAACCCGAGTCGGCGGTGCCACTCCTAAACCCGTAAGAGCTATCAGCTTGGTGTTTTTGGCTCCCGTGGAGGTTACACTGGAATATCATCTGGAAGGCGTTCCAGGACCTAACAGTGGTAGTAAATAACTTTGCTTCAGATATAATCTTTAGTGAGCTACATTGATAACCAAATCAAACCCTTTGAGAAAGAAAAATTGATACAGCAAATGAAGTTCTACAGGAGTAGGAAACGGTTAAGGCTTTGAAAATGATAATAGACCAGAAATTTGAACAAAATGAATATTATTATAGATGATTAATATTGAGATTGTTGTTTTCCCAGAGTTCTGGGTATGACTTCTAAAGATTTCCTCAAAAATGTTTCCTGAAAGTTTTGTTATTTTCCTTTGTAATGATTCCTCTTAGTAATATAAATTATTACTTAGTAATATTAATTCAAAAGGAGTGAAGCCTGTGAAACTGGGATTACCTTAATCAGTGGGAAATGGAATAAAGTGTTTGCATTGTTAATTTCTGGTTTTAAAAAGAGAAAAAAATAAAATTAGGTGCATTATTTCTACTAATATTGGACAATAAGTATGTTTCCAACCAGATGATCAATGTGGAATAATGATTCAGATAAATAATAACTGGGGATAATCAGGTTAATACCACGTTTTTTTCTGTTTACTGTTTAATTGATCTCCTTGTCTTGTTTCACTCTCCCTATTTTGTGGCCTAAGGAAGAGTATAGAATTACCTGATTGAAATAATTCTTGTGTATTATTTTCTTCTATATTTCTGGCAAGTTATTTTATTGATTGTAAATTTAAATTCTTATACAAAAATAAGACAAATAGCATAGACAAATGAAAACTTTTGAGGTCATGTGGTGCAGAGCTCAAGAACAAAACCGAAAGGGTTACTTACGTAACAAGAAGCAGGTTTGTCAGGATTATATAGTATCAATCTCACTAGAAATCTAAAGATGAAACCGGCATGGGGGAAAGAATTTAACTTGTTAGGACTTGGTACAGGTCTCACTAGCACATAGGAGAGAAGTCATGCCTGCAATAAGCATTGGGAATATATAAAAATAAAATTAGCAGGATTAAACAGTATCAGTCTCACACAGCACAAATTGGGCTAGATTCTATATATCACGCCTAAAAAATTGGCGCCAAAATAATATGCTTAGACGTATTCTATAAAGTACACCTAAATTTAGGTGTACTTTATAGAATATTTCTAAACTTTCACGTGGGTTATAGAATACACAACGCCTGTCCGCATGACTAACAATGTGCATAGATTTTAGAAATGCCCACAACTCACCCATTGCCATGCCCCCTCTTCAACTACACGACTTAGAATTTACAAACATCACATTACAGAATATGCTTAGACAGTTGTACACGTAAATTCTAATTAATGGCAAATAGTGTCAATTGCTAGTTAATTGGCAATTATTGGCGCTGATTGGCTTCTTAACTAATTAAGTTGAATGCACAAATCCAGAATAAAAATGGATTTGCAAATGCAACTTAAGTCATGCTGTATAGAATCCAGGGGATTATTCATGCAAAAACAAATAGGAAAAAGCTACAATAAATCAGTTTGCATGTGGCTGCATACAGGAAAAGAACATAAAAATATAATGCTCTAGTGAAACTACGTGATATAAAAGTGTATATACATACAAGGCAGTATGACAATTAAAAACGCTAGATAAAAAGGTTAAAAAGTCACAATTATAAAGGGCCGGAGCACAAAAGATAAAAATGAAACCAAAAATACCAAAACAGCATTAAACATATTTCTTACATTCTAAAAACAATTAAAAAAACCCTCCATTTTGGAAAATCTTAATGAGAGAAGATTGCTAAAATGGCAACTGAACCCTACATGGGGTCAAAATGTAAAAATGGCTATAAATGTGAAAAACACATAAAGGAAGCTATAAACAAAACAAAACAAAAAACAGAGCCCTGTTTGAGAGTCTAAATCCCTGGTTACTTACTGCATATGTAATTTGCTTCTTGAAGTTATTGTAATTTGTGTTATATTCTGTACATTATTATGTTTTATTCACTTTTTTGTTTGTTTTGTAAGCCACGTTGAACTTGAGTCTATTTCGGGCTAATATGGGATATAAATGTCATGAATAAATAAATAGACTTTATGAGGTTCTATCTGTGTCCTCCTGCATGTGTGAAAGAAGCTAAGTATTGTTAGCACTGATTGTGTGATTGTAGTAATCCAGCTTGCTTAGTTTTCCGATAGGTGTATTGATGTTTTAGTGCCCACTACAATGATTGATGTTTTAGTGCCCACTGCAATGTGTATCATGCTGGCTTTTCCTAGGTAGGCCCTAGTTGTATGACTCCTTTATGTTAGTGCTATTGTGGTATGGTAGAATTGCTCTATAGGCCCTGAGTAACTGTTGTAGGTTTTTGTATTACTCTATAATACGCTTGGCACTGGATTTTGATCACACCTTTCTCAGTAATAGCTCAAGGTGAGTTACATTCAGGTACAGTAGCTATTTTCCTGTCCTTAGAGGGCTTAAAGTCTGAGGGGCCCTTTTACTAAGGTGCGTAGGTGCCTATGTGGGTCCAACGTACGCCAAATTGGCACTACCGCCCGGCTTCCGCATGCCCCGGGCGGTAATTCCATTTTTGTTGCATGCCCAAAACAGCGGTAGAAAATATTTTCTATTTACTACCATGTGGTGCTTAGCCAGCAGTAATCGACAGTTGACATGCGTTGAATGCTTACCGGGGCCTGAAGTCTGCAACAGAACTGAGGGACCTTGTGACTGGTCTGAGTGGCAAAAAGATCCACCGAGGGGGTGCCCCACGCTCTGAAGATCTTGCGGACAACTGCCCTGTTGAGGACCAGGCGTGAGGTTGCATTATCCTGCTCAATCTGTCGGCCAGACTGTTTACGCATGCCAGATACGTGGCCTGGAGAAACATGCCGCGACGGCGGGCCCAAAGCCACATCTGGATGGCTTCCCGACACAGGGGGCGAGATCTGGTGCCCCCTTTGCATGTTGACATAGTACATGGCAACCTGGTTGTCTGTCTGAATTTGGATAATTTGATTGGACAGCCGATCTCTGAAAGCCTTTAGAGCGTTCCAGATCGCTCGCAACTCCAGGAGATTGATCTGAAGACCTGATTCCTGAAGGGACCAAGCTCCCGAGTGTGGAGCCCATCTACATGAGTTCCCCACCCTAGGAGAGATGCATCCGTAGTCAGCACTTTTTGAGGCTGAGGAATTTGGAAGGGACGTCCCAAGGTCAAATTGGAGCGAATCGTCCACCATAACAGGGAATTGTGAAAAGCGGTGGGCAACTGGACTGCATCCTCCAGATCTCCAGCAGCTTGATACCACTGGGAAGCCAGGGTCCACTGAGCTGATCTCATGTGAAGACGGGCCATGGTAGTCACATGAACTGTGGAGGCCATATGGCCCAGAAGTCTCAACATCTGCCGAGCTGTGATCTGCTGAGACGCTCTGGCCAAGGAAACCAGGGAGAGAAGGTTGTCGAACTGGAAGGAGATGGGACTTTGGGTAATTTATAACAAACCCGAGTAGCTGCAGGAGTTTGACAGTTATGTGCATGGACTGTAGAACTCCTGCCTCCGAGGTGTTCTTCACCAGCCAATTGTCAAGGTAAGGGAACACAAGCACTCCCAGCCTGCATAGCGACGCTGCAACAACTGCCAGGCATTTGGTGAACACCCAGGGTGCAGAGGCGAGCCCAAAGGGTAGCACACAATACTGAAAATGCTGTGTTCCCAGACGGAATGGAAGATACTGCCTGTGAGCTGGCAGTATCAGGATGTGTGTATAAGCATCCTTCAAGTCCAGGGAGCATAGCCAGTCGTTTTTCTGAATCATGGGAAGGAGGGTGCCCAGGGAAAGCATCTTGAACTTTTCTCGAATCAGATATTTGTTCAGGGCCCTTAGGTCTAGGATGGGACGCATCCCCCGTTTTCTTTTGCACATGGAAGTACCTGGAATAGAATCCCAGACCTTCTTGCTCCGGTGGCACAGGCTCGACTGCATTGGTGCTGAGAAGAGCGGAGAGTTCCTCTGCAAGTACCTGCCTGTGTTGTAAGCTGAAGGACTGAGCTCCCGGTGGGCAATTTGGAGGTTTGGAGATCAAATTGAGGGAGGAGTATCCACGCCGGACTATTTGAAGAACCCACCGATTGGAGGTTACAAGAGGCCACCTTTGGTGAAAAACTTTTAACCTCCCCCCGACTGGTAGATCGTCCGGCACGGACACTTTTATTGCGGCTATGCTCGCCTGGAGTCAGTCAGAAGCCCGTCCCTTGCTTTTGCTGGGGAGCTGCAGGGACCTGTCGAGGCGCACGCTGTTGACGTGAACGAGCGCGCTGGGGTTGAGCCTGAGCAGGTTGGCGGGAAGGTGGATTGTACTTACGCTTATTGTAAGCATAGGGAGCATTCCTACTTCCCCCATAAAAACGTCTACCTGATGAGGTAGATACTGAAGGCGCCCGTTGGGAGAGTTTGTCGAATGCGGTTTCCCGCTGGTGGAGCTGCTCTACCACCTGTTTGACTTTCTCGCCGAAAATATTAACCCCCCGGCAAGGAACATCCGCAAGCCGCTGCTGGACCCGACTGTCTAGGTCAGAGGCATGCAGCCATGGGAGTCTGCGCAACACTATACCCTGAGCAGCGGCTCTGGACGCCACATCAAAAGAATCGTAAGTACCCGTGGACAGGAATTTACGACACGCCTTCAGCTGCCTGAACACCTCCTGAAAAGGCTTGGCCTGCTCCGAAGGGAGCTGATCGACCAAGTCCGCCAGTTGCTTCACATTGTTCCGCAAATGAATGCTCGTGTAGAGCTGGTAAGACTGAATTTTGGAGATGAGCATAGAGGACTGGTAGGCCTTCCTTCCAAAACAGTCCAAAGTTCGAGCTTCCCGTCCCGGGGGCGCCGAGGCGAAATCTCTTGTACTTTTGGCTCGCTTGAGAGCGGAATCCACAACCCCCGAATCATGAGGCAACTGGGCCCTCATCAACTCTGGGTCCCCATGAATCCGATACTGTGACTCAACCGTCTTAGGAATGGTGGGGTTAGATAATGGCTTCATCCAGTTCCTTAACAATGTCTGTTTGAGGACATTATGTAGAGGAACAGTGGATGACTCCTTAGGTGGCGAAGGATAGTCTAAGACCTCGAACATCTTGGCCCTGGGCTCAACCTCAGTTACCACCATAGATATTTCCCGCACAAAGGACGAGAAAGACAAACTCTCCGGGGGAGAAAGCTTTCTCTCTGGCGAAGGAGTAGGGTCAGAGGGAAGGCCACAAGACTCCTCAGAAGAGAAATATCTTGGGTCTTCCTCTGCCTCCCACGATGACGATGCCGAGAAGTTAACTCCCGTGCCGGTGGCAATGAAGCTCCCTCCATTGATGTCGATGGAGAGTCAACGTGGGTGGCAGCCGAGGCCGCAATCGGCACCGACGTCAAAGGCCTCACCACAGGCGGGGAGCCAGCTGCTGCATCTATCGACGGTACCGTCGGCGCAAGCACCCCCGGTACCGGAACAGACGGTCGCAGCAGCCCTTCCAGGATCCCTGGAAGAATGGCTCGGAGGCACTCATCAAGAGTGTCTGTCGAGAAAGGCTGTGGAATCAGTGCAGGAGTCGAGGTCAGAATCTGCAGAGGAGGCAGTACAGGGCTGGCGAGGGTGAGCAGTTCTCCCGGCGTCGACGCTTCATGGGTGCCGATTCCCTCGACGCCCCGGAGCTCTCGGTACCGTGACGAGAAGGGGACAGATGACGGTGCTTCTTTGCCTTTGCTCAAGGAACGTCACCGGTACCACTCGGTACCGACGAGGACGTGGAATCCACACGCCTCCTCGGGGTCGGGTTGGAAAGGGGTCGGTCCTGATGGGCCTGTACCACGGGAGCCCTCGAGGCAGGTGGAGACCCACTTGATGATTCACTGTTGCCAGCGTGTGATGGTCTCTGGACAGCCGTCTCTGGACAGCCATTACCTGCGCTCCTGAGGTCAATGCACTCTCTGGTGCCGACACTGACACTGCCGCCGACCTCGGTACCGCTGTCAACGTCGAAGTACCGGGCAAAGCTCCAAACAGGCGTTCCCGTTGAGCTTGTCTTGACACTTGTGTCCACTTTTTAAGGCTAAGACACAACTTACATGCGTCTGGGCGATGGTCAGGCCCAAGGCACTGGATACACCACGCGTGAGGGTCGGTGCCTGAGATTGCCCGGTTGCACCGAGTGCACTTCTTGAAGCAGCTGGCGATCCTCGATGTCGACGAAAAAATAGCGGCGGCGAAATCAAAACTCGCGATGGTGCCAAAAGAAGGGCACAAAAAAAAAAAGGGGAAAAACCCGTACGGGCGGTCAAAATGGCCGCACACGTAGATGAAAGGAAACTTACTTGAGGGCTAAACTAAAGAAAATAAGGAAACTACTTTTTTTTTTTTTTTTTTAAAGAGAAACCAGAACAGCTCAAACGCGAGAACAAAAACGAAGAAAAAAAAGCCGCAAAGTTGAAGTCTCTTTTTTTCTGGGGCAACATAACCGCTGTAAACAGCCGCTCTTGACCGCGGAAAAAAGAAGACTGAAGCGGGACTCTCACGCGTCAGGCAGGAAGACAGCCACACACCCATGCGCTCAAAGGCTTTTAGCAACCTTTGTTGCTAAGAAGATTTTCTGGACCTGGGGCTGCTGTGTACGTCACCCATCAGTGAGAGCAAGCAGCCTGCTTGTCTTCGGAGAATGTTATAATAGATCGTTCCACCGCATCATCTATCATAATTTTGATCTCATTTTGCAGCTCAAATGTCAGATCATAAGCTAATTTTCTGTATGTAGTCTCATCATGAAGCTGCCTCCAGCCCTCACTTAAGTATTTTTGTTTATCCCATAATGTAACTGCTCCTCCTTTGTCAGCATGTAAGATCAAAACTTCAGACTGGTTTTGGAGAGATATTAATGCCTCCTGTTGATTTTTGGACAAGTTAAGGCTAATGAATTCCTTTTTATGTTGATCTTCCAGTTGATCTAATTCATACAATATGCATGTCTGAAATGCAATTATAGAAAGATCCATATTTTCCAGAGGTATCCAGTTAGATTTAGGATGAACTATCGAGATGTCTGGACTCGCCGGATGGATCAAGAAAAACCTTTTAAGATGGAGTTTACAGAAAAACTTATATAAGGCAACCCGGGTAGCAAAAAGATCATAATAAGACGTTGGAACAAAACTTAACCCTAGATTCAATATTTCATCTTGAGCATAAGTTAAAGTGTATCTGGATACATTTATAACTACAGATTCTGATTCGAACGGGCTCTGGTTTGATAAAACCTGCCTGTTGTTGCTGACTCGCTGTAATGTTCCTGGGGTTGAAATTTGACTTGTGGGGCTCTACTCCCTCGATGATAAGGTAGTCTGTTGTCTAAAAAAGATTGCAACCTTATTGATGTAGCTCCTCCAGGGCCAACCCATCTCGTTTCTTCCCCACTTGAATCACTATCACTAATATTCCCACTAAATACAGTCTCTGGTGTAGTTTTAGGTAGTCTATCTTCCTGCATCCAGTAATACACCTGATTGTTCGCATAATCCTTTTCATCTCGTTTAAATGTTTTAATCTTAAATTGTCGGATAGCTTCACGGGCTGCCTTCAATTTAGTAGATAACTCTTGCTGTAATTTAGAGTATTCATCTGGAGGAGAGTTCTGTTGCAATTGCTCCGAGACTTCTCCAACTTTAATTTTAAGCTCCTTTTCCACTATTGAGGTAGTTTCCACAATCAAAAGCATAAGATCTCTACTGCATCTGTTAAGAATTGCATTCCATTTCTTAATAAATTCCTCATCATAAGTGAATAATGAAGGTGCTTTTTGGAGTCTCAATCCTCTTGGGATCATGGTAAAATTATGTATCATACCTGATAATTTTCTTTCCATTAATCATAGCCGATCAATCCATAGACTGGTGGGTTGTGTCCATCTACCAGCAGGTGGAGATACAGAGCAATCCTTTTGCCTCCCTATATGTGGTCATGTGCTGCCGGAAACTCCTCAGTATGTCGATATCAAAGCTCCATCCGCAGGACTCAGCACTTAGAATTACACCCACAAAGGGACACTCTGCCCAGCTCACCACCGCCGAAACGGGGGAGGGGAATCAACCCAGCTCATCCCCACACAAGTGGAGGAAGGAGAATCCGTCCAGCTCATCCCCGCAGAGCGGGGGAGGGACACCACACCCGCTGATGCGGGGGATCTGGCTTATCCTGCAACCGCAACCGCGGGAGGAGCTGACTGACCCTAACACCGCCGAAGCGGGAGGGGTACAAAGCTGCCCTACAGCCGCATGAAGCGGGAGGGAGCGCCAGCAGAATTTAGGTCTCAATTCAGCCCCGTAAAATGGAGGGGAGAGGAATGCAGCAGCTCACTGTAACACAAAATCGTCTCAACTCCTGAAGAATCCCATTGAAAAAACGTGAACACGAAGTCCTCCTGAACAGGAACTGAAGACTAAACTTGAACCTGAAATGCAACCAGAATATAAACAGTACAGATATCTGGGAGGGGCTATGAATTGATCGGCTATGATTAATGGAAAGAAAATTATCAGATATGATACATAATTTTACCTTCCATATCATCATGCCGATCAATCCATAGACTGGTGGGATGTACCGAAGCAGTACTCACCCAGGGCGGGACATAGAAATCCCTGACCGCAACACTGAAGCTCCAAACCGGGCCTCCGCCCGAGCAGCCACAGTCAAGCGGTAATGTCTGGGAAGGTATGAGCCGATGCCCAAGTTGCCGCCCTACAAATCTCTTCCAAGGAGACGGACCCGGCCTCTGCCATCGAGGCCGCCTGTGCTCTAGTGGAGTGAGCCTTCAGCTGGATAGGCAGCACCTTCCCTGCAGCCACATAAGCCGCTGCAATGGTTTCCTTGACCCATTGTGCCACTTTAGGCTTGGCAGCCTGCAGACCCTTACGAGGACCTGCGAACAGCACAAACAGATGATCCGACTTCCGGAAATCATTGGTCACTTCCAAGTATCTGATGATGACTCGTCTCACATCTAGATATTTGAGAGCAGAGTACTCCTCTGGGTAGTCCTCCCTACGAAAGGAGGGTAGACAGAGCTGCTGATTCACATGGAAGCGAGAAACAATCTTGGGCAGGAAGGAAGGCACTGTGCGAATAGACACTCCTGCCTCAGTGAACTGCAGAAAGGGCTCTCGACATGATAGCGCCTGGAGCTCGGAAACTCTTCTGGCTGAAGTGGTAGCCACCAAAAAGACTGCTTTCAAGATCAGGTCTTTCAGAGATACCCTCAACAAGGGTTCACAAGGCGGCTTCTGCAAGGCTCTTAGCACCAGATTGAGATTCCACGCAGGTACCACTGAGTGCAGAGGAGGGCGCAGGTGATTAACTCCCTTGAGAAAGCGCACCACATCTGGCCGCGAGGCCAGGGAAGCACCCTTCAGGTGACCCCTGAAGCAAGCAAGAGCCGCTACCTGGACCTTAAGGGAACTGAGCGACAGGCCTTTTTCCAGACCTTCTTGCAGGAACGCCAATACTGAAGAAATTGGAGCAGTGAAGGGAGAAAGTGAGCCTGCCTCACACCACGATGCAAAGGTACGCCAAACCCTGGCGTAAGCAGTAGAAGTAGAGCGCTTCCTCGCTCTCAGCATAGTGGCGATGACCTTGTCTGAGAAGCCCTTCTTCCTCAGACGCTGCCGCTCAACAGCCAGGCTGAAAGACCAAAGGGGGAGGGATCCTCCATTACCACGGTACCCTGATGCAACAGGCCCTGCTCCGCTGGCAGCTGCAGAGGGCCATCCACTGAGAGCCTGATCAAGTCCGCATACCAGGGACGTCTGGGCCAATCCGGACTCCCCAGGATTATCTGGCCCGGATGCTTTGCCACCCGGCCTAGCACCCTGCCCAACATGGGCCAAGGCGGGAACACATAGAGAAGCTCCTGTGTCGGCCACTGTTGGAGAAGAGCATCTACTCCCAGAGATCGAGGGTCCCGTCTTCTCCTGAAAAAGCACGGCACTTGGCAATTGGCTGATGATGCCATCAGATCTAGGCTCGGCTGGCCCCAGCGCTTCGTGATGTCCAAGAAGGCCTGAGCAGTATTCATGACTCCCGCAATGTGGGCCGCCGACAGCTGTTCCAGGTTTGCTTCCGCCCACAGGCATAGCTTCATGGCCTCCTTGGCTAGAGGGGCGCTCATGGTACCTCCCTGGCGATTGACATAGGCCACAGCCGTGGCACTGTCTGACCGGACCCGTACTGGCTTCAGCGCCAGGACCGGGAGAAACTCCAAAAGCGCCAACCGAATGGCTCCGAGTTCCAGGAGGTTGATAGACCACTTTGCCTCTGCAGAGGACCAGAGCCCCTGCGCTGTCCTTCCCAAATAATGGGCTCCCCAGCCTGTCAAAGAGGCGTCCGCCGTGACGACAACCCACTCCGGGGTCATAAGAGGCATTCCTGCGGACAGCTTGTCTGGCCTCAGCCACCAGCTCAGCGCCTTGCGCACCGCCGGATCCAAGGGAAGGCGCACAGCATAATCCTCCGAAGCTGGAGTCCATCGCTGCAGCAGAGAGAGCTGTATAGGTCTCCTATGGGCCCTGGCCCAGGGCACTACTTCCATCGTGGCCGTCATAGAGCCAAACAGCTGCACATAGTCCCAAGCCCGAAGAGGAGAGGCTGCTAGGAACTTGTCCACCTGAGCCTGAAGCTTGACAATCCGATTTTCTGGCAGGAACACTCTGCCCACTTGGGAGTCGAATCGAACTCCCAGATACTCCAGGGACTGAGTCGGGCGCAGCTGGCTTTTCTCCCAGTTGATGATCCACCCCAGGGAGCTCAAAAGAGCAATCACCCGGTCTGAAGCTCTGCCGCACACTGCATAAGAGGGGGCTCGGATCAACCAGTCATCTAAGATAAGGATGGACTTGCACTCCTTCCTTGCGTAGGAAGGCCGCGATGACCACCATTACTTTGGAGAAGGTCCGCGGAGCAGTAGCCAACCCGAACGGGAGGGCTCTGAACTGGAAGTGTCGGCTCAGAACTGCAAAATGCAGAAAGCGTTGATGAGGAGGCCAGATGGGAATATGCAAGTAAGCTTCCTTGATGTCCAAGGATGCCAGGAACTCCCCTGCCTGCACTGCCGCTATAACAGAGCGGAGAGTCTCCATCCGGAAGTGCCGAACTTACAAGGCCCGATTGACCCCTTTGAGGTCGAGGATAGGCCGGACAGAACCTCCTTTCTTTGGTACCACAAAGTAAATGGAGTAACGTCCCTTGCCAAGCTGATCTTCTGGCACCGGAACGACCGCACCCAGGCGGATCAGATTGTCCAAAGTCTGCTGCACTGCCACAGCTTTGACCGGAGACTTGCAGGGAGAGTGCACAAACCCATCTCTTAAGGGTCGGCAGAACTCTAGCTTGAAGCCGTCTCTGATGACTTCCAGGACCCAAGCGTCTGAAGTTACCCTGGTCCACTCGCCCAGAAACGAGGATAGGCGTCCTCCAATCTGCTCTGGGCCATGGACCAGCGCCCCGTCATTGGGTATGAGACCCTGGGGGAGGACCGGAGGAGGCACCTCCGGGACGGCGGTCTCTGCGAAAGGAATGCTGCTTGGGGGAGAAGTTCCTTATGAAGGAAAAGGGGGCAGAGAAGCCCAACTTGCCCGGGCGATACCGACGGGCTTCCTGAAACCGTCCTTTGCAGGAACCGGGGCGGGCACCACTGGCCCGAGCCCTGACCTCCGGTAACCTCTTGCCCTTAGACGTGCCGAGAACGGTCACAATCTTGTCCAGCTCGACCCCAAAGAGCAGCTTGCCTTTAAAAGGCAACTTAGCCAGGCGAGACTTAGAGGCGTGGTCAACAGACCAATGCTTTAGCCAAAGCCACCACCGTGCAGAGACTGTCTGAGCCATACCTTTAGCCGAGGCTCTCAAGACATCATACAGCAAGTCTGCCAAGTAGGCCAAACCTGATTCCAGGGCTGGCCAATCAGCCCTCAAGGAAGGATCGGAGGGGGGAGCCCGCTGCACCAGCGTCAGGCACGCCCTGGCCACATAGAAGCCGCAAATTGAGGCCTGCAAACTTAAAGCAGTCGCCTCGAAGGACGACCTTAAAGCTGCCTCCAATCTCCTGTCTTGGGCGTCCTTTAGGGCCGTGCCACCTTCCACCGGCAACACCGTTTTCTTAGTCACCGCAGTGATTAAAGAATCCACGGTAGGCCCAAGAAAGGCCTCCCGTTCACCTTCCTGCAGAGGATAGAGGCGGGACACAGCCCTAGCCACTTTAAGGCTCGCTTCTGGGAAATCCCAATGAGCCGAAATCAAGGTGTGCATGGCTTCATGCACATGGAAGGTTCTAGGCGGGCGCTTCGTCCCCAGCATAATGGCAGAGCCAACAGAGGCTGAGGGAGAGACGTCCTCCGGAGAGGAAATCTTCAAAATGCTCATGGCCTGCACTAACAGGTTGGGCAAATCCTCTGAGCGAAAGATCCGTGCTGCAGAGGGGTCATCCGCTCCACCCGAGCGGGAATCAGTCTTCTCCAAGGAATCCCCAAAGGCCCGTTGGGAGAACTCAGATACGCTGCCCTCATCTACATCAGAGGAGACAGAGTCCTCTAGGGCCTGGAAGTCCACCCGAGGGCGTTTGCTTCCGGAGGCCTCAACCCCTTGATCAGAGGGGGGAGCTGGGGCAGCATTTAGCATAAGAAAAGCCTGATTCAGCAGCAAAATGAACTCAAGGGAGAACCCCCTAGACTGTGCACTTCTGCCGCCTGGGCCACGGCCCTAGACGCACCCTCAACCGGCGCTCGCCAGAGTGGGGGAGAAACATGCTGCGCATCCAAAATGGCATCCGGCACGAAACTCCGAGAAGCTGCGCGGAAAGAACGGCTTTTTTGCCGTCGCCCGAATCAAGGGCGACCATAGCATTAACGTCTCCCACCTCGAGGGCGGCCCAAGAAGAAGCCGTCCGAGCAGAGTGGCTGGCCAAAATGGGGGGGGGGGGGGGGGGGGGGGAGTAGCGGGGGATGGGCGCTTATGGCTGGAAAAAACCGTCGCACCGGAAAAAGAACCGGGACACTGACCGGACTCCAAACTGACGCCCAAACAAAGGCGAGTCAGGCTTTGAAACCCCCGCATCCCCGCTAGACGCACACACGCGGTCCAGGGAGTGAATCTTCGCGCCCTCGCCCTCTGATGCCATAAGCCACGTGGAGACCGAATGGGGAACCCCCTTGCTCACTATAAAAAGGCAAAATTACCTGCTTCTCGCTCCGAGCTGCAACGAACTGGTGTCCCAGTGAGCAGCTGCAATAAACGCTGATATAAACGTTGAAATAAACGCGCTTAAAGGACGTTCAAATTTTTTTTTTTTTTTTTAACGGAGCCAGCGGGAGGGGGGAGAAAAGGAGGGAACTGGCACCACCAGGTTTGCACTTGCTCAAGAACAGCCCTCAACCCCAGGTACTCAACAAAATCTAAGAATTAGGCTTGGAGACCTAGCCAGAGCTGCTGCTGTGTGACCACCACCTGCTGAGATAGAGAACATACTGAGGAGTTTCCGGCAGCACATGACCACATATAGGGAGGCAAAAGGATTGCTCTCTATCTCCACCTGCTGGTAGATGGACACAACCCACCAGTCTATGGCTTGATCGGCATGATGATATGGAAATGACGTTTAATATACTGCGCCATAATATCTCCATGTAACTCGGCTTGTAATAAACGTTTATTGATATTTTCCAATTCGATCCAAGATACTCCTCCTGTAGCTGATCCATCATCCTCTAGAATAGCTGTTCGCTGAATCAACTTTGCCACCTGATCTTCCTCGGAGAATGGCAGATACAAATCAAGGTCAGGTATACACAAAGTAGCACATATGATTTTCTTGTTGGGCAGACTGGATGGACCTTACAGGTCTTTCTCTGTCATCATCTACTATGTTACTATGTAACCAAATTGATTAAGTCTCTGGCAATGTAGATTCAACACACAATTCTAAAGAATGCACCTTTAAGGCAGACACCAGATTCTATGCAATAAGACTGATTGGATAAGTCACAGGTTTAAAACACAGTTGCAATGAAAACACCTTTAAGGCAATTCCAGCATAAAAGATGAAATCACTAGCACAGATGTGCTAAAATCCCTTTAAGACAATACCAGCATAAAGATATAAAATCACAGTGCAATATAGGCAACAGGATGGAGACAGATAAGGAACTTACAGAGGTCAGACTCTCTGCAAGTGAAAGGACAGGTTTTTTGTTAATAGGCTAGAATAAAGTGGGGGTGAAATAGAATAAAGAAGTCAATAGTTTATCAGGGAAGATATTAAGAGCAGGACACAGGTAACCTCAGTTACCAATTAAACCAACTCTGAAACTCCAAGAGGAAACTGGAGGGATGTGAGAATATATACCTATCATTGGAGAACACCTGCTACAACTAACTTACTTTGCTTTCTCCATGGACAAGCAGGCACGAGTCTCACATGTGGGACTCAATAGCTGCTAGGCTCACAATATTATAATGAACCTGGCAACTAAGTAGAAAGTGAACCTGAAGGGAAAGAAAGGGCTGGACAGCAGAGTCTTTTAAGTAGCAAAAAGATTTTGCAGAACTGTTTTTCCAAATCGGCTATTCTGCCTAGAATGCTGCTCCACATAGTAGTGAGCAGTGAAGGTGTAGATAGAAGACCACACTGCCATCTTGCTAATTTTCTCAATGGAAGCAGAGTGAAAATAGGCTACTGAACTCACCAACCCTGAGCATATGTGTAGGAGATACAGTCAGTCAGCCAGCCAGGTCAAGATAGATTACGGATTTCCATCACCAAACTGTTTGGGTCAAGGGATACAAGAAGTTGGGAGGATTTCCTGAGGTTTTGTACACTCCAGATAGATGGCAAGTGTGCTCTAGATTAAGGTATGCTGTGCTGCTTCTTCAGGATGAGAGCATGCCTAAGGGAAGACGACAGGAAATACAATGGACTAATCGGTAGAATTCTGGTACTTCAGCGAGGAACTTTGGGTGGGTTTGGAGTACATCGATGTTTAGATGTATAGTAATTGTAGCATCAAAATCCTCCCGCAACTGTTCCAGAAAAGGTGGTACAAATCTGTGGCCTGGACAGAGCTTTAATAGTATTTATATTGCCCTACAAGCATGCTTCAAAGCAGACTCCACTACTAAGGAACGATGGGGTAACTGTGTTTCTGTAGTCTGTACATTATATCAATAGTCTTTCGGGCAACTTGCACTGTTAGTGGATTTTCACAATTATTGATCAGAGTATTCCTCATAATTGTATGAAGTGTAAGCGTGTCCCTGTCTAGGAGGCAAGTCAATCTAGAACCAAAGCGTTCTAAACAAGGTAGTTCTTGTGTCTTCAATTTGAAAGGTATGGCTTGGGTCATCTTACAGACAAAGCCAGGAAAGGATGTACTTTATGGAGGAGACTTATGTTTCCCAGACAGCAGCAAAAGATCAAACGGTATTCCATAGGACTCAAGGTCTGAGTCAGACTATTCAACGTACTGTTCTTAAGAATGTGGAAGAGAGTGTCAGCTCTGTATCGGAGTGTGCCAAGGCAGATGAGTCTTTGATGCTGAAGAAGTATAAGTACATAAATATTGCCACCCTGGGACAGACCAAAGGCCCATCAAGCCCAACATCCTGTTTCCAACAGTGGCCAATCCAGGTCACAAATACCTGGCAAGATCCTGAAAAGTTCAATACATTTTATGCTGCTTACCCCAGAAATAAGCAGTGGATTTCCACAAGTCAATTTAATAAGGGTCTATGGACTTTTCCTTTAGGAAGCCATCCAAACCTTTTTTTTTTTTTTTTAACCCCTTTGCCTTTACCACATTATCTGGCAACAAATTCCAGAGTTTAATTACACGTTGAGTGAAGAAAAATTTTCTCCAATTTGTATTAAATTTACTACTTTGCACCTTCATCGCATGCCCCCTAGTCCTGGTATTTTTGGATAAACAAACAATTCACATAGTAAATCTACCCGTCCCACTCATTTTATAGCCCTCTATCATATCACCCTCTCAGCCGTCTTTCTCTAAGCTGAAGAGCCCTAGACACTTCAGCCTTTCCTCATAGGGAAGTCATCCCATCCCCTTTATCATTTTCGTCACCCTTCTCTGCACCTTTTCTAATTTCACTATATCTTTTTTTTTAGATGCTCAGTGAGATGCGGCGACCAGAATTGAATATTCGAGGTGCGGTTGCACCATGGACCGATACAAAGGCATTATAACATCCTCACTTGTTTTCCGACTCCTTTCCTAATAATACCTAACATTCTATTTGCTTTCTTAGCCGCCGCAACACACTGAGCAGAGGATTTCAACATATCATCAACAATGATGCAGAGCTACATGTCTTGGTCGGTGACTCCTAACGTGGAACCTTGAATTACATAGCTATAGTTCAGGCTCCTCTTTCCCACATGCATCTTTGCACTTGTTCACATTAAATGTCATCTGCCTTTTAGACGCCCAGTCTCGTAAGGTCCTCTTGTAATTTTTCACAATCCTCTTGCGATTTAACAGCTATGAATAACTGTGTGGCCAGCAAATTTAATTACCGTATTTTTCGGACCATAAGACGCACCTAGGTTTTAGAGGAGGGAAATAGGAAAAAAAAAATTTTCCTTTTTCCCTCCTCTAAAACCTAGGTGCTCCGGTGCGTCTTGTCCAAGTTTTGGATCGCCGTCCTCTACTTACGCGATGCCATGTTCCCTGGTGGTCTAGTGACGTCGGGGCAGGAAAGAGCCCCCTCTTTCCTGCCCATCGCGCTGCTCTCCGTGCTCCTGACTGCTTCCCGATGGTCTCGGCGATATTCAAAATGATTTTGAATATCGCCGAGACCGTCAGGAAGCAGTCAGGAGCACGGAGAGCAGCGCGATCGGCAGGAAAGAGGGGGCTCTTTCCTGCCCCGACGTCACTAGACAACCAGGGAACATGGCATCGCATAAGTAGGGGACGGCGATCCAAAACTCGGTACCTTCGGACTGTAAGACGCACCCCCCATTTTCCTCCCAAATTTTGGGGGAAAAAAAGTGCGTCTTATAGTCCGAAAAATACGGTACCTCACTAGTTACTCCCATCTCTAGGTCATTTATAAATATATTAAAAAGCAGCAGTCCCAGCACAGACCCCTGGACAACCCTATCTACCTTTCTCCATTTAGAATACTGACCATTTTACCCTACTCTGTTTTCTATCCTTTAACCAGTTTTTAATCCACAATAGAACACTACCGCCTATCTCTTGACTCTCCAATTTCTTCAGGAGTCTTTCATGACATACCGCCTTTTGAAAATCCAGATACACAATATCAACCGGCTCGCCTTTATCCACATATTTGTTCACCCCTTCAAAGAAATGTGACAGATTGGTAAGGCAAGATTTCCCTTCACTAAATCCATGTTGGCTTTGTCTCATTAATCCATGCTTTTGAATATGCTCTGTAATTTTGTCTTTATAATAGTCTCTACCATTCTGCCCCGCACCGACATCAGGTTCACTTGTCTATAATTTCCCGGATCCCATCTAGAACCGTTCTTAAATAACAGCATTATATGGGCTACCCTCCAATCTTCCAGTACCACACTTGATTTTAAAGATAAATTACATATTACTAATAGTTCCGCCAGTTCATTTTTTTTTTTTTATTTCTTTCTTTATCGTTTTAAATAAATTTACAAGCCATTTTCATACTTGAATAGGAAATTCAGATATAAGAAAAAAGGAAAAAAAAGTTACTTCATAAGCATAAACATGAAGCAAAAATAATATATCTTATTTAGTCCACCGTTTAGAAGGGGCAGGAGCCGATATATACTCAGGAGAGAGAAAAATAAGAAAACATTAAAGAGACTTAGCAGATTATCCACTGTATTATTAATAAATCCTCGTCCTAGAAGCAGCACTTTTAGAATACAATCTACATCATGACAATTTCTTCTGATCTATAAATTGTTTCAAGTGAACAGGATTAAGGAAAACATATTTAACATCCAAATATTTTATGTTGCATTTGCATGGATAGTTTAAGTTAAATGTGGCTCCCAGCGCCAAAGTAGCTGATCTTAATGCTAAAATGTCCTTTCTTCTGGTCTGTGTGGATTTAGTAACATCTGGGAATACCCAGATTTTCTCTCCATAAAAAGGAACTTGTAGGTTTCTCAGAGCCAATTTTCTGACCAAATCCAGATCTTGCTGAAATACAAATGAGGCCAGAAGTGTTTGTCTATCCGTTGTTGAAGATAAAGAAGTTTCTAAAAGTTCTGAAACATTCATATCTCTTTGAGGTTGTTGAACAAGCGGTAAATCTTCACTTACTTTTTTTACAGGTAGATAATAGACTTTATTCAAAGGCGGAATATTATCAGAGGTAAATTTTAAATTTTCCGTCAAATACCTTTTAAATATATCCAAAGGAGAGTATATTGGAGTACGAGGAAAATTTAACAATCGAAGGTTTAATCTTCGATTGTAATTTTCAAAATATTCAAGTCTATTATGAATCTGAAGATTATCCTGAATCTATTTTGTAGTTATTTCTTTCATTTTCCTAGAATCATCATTTAGAAGATTTATTTTTTCATTTGTCTCAGTACACATAGTAGTAAATGCAACATTTAAGTTCTGAACATTTTCTGAAAGTGTATCAATCTTGCCTGATGAAGTTTTCACAGTGTTGTCCAAACGCTGGAGCGCTTCCCATATCGCCTCCAGTGTCACCTTCGCAGTTGGGGCCTTAGATATCATAGGCCTCTCTTGCTGGGCTACAATGCCCTTCAACTCCGGTGTCCGGGGAGCTCCAGCAGAAACTGCGATTTGCCGGCCCAGTGGTAGGTCTGTTTCCCCGACTTCCGGGGTCAGCATTCCACCCTCAAAATCGAGTACTGCTGGCTGCAAAGGCGGGAAGAGTATCGGGGGAGACAACGACGTGTCAATTCCCTGGCTATCGGCGTCTCCCAACGCTGATAGATCAGCGGGACCTCCCGAAGCTTGCGTAGTGGACTGTCGCGTGAGAAACCATTCCGTCTGCTGGTCGGGCGTTGAAGTTAGGGACGGCTGGGCACGCACCCTAACGGTCCCTTTTCTCTTAGTATGTGGCATTTCCAAAAGGTTTGAGGTAAGTTTTCCAAGAAGAAATCACTAAGAAAAATCATAACGTTCCAGCAGCGTTGGACTAGTTGCTGACGCGAACTGCTGGTACTGCCGCCATCTTGCTCCGCCCATCCAGAGCCCTCTTTCCCAGTTCATTTTTCAATTCTATCAGTACTCTGGGACGAATACCATCCGGTCCAGGAGATTTGTTACTCTTCCATTTGTCAAATTGCCCCATTACAACCTCTAGGTTTATAGAGATTTCATTCAGTTTCTTCATTTCATCAGCTTTGAATACCGTTTCTGGCACCGGTATCTCTCCCAAATCTTCCTCGGTGAAGACTGAAGCAAAGAATTCATTTAATTTCTCTGCTATGGTTTTGTCTTCCCTGATCGCTCCTTTTACCCCTCAAGTCATTTAGTGATCCAACCGATTCTTTTGACGGCTTCTTGCTTTTAATATACCTAAAATAATATTTACTATGTTTTTGTCTCCAACACAATCTTTTTTTCAAACTCCCTCTTTCCCTTCCTTATCAGAGCTTTGCATTTGACTTGACATTTCTTATGTAACTTCCTCACGTCCCCTAGCCTTTGTACTTTTCGAATGAGTAAAAACAAAACGATTTACTTCTACTCATTCTATATCACACAGGATTTTGTAGGCTCAACCATATCTACCCTCAGCAGTCTCTTTTCCAAGCTGAAGAGCACTAACCTCTTTAGCCTCTCTCATACAAGAGGAGTTCCATCCCCTTTATCATTTTATAGTCGTTCTTCTATGAACCTTTTCTAATTTTTTTTTTGGTTACATTTGTACCCTGCGCTTTCCCCACTCATGGCAGGCTCAATGCGGCTTACATGGGGCAATGGAGGGTTAAGTGACTTGCCCAGAGTTACAAGGAGCTGCCTGTGCCTGAAGTGGGAATCGAACTCAGTTCCTCAGGACCAAAGTCCACCACCCTAACCACTAGGCCACTCCTCCACTATATCTTTTTTTAAGATACAGCAACCAGAATTTAAGATACAGCAACCAGAACTGAATGCAATACTCAAGGTGCGGATGCACCACGGAGCGATACAAAGGCATTATATAGTATTGTTGGTCTTATTCACCATCTTTTTCCTATTAATCGCATCTTGTTTGCTTTTTTCGCCGAAACGCACAGAGATTTCAACATATTATCTACAACACCCAGACCTTTTTCTTGAGCGTTGACCCCCAAGGCAGACCCTAGCATCAGGTAACTGATTTCGACTGTTCACTCTCCTCCATTGAGAGAAATGACCATTTAACCTCAAAGCTTTTAAACAACAGTGCACTAGGCAGTGTCCACACTGGGCTCCGTGGATGACATCACCCACATCTGAGAATATCATGCCTGCTTGTCCTCAGAGTACCTGTACCTTAAGCAAATTGAGAAACCTTGCTCTAGTCCCCTTGTGCAAAAGAGAAAAATCAAAGGGATATCCACTCTCCAAGGGGATATATTATGCATTGAATGTCACAGTGGACTCTGCAAACCCTTACACAAACTAAGCAGGTGATCTGCGGGCCTTCAGCATAGTAGACATGACAAAGGCTGAAAATTATTCAGGCAAAGTCTTT
The DNA here is from genome assembly GCF_901765095.1 of Microcaecilia unicolor. Lineage (NCBI taxonomy): Eukaryota > Metazoa > Chordata > Amphibia > Gymnophiona > Siphonopidae > Microcaecilia > Microcaecilia unicolor. The sequence goes on along the minus strand of NC_044031.1, from coordinate 54,682,037 downwards.
CAAAAGCCAAGCTGTAACAAAAAAGACCTGGACCTTCGACAATCATAGGACCCTCACAAAGGCAGTCTGGTCCTCTAAGAGTACTGGATGAGCCATTAAAAGATGAACAAGTGATACCAAGAACGACAAGGTCAAACCAAAGCCATCAGAATCATCAAGAGTAGATGTTTTGATATCCTGTGCACTACTTGAGCTACAAATAGCCAAGGAAAAGACAAAGAGGCCAACATTCATTCTGAATGCCCTAAATTCTTTCTGCAACTCAAAAGCACTTTGCATTACATTTTGTTGCTATCAAGTTGACAAAGGGAGATCCCTATCATTCAACTACCAGAAGAAAAGCTGTTGGGACAGAGCTACCATTCTGGATCCAACTGCTGCCTGCTGGGAAAGTCTGCCTGAATACTATCCATCCCTGTAATATGCACAGCCAAAATTGCCCAAGAGATAATCTTCTGCCCAAGCATAAGGCTTGAAGATCTCCATGGACACCAGTGCACTCCTTGTTCTCATATGCTACTGCTGTGACATTGATGGACAAGACTCTAGTTAGAAAGTGCAGTAAAGTCAACTGAAATTGCCCCTCCTTCAAAATGATCAATAGACCACAAAACTTCTGAAGTGACTTCCCTATGCAAAATGCAACAGCCTCTCAAACTTGCAGACTAGCATCTACCTGTCCAGTCTGAGGGTTCCAGAGAAAATTCCCCCAGATTATGTGGAATAGCCCACTAATCTAGTTGCTTCTTGAGAGAAGCTGAAAGTGGAAAGCGAGCCTCAAACATTTGAGTGAGGGATCTGCCTAGTTAGCACTGTGTGTTGGAACAGTGTTGGATTATGGTACTCTCTCCACTGACAATGAAATAGAACCGAGAAGATAATCCAAAGAGGCACAAATTGATCCACAATTTTGCGTACACATTTGGGTGAGAAATACTGCTCCCACTCTGGATTGAATCCAATTGTATTGGCTAAGCAGAGTAGGCATTTATTATGGATTTTTAGTAAAGGTTCATTTTTGCTGTTGCAGATTTCTGAATGTTGATATAAACTGTTATCAGTGGCAAGTTTCTTTCAAGCCATTTAGTGTAGGCTCACCCCCTCCCACATACCTATAACTGAAGGGGTTACCTGCTCTCACAGACAGGAAATCTTGCACAGTAGGAGTGTAAGGCTTTTTAATAAATACTGGGTTGGAGATGGATTGAAAACATGGTATGTATGCCTTACATTTTCTTAAACCCACCCCAAGCAGTAACAGAGGCCTCATCCAAATGCTGCTACTCAAGAGGATGGCTCCCGTCACAGTAATAATAATTAAAAAAAAAAGTCTTCCTCTAAATGGATAGTGTCATATGACTGCACTGGTCTTCCAAGAAAACGGGGGTAGAACACATGGAGAGCTATAACCCTGACTGCTAACAATGAACAAATAACTAATGGTTATTCATCCAGTTCCAGTAGTTTTGGTGGCTGTCTGGATCATTACAAAGGGGCAAAGGTTCTAGATTAAGTATGAGATTTAACCAAATGGAAGATATGAAGGCAGCATCATTACAGAATTTACAAGACTAGGTATAAGAGACATATGGAGGGGGAAAAAGGTTTAAGTATGGGAATTTATATGGAATCAATGAGAAACAGAATCAGGAAAAATGGATGGACTAATTGGTCCTTATCTGTTGTCATTTACTCTTACTGTTTGCTGGATATACTTGTATCTCCAATAACACTACTAATCTTGAACTCAGGGGGAGGGGAAGAGGTGAGGAAACAACAGCTGGAACATGTTCTTCTTACAAAGAAAAAGCACAAAGTCCAAATTAATTACCCTTCAAGGAAACAGCAGCTTTTATCACAGACCTGAAATCGAGGCACATAAAGTCAAGGTAAAAGGGTACAAAGGAAGCAGATTTTTCTTTAAAAAAAAAAAAATTTACTTACAAAGTTTTACCCAAATATGCATACCACTTTTCAAATAAAATAAATGCAACACAGAATGTGAATGCTATTTATGTTCTAGGGTAGTGCTTATCAACCCTCTCCTTGAGGCACACCTAGCCAGTCAGGGTTTCAGGATCGACACAATAAATAAGTATGAAATTAGAGTCCCGCTGTATGCAAACCATGCATATTCATTGTGATGATTCTGAAAACCTGACTGCTAAGGAGTGTGTTATGGAGCACTGCTATAGGGCTCTATGCTCTTTTCCTTTTTAAATAGTAACTTAACATATATACATCAAGCTTAGGCCATGCTGCTGCATTTATTCTCATCAGACACCTTTTGAGCAGCTCAACAGAACTTTCATTCACCGTCTATAGTATCCTCAGCAGAAAGTGTGAACGATGGGCGTGAAGATTTCTCAATGCCAATTTTCTTGCTTGCTGGTGATGAACAGCAGTATATTGAAGTTGAAGAGTATTTTATTCTACAAATATTGTTGTATGTCCTGATGAACTAGAAGTTATACGTAAGGAAAAAAAAAGCTTGAAACATGAGATTTTATTCTAATAGCTTTAATTACAGTGCTTTGTTGTCCAAAATGAAGACTGAAAACAAGTATACAAAACAGTTGATTACTATTTGTGTACTGAAAGCAACAGAGATTTCCACATCACTAAACAAACCAGTTCTGATAAATCCTCAAGATCAAAACATTTCAACAGCTCCAGCTTCTTCAGTGTGTTGATCAAAAACAAATACTAAAAAAAAAAGGGGGGGAAGTCTTTTCAGATGGCAAATCTGACACTTGCAGCATGAGGGATGCAAAAAAGGGATATTCCATATATATATAATACATATATGGGGGATTATTCCTAACAGGACAAACAGAAGTTATGAATTCTAGAATGGAATGACTCTCCAACATGCTTATTTCTAGACTCTATACATAAAAGATGATAGGTGTGTTTCTTTGTCTGGAGGTACAGTACTGTCTCTATAAAGCACAGGATTAATACAGGCTGTGCTTGTTGTGTACAGGTTTGCTCTGGTGTGGTTCTCAGAAATGAATGTTCAAAACCATCTTTAGACCTAAGGGAAAAATTGATTAAGAAACTCATTTTTCTTCTCATGTATTAAAATGCAGAGACCAAGGCAAAAACAGGTGTTTCAGAAATATGTCCAATGCAAGCTTCCCTGGAGTTTCTTCCCCAAATAAACTGCAAAGGATGTGTCTGCATTTTTTTTTTATAACTTGCAGAAATATAAATTCATCTTGTCCTTTTCTGCAGCTTGTTCTGAATTATCAGTTTTTAAACTAAGTTTCCCCAAGGCTAACTCCAGGTAATCACAACCGAGTACAGATATCATGAAATACCGAAAGATCTAGTGGAATAGAATTACATGGATCAATAACCATGCAAAAACTGGTATTTTGGTTAAGATCTCTTTTCTTTATACCACATTTCTATTCAAGAGAAAATACAGTTTAGTAAAATCACTAGTATTCAAGTTGTCACTGCAAAATCAATAGTAACTGTACTCCTCCCTCATGTGCTGCTCCCTCACTATTAGAAAAACAAAAACACTTTTCAGTGTTAAAAACCAACAGTCAAAACGGATCTCAGCACTGATCTCACAAGCCAATGGGATAGTATTTGGCTCTATTGCACATGAATTGCTGTCAACCCCTGTATTAATCTGATTAAATCCCTTTCCCAGTACTAAATGGTGAATTCTGATTCTTTATAATAAAAAAGATGATTAATATTGCATAGGAGTACCAGAAACTGCCTCACTGAAAACCAAAAACTATTTACATTAAATAAGACACCTAACTGTTTTCAGGCGCTTGCCACATTTACAGCATGGTGCGATAGGTACTGTGACAAAAGAAATGAAAAACAATTCTGGCACTCAATATCACAAAGTAGCACAGTTTGCCACAGAGTAAAGCGAGGGGCAAGAAGGAAAATGAAACAAAAGGAAGGGATGGGGAGAAGTAAGAAGTTTTCTAGTTTCATTTCTGATTTTTGAGTTGATTGGACAACCAGTCTAGTCCTTCATAGAGACCATCTCCACTAGTGGCACAGGTTGCCTGGATGTACCAGTTCCTGTGACGAAGAGAATGCAGTCCCAGCTTGTCTGTAATTTCTGCTGCATTCATGGCATTCGGAAGGTCCTGGTAGAAGAAAGGAAACAAAGGAAGGTTTCAGTAAGGTTGATGCATGTATGTATGCAAATACAAAGCTCTAAACCTTGCTTCTCATGCTTTTGAAACACTAGTGTCTTTTGGGAGCCAGCAAAACAGATTGTTCTCCAACATACTGGGAAAAACCGAGGCTGTGTGATCATTCATTCATAAATTATAGTCCCTACTTTAGGCCTTCCCTATCAAAATTTCACCACTTTTTTTAACTGACACCCTTATTTGTTTTGTGTGTGTCCTGTTTCGATGAAAATTTTAGCCCCAAAGAGCACATACTCTCAAATGTTTCTGTAAAGTGTTATATACACACGTTGTAGCGTGATAAAACAGTCACTAATGATAATTTTATAAAAAGACCAAATTTATTATCCTAACAGAAAAATTACTACATTCACAACCAGCATGAAAAAAAGGACAGGGCAATAACCACCAATGGTCCACAACATACAAAGGAATGAAGAACTTGCTAAACAGGATGAAAAATTAAGACCGTTATGGTGCAACCCCCTCATCTTCCAAACATGCATTTCTATAAAGAAAACTTTTTATGTTTAGAAGTTTCAAAATTGTTTGCTTGCACTCACCTGTTTATTAGCAAACACTAACAAGACAGCATCTCTAAGTTCATCTTCTGCCAACATCCTCATCAATTCTTCTCTGGCTTCATTCACTCTCTCTCTATCATTACTATCAACCACAAAAATCAAACCTACAAAGACAGAGACCTCAATTACAAAGGGGAAAGAGGTGGTTAAGCATCTAAAATCTCTTTAGGTATCAAAGTTTTTAGATATTTAACTAAAAGCATATTCATGAATATGTAACAGGGCAGTGTAAAAAGTGCCAGATATATGAACTTTTAGTAGCACTCAGTCTTCTAATTTCATTAATCGCTATTTCAGTGCTGCCCAATACATTGAAAAACAAGTTTTAAAAGAACAATGCAGGCAGAGAGTTAAAACTGGATCTGAACTGAGCAAACATATGTATGATTTCTTCCAACTAGGCAGTCCACACCTACCTCGATCCCACCCTTTTGTGTGCATTTTCACAAAAGTGCCTGGTGTAATTATTTCAGTATGGCTCAACTTGTGTCAGTATGGAAAAATTAGGACTTACCTGATAATTTTCTTTCCTTTAAGCGCAGCAGATGAATCCAGGAACTGGTGGGTTGTATCCATCTACCAGCAGGTGGAGATAGAGAACACTAAAAGAAGGCAGTGACCCAGAGAACCAAGGTCCTTCCCTCTTTAGTTTAAGACTTATTCCAAAGCAAAGAGAGCACATAGCCTGAGAAGTTACCCACAGCAAAACAACCATCGAACCACAGAACTTTAACTGATAATTTGTAACTCTGCACTGCCGAAACTTGTTAAACAATACACAGCACAAAACGAGGGAGGAAAGCGAATGCTACATACCTGTAGAAGGTATTCTCCGAGGACAGCAGGCTGATTGTTCTCACTGATGGGTGACGTCCACGGCAGCCCCTCCAATCGGAAACTTCACTAGCAAAGTCCTTTGCTAGCCCTCGCGCGCCCGCGCGCACCGCGCATGCGCGGCCGTCTTCCCGCCCGAAACCGGCTCGAGCCGGCCAGTCCAGTATGTAGCAAGACAATACACTTCAAGGGAAGACACAACTCCAAAGGGGAGGCGGGCGGGTTTGTGAGAACAATCAGCCTGCTGTCCTCGGAGAATACCTTCTACAGGTATGTAGCATTCGCTTTCTCCGAGGACAAGCAGGCTGCTTGTTCTCACTGATGGGGTATCCCTAGCCCCCAGGCTCACTCAAAACAACAACATTGGTCAATTGGGCCTCGCAACGGCGAGGACATAACTGAGATTGACCTAAAAAATTTACCAACTAACTGAGAGTGTAGCCTGGAACAGAACAAACAGGGCCCTCGGGGGGTGGAGTTGGATCCTAAAGCCCAAACAGGTTCTGAAGAACTGACTGCCCGAACCGACTGTCGCGTCGGGTATCCTGCTGCAGGCAGTAATGAGATGTGAATGTGTGGACAGATGACCACGTCGCAGCTTTGCAAATTTCTTCAATGGAGGCTGACTTCAAGTGGGCTACCGACGCAGCCATGGCTCTAACATTATGAGCCGTGACATGACCCTCAAGAGCCAGCCCCGCCTGGGCGTAAGTGAAGGAAATGCAATCTGCTAGCCAATTGGATATGGTGCGTTTCCCTACAGCCACTCCCCTCTTGTTGGGATCAAAAGAAACAAACAATTGGGCGGACTGTCTGTGGGGCTGTGTCCGCTCCAGATAGAAGGCCAATGCTCTCTTGCAGTCCAATGTGTGCAGCTGACGTTCAGCAGGGCAGGAATGAGGACGGGGAAAGAATGTTGGCAAGACAATTGACTGGTTCAGATGGAACTCCGACACGACCTTTGGCAGAAACTTAGGGTGAGTGCGGAGGACTACTCTGTTGTGATGAAATTTGGTGTAAGGGGCCTGGGCTACCAGGGCCTGAAGCTCACTGACTCTACGAGCCGAAGTAACTGCCACCAAGAAAAAGACCTTCCAGGTCAAGTACTTCGGATGGCAGGAATTCAGTGGCTCGAAAGGAGGTTTCATCAGCTGGGTGAGAACGACATTGAGATCCCATGACACTGTAGGAGGCTTGACAGGGGGCTTTGACAAAAGCAAACCTCTCATGAAGCGAACAACTAAAGGCTGTCCTGAGATCGGCTTACCTTCCACTTGGTAATGGTATGCACTGATTGCACTAAGGTGAACCCTTACGGAGTTGGTCTTCAGACCAGACTCAGACAAGTGCAGAAGGTATTCAAGCAGGGTCTGTGTAGGGCAAGAGCGAGGTTCTAGGGCCTTGCTGTCACACCAGACGGCAAACCTCCTCCAATGAAAGAAGTAACTTCTCTTAGTGGAGTCTTTCCTGGAAGCAAGCAAGATGCGGGAGACACCCTCTGGCAGACCCAAAGAGGCAAAGTCTACGCCCTCAACATCCAGGCCGTGAGAGCCAGGGACTGGAGGTTGGGATGCAGAAGAGCCCCTTCGTCCTGCGTGATGAGGGTCGGAAAACACTCCAATCTCCACGGTTCTTCGGAGGATAACTCCAGAAGAAGAGGGAACCAGATCTGACGCGGCCAAAAGGGAGCAATCAGAATCATGGTGCCTCGGTCTTGCTTGAGTTTCAACAAAGTCTTCCCCACCAGAGGTATGGGAGGATAAGCATACAGCAGACCTTCCCCCCAATCCAGGAGGAAGGCATCCGACGCCAGTCTGCCGTGGGCCTGAAGCCTGGAACAGAACTGAGGGATCTTGTGGTTCACTTGGGATGCGAAGAGATCCACCAGGGGGGTGCCCCACGCCTGGAAGATCTGTCGCACCACACGGGAATTGAGCGACCACTCGTGAGGTTGCATAATCCTGCTCAACCTGTCGGCCAGACTGTTGTTTACGCCTGCCAGATATGTGGCTTGGAGCACCATGCCTTGACGGCGAGCCCAGAGCCACATGCTGACGGCTTCCTGACACAGGGGGCGAGATCCGGTGCCCCCCTGCTTGTTTACATAGTACATGGCAACCTGATTGTCTGTCTGAATTTGGATAATTTGGTGGGACAGCCGATCTCTGAAAGCCTTCAGAGCGTTCCAGATCGCTCGCAACTCCAGAAGATTGATCTGTAGATCGCTTTCTTGGAGGGACCACCTTCCTTGGGTGTGAAGCCCATCGACATGAGCTCCCCATCCCAGGAGAGACGCATCCGTGGTCAGCACTTTTTGTGGCTGAGGAATTTGGAAGGGACGTCCCAGAGTCAAATTGGAGCAAATCGTCCACCAATACAGGGATTCGAGAAAACTCGTGGACAGGTGGATCACGTCCTCTAGACCCCCAGCGGCCTGATACCACTGGGAGGCTAGGGTCCATTGAGCAGATCTCATGTGAAGGCGGGCCATGGGAGTCACATGAACTGTGGAGGCCATGTGGCCCAGCAATCTCAACATCTGCCGAGCTGTGATCTGCTGGGACGCTCGCACCCGCGAGACGAGGGACAACAAGTTGTTGGCCCTCGCCTCTGGGAGATAGGCGCGAGCCGTCCGAGAATCCAGCAGGGCTCCGATGAATTCGAGTTTCTGCACTGGGAGAAGATGGGACTTTGGGTAATTTATCACAAACCCCAGTAGCTCCAGGAGGCGAATAGTCATCTGCATGGACTGCAGGGCTCCTGCCTCGGATGTGTTCTTCACCAGCCAATCGTCGAGATATGGGAACACGTGCACCCCCAGCCTGCGAAGCGCCGCTGCTACCACAGCTAGGCACTTTGTGAACACCCTGGGCGCAGAGGCGAGCCCAAAGGGTAGCACACAGTACTGGAAGTGGCGTGTGCCCAGCTGAAATCGCAGATACTGTCTGTGAGCTGGCAGTATCGGGATGTGTGTGTAGGCATCCTTCAAGTCCAGAGAGCATAGCCAATCGTTTTGCTGAATCATGGGGAGAAGGGTGCCCAGGGAAAGCATCCTGAACTTTTCTTTTACGAGATATTTGTTCAGGGCCCTTAGGTCTAGGATGGGACGCATCCCCCCTGTTTTCTTTTCCACAAGGAAGTACCTGGAATAGAATCCCAGCCCTTCTTGCCCGGATGGCACGGGCTCGACCGCATTGGCGCTGAGAAGGGCGGAGAGTTCCTCTGCAAGTACCTTCTTGTGCTGGAAGCTGTAAGACTGAGCTCCCGGTGGACAATTTGGAGGTTTTGAGGCCAAATTGAGGGTGTATCCCTGCCGGACTATTTGCAGAACCCACTGATCGGAGGTTATGAGAGGCCACCTTTGGTGAAAAGCTTTCAACCTCCCCCCGACTGGCAGGTCGCCCGGCACGGACACTTGGATGTCGGCTATGCTCTGCTGGAGCCAGTCAAAAGCTCGCCCCTTGCTTTTGCTGGGGAGCCGCGGGGCCTTGCTGAGGCGCACGCTGCTGACGAGAGCGAGCGCGCTGGGGCTTAGCCTGGGCCACAGGCTGTCGGGAAGGAGGATTGTACCTACGCTTGCCAGAAGTATAGGGAACAGTCTTCCTTCCCCCGAAAAATCGTCTACCTGTAGAGGTAGAAGCTGAAGGCTGCCGGCGGGCGAACTTGTCGAATGCGGTGTCCCGCTGGTGGAGAGACTCTACCACCTGTTCGACTTTTTCGCCAAAAATGTTGTCCGCACGGCAAGGCGAGTCCGCAATCCGCTGCTGGAGTCTATTCTCCATGTCGGCGGCACGCAGCCATGAGAGCCTGCGCATCACCACACCTTGAGCAGCGGCCCTGGACGCAACATCAAAAGTGTCATAAACTCCTCTGGCCAGGAATTTTCTGCACGCCTTCAGCTGCCTGACCACCTCCTGAAAAGGCTTGGCTTGCTCGGGGGGAAGAGCATCAACCAAGCCCGCCAACTGCCGCACATTGTTCCGCATGTGGATGCTCGTGTAGAGCTGGTAAGACTGGATCTTGGACACGAGCATAGAGGAATGGTAGGCCTTCCTCCCAAAGGAGTCTAAGGTTCTAGCGTCTTTGCCCGGGGGCGCCGAAGCATGTTCCCTAGAACTCTTAGCCTTCTTTAGGGCCAGATCCACAACTCCAGAATCATGAGGCAACTGCGTGCGCATCAGCTCTGGGTCCCCATGGATCCGGTATTGGGACTCGAGCTTCTTGGGGATGTGGGGGTTAGTTAATGGTTTTGTCCAGTTCGCAAGCAATGTCTTCTTTAGGACATGGTGCAAGGGAACAGTGGACGCTTCCTTAGGTGGAGAAGGATAGTCCAGGAGCTCAAACATTTCAGCCCTGGGCTCGTCCTCCACAACCACCGGGAAGGGGATGGCCGTAGACATCTCCCGGACAAAGGAGGCAAAAGACAGACTCTCGGGAGGAGAAAGCTGTCTCTCAGGAGAGGGAGTGGGATCAGACGGAAGACCCTCAGACTCCTCGTCAGAGAAATATCTGGGATCTTCCTCTTCCTCCCACGAGGCCTCACCCTCGGTGTCAGACACAAGTTCACGGACCTGTGTCTGCAACCTCGCCCTGCTCGACTCTGTGGAGCCACGTCCACGATGGGGGCGTCGAGAGGTAGACTCCCTGGCCCGCATCGGCGAAGCTCCCTCCGCCGACGTAGTCGGGGAGCCTTCCTGGGAGGTGGCCGCGGTCGGCACCGCACGCGGTACCGACGTCGGGGACCTCAACCTGGGCGATGGGCCAGCCGGCGCCACGCTCGACGGTACCGGAGGCGCAAGCACCGCCGGTACCGGAGGGGTAGGGCGCAACAGCTCTCCCAGAATCTCTGGGAGGACGGCCCGGAGGCTCTCGTTTAGAGTGGCTGCAGAGAAAGGCTGAGAGGTCGATGCAGGCGTCGACGTCAGAACCTGTTCCGGGCGTGGAGGCTGTTCCGGGCTGTCCAGAGCGGAGCGCATCGACACCTCCTGAACAGAGGGTGAGCGGTCCTCTCGGTGCCGATGCCTGCTGGGTGCCGAATCCCTCGGCGACCCAGAGCTCTCGGTGCCGACACGGGGAGGAGACCGGTGTCGATGCTTCTTCGATTTCTTCCGAAGCATGTCACCGGAGCTCCCCGGCACCGACGAGGAGGACGTCGAATCCATCCGTCGCTTCCTCGGGGCCGAGACTGAAGAAGGTCGATCTCGGGGGGGCTGTACCGCAGGAGCCCTCAGGGTAGGAGGAGACCCACCCGAGGGCTCACCGCCACCAGCAGGGGAATGGACAGCCCTCACCTGCACTCCACCCGATGCACCACCGTCCGACGACATCAGCAGACGAGGTCCTGGTACCACCGACGTCGATGCAGCTATCCGATGTCTCGGCGCCGATGCAGAGGCCCGATGCCTCGATGCACTCGATGCAGGGGCGGCCGAGGAAGATGGTCTGGACGCTGACGACGTCGATGCACTCGAAGATCCCGGTGCCGATGCCGACGAAGAGCCCGAGAACAACACGTTCCACTGGGCTAGTCTCGCTACCTGAGTCCGCCTTTGAAGCAGGGAACACAGACTACAGTTCTGAGGGCGGTGCTCGGCCCCCAGACACTGAAGACACGACGAGTGTCGATCAGTGAGCGAGATAACCCGGGCGCACTGGGTGCACTTCTTGAAGCCGCTGGAAGGCTTCGATGTCATGGGCGGAAAAATCACGCCGGCGAAATCAAAAGCCGAAATGGCGAAATTTGGAGCACCAAAATTTAGAGGGAGAAAAAATCTCGACCGAGGCCGAAAAGAGGCCTACCCCGACGACGAAAGAAAACTTACCGGGGCAAAAAAGCTGGAAGTACGGGGAGGATTTACACGAAACCCGGCGAGGGGTTTCCGGAGCACTTCCCGACTAGGACAAAGCTTTCCCGAAGGAAAAAAACACGTTCAAAACAAATTGGACGCGCGAGGTCGACTTTCCGGGGCTCGACACGGCGAAAAACACGACCGTACCGAGTGCGGACAAAAGAAGACTGGCCGGCTCGAGCCGGTTTCGGGCGGGAAGACGGCCGCGCATGCGCGGTGCGCGCGGGCGCGCGAGGGCTAGCAAAGGACTTTGCTAGTGAAGTTTCCGATTGGAGGGGCTGCCGTGGACGTCACCCATCAGTGAGAACAAGCAGCCTGCTTGTCCTCGGAGAACCCTGGATTCATCTGCTGCGCTTAAAGGAAAGAAAATTATCAGGCAAGTCCTAAATTTTCCTTCCTTAGCTTCAGCAGCAGATGAATCCAGGAACTGGTGGGATATACCCAAGCAATCCCTAAATAGGGTGGGAAACCTCAGCCCCTCGTGAGAGGACAGCTGCCCCAAAAAAGGAATTGTCTCGGGCTGCAATATCGAGCCTATAATGTTTGGCAAACGACATGTGAGAAGCCCAAGTAGCAGCTCGACAAATCTCCCGGATCGAAAACAGAGAAGTCTCCGCCCAGGAAGTGGCCTGCGCTCGAGTAGAATGTGCCTTCAAGCCTTCCGGAGGGGATCTCCCCACCAAGATATAAGCAGAAACAATAGCCTCCTTAATCCTGCGAGCAATAGTGGCCTTAGATGCAGGCAGGCCTTTACGCAGTCCTGTGTAGAGAACAAAAAGGTGATCCAACAACCGAAATTCATTAGACATCTGCAAATACTGCAAAAGAATTCGCCGAACATCCAAAGCACGAAGAAGCCGAAAGGACTCCGAATAGTCCTGCTTCCGAAAAGCCGGCAGAAACAGAGGTTGGTTGAGATGAAATGCCGAAACCACCTTAGGCAAAAACGACGAAACAGTCTTAATGGTGACCCCAGACTCCGAAAACGGCAAAAAAAAAAAAAAAAAAAAAGGTCCCAACAAGGCCTGAAGCTCCGACACTCGTCGGGCAGACGCTAAAGCGACCAAAAACACAGCCTTCAGAGTAATATCCTTCGGAGAAGCAAGCTGAATTGGCTCAAACGGTGCCCCCTGTAAGGCTTTCAACACGAGATGCAAACTCCAGGAAGGACACGGATTGCATAAGGGAGAACGAAGTTGCAAAGCTCCTCGCAAAAACCGGGCAACGTCCGGATGAGCTGACAAGGGCGTCCCAGCTACACGTCCCCTAAAACATGCTAGAGTTGCGACTTGCACCCGCAGGGAATTGAAAGAAAGGCCTTTCTTCAAACCGTCCTTTAAGAATGTCAACATCTGAGCCACGGACACCTTAACCGCAGACCAAGCATGCTCTGCACACCACGCTTCAAAAGTCCTCCAAACTCTTGCATACGCCAAAGTCATTGACCGTTTCCGCGCCTGCAGCAACGTAGCAATAACCTCCTCAGAATAACCTTTCCTTCTCAATCATGCCCTTTCAAGAGCCAGGCCGTAAGACCAAAGTGGCAAGGATCTTCCATAAACACCGGACCTTGATGCAGTAGATTTGGCAGGAGCGGAAGTCGAAAGGGAGCCTCCAGCAACAACTGAATCAGATCCGCATACCACGGACGTCGTGGCCAATCTGGCGCAATCAAAATTACTTTCCCTGGATGCCTCTGAACCCGATGAAGCACTCGCCCTATCAAGGGCCAAGGAGGAAACACGTAGAGAAGGGGACACATCGGCCACTGCTGCGCTAGGGTATCCAATCCTAGAGATCTGGGCTCTTGTCGTCTGCAGAAGAATTGAGTCACTTTGGCATTCTTGCTGGACGCCATGAGGTCGATCCAAGGAGTGCCCCAGCAAAGACAAATCTGCTGAAACACCTTCGTTGCCAATTCCCAATCTGCCGGATCAAAAGAGTGTTGACTGAGAAAATCGGTTTGTACGTTGCTGACTCCTGCTATATGCGCTGCTGATACGCACAGGAGATGTCGCTCCGCCCAGGCCAGAATGTCCGCCATTTCCGCATCCAACAGCCGGGAACGAGTGCCGCCCTGCCGGTTGAGAAGCCACTGCCGTCGTGTTGTCGGACAGTACCCGAACTGCGCGACCCTCCAGGAATGACTGAAACGCCAGAAAGGCTCGGCGAACCGCTCTCAGTTCCAAGCGGTTGATGGACTAAGAGGCCTCCAGAGTCGTCCAAAGGCCTTGAGCCGAATGTTGAAGGCAATGCGCTCCCCAGCCTGAAAGACTGGCATCGGTGGTCACCAGAATCCATTGCGGGGTAGCCAACAGGTGTCCCCTCCGAAGATTGACTTGAGATAACCACCACATCATGCTGCTTCTGGCCTGCCTCGTCCAGTTAAGACGCCTCTGATAAGCCTGAGATATCGGTGACCACCGGCTGAGCAGAGAATGTTGCAAGGGCCTCATGTGAAACCTCGCCCAAGGAACTACTTCTAAGGTGGCTACCATCAACCCGAGCATAATCCCATACCCGAGGGCACGGTAGCCCAAGTAAATGTCGAATGTGAAGTTGCAATTTGCTGCGTCTGTCTTCGGGCAGAAAAATGCAGCCCCTCCCCATGTCGAAAGACACTCCTAAATAGTTGAGAGACTGCGAGGGGTCAAGTCGACTCTTGGCGAAGTTGACGACACAACCGAGAGACTGCAGAAGAGAAATTACCCGTTCTATGTCCCGTCGGCTGCTGGACTCAGACTCTGCCCTGATTAGCCAATCGTCCAAATAAGGATGAACTCTGATCCCGTTTGCGGAGAAATGCCACCACCGTGACCAGACCAAACGGGAGCGCCTGAAACTGCCAATGTTGTCCCAGAACTGCAAAGCGGAGAAACCGTTGATGAGGCTGCCAAATTGGAATATGCAAATACGCTTCTTTGAGATCCAGAGAAGTCAGAAACTCCCCCGGTTGCACCGCCAAGATGATCGACCTCAGAGTCTCCATACAGAAGTGCCTCACTGACAAGCTCTTGTTGACCTTGCGCAAGTCCAGAACCAGTCTGAACGAACCTCGTTTCTAAGGAAACCAAAAAATAAACAGTAGTGGCCGCTGCCCCGCTCAGCCTCTGGGACAGGCACTACGGCCTCCAAGTGCTTTAGAGTTGACAACGTTTCTCACACCGCAGCTTGCCTGGCCGCCGTGCCACAATGGGATTCCACAAATGCGTTGTCAACTGAAGCTGCAAATTCCAACTTGTACTCTACTCTGACCACGTCGAGGACCCACTGATCCATGGTGATTTTGGTCCACTCCTCGAAGAAAAGAGCCAAACGGCCTCCTATTGCTGGCCCCGAACCTGCACACCATCATTATGAAGTGCGACCCGGGCCTCCTTGCGTCTGGAGAGCAACGGAAGACCTTTTGTCAGCACGAAAGGAAGAACGCTGCTGAAATCTGGAGCGCTGAAAAGAACTCGAGGTATGGCCAGGCCGGTACCTACGCGAGTCCTGAAACTGAAGCTTCGCCGCTGTTGAGGCATTCCTGAAAGAAGTACCCACCCGATATTCGGGAAGTCTCTGAGACTTGGACTCTCTGAAATCTTTAACCAGCTGCTCCAAGTCTTCACCAAACAACAACTTCCTCTTAAATGGTAGCCTCGTCAACCACTGCTTAGAAGCCATATCTGCAGCCCAATGGCGCAACAGCAAGCATCTAGCAAAGACCGCCAGAGACATCTGCTTGGCGGAGGTCCTCACCAAATCGTAGAGAGCATCAACCAAGAAAGCCAAACTAGACTCCATGCGAGGCGTCACCTCTGCCAAAGCGTCTGCGGCATCCAAAGGAGCCTACACTGCCCGATGCAACCATGCCAAAGTTGCCCTGGCTGCATACGAGTTACAGATAGAGGCCTGCAAGGAGAGTGCTGAGACCTCGAAAAAGTGCTTCAGGGTAGCCTCTAAACGACGGTCATGTATGTCCTTCAGGGCCACCCCTCCTTCCACAGGAAGCGTAGTCTTCTTAGTGACAGCCGTCACTAACGCATCTACCCAAGGAAAGGCAAACAACGTTGCATGAGGCTCCCCCACTGGATAAAGGCGAGCCATGGCCTGCGCATCGGGCTCTGTCCACTGCGCTGTAATGAGGACCTGAATAGCCTCATGGACAGGAAAAGCCCTGGAAGGCCTCTTAGTACTGGCCATCTTAACATTCACAGAAGTGGCCACCCCCCTTCTCCAGGTCTTCTATATTCAGAGCCTGTAAGGCCTCTGTGATAAGAGAAGGAAGCTCCTCTCTGCGAAAAATTCAAACCACAGATTTATTGTCCTGATCATCTTGCCCCAGCTCTACTTCCTCGAGATCCTCCAACCCTGTGTCTGGAGGAGCTCTCCGCACCCCCAGCCAGGGAGCGGGAAGGAGACTAGACCCGAATGGATTCTGACGCTGACATGGAGGGCAACCGCCTCCTCTTTTGAAGCGGGGACTCACCCCCCATGGAAGAAAGGGCCTCCTCCTCAGGATGACAGCTTAGAGCTGCAGACCCGGCAACATGCACAGTTGGCAAACTAACCAAAGGGGACACTTGTCTCGTTAAAAAGGCTTGGTGCATCAAAGAGATAAAGTCAGGTGAAAACATAAGCCCCTTGCTCCCCCACACTAGATGAAGTGGCAGAAATCGCCCCCCCGAGGGTCCCTCGGTAAACATACCCCCTTGGACACCGGAATCACTGTTTTCTCTGGAAACTCCGTCGTCTGGACTGCGCTAGCAGTGGAATCCGGTGATTCCAAGATGGTGCCCGTCAACGTGGGAGAGCGGGAAAATTCAGCCTCCGCCGTTGCATTCACAGACCCCAAGCCACAGAACAAAGCCCTGCTGAATTCCGGCGCTTGCCACAGAGTGAGCAGCGCTTAACTGCTTCTGCTGTCATCACAGCATGAGTAGCATTAGCGCTGAGAAGAATAAAATCGGGACTCACCGCCCCTGCTCTCAGCTGACCGCCGACCTCTCAGGAAGCGCGAACTCGCCAATTAAGGCCCACTACCTGGTCCAGGGAGCTCGGGTATGGAATCGTGCTGTGCATTTTTTTTTTTTGCTGTGAGGAACTTCCAGCCCACAGCTCAAACAGAGAAACATGCAGCAGCCAGGGAACGTGAGAGGGTAAGGCAGGGACTACCAGAGGGTATGCCTTTAAAGTGGGCTGCAGCAGCTACACACCCCAAGCTCAACTGGACAAACCAGGAGCCTAATCCTTCCACAGAAAATCCGTCTAACACCTGCTGGAGATAGAGTTAAACTAAAGAGGGAAGGACCTGGGTTCTCTGGGTCACTGCCTTCTTTTAGTGTTCTCTACCTCCACCTGCTGGTAGATGGATACAACCCACCAGTTCCTGAATTCATCTGCTGCTGAAGCTAAGGAAGTTTGGGATGTTAACCACAAGCAAAAAGGATTCTCCTTCTATATAAATTCACAACAGGTTTAGTGCTCAAAAACCTTGTACTGAAAACACTAGTATTTAGTCTTATTTTTTAATTAAATTTAACATGACCAAGAAAGGGATAAATAATTTAGCTTGTTCTCTGTTTTGAATTGAAAAAGAACCAACTACTGAATTATAATCACAGCATACTAAAACTCAATACATCTCAAACCCAACCCTCCACACACTGAAAACGGTGGTTTATACAACAAAAAGCCTAACTTCTACTCATGTTTTCAGTCCCCATGTCCATTTTAAGTCACTACCACCATACTTCCCTAATCCCTTATTTGTCCTATTTGATTAGATTGCAGCTCTGTCAAGCAGGGACTGTCTCGTGCGTATTTAGTGTACAGCATAGTAGTGCTACAGAAATAAGTAGTAATAGTAGAGAACACAGTACACACGACTACATTTGAGCTTAAAACCACCAGGCATACCTTGTGTGTTCTGGAAATAATGGCGCCAGAGCGGTCTGATCTTATCCTGACCGCCTACATCCCACACTGTGAAACTGATGTTCTTGTACTCTACTGTTTCTACATTAAAACCTGAAACAGTGACAGGAAAAAAATATGAACCAGAACTATTCATCATTTTATATAGTTTTTTTAAAAAACATATAAATTAGTCAATGCCTTTATATCTCCGTTTAGGACTAGATTCAAATTCAGGAGTTTAAATACATTTTGGTTAAAATTGTCCAATCCGGGATATAAGAGCAATCTGTGTTTAAAACAAATGCAGCACACAGGCCCCATATATATCTTGGCAATGCTGCAACCCCCCACCCCCCACCTGAAGAACATTTACCACTCACAATAATTATCATCTTCTTCCCAATATGAATAGCTGTGATGGAAAGAGTAAACATTGATTTGCAGTTACATACTCCACTCAGGATTTTAGACCTCCACAACATCTCCCCCTTTCTCTTATTCTCCAAGCTGAAGAGCCCTAACGCCTTTCCTCACGAGTCATTCAATCCTTTTTAAATCACTTTGGTTATCCTTTTCTGTACTCCTTCCAGTTCCACTGCATCTTTTTTTGAGATGCATTGACCAGAATTGCACACAATACTCAAGGTGAGGTCACACCATTGACTGATAGAAGCATTATAAATACTTTTCATTCTCTATTCCTTGTCTAATAATTCCTAACATTATTTGCTTTTTTGGCCATGGACACTGAGCAGAAGATTTAAATGTATGGCCCGCGATGACACCGAAATCCTTTTCCTCAGTGATGACATCTAATGTGGAATCTATCATGTAGCTATAATTTGGGTTACTCTTCCAATGTGCAACAACACTTTGCACTTGTCCATATTAAATTTCATCTGCCATTTGGATGCCCAGTCTTCCACCCTCTTAAGTTCCTCCTGTAATTTCTCACAATCAGCGTGTTATTCAACACTTTGAATAGTTTTGTCATCTGCAAATCTGATCACCCTACTCATCGTTCCCATCTCCACATCATTTATAAATATGGAAAAAAAAAAAAAACACATCGGTCTAAGTACAATTCATTGTGGTATTCCACTATTCACCTTGATTTAGAGAGCTGGCCATTTAATCCTACAGTTTTCTATCTTTTAACCAGCTCCCAATACACAACAGCACATTACCTTCTATCCCATAGTTTTTTTTAATTTTCTTAGGAGTATCATGAGGGACTTTGTCAAAAGCTTTCTGAAACTCTAGATACACCACCACATGCATCAAGTAACAATGTCAGACAAGCAGGCTGAGATGTTAAAATATGATGTAGAAAGGTAGATCTGGAAGCCATCAGCATAAAAAATGGTATTGCAAGCCATGGGAGGAGACCAGAGCCATTAAGTATAGTGAGAGAAGGGTCTCAATACAGAGCCAAGTACACCAATCGATAGTGAAAGTAGTAGAGGAAGATCCATGACTGCATGCAGTAGAAGTATGATGGGAGAGAAGATGAAAAGGCCAAAATAATGATTAAAATGCCCTTAGATGTAGCTACTGGAGGGGCTGTTTCTGTAGAATGCAGTGGGTGGAAGTCAGATCGTGACGGATCAAGAACAGCTTACGATGAAAGAAAAGTGGAAACAAGACAGACAGGATGATAGCAGTGCAAGTACGCCCCTGTAAAAGATCTGAGGAGTGGCGTAATTGCTGCATGTTTGAAGGCAGTAAACTGTTGCAATGGAAAATGATACACTGAACACGGCAGATATAAGGGAAGATGGGAGAAGAGAGCTAAGTAAGGCTGACCTTTAGTGTGCCATTCATGTGAGGGCAGCATCTCCAAATGAATTGTTCTGCATGACACTAAGCTTGACTCCAAACAAGGGTATGGGGTATATATAACCTCAATCTCTTGTTTACTGCTAAACACTTGCTGTACTTGCACTGTGTCTAAAGGAGTTTACTTCTGGAGCTCATAAGATACAATGCATAGGGACATTGTCTTTCTACCATTGTTTTTGTCTCACTGTATTGCCTGCTACATCTTTTTTTCTCTAATCAATGCAGAATATAATCACTTGAAACCGCTACCCTCATCATTGATGCTGTTTGTGTGTTTCCCCCCACCCCCCCCTTCAGTTTTCTTGCAACAAGATTTTTGTCAGTTGGAACTGGCTTACCTCACGTGATCATAATAACCTTATCATTTGTCAATGCTTTCCTGCAGTCTTCCTTACAGGAGCTACACGTCAGTTTACCCATTTTTTTTTGTCTATGCTTGCTGTGAGCCATCTCATCTATAATGCACTGTCCTGGGTTGCAACTATCATCTCATCCTCTGATTTCAGCTCACCTCTCCATAACCATTCATGTGTCTGGTTTGATCTGACTTATGGCTCTTGGAGTAACACTTGCACTTCCTACTGTATTTGTGCATTTCCTACTTGTCCCCCCCCCCACCAATTTTGACTGCTTCCTTCCCTTCATGTAAGGGAAAGTGGGAAGGGAACGGTAAATGATAATCCACCTTTCTGTGCTTTTTGCAACAACATTCAAAGCCGTTTACATAGTATACACAGGTATCTTATTTGTACCTGGGTTAATGGAGGGTTAAGTGACTTGTCCAGAGTTTCAAGGAGCTGCAGTGGGACTCAAACCCAGTTTACCAGGATCAAAGTCCAATGCACTAATCACTGTACTGTTGGATTCTCACTCACTCACTCTTTTGTACTTTTCAGAATGCTTATGCAAGTTTAATGGAGGAGATGAATTCTGGATGTTTACTTTCCTACTTCAATACTTTTTGCATATTTGGACCCGTTGAAGCTATTAAATAGGCTTGGAGGCTTATGATAGCTCTGTATTTATAATTTTTTGGGTCCATTCCTCATCTGGCTTGAGGATGTACAGTCTATGTACATTCTGATTCTTAAAAATGGACCTTGTGGCAGAGGTTTTTTTTTTTTTGTTTGTACTTTGTTTTTCAAGATTTTCTAAATATACAATTCCAAGCTATACCAAAATATGGAAATTGCCAGCTTGTATCTTATTCTGTGATGTCAATGCATTTTTCAATATCAATTATCTTCTATATTACTTTCTGCAGATCCTTTCTCTTGGTGATTTGTGCTGGATTGTGGCTCCTTCCTCTACTCCTAGACATTAACACGGTACAAGTAATTCATACATATTAGTTTCCTTTCTTTGGGTCCTGCTAAACCAGCTCCAGAACAACGGGTTGTGCCCACCTACCAGCAGATGCAGGTAGAGCAACAACCTTTCCACTGACATTGGTACAAGGGCTGGTGCAGCCTGGAATCCTTAAGTATAATTCTTCTAAGAATAGAACAGAGAACTTACTAGACTTGCTTTGTATCCCACAGAGAAGCACTGCAGCATAATTCAAACAATCCATAAAGCAAACTATATAGTAAAAAAACAAACCAGAAAATGGCAGGCAAATTTCAAACTGATCCCTGGTGCTATAGTCTACCAGGTCTAGCAGGACTCAATTAAATGAGTGGGGTGGGGGAGACACTAGGCCCTTGGAATTACTGCTCTGCCAAAATCTTGTAGTGCTTTACAAGAAGGAATGCAGTAAGGACTACATCACTGTTTTACAAATGTCCTTCGAAATAACTGCATGAACTTCCGCACAAGTTGCCTGAGTCCTAGTGGAATGCGCCTGAAGACAAGCTGGGTTAACTTTCTAACAAATAATGTAAGCTGCCTCAATTGCAGCCTCAAACACCCACATTATAGAGCATTTAGAGGATGCCAGGCCCTTGTGTGGAGTGGCGGCCTAGTGGTTAGGGTGGTGGACTTTGGTCCTGGGGAACTGAGTTTGATTCCCAATTCAGGCACAGGCAGCTCCTTGTGACTCTGGGCAAGTCACTTAACCCTCCATTGCCCCATTTAAGCCGCATTGAGCCTGCCATTAGTGGGAAAAGCGTGGGGTACAAATGTAGCAAAAAAAAAAAAAAAGCCAAATCAGACACTTAAGGTGTTGGTACACTCCAAATGCAGCAAAATCCTGAAGACATCCAGTCTATGGAGCCTCCACAAAGAATCCCAAGTCCCTTTGGTCTGTAAAGGTTGTAAGAGACCAACTGATTCACATGAAAACACAAAACACATTTGAACTGTGCAAAGAAATGGCATTTGTCCGAAAATGATAAGTAGGGATCCCAGCTACCCAGAGCCTGCAGCTCAAGCACCTTGCCTGGCAAAAAGACTAAGGTCAGATCCTTCAGTGAAGCTTTCAACAGCTCGAAAGGTGAGGTGGCCAAAGTAATGAGGACCAGGATAAGATCCCACTGTAGGAGGGCTGGCCTAATGTGCTTCACACCATGTAAAAAAAAAAAAAAAAAAAAAAAAAAGATATCCATCTGCGCCACTAGGAAAACTCCATGGAGTCTACCTCAGAAGCATAAAAGAGCCGCTAGTTGGACCTTGAAAGAGCTTAGGACCAAGCCCTTTTCCAGCTCCTTCCATAAAATACTCCAGAACAACAAGTATTTCCACTTAACACAAGGAAGCCTTGCACTCAGCGTACTTGCACCAACATGCAGTATGCAAGCTGGCTCCAAGCTGTCAGCAAATGACAGAGGCCGAGTAGCTTCTGTTTTTCAGACGGCGCCACATACTATAAGCCAGAAGGGATTGAGACCCTACTGCAGGATTCCTCTGTCCCACAGGAAAGGAGAACCTGCCAATACTCATAAAAGACCTCCCAATCAAGTGCTCCAACTGAGAAAAACCACCTGATCATTCTCCATCCCTGCAATGTGTACTGACAGAGGCGTGAAGAGATGGATCTCTGTCCAACTGCAAAGCCTATTGGCTTCCAGTGCCACCACTGCACAGAATTCCCCCTGCTTTTTAATGTCAAACATCATGACAGTGGCTTACATCACCTGGACTGCCTTCCGCTGCAACAAGGGAAGAACCTGCAGCAGCACTAAGTGGACGGTTCTTGCCTCTACTATAGCCAGGACAAAGGGCAAGGCCTTGAACTGGAAGTGTCAGCCCTGAATGCAAGATCACAAGAAGCACTTGTGAGATTCTTGTGCAGCTACCTTGTTGGACTTGGAGGAGTAAAACTCACCCAGTTTGACCAAGGATATCAGCAAACACAAGTTCTCCATACAGAAAGTGGGAGAATTTGGAGGCATTGACTCCTTTCAGATCCAAAAATAGTTGGATATGAGCTGCTCTTTTTTAGGGACACAAAACTAGTTGAATAGCATCCCTAACCCCTGTTCCTGGCAGGTAATTGACTTCATGCCCCCCCTCCAAGCTACAGAAGACACTACAGGTGACCTCTACTGTCTCTTTTAAGGGAGGAACCGCAGGGGGCTGTCATAAGGCATTGGAAATGGGTTGGCAAGTTCCAGGGCCTACTCCTGATGCACCACCTCTAGGATCCACTTTGTCAGAGGTGAGAGAACTCACTTGTGGTAGAACAGGCATAGCCTGCCACCCACCTGCACCCACTGAGGAAGATGAGGCTTCAAGTATCCCTCACCCCTCCAGGCCACCCATCCCTGAAAGGGCAACCTCTTCCAAGCCTTCAATGCCCAAGATCTGCCTACCAAGATAGACCTTTGAATGAACCCTACTCCCAGAGGAATGAGATGCAACAGAAAGATGGTCCTCTGGAAGATGTTGAGGCCTGCTCCTCACTAACTTCACCAAACAGTAAGTGGTCCGTTGCTTGCTTAACGTGCTTTGGGGGTTGCATCAGTCACAGCTAGAGACATCTTTAGTCCTCTACCACCGATGCTATAGATCAAGACCAGATGCAGACGAGGACCAACAGCACTTACACTCCAATTTACACACATCACCTCCAAAAAATCCAGCAACTTCTTTATTCAATGCAAGAGTCATGTAGCCCCCACAAACGGAGACCTGAACCATGATTACAATGGAGGCAAAGGTCTGCTTGAGAAGCTGCACCAGTTTCCTGTAATGTGAAGCGCAAAGGTATAGCCACTGCCCTTTGGGTGCCTATATACATTGGTATAGGACTTCTGGCCACCCAAATGGGAAGTGTCTAAAAGTCCCCCCCCCCCCCCTCACCGGGATCTAAGCCAGTGGCCAGGCACTCTGCTGCTGGCAGGGAGGTTCTCTGAGCATAAGGCAGAGCATAGCTGCTCTAGGAGGTGCCTGTGAGAGAAGACTGAACAAGCAGTACCTTCTCACAGGTAATGCCTGGGAAAGCTATGCTCTCCCCTAAACTCTGAGGACTGCCTTGCCCACATCACATCAAGCTCCCCTCAAATGGAATTACTGTCCTCTTGGTCACTTACCTGTGACCAGCACATCCACTACTGGGAGTGGAACAGGTAAAAGCTTGCCTAAGATCTTCATGCACCAGATGATACCCTCCAGTGCTTACTATCTGTCAGGACCACTTGTGAGAGGACCCTTTGAAGTGGGATGTAGAGAGTTCCCATCCAAGGGCTCCACCTGGGATGTAGCGAAGATCTGCGGGGGCGTGGTCAGATAGGCTAACTAAGCTCTTTGTGCCCCTAGATAAGGGAAGGCAACATCCCTCAGGGAGCAATCAAACCCTTCTTCATCCAGGCCTTGTGTGTCCTTCAGTGGGGATTACTGGTAGGATTAGGGCCTGACCAGGCTCCAAATCTCTGCTGTGCTGCTTCAGCCACTTGTGGTCTTAACCTGGGGACCCTGCACAGACCGTAACCTGATGGGAGCCCCCCTGCCAAGGCCTGTCACAAAAATCAGCAATGGCAGGAAGCCATTGGGTCCCCAGTGTCAGTCGTCACTACCCCCCCCCCCCCCCAACCGACACTGGAATTGGATAGGCAGGAGACAAGCAAAATGGCAACCATTTCTAAAGACAGGGCAACCAGTGTGGTCAGGCCCAAAATCCCCCCCCCCCCCCCGGAGTTCACTGGATAGCAAAGGGGCTGAAATTGCATCTGCCCAATCAGAGATTGGGTGCTAGGAACCAGCAGCAGTGCTCAGCCACCGGCTCTTGCAGAAATATCCTTCCATTAAACCCTAATCCACTGAAGGGTGTCCCAAAAAGTGTTACACCCTGCTGGGCTGCTTTCCGCCTCTACTCCATTGCAAAGAGCTCCTAGTCTGTTCTCGAGACTACAGTAGCAAACTTGGAGGAGCTGAGGAAGAGAGAGAGGTACAGGAGAGAGGTACAAAGAGAAGGCCTACAGGAACATTGTAGAGAAGTCCCACCTCTAATTTGGCAGCTCCTGTGCTGCCTTGGAGAAGGGAGGTCTTCTAAAAGGAGAGCATCACCCTGGTGCAACTGAAGTAATCCTGCAGACAGGACCAGCACACCACGGGATGCAATATCCTCTTGAACCGAGGATGTGTCTTCAGGCACTACTGCCCAGTAGGGAACGGTTAGGATGGCTGTTGTAGTTGGTGATTTGATTAAACATTGTAGATAGCCGGGTGGCTGGTGGACGTGAAGATCGCCTGGTCACTTGCTTACCTGATGCGAAGGTGGCGGATCTCTCGCGTCACCTAGATAGGATTTTAGATAGTGCTGGGGAGGAGCCGGCTGTCTTGGTACATGTGGGTACCAATGATATAGAAAAATGTGGGAGAGGTTCTGGAAGCCAAATTTAGGCTCTTGGGTAGAAAGATCAAATCCAGAACATCTAGGGTAGCATTTTCTGAAGTTATACCCGTTCCACGTGGAGGGTCCATAAGATGGGCAGAGCTCCAGAGTCTCAATGCGTGGATGAAGCGATGGTGCAGGGAGGAGGGTTTTAGATTTGTAACAACCTGGGCAACATTCTGGGGACGGGGGAGCCTATTCCGGAAGGATGAGCTCCACCTTAACCAAGGTGGGACTAGGCTGCTGGCACCAGCATTTCAAAAAAGAGCAGCTTTTAAACTAGAAACTGGGGGGGGGGGGGGAAGGGGGGGGGGGGAAGGGGGGGGGGGGGGGGGGGGAAGAGGACAACAGTTGTCTAAAAACACATGGTTCGGAACAAGGTATCTTTCAAAGATATCACCAAAACAGGGAACATAGGGTATCCCGATAACGAGGTTGCTAAAGAGACCATAGTAGATCATGTGTCCTTAAATAACAAATCAGACAAAAGATTGCAAATTAACACTGACAACTACTGAGCAAGATGTAAATAGGAACAAACAGTTTGAAATGCCTATATGTAAATGCCAGAAGCCTAAGAAATAAGATGGTAGAATATATTGCACTAAATGAAAAATTAGATATAATAGGCATCTCTGAGATCTGGTGGAAGAAGGATAGCCAGTGGCACACAGTCATATCAGGGTACAAATTATATCGTAGTGATAAGGTGGATCAAATTGGTGGAGGGATAGCGTTGTATGTTTAAGAGGGCCTTGAATCAAATAGACTGAAAATTCTGCAGGAAATAAAACACATTTTGGAATCCTTATGGATTGAAATTCCTTGAGTAAAGGGGAAAAAAAAGATAGTGATAGGAGTGTACTACCATCCACCTGGCCAGGATGAACAGATGGATGTAGAAATGTTAGCAGAAATTAGGGAGGCTAAAACTGGGCAACACAATAATGGGTGATTTCAATTACCAATTAATCTCACAACCAAATTCTACTCAGAAAAAAACCCTGTATTGAAGGTGTTGTATGGACATCGGAAACTGTGGAATCTAATGCGGACCAGTGTGGCATCATTACTATCCAAGTTAAGTTATAAATGAATGTTTATTTCACCGGATATATGATGTTGAAATAAGCCTCTACCTTAGTGTATTGTGAAAGGTGTATGTACAAGTATTTCATGAATAAGAAGAGTGGAGCTTTTTTTGTGAAGACTAGTGATTGAAGAGGAGTTCTCTAAATATTTGAAAGGTTTGCCTTTAAAGAGATATCTCCATGGTTGCTGAAGTCTTTTTTTTTCTCCACATATTTTCATGAATAAATGGACTTACCTTCAATACAGGGTTTTTTTCTGAGTAGAATTTGGTTGTGAGATTAATTGATATACATTCTACTAATTCCTTTACTACATATTAGTGAGACTGATTTCAATTACCCCAATATTGACTGGGTAAATGTAATATCAGGGCATGCTAGGGAGGTAAAATTCCTTGATGAAATTAAAAACTGTTTTATAAAGCAGCTGGTACAGGAGCCAACAAGAGAAGGCAAAATTCTAGACCTAGTCCTTAATGGAGTGCATGATCTGGCGTAGGAGGTAATGGTGCTGGGGCAGCTTGCTAACAGTGATCATAATATGATCAGATTTGATATCAGTTTAGA
Source organism: Microcaecilia unicolor (assembly GCF_901765095.1). Classification (NCBI taxonomy): domain Eukaryota; kingdom Metazoa; phylum Chordata; class Amphibia; order Gymnophiona; family Siphonopidae; genus Microcaecilia; species Microcaecilia unicolor. Next base: position 54,655,421 of record NC_044031.1, on the reverse strand, counting down.
AATACACACAGGAAATCCAATATGTTAACATTTATCTTTCAAAAAGGAGACTATGATAAAACGAGAATAACGGTGTAAACCCCCCCCCCCCCCCCCCCAAAAAAAAAAAAAAAAAAAAAAAAAACCCACTAAGAGCAGCAGCTGCAAAGGTCAAAAATTTACATCAGGCGAGGATGCTGTTCAAATACACCATCCTGGAAGCCCAGTCCAAATATATTTCTTGTATTAACATAGTAACATAGTAGATGACGAAGAGGAAGGAAGATCAAACAAGAGCCAGCATGGTTAAAAGTGAGGTGAAGGAAGCTATTAGAGCTAAAAGAAAATCCTTCAGAAAATGGAAGGAACTGACTGAAAATAATAAGAAATGGAATAAGTCAAATGCACAGCGCTGATAAGGAAGGCAAAAAGGAGCTTTGAAAAAAAGATTGTGTTGGAGGCAAAAAACACATAGTAAAATTTTTTTTAGGTATATTATAAGCAAGAAGCTGGCACAAGAATCAGTTGGACTGCTAGATGACCAAGGGGTAAGAGGGACAATTAGGGAAGACAAAGCCACAGTAGAGAGATTAATTCTTTGCTTCGTCTACACCGAGGAAGATTTGGAAGAGATACTGGTGACAGAAATGGTATTCAAAGCTGACGAGTCATTGGGAGTCAATGGAACAGGTCGATGTGGAGCGTCTGTTTATGCTTTCCAAAAATACTAGGACAAGGGGGCATTTGATGAAGCTGCAGTGTGGTAAATTTAAAACGAATCAGAGGAAATTTTTCTTCACTTAACGCGTAGTTAGACTCTGGAACTCGCTGCCTTAAAAGGTGGTTAAGGCGGTTAACTTAGCCGACTTCAAAAAGGGTTGGACGGCTTCCTGGAGAAAAAAAGCCATAGAATGTTATTGAATGGACGAAGGAATAATGCAGTATTTCTAGGATGGGTGGGACAAACTGCTTGTTCTTTTGGCTGCTGTCTGTGACAGGGTGCTGGGTTCGATGGACCCTCGGTCTGTCCCAGCATGGCGATGCTTATGTACTTATGAGTCAGAGAACCGGAATGAAATCTCTATAAACCTGGAGGATGTAATGGCACAATCTGACAAACTGAAGAGTAGCAAATCTCCTTGACTGGATGGTATTCAATTCCAGAGTTCTGATAGAATTGAAAAATAAACTTGCAGAACTATTAGTAATATGTAATTTATCTTTAAAATCAAGCATGGTAATGAAAGATTGGAGAGTGGACAATGTAACACTGATTTAAAAAAAAAAAAAGATTCCAGGGGAGATACGGGAAATTATAGACCGGCGATTGTTATGTTGGTGCCGGGCAAAATGGTAGAGCCTATTATAAAGAACAAAATTACAGAGCATATTCAAAAGCATGGATTGATGAGACAAAGTCAACATGGATTTAGTGAAGGGAAATCTTGCCTCACCAATCTACTACATTTCTTTGAAGGGGTGAACAAACATGTGGATAAAGGTGAGCCGGTTGATATTGTGTATCTGGATTTTCAGAAGGCATTTGACAAAGTACCTCATGAAAGACTCCAGAGGAAATTGGAGAATCATGGGATAGGAGGTAGTGTCCTATTGTGGATTAAAAACTGGTTAAAAGATAGAAATAGAGAGTAGGGTTAAATAGTAAGTATTCTCAATGGAGAAGGATAGATAGTAGGGTTCCCCAGGGATCTGTGCTGGGACTGCTGCTTTTTAACTTTTATAAATGATTTAGAGACGGAGCTTACTAGTGAGGTAATTACATTTGCTGACACAAAGTTATACAAGATGGCCTTATGAGACTGGGAGATTGGGCATCTAAATGGTTGATGATGTTTAATGTGAGCAAGTGCAAAATGATGCATGTGGGAAAGAGGAACCCAAATTATAGCTACATAATGAATCACTTGTTTACACTTTCCAAAAATACTAGGACTAGGGGGCACGCAATGAAGCTACAAAGTAGTAAATTTAAAATCAGAGAAAACATTCCTTCACGCAACATGTAATTAAACTCAAATTCATTGCCAGAGAATGTAGTAAAAGCAGTTAGCATAGCAGAGTTTAAAAAAGGTTTGGATGGCTTCCTAAAGGAAAAGTCGATAGACCATTATTAAAATGGACTCGGGGAAAATCCGCTGCTTATTTTTAGGATAAGCAGCATAAAATGTATCGTACTTCTTTGGGATCTTGTAAGATACATGTGACCTGGATTGGCTACTGTTGGAAATAGGATGCTGGGCTTGTACCTTTGTTCTGTCCCAGTATGGCAATACTTACGTAAGTTTATCCCCCCCCCCCCCCCCAACACAAGCAGGAGGGATTAAGCTGAATAGCCAATTTATTTCTCTTCCCCCCCTACCTGCATGAGGTCCATGCACCCCACCCAACTCTCCCCCCTGGTGTTGGTAAGGGCCCCGTGGAGACTGGTAACAACAGACTTCACTGAGTGAATCTGCAAGCTGAAGCTGGGGACTTCGGAGGAACAAACTCCTCTAGCTCAACCGGTTAAGGACCATGGCCAGAATCCCAATCCCAGGAGCAACACTGACCAAGGGATTCAGAAGATGCAGGCTGTGGACTGCTCCGAGTCAGGCCTATATTGAAGGAAACCTGTTGAAGCACACCAACATACACCATCGCCTGAGGTAGAAAAATACTGAAGGGTTACAGGATGCATCAGCCCTTCTTAACAGTGATGTCACTGAAGAGTTATTTCTCTATATCCATCTGCTGGTAGTTGGAAAAAGGGAAAATTAGGTTTTTACCATGATAATTTTCTTTCCTTTAGTCATAGCAGATGAAGCCATTACGTATGGGTTGTGTCCATCAACCAGCAGGGGGAGATAGAGAGCACTCAACTTTTCACAGTGCCTCAAGGCCAGCTAGCTCCACTGCCTCTTCAGTATTTGAAGCTTCCAAAGCAGTATGGCAAACCACAATGGGAATAACATGAACTTTCCTCACAGCGAACGATGGCCCCTTAACAAGGGCATAAACTCAAAAAAGGAGGGAATGAACTCATCCTCCTGGAGGGAATAAACTAGTCCTCCACTTTGTATAAACGGAGGGAATACTTGCATCCTCCCAAAACACGAACTGGAGGGAATGAACTCATCCTCCTATCACTGTAACAAGAATCCTGAAGACTGTTTTCCGACTCCCCAAGGAAGGAATATAACTTCAGGAAACAAGAACAGCACCTAAAATCAGAATCACTGCAATACAGAATATCATACAGGGAGGGCTCATGGCTTCATCTGCTATGACTAAAGGAAAGAAAATTATCATTGTAAGAACCTAATTTTCCCTTCCTTGTCATCAAGCAGATGGTAAAATTATGTATAATCATACCTGATAATTTTCTTTCCATTAATCATAGCTGATCAATCCATAGACTGGTGGGTTGTGTCCATCTACCAGCAGGTGGAGATAGAGAGCAAACTTTTGCCTCCCTATATGTGGTCATGTGCTGCCGGAAACTCCTCAGTATGTCGATATCAAAGCTCCATCCGCAGGACTCAGCACTTAGAGAATTACACCCACGAAGGGACACTCTGCCCAGCTCACCACCGCCGAAACGGGGGAGGGGAATTAACCCAGCTCATCCCCACACAAGTGGGGGAGGGGAATCCGTCCAGCTCATCCCCGCGGAGCGGGGGAGGGACACCACACCCGCCGATGCGGGGGGGATCTGGCTTATCCTGCAACCGCAACCGCGGGAGGAGCTGACTGACCCTAACACCGCCGAAGCGGGAGGGGTACAAAGCTGCCCTACAGCCGCACGAAGCGGGAGGGAGTGCCGGCAGAATTTTAAGTCTCAATCCAGCCCCGTAAAACGGAGGGGAGAGGAATGCAGCAGCTCACTAACACAAACTCGTCTTAACTCTTGAAGAATCCAAGTGAAAAAAACTTGAACACGAAGTCTTTCTGAAGTAACTGAAGACTAAACTTGAACCTGAAATGCAACCAGAATAAAAACAGTACAGATATCTGGGAGGGGCTATGGATTGATCAGCTATGATTAATGGAAAGAAAATTATCAGGTATGATTATACATAATTTTACCTTCCATATCATCAAGCTGATCAATCCATAGACTGGTGGGATGTACCGAAGCAGTACTCACCCAGGGCGGGACATTGAAATCCCTGACCTCAACACTGAAGCTCCAAACCGGGCCTCCGCCCGTGCAGCCACAGTCAAACGGTAATGCTTGGAGAATGTATGAGCCGAAGCCCAAGTTGCCGCCTTGCATATCTCTTCCAAGGAGACGGATCCGGCCTCTGCCATCGAGGCCGCCTGAGCTCTCGTGGAGTGAGCCTTCAGCTGGATAGGCGGCACCTTCCCCGCGGCCACATAAGCCGCTGCAATGGCTTCCTTGACCCATCTTGCCACTGTAGGCTTAGCAGCCTGCAGACCCTTACGAGGACCTGCAAACAGGACAAACAGATGATCCGATTTCCGGAAATCATTGGTCACTTCCAAGTATCTGATGATGACTCGTCTCACATCCAGATATTTAAGAGCAGAGTACTCCTCTGGGTAGTCCTCCCTACGAAAGGAAGGGAGACAGAGCTGCTGATTCACATGGAAGCGAGAAACAATCTTGGGCAGGAAGGAAGGCACTGTGCGAATAGTCACTCCTGCCTCAGTGAACTGCAGAAAAGGCTCTCGACATGAGAGCGCCTGGAGCTCGGAAACTCTTCTGGCTGAAGTGATAGCCACCAAAAAGACTGCTTTCAACGTCAGGTCTTTCAGAGATGCCCTCGACAAGGGTTCAAAAGGCGGCTTCTGCAATGCTCTTAGTACCAGGTTGAGATTCCACGCAGGCACCACTGAGTGCAGAGGAGGGCGCAGGTGATTAACTCCCTTGAGAAAGCGCACCACATCTGGCTGCGAAGCCAGGGAAGCACCCTTCAGGCGGCCCCTGAAGCAAGCCAGAGCCGCTACCTGGACTTTAAGGGAACTGAGCGACAGGCCTTTCTCCAGACCTTCTTGCAGGAACGCCAACACTGAAGAAATTGGAGCAGTGAAGGGAGAAAGTGAGCCTGCTTCACACCACGCTGCAAAGATACGCCAAACCCTGGCGTAAGCAGTAGAAGTAGAGCGCTTCCTCGCTCTCAGCATAGTGGCGATGACCTTGTCTGAGAAGCCCTTCTTCCTCAGACGCTGCCGCTCAATAGCCAGGCCGTAAGACCAAAGGGGGAGGGATCCCCCATCACCATGGGACCCTGATGTAACAGGCCCTGCTCCACTGGCAGCCGCAGAGGATCGTCGACTGAGAGCCTGATCAAGTCCGCATACCAGGGACGCCTGGGCCAATCCGGACCCACCAGGATTACTCTGCCGGGATGCTTTGCCACCCGGTCTAGCACCCTGCCCAACATGGGCCAGGGCGGGAACACATAGAAAAGCTCTTGTGTCGGCCACTGTTGGAGAAGAGCATCTACTCCCAGGGATCGAGGGTCCCGTCCTCTGCTGAAAAAGCGCGGCACTTGGCAATTGGCCGATGACGCCATCAGATCTAGGCTCGGCTGGCCCCAGCGCTTCGTGATGTCCAAGAACGCCTGAGCAGATAGCTGCCACTCTCCGGGCTCCAAGGTATGGCGACTGAGAAAGTCCGCCTTGACATTCATGACTCCGGCAATGTGGGCCGCTGAAAGCTGCTCCAGGTTCGCTTCCGCCCACTGGCAAAGATTCATAGCCTCCTTGGCTAGAGGGGCGCTCTTGGTACCTCCCTGGCGGTTGACATAGGCCACAGCCGTGGCATTGTCCGACAGGACCCGTACAGGCTTCAACACCAGTACCGGGATGAACTCCAAAAGCGCCAACCGAATGGCTCTGAGTTCCAGGAGGTTGATAGACCACTTTGCCTCTGCAGGAGACCAGAGCCCCTGCGCTGTCCTTCCCAAGCAGTGGGCTCCCCAGCCCGACAACGAGGCGTCCGTCGTGACGACAATCCACTCTGGGGTCACCAGAGGCATTCCCGCAGACAACTTGTCTGTCTGCATCCACCAGCTCAGCGCCTTGCGCACTGCTGGGTCCAAGGGAAGGCGCACAGCATAATCCTCCGACATCGGAGTCCAGCGCTGCAGCAAAGAGTGTTGAAGTGGTCTCATATGAGCCCTGGCCCAGGGCACAACTTCCATCGTGGCCGTCATAGAGCCCAACAGCTGCACATAGTCCCAAGCCCGAAGGGGAGAGGCTACTAGGAACTGGTCCACCTGAGCCTGAAGTTTGACAATCCGATTGTCTGGCAGGAACACTCTGCCCACTTGGGTGTCGAATCGAACTCCCAGGTACTCCAGGGACTGAGTCGGGCGCAGCTGGCTCTTCTCCCAGTTGATGATCCATCCCAGGGAGCTCAAAAGAGCAGCTACCCGGTCCACAGCTTTGCCGCACTCTGCATAAGAGGGGGCTCGGATCAACCAGTCGTCCAGATAAGGATGGACTTGTACCCCTTCCTTTCGTAGGAAGGCCGCGATGACCACCATTACTTTGGAAAAGGTCCGCGGAGCAGTAGCCAACCCGAAAGGGAGGGCTCTGAACTGGAAGTGTCGTCCCAGGACTGCAAAACGCAGAAAGCGTTGATGAGGAGGCCAGATGGGAATATGCAGGTACGCTTCCTTGATGTCCAAGGATGCCAGGAACTCTCCTGCCTTCACTGCCGCTATAACAGAGCGGAGAGTCTCCATGCGAAAGTGCCGCACTTTCAAGGCCCGATTGACCCCTTTGAGGTCGAGGATAGGCCGGACAGAACCTCCTTTCTTTGGTACCACAAAGTAAATGGAGTAACGTCCCTTGCCAAGCTGACTTTCTGGCACCGGAACGACCGCGCCCAGGCGGATCCGATTGTCCAAGGTCTGCTGCACTGCCACAGCTTTGACCGGAGACTTGCAGGGAGAGAGTACAAACCCGTCTTTTAAGGGTCGGCAGAACTCTAGTTTGTAGCCGTCTCTGATGACTTCCAGCACCCACGCGTCTGAAGTTATTGTGGTCTACTCGCCCAGAAACGAGGACAGCCGTCCTCCAATCTGCACTGGGGCGTGGACCAAGACCCCGTCATTGGGTACGAGACCCTGGGGGAGGACCGGAGGGAGCACCTCCGGGACGGCGGTCTCTGCGAAAGGAATGCTGCTTGGGGGAGAAATTCCTCTTGAAGGAAGAGGGGGCAGAGGAACCCGACTTGCCCGGGCGGTACCGACGGGCTTCCTGCAACCGTCCTCTGGAGGTACCGGGACGAGTACTAGCCCGAGCCCTGACCTCTGGTAATTTCTTGCCCTTAGACGTGCCGAGATCGGTCACGATTTTGTCCAGCTCGACCCCAAAGAGCAGCTTGCCTTTAAAAGGCAACCTAGCCAGGCGGGATTTAGAGGCGTGGTCAGCAGACCAATGTTTCAGCCAAAGCCACCACCGCGCAGAGATTGTCTGAGCCATGCCTTTCGCTGAGGCCCTCAAGACATCATACAGCAAGTCTGCCAAATAGGCTAAGCCCGATTCCAGGGCCGGCCAACCAGCCCTCAAGGAATGATCCGAGGGGGAAGCCCGCTGCACCATAGTCAGGCACGCCCTGGCCACATAGGAGCCGCAAACTGAGGCCTGCAAACTTAAAGCAGCCGCCTCAAAGGACGACCTTAAGGCCGCCTCCAATCTTCTGTCTTGGGCGTCCTTTAGGGCCGTGCCACCTTCCACCGGCAACGCCGTTTTCTTAGTCACCGCAGTGATTAAAGAATCCACGGTAGGCCACAGATAGGCCTCACGTTCACTCACAGCCAAAGGATAGAGGCGGGACATAGCCCTAGCCACTTTAAGGCTCGCTTCTGGGACATCCCATTGAGCCAAAATTAAGGTGTGCATGGCATCATGCACGTGGAAGGTTCTAGGCGGGCGCTTCGTCCCCAGCATAATGGCAAAGCCAACAGGGGCTGAGGGAGAGACGTCCTCCGGAGAGGAAATCTTCAAAGTGTCCATGGCCTGTAACAACAGGTTGGGCAAATCCTCTGGGCTAAAAAGCTGCGCTGCAGAGGGGTCATCCGCTCCATCCGAGCGGGGATCCGTCTCCTCCAAGGAATCCGCAAAGGACCGTTGGGAGACCTCAGACACGCTGCCCTCATCTACATCGGAGGAGACAAATTCCTCCAAGGCCTGGGAATCAACCCGAGGGCGTTTACCTCTGGGAACCTCAACCTCTTTACCAGACGAGGGAGCAGGGGCAGCGTTGTGCATGAGGAAGGCCTGATGCAGCAGCAAAACAAACTCGGGGGAGAAACCCCCCAGACTGTGCACTTCCGCAGCCTGGGCAACAGCCCTAGACGCACCCTCAACCGGCGCTCGCAATAGCGGGGGAGAGACATGCTGCGCATCCAAAATGGCGTCCGGCGCGAAACTCCGCGAAGGAGCCGCGCGGGAAGAACGGCTCTTAACTTTAGCCGCTTCTGTGCCGTCGCCCAAATTAAGGGCGTTCATGGCATTAATGTCTCCAACCTCAAGGGCGGCCCAAGAAGAAGCCGTCCGAGCCGCGTGGCCGGCCAAGATGGCGGAGGCGAGGAGCGGAGGATGGGCGTTTATGGCGGGAAAAACCGCCACGCCGGAGGAAGGACCGGGACATTCATCGGTCACAAAACTGTCACCCAACAAGGGCAAATCAGGCTTTAAGACCCCCGCATCCCCTCTAGAAGCGCTCAAGCGACCCGGGGAGCGACCCTTTGCGCCCTCGCCCTCCGACGCCATATGCCACGAGGAGAAGAATCGGGGAACCCCCTGCCCGCTATAAAAAGGTAAAAATTACCTGCCGTCCGCTCTGAGTTGTAACGACCTGGTGTCCCAGTGAGTAGCTGCAATAGACGCTTAAATAAACGTCGAAATAAACGCCTTTAAGGACGTTCAAAATTTTTTTTTTTTTTTTTTTAACGGAGCCAGCGGGAGGGGGGAGAAAAGGAGGGACCTGGCACCACCAGGTTTGCACTTGCTCAAAAGAGCCCTCAACCCCAGGCACTCAACAGAACCTAAAAATTAGGCTTGGAGGCCTAGCCAGAGCTGCTGCTGTGTGTGACCACCACCTGCTGAGATAGAGAACATACTGAGGAGTTTCCGGCAGCACATGACCACATATAGGGAGGCAAAAGTTTGCTCTCTATCTCCACCTGCTGGTAGATGGACACAACCCACCAGTCTATGGATTGATCAGCTTGATGATATGGAAGAAGCCATTACGTATGGGATGTATCAAAGCAATCCCTAAATAGGGTGGGAACAAGCCACACCACGCGCTAGCACCTGTGCTCCAAAACACACATCCCTCCTGGCAGCCACATCCAGCCTGTAATGTTGGGCGAAAGAGCTTAGAAGCCCATGCTGCAGCACTGCAAATCTCATGAAGAGATAGTGCTCCAGTTTCCGCCCAGGAAGAAGAAATCGCTCTTGTGGAATGTGCCTTAAAGGCTTCAGGCGGAGCCCGGCCAGACAGCAGATATGCTGAAAAGTTAGCTTCTTTGAGCCAACGAGCAATAGTGGCTTTAGACGCTGAAGACCCTCTGCAAGGACCTGCAAACAGCACAAAAAGATGATCAGAGGTCCTGAAAGAATTTGTAATTCGCAGATACTGCAACAGAGTCCTGCGCACATCCAAAAGGTGTAACTGCCCAAATGAATCTGGAAACTCCTCCTCAACAAAGGAGGAAAGAAAAACAGGCTGGTTTAGGTGAAACGCTGAAACCACCTTAGGCATGAAGGAAGGCACGGTCCGAACCGTGACCCCTGACTCTGAGAATTGCAGAAAAGGGTCTCTACAGGACAGCGCCTGGAGCTGAAACCACCTTAGGCATGAAGGAAGGCACGGTCCGAACTGTGACCCCTGACTCTGAGAATTGCAGAAAAGGGTCTCTACAGGACAGCGCCTGAAGCTCTGACACCCGTCTTGCCAAGGTAATGGCCACCAAAACGACGGCCTTCAGTGTCAAAATCTTTCTCTGAAGCATGCCGAAGCGGTTCAAAGGGAGCCCCCTGAAGGGCCTTCAATACTAACCCCAGGTTCCAAGCTGGACAAGGTGCCCGCACGGGAGGACGGAGCCGAAGCACCCCTCTAAGAAACCGTGCCACATCTGGATGAGCAGCTAAGGACACGCCTTCAACCTTGCCACGCAGGGAGGCCAATGCTGCCACTTGCACCCGCAGGGAATTATAGGCCAAGCCTTTGTGTACACCATCCTGCAAAAAGTCCAGAATCGGCGACACAGGAGCCCGCAACGGAGAAAGCGCTCTTGAAACACACCAGACTTCAAACTGGCGCCAAATCCTGGCATAAGCCACGGAAGTGGAGTGCTTACGGGCCTGCAGGAGAGTGGAAATTACCTTGAGTAGCCTTTCTCTCTCAATTGCGCCCTCTCAATCGCCATGCCATAAGACCAAAGCGGCAGGCGTCCTCCATGGCCACCGGACCCTGTGACAACAGGTGCGGAACCAGAGGTAACGGAAAGGGAGCCTCCAACAGCATCTGTCGGAGGTCCGCATACCAAGGCCTCCTGGGCCAATCCGGGGTGATGAGCACCATTTCTCCTGGATGCAGCCGAATCCGCAGGAGCACTCGTCCTATCGTGGGCCACGGAGGGAAGACATACAGCAAGCCCAGGGGCCAGGGTTGAGCCAAGGCATCCAACCCGGCAGAGCGAGGATCCCTCCGTCTGCTGAAGAAGCACGGGACTTTGGCACTGGAAATGGTCGCCAAAAGATCCATCACTGGCTTGCCCCATTTGGCACATATCTGCAGGAATACATCGTCTGCTAGTTCCCACTCCGCTGGATCGATCTGATGCCTGCTTAGATAATCAGCTTGCACGTTGCTCTGACCTGCAATGTGAGCTGCCGACAGAAACTGAAGATGCAGCTCGGCCCAGTGGCAAATCTGTTCGGCCTGCGCGGCCAGTGCTCTGCACTGAGTGCCGCCTTGTCTATTTATGTAGGCCACTGCTGTCATGTTGTCCGACATCACTCGGACAGCCAATCCTTCCAGGGTCACTTGAAAGGCCAGAAGAGCCAGAAACACCGCTTTCAACTCCAGACGGTTGATAGACCACTCCGACTCGTCGGGCGTCCACAGACCCTGGGCATGCTTCCCCTGGCAATGTGCGCCCCAGCCCTTCAGGGTGGCATCTGTCACCACTAGGCACCAACTGGGGAGCGCCAGCGGCATTCCCCGCCGCAACATGCTGTCCGAGAGCCACCACTCCATACTGAGGCAGGCTGCAGGGAGCCAAGAAAGTCTGCACTGATAATCCTGAGATACTGGAGACCATCGTTGAAGTAGAGAATACCGTAGAGGTCTCAGGTGCGCTCTCGCCCATGGCACCACTTCCAAGGTGGCTGTCATTGATCCCAACAGCTGGACAATGTCCCAAGCTCGCAGGCGGAGCATCCTCAGGAGCAGACGGACCTGATTCTGAAGCTTGCACCGCCTTTGCTTGGGAAGAAACACATAGCCCGAGGCTGTGTTGAACCTGGACCCCAAATATTCTAGAGATTGCAAGGGGGTCAGGTAACGTTTGGCCATATTGACGACCCAGCCCAGAGATTGAAGGACTGAAACCACTCTGGCTTTAGCTAGATGACTCTCTTTTTCTGAGTCTGCTCTGATGAGCCAGTCGTCTAGGTACGGGTGAACCTGGATACCCTCTAGCCTGGGAAAGGCAGCTACTACCACCATTACCTTGGAGAAGGTTCGGGGAGCTATGGAGAGGCCAAAAGGCAAGGCCCGAAACTGGAAATGTTTTCCTAACACCGCAAACCGCAGAAACTTCTGGTGCGGGGGCCAAATTAGTATGTGCAAGTAAGCTTCTTTCAGGTCCAGAAACGTGAGAAACTCTCCTGGCTGTACCGCCGCAATGACGGAGCGCAGGGTTTCCATGTGAAAATGCCGCACTCTTAAGGACTTGTTTAGCTCTTTTAAGTCCAAGATCGGGCGAAAAGACCCGCCTTTTCGTGGCACCACAAAGTAAATGGAGTAGCGGCCTAGACCTTGTTCGGCAGGAGGCACCAGGGTCACAGCCCCTATCTGGCACAGACTGTGCAAAGTCTTCTCTACCGCTGCCCGTTTGGCGGCAGAACCGCATCGGGACTCCACAAACACGTCTCTCACCGGGGCATCAAATTCTATTCGGTAACCGTCTCTGATCAGGTCCAAGACCCACTCCTCGAAAAAGAGGGAAAGTCTTCCTCTGATGACAGGAAATGAGGAGGGGGCCGGCGCACCATCATTGAGAGGGTCGCCCCTGAACTCCAGGTCTAGAACCGGCAGCTGTGGAACGTTTGTCCGAGCGAAAGGAGTTCCTCTGCTGAAAGCGGGCATGCGAAGTGAACCCAGCAGCACGCCCAGGGCGGTACCTTCTAGCTTCACAGAAGCGAGGTCTGTAAGAGAAGCGGACCGCCTGACCCTTAGAGGAAGGCTTCGGCCTATCTTCGGGCAAGCGCTGAGGTTTGGAATCCCCCAGGCCTTTAACAATGTTTTCCAGCTCCTCACCAAACAGGAGAAGGCCTTGAAAGGGCAACTTCACCAACCTTTGCTTAGAGGCTATGTCCGCCGCCCAATGTCGTAGCCAAAGAGTGCGGCAAGCCGCCACTGCTACAGCCATTTGTTTAGCCGAAGCTCTGACCATATCATAAAGGGCGTCAGCCAAAAAGGACAAGGCCGACTCCATCTGCGGAGCCACTTCAGATAAGGTCTCCGCTCCATCACCAGGCTGTTCCACTGCCTGCTGTAACCAAGCCAGGCAGGCTCTAGCAGCATAACAACTGCATGCAGACGCCCGAACAGTGAGACCTGCCAAATCAAAGGACCGCTTCAGAGCTGAATCAAGCCTGCGGTCTTGAATATCCTTCAGTGCAACACCTCCTTCAACAGGGAGGGTAGTTCTCTTTGTCACAGCCGTGAACAGGGCATCCAAATTAGGCATTGCAAAGCGAGCCAAATGTTCCTCACTCAGAGGGTATAATTGTTCCATAGCCCTGGCAACCTTCAAAGGTCCCTCGGGGTCAGCCTATTGAGCCGAAATAAGCTCTTGGATGAAGTCATGCAAAGGAAAGGCTCGAGCAGGCTTTCTGGTACTAGCCATCCTTGGATTAACAGAGGAGGCTGTGCCACTCCCATGATCTTCAATCAAGAGGGCTTGTAAGGCATCTGAAATAAGCGCTGGCAGCTCCTCGCGGTGGAAAATCCTCACCGCAGACGGATCATCAAGCTCCTGTGGCAATTCTGCACCCAAATCTGGCTCCTCAGCCCAAGAAGTTCTGCCAGACCCCTCAGAATCCTCATAGCCCGACCACGGGGGGCGCCACACTCAGAAAGGGAATTAGCCCTTCTGCGTTTATCAGGAGGATAAGAAACAGGCAAAGCCAACTCCAAAAGGCCAGGATCCACCGGGGGGGGGGGGGGGGGGGGGCAGGCAGAGGGTCCGAAGATCCCTGTGGAAGAGCTCTTTTAAGCATGTACGCCCTATGCAGCATTAAAACAAAATCAGGGGAGAAAACCGCTCCGACCGCCCGGATCCTGCCCAGGGCTATCAGCTCTATTATTAGCCTCACTCAGAGGACCCCCCCCCCCCCCCGGATTCAGGGCTCTCCGTCACAACGGAGGTCGCGCCATGTGGAAAATCCAAAATGGCGTCCGCTGCCAGCTCAGAGCGAGAAAGATCGCTGCTCGCCATGCTCGGGCCGGCTCTACCGTCTGTACAGCACGAATTACAGAGCCCTGCTGCTGATTTGCGCTTGCCACATTTAGAACAGCGCTTTACAGTCTCCGCAGCCATCGCCGAAAACGGTGGTAAAATTAAAAAATGGTGGTTCGCGCAAAAACGTCCCGATCGTGGGCCCACCCCGGAGGAGTCAGAAAACACTCTTACCTCACTAGACCGAGTATCACAGCTCCGGTCTGGCAGAAGAATCTCAAGAAAAAAACCTCTTTTCCAAGATCGCTGCGCTAAAGCGCGACGTGACTAATTATTTATTTATTTTTTAACGCTATGAGGAAAACAGAGGCAAAAGAAGTAAATAAAAACACTCCGGAGGCTCAGATAAGTGGGAAAGGCAGGGAAAGGCGAACCAATGTGCCTGCACCCACTGAGTGGGAAAGGACAGGGAAAAGCAAGCTAATATGTCCACATCCACGGGGGCATGGGTAAGGCAGGGAAAGGGCTGACCTATGTGCCTTAAAAGTGAAGCTGCTATAGCCTCTAACACCCCGGCTAACAACTGGCAAGCCAGGAGCCACCCCCAGGCAGATTTCTGATGGAGCTCGAAGAAGCTGCAGCCACCCTGCTTGGGGAGATAGAGAATACTGAAGAGGCAGTGGAGCTAGCTGGCCATGAGGCACTGTGAAAATTTGAGTGCTCTCTATCTCCCCCTGCTGGTTGATGGGTACAACCCATACGTAATGGCTTCATCTGCTTGATGACAAGGAACAACCCGTTGGTCTACCAGAAGAAATACCTTCTTTTCAAGCTTCCATTACAATTCTCAGACAGATATTTTAGTTTTGTTCAGTTGCCTCAGCGCTTATCCAGACCGAGCATCATCCTGATATCTGAGAAGCTTGTCACATGCCTGCATGACACTATTATTGTGATAGGTATAAAGAAATGAAGTGATGAGTAAATGCATTGTACCTGATGTGCAATGTATGTTACCACGTTATATAGTGGATCTGTGTTGTGCTCGCTAATATTAACTGTAGATACATTACTACTGTATATTTTGTTTCATTTGTATCCCACATTTTCCCACCTATTTGCAGTCTCAATGTGGCTTACATGGTACCGTGTAGGCGTTCGCCAACTCCGGTAGAGTAAATCTTAGTGCTCTGTATTTCAAAGGAAGTGTGTACATTAAAAGGTTTTAAGTGTGTGACATACAAGTATTAATATGCCAAAGAATTCTTTAGAAGGGGAGCACAAAGATCACTGCTGAGAAAAGCAGTACAGACGTTTTAAAATGACAGGAAACTAAGAATATATATAGGCAGCAAAATTAACCAGGTACTGGGGTTACCTTAGGACAACCCTCCAGTATGACCATGGCTGCTCAGATTAAGTTTAGATTGAGCTATGCTCTTTGGCTGTAACAAATTTCCGCTATGCCAATGACCTAGCCAGACAAAATTTTAATGCTGAGGGTGCTTGGGGGGGGGGGGGGGGGGGGGGGGGGGATTTAAAGATTTGCCCAGTTAAGTCAAAGTTACCCTTGCAGATCTTTGAATATTGGCCTCATCGTGTCTTATTTTGGATTACTAGTAGAACAGCTTGTAACATTAGTGACCGACACAAATTATTTAGAGATTCTTGTTACAGATATTAATTTAATTTTGTTGTCATGTTTAAGATTTAGGGTTGTTTCAAGTTTGTTTTTTGACTTTCTAATCAGTCTGATCATGTTTATAAATTTCTTTTTGGTCATGCTCTTTTGTTAAATTGCTATGGGAACTTGTTTGGGGAGTAATTATTGTAATGCAATGCAATCAGAAAAGTGTACATTTAGGTTAACTTACTAGTTTCCCAAAAAATTTAAGTTATTTTTTTTATAGAGAACTCTCACTTGCAGAAGGGGAGTTGCACAGAAAATTACTACCATGGCCCAGATTTGACTTACATATTTGTATGTGAAAACTGGATATAAATAAAAAGATGCAGAATCATAGGCTTGGCTATGGATGAAGTGACAAATGTAAAGTTCATGCTACCTCCTTCCTATGCAATCTTGACTGCAATGAGTATGTTCATTATGAACCTATCATACCTCAGACACCTGCATTAGGCCAGTTGCTACTCCCATAACCACTTTCTAACATCTTAGTTATATAGGTGAATGATTCAAAATTAAAGATTTAAAGTTTAACATTTAACACATCACAAAGTGTTCTTTGCCATCACTGATTTTAAGATGTATGGTTTAAGTGTCTCATTATGCTTACACACCTGGCAACCGGTACTCCAATCAATGTTTAATTACTTATTATTATTTATTGCACTTGTATCCCACATTTTCCCACCTATTTGCAGGCTCAATTATCTGCTGAAATGTAACTTTGTCTCAGTTTCCTGAAAGGAAAAATTATCTTTCTTACCTGATAATTTTCTTTCCTTTAGTTCCAACAGATCAGTCCAGAAGCTCATGAGTTATGTTCATCAACTAGTGGATGGAATCCTGCAGGCTTAGAACCTTCAATATTTCACAATAACATAGGCATATTTTCAAAGCACTTAGCCTTCCAAAGTTCCATAGGTTTCTATGGAACTTTGGAAGGCTAAGTGCTTTGAAAATATGCCTCATAGTAACATAGTAGATGACGGCAGAAAAAGACCTACATGGTCCATCCAGTCTGCCCAACAAGATAATTTCACGCGTGGTACTATTTCTGTATACCTTACCTTGAGTTGTATCTGCAATTGTCAGGGCACAGACCGTATAAGTCTGCCCAGCACTAGCCCCGCCTCCCAATCTCAGCAGGATTCCTTTATGTTTATCCCACGCATGTTTGAATTCCGTTACCGTTTTCATCTCCACCACCTCCCGCTGGAGGGCATTCCAAGCATCCACCACTCTCTCCGTGAAAAAATGTTATATAAACATTGAAAGGTCAAAGAACACAGAATGGCCCATCCCTGTGATGCACTTATTATAAAAAGAGCAAAACATGAAACAAGGGAAAAATAGAGGGCCAGTTGCTTGGAGCAGAAACTAGTATCCACATATGACCATAGGTAGTAGAGTTCAAAATAAGAGTGATAGACAAACTACAATGAATGTAGTAGGAATAAAAATCCCCAACTAGATGGGCTACTCAAACAGCCCTAGGAAAGGCAGACATAAGAAGTTAAGTGCAAGAAGCCACTAGGAACAGAAAACCATTTTTTTTAAGGTAAAGAAAATGTCACAAAGGAAAGATATCCAAAACCTGATGAGAAGCAAACCACTGTAGCATACGAGTGGCAAACAAAAAAATATAGGAAAGTTGGATTCTCATATAATCAATAATGTAAGAAAGTAAGTAAGAAAAATCAAATTATAAGGAGGAAAATGCCTTGAGAAGCTCCCAGCTATATGTTATATGCTGAACTTCATCATCGGCAAAAGCCTTAATTATTTTGATATCAAAAACATTCTATGACAGTTATTAGATGCCAGCTTTAAAAAAAAAAAACAACAACAGCTGCAGGTCTCTTCTTTCTAGTTGTAACAGAGCCAACCACTACCAATGATGGACAGCGTTTCAAGATGTTGCGTCAGGGTCAACCAGTCAAAAACATTTCAATTCTGTCTCCAGAGTTGTGTCGGTTTGTGAACAGAATTGAAAAAATTTTTTGACCAGTTGACCCCGACGCAGCCTCTCGAAACGCAGGCCATTGTTGGTCATGGTCGGCTCTGTTACATTTGGAAGCCCAGGCCAAATATATTTCACATATTAAAAAAGGAGGATGGAAGACCAAAGATGACTAAATTCGATACCATGGTTCAATGACAAATTAAAAAAAACTCAAAACACAAACCTCCTCAGCAGAACACAGACATCAAAAACTTCTTCAATGACCTGGTCCAAATCCCTGGTGGATGCCCAGCTGACCGTCTCTGGACAACATTTACTTTCCTCACCACTGAATCAGTCACAAAAACGACTCATAGGTTTGCCAACAGCCACTGCAAACTGGACATATGTCCCAGTCATCTACTCAAATCCACCCCTGACCACTTCATAACAGACCTCACATTCCACCTAAACTTCATGCTACAACATGGTCTCTTCCCTGAGGAATATGGCAACATCCTACTCACCCCAATACCAAAAGACGCCAAGAAAAACACAAACAACCTAACCAATTACCGCCCAGTTGCATCTATACCATTAGTAGTTAAACTGATGGAGAGCTTAGTGACCAAACAGCTTACGGAATATATGGACAAGTTCTCAATACTACACGGCTCACAGTAAGGGTTCCGCCCCCACCATAGTACCGAAACTGTCCTAGTCACACTCCTGGCCAAATTCAAGCAGGAAATAGCTACTGGTAAAAGCATACTTCTCCTCCAATTTGACATGTGGAGTGCATTCAACATGGTAAACCACAATATACTACTAAGACTCCTTGGCCATTTCGGGATTGATGGAAATGTACTTAACTGGATAAAGGGTTTTCTAACCACCAGAACTTACCGAGTAACATCAAACTCAAACATATCATCACCGTGGAAAGCTACTTGTGGAGTACCTCAAGGATCACCACTATCACCAATACTCTTCAACATGATGATGATCCCACTGGCGAAGTCCCTATCCAACCGAGGCCGCAACCTGTTCATCTATGCAGACGATGTCACAATCTACATTCCCTTCAGTCGTGACTGGACAGAAATAACCAATGAAATCAATGACGGCCTGAACATCATGAACTCCTGGGCAAATTCATTCCAACTGAAACTGAACACTGAAAAAACACACTGCCTCATCCTCTCATCTCAACATAACAAGTACAAACCCACAACCATAAACACCCTAGAACACACCCTCCCTACCTCAGACAGCCTAAAAATACTCAGTGTCACAATTGACCGCAACCTTACCCTTGAGAGCCAAGTAAACTCCGTAATGAAGAAAATGTTCTACTCAGTGTGGAAACAAATGACTAAAACCTTTCTTCCCAAGGGAAATCATTTGAAACCTAATACAATCAATGGCCCTAAGCCATGCAGATTACTGCAACGCAATCTATGCGGGATGCAAAGAACTCGCAAAAAAACTCCAGACCACCCAAAACACAGCTGCCAGGCTGGTATTTGGTAAATCACGCTTCGAAAGTGCTAAACCCCTTCGAGAAAAGCTGCACTGGCTCCCAATCAAAGAACATATCTTCAAAATATGCACCTCTGTCCACAAAATTATCTACGGCGTAGTCCCAGGATACACAACAGACCTCATAGATCTACCAACCAGAAACAGAATCGAATCATCACGATCATACCTAAACTTACGTTATCCAAATTGCAAAGGACTTAAATATAAAACAACTTACGCAGCCAGCTTCTCCTACGTAAGCGCACAATTATGGAATGGACTCCTGATAGCTGTAAAAACAATCCATGACCACCTACACTTCAGAAAATCACTAAAAATCAACCTCTTCAAAAAGGCTTACCCCACCAATCCAACATAAATCCCCACATCCAGCAACACAGCACAACCAATGATCGTAATGGACAATATAGAATCTTCATTCCCTACGACCTTCATGGTGCCTGACACACACCTACCTTATTTGACCACAATACAACCCTGTATTTGTTATCAACCGATTGGCGAACGTCTTTACAATTCTATGTAAGCCACATTGAGCCTGCAAATAGGTGGGAAAATGTGGGGTCCCAATGTAACAAATAAAAAATAAATGACAGCCGGCATGGTTAAAAAGTGAGGTGAAGGAAGCTATTAGAGATAAAAGAAAATCCTTCAGAAAATGGAAGAAGGAGCCAACAGAAAATAATAAGAAACATAAAAAGGAATGTCAAGTCAAATGCAAAGCGCTGATAAGGAAAGGCAAAGAAGGACTTTAAAAAAAAAAAAAAAAAAAAAAAGATTGCGTTGGCGGCAAAAGCACATAGTAAAATTTTTTTTTAAGGTATATTAAAAGCAGGAAGCCGGCAAAAGAATCAGTTGGACCACTAGATGACCGAGGCGTAAAAGGGGCAATCAGGGAAGACAAAGCTATAGCGGAGAGATTAAATGAATTCTTTGCTTCAGTCTTCACCGAGGAAGATTTGGGAGAGATATCTGGAGAGTGCCAGAAATGATATTCAAAGCTGACGAGCCGTAGGTAATATGTAATTTACCTTTAAAATCAAGCATGGTACCAGAAGACTGGAGGGTGGCCAATGTAATACTGATTTTTAAAAAAAGTTCCAGAGGAGATCTGGGAAATTATAGACCGGTGAGTGACGTCGGTGCCAGGCAAAATGGTAGAGACTATTATAAAGAACAAAATTACAGAGCATATACCTAAGCATGGATTAATGAGACAAAGCCAACAAGGATTTAGGGAAGGGAAATCTTGTCTCACCAATCTACTACATTTGTTTGAAGGAGTGAACAGACATTTTGATAAAGGTGAACCGGTTGATATTGTGTATCTGGATTTTCAGAAGGTGTTTGATAAAGTACCTCATGAAAGACTCCAGAGGAAATTGGAGAGTCATGGGATAGGAGGTACTGTCATATTGTGGATTAAAAACTGGTTAAAAGATAGAAAACAGAGAGTAGGGTTAAATAGTATTATCAACGGAGAAAAGTAGTTAATGGGGTTCCCCAGGGGTCTGTGCTGGGACCGCTGCTTTTTAACATATTTATAAATGACCTAAAGATGGGAGTAACTAGTGAGGTAATTCAATTTGCTGATGACACAAAGTTATTCAAAGTCGTTAAACTGAGAGAGGATTGTGAAAAATTACCAGAGGACCTTACGAGACTGGGTGACTGGGCGTCTAAATGGCAGATGACATTTAATGTGAGCAAGTGCAAAATGATGCAGGTGGGAAAGAGGAACCCGAATTATTGCTACGATATGCAAGGTTCCAAGTTAGGAGTCACAGACCAAGAAAGGGAGCCAGGTAGAGGAATGGACCGATATTTGGCAACTAAGGTTTAATTCCAAAAAATGCAGGGTCATGCACCTGGGTCGCAAAAATCGGAGGGAACGGTACAGTATAGGGGGTGTAGTGCTTCAGTGTGCGAAGAGCGGGACTTGGGGGTGATTGTGTCCGATGACCTTAAAGCTTTCAAACAGGTAGAAAAATCGACGGCCAAAACCAGGATACTTGGGTGCATAAAGAGAGGCATGACTAGCCGGAAAAAGGAAGTGATAGTGCCGTTGTATAAGTTTCTGGTGAGGCATCATTTGGAGTACTGCATGCAATTCTGGAGACCGCACCTACGGAAAGATATAAACAGGATGGAGTCGGTCCAGAGGGCGGCTACAAAATTAGTAAGCGGTCTTGAATGCAAAAATAACAGTGACAGGCTTAGGTACCTCAACATGTATATGCTGGAAGAGAGGAAGGAGAGAGAAGACAAGATAGAAACGTTTAAATATCTCAAGGGCATTTATGTACAGGAAGAGAACCTTTTTCAAATGAAGGAGAGCTCTGGAATGAGGGGGCATATGATGAAGTTAAGAAAGAATAGGCTTAGGCGTAACCCAAGGAAGTATTTCACAGAAAGGGTGGTGGAGGCATGGAATGGTTTCCCGGTGGAAGTGGTGGAGTCGAGGACTGTTCCAGAATTTAAAAAGGCATGGGATAAGCATGTGGGATCACTTAGGAACAGGAAGAATTAGGGGTTACAGAGGATGGGCAGACTGGATGGGTCATATGGCCTTTATCTGCAGTCATGTTTCTAGGTGTCGATGTGTTCAATCCTTCTGCTCAGTGTGCTGCAGCAGCTAAGAAAGCAAATAGACTGTTAGGTATTATTAGGAAAGGAATGGAAAACAAAAGTGAGGACATTATAATGCTTTTGTATCGCTCCATGGTGTGACCGCACCTCAAATATTGTGTTCAATTCTGGTCGCATCTCAAAAAAGATATAGTGGAATTAGTAAAGGTGCAGAGAAGGGCGACAAAAATGATAAAGGGGATCGGAAGACTTCCCTATAAGGAAAGGCTAAAGCAGCTAGGACTCCAGCTTGGAGAAAAGACGGCTGAGGGGAGATATAGAGGTCTATAAAATAATGAATGGAGTGGAACGAGTAGACATGAAGCGTCTGTTTACTCTTTCCAAAAATACTAGGACTAGACCATTATTAAAATGGACATGGGGAAAATCCACTGCTTATTTCTGGGATAAGCAGCATAAAATGTTTTGTACTTTTTGGGATCTTGCCAGGTATTCATGACCTGGATTGGCCACTGTTAGAAACAGGATGCTGGGCTTGATGGACCTTTGCTGAAACTGCAGGAAGGATAAGATATTAGGCAGAATTAGCTCCACAAACAGAGATTGAAAAGAAAGTGCAGTCAAATAAGAGCGGGAAAAGAACCACTGAACAGTCTTCTTAGCTGCATTACAAAGGTAGCCAACCCAGAAATATCTCAAAAGCTGAGCAGAGCTCTAATGCCACTAAAAGAGCTGAATGTGCACTTTTATAGTTGCTTTATATGTAAGTTGATCATAACTATGATTTCAGAAGCAGCGCTGAACTGGCACCTCAGTGCCTGCTGTACAGAGCTCTGCCAAAAGGAAGTGTTTGATTTGGCTCCTTCTTGCCTATTGTGAGCCTCAGATAAACAGAGCCATGCAGAAAAGCAGGGATTGAAAACCAGCAACTTGCAGTCTGTTTTCCTCAGAAGCTTGAGCCATGATTTAAAAGCTGTGTTGAATCAGCAACACCTTGTTCGCTTCTCTGTGCCTCAGAAGCTAAATAAATCCATGTTTAAAAGGAACAGTTTGAATCAGCACCTCTGCCTTTACATTTTTTTTTTAATGCAAATTGCATCAGCCATCCTCATACAGAAAAGACACTAATGCCAAAGGAAATAAAACAATGGCTGCTGTCAGTGAGATTTCACGCCTGCCTGAGGAAATTAACCACTTTAAGTCCCCCCAGACTCCAGAGTTCCACAGAAGTGAGGTGACAAATGAATGAAAGGAAAAGAAAAAGTCCTAATGTGCCTTCCTGAACACAGCTTACCAGAATGATGAAAAAGTCAGAACCTGCTGAAGCCTCTCACTTCTACACAGCCAACACAAGGGTAAACACCCAGGGCATGTGTAACAAAACTAGAGGTAAACAACCCCTAGGGAAGCTGCTGAGAGAAGAAAGGGGTGGGGAGGGACCTGGCACCACCAGGTGTCACCCAAGCTCCAGTGTATAGAACAGAACAAGCAGGTAATAGAGCAAATGGAGAATAGATCTCCAAGGAGGAAAACTCCCAAGCTCAACTGACAGAGTTTGGAAACCGAGGCAGAAGTCAACCAGAGCAGTCCAGGAGCCCCAAAGTCCATCCACCATCTACTAGAGACAGGTTCCAAGGCTGCAGGGTACCCTTAAAAGGGGTGAATCATGAGGAACTATTTTGGTTCTCTGTCTCCATCTGCTGGTCAATGGACACAACCCACAAGCTTCTAGACTGACCTGTGGGATGAAAAAGAAACAGTAGTTACTAGCTCACACACTCAGATTTCTGTTCATTTTAATTATTAATTTATAAAACCAATTATAAAAAA
Source organism: Microcaecilia unicolor (assembly GCF_901765095.1). NCBI lineage: Eukaryota > Metazoa > Chordata > Amphibia > Gymnophiona > Siphonopidae > Microcaecilia > Microcaecilia unicolor. The sequence goes on along the minus strand of NC_044031.1, from coordinate 54,632,173 downwards.
GAAATTGCTTCTATTTTAAATAAAATAAGGATATAACAAAGATATAGACCCTGGTAAATGCCATTTGTCATATTGAAGAAACCCACTACATAGCTGAGATATTTTAACTTTTGCTGTGGAACTTAGTCACAGTTTAAGTCAATACACAGTTCACTGTATAATCTGTGGTAAGTGGGGCACATTTACATAACTTTGCATATAACAATGTGGTACAGCAGTAAGGGCAGAAATTTGGAGACGCAATTAAGATTAGACTCTGAATGGTAATTCTACTAGTCCAGTAAAAGACATTACAAAACTGCAAAGAACCCAGAGGCAGATATTCAAAGCGATTTAAGCAGGAAGAGACTCTCCCGCCCAAATAACACCCCAGTGCTTAACCGGGGATATTCAGTGCCCATTTAACCAGACAGTGCCCCTGAACACCCCAAATAAAAAGTAGGCAGGTCACAGGCGGTGCTGGGGACGGCACTAGGGAGGAGACCCAGTTTATGTAGGTGTCAGCATCCGCATAGCTAATCAAATTCATTTAGGACAGCACCATCCTAAATAAGGCTGCTTAGCTATGTGGGTGCCGGCACTGAATATCAGGACCATGCCTGCATAATTATTTTTTTGTTGTTTAAAAAACAAAAAAAAGCCCCGAGCCCCCTCCTGTTCTATCTTTTGTTCCTCCCCCCCCCCCCCCCCAAGACCCTCCACCCAACTGTGAAGGTGAGCTTCCCTGCCCCTTGTGGAACCTTGGAAAAATGGCTGCTGTGACCTGTTGCTGGGAGGGGGGGGGGGATGAGGAGAGAACGACACTTACCTTCACTGATTGGGGGAGGGAGTGGAAGGAAGGAAAGAAAGAGGGGACCATTGGGAAGGGAAGGGGATCGGGTACTTTATTTCTTTACAAAATAAGTAAATAAAAACGAGGGCCGGAGCGGCCCAATATTCAGCCGGGCCACATAACTTATGCGGCCCCGACATTCAGTGCTGTTGCCCGGACACTGAATTAATTTAGCTGGCGACAATCAGTGTTTAAAAAAGAAATAAATAAATGCTGACTGCTGCCAGCTGAATATCTGGGGGGGGGGGGGGGGGGGGGGGGGAGAGTGGGGAGGGAGGGTCAGTAGGTGGATAACTAAAATGACAGTGTTTAACATTTAGTCAGCTCAATTTCACTGCCTTACCTATAGTTGGAATAGTAGTTACTATTTCACCCAGTTTAAGTTTGTACAAAATAGTAGTCTTTCCTGCAGCATCAAGGCCAACCATAAGGATACGCATTTCCTTTTTGCCAAAAAGGCCTTTGAAGAGGTTGGAAAACATTCCCCCCATGCTGAAAATGTGACGTATTCAAAACTGATCAATGAAATCTATATTTTAAAAAAAGAGAGAGAGAAAAATAAGAGAAAACAAAATAAATCTTCATCCTCTAAATTAATTTTCTATTAAGTACATGGCAAGACACTATTGATTTGACTAGAATTCTGCAAAACCACTGCAGATAATTATGAACTGCTCACTAGAAGAACAAAAAACTATAAAGACAGATTTTATGTTAATTCTATCATTCAAATCTGATATGAACAAATTTCCTTTAAACATTTATAAAAACAATAGACCCAAGCTTTTTTTTTTTTTTTTTTAATTTATAGAGTTTGAATTTACATACAGATATTCTCACAAACGTAGGAAAAATAAAACAGGAAGAAATACTACATATCTAACAGTCTTGCGACTAGTTTACAGCACGAGAGAACAAACAATAAAAAAACTTCTAAGGCATGGTGGTCCAACACATGATTTTTTCCCCCCACCCACTCATTCTGGAGACAAGAACCATCAATAGAGAATCTCTCAGTAAGAAAAAAAAAAAAAGAAAAAGTTTCTAAACAAATAGGGTCCTGAGTTATAACAATTTCCATCATGTGTGACCAGAGAAATTTCAGGAAAAATGAGGGACCCACCCCCTCAGAGCCCAGACTTGAAAATTCAGCTCCAGGAATGCTTTTCTACGCAAGTCTGGCCACAAAAAAAAAAAAAATCATTTTTTGCTTAAGAACAGAATGTGATAGGTCCCAGAGATTGACATTTGTCCGAACAGAAGCGCTCCCAACCAGAGTCATCTCTAGCCCACTACTGCAGAAAGTCACGGAACAAAAGCATGAGATCAGCAGAAAGGCCGCCCTTGACACCTAGACTCTTGGGATTCTGGCAGTTGCTGCAACCAGCACAACATGACTCTTGCTTCCTATTTGCAACAAATAGTGGCCTGCACTCCAGCTGTGCCCGAGGAAAACCCCAGTTATCAGCTGCTGCTCCATCTTTTTCTCATTCATGTTTGAGAACCAAGCCTCCTCACATCAGTACAGCAGTCTTCTTGGTAATCACCATGACCATGGCATCCCTCTTAGGGGTACTCCCAGTACTTACTCACCTCCTCCAGAGTAAAAGGATACAGCCAAGCTCTGGACCCCCTAGGGAGGACTGCATCTGGGGCCTTCTACTCTGTCAGGAAGAGTGCACTGGGGAGGGAGGGTTCCGAAAAGCACCTCCAGAATGGGATCCACCCTCTCTGAAGGCTCAGAGAGCAAGGATACAGGAAAGCAGAGGAGAATAAGAACCCACACATCCTACAACAAGGAACCTCTTGGTCCAAGCCAGAAGCCTCACTAAGCTATCGTTTATGGACAATGACTCGGGTAAGGATAAGTAATGGGGTGTGACATACCACCTTTCTGTGGTACTATCAAAGCAGTTTACATTATTATATGCAGGCACTTTCACTATCCCTAGTGGGAAGTTTTTGTACCTGGGACAATTGAGGGTTAAAGGGTTAAGTGACTTGCTCAGAGTCACAAAGGGCTGCAGTGGGAATTTAACCCAGTTTCCCGGGTTCTTAGCCCACTGCACTATTAGGCTACTTCTCCACTTGGGGCTGTGAAGACATGCTCTGAACTTAACCAAGTTTGGTCTGTGAACCTGGGAGTATGACCGTTACACTCAACCAAATGATGTGGCCTTGCTTGCACAGCTGACAGCAAGGCAAGGGACCGAGCACCATCCTGAACAACTTACCATCTGTGGAGGTAGAGAAAACACTGGAGTTTTTCCAGAGCTACAGATCCTTATACCAGTGATGTCACTGGGAAAAATTTGTTTTCTACCTCCATCTACTGCTAGGTAGGGACAAGAACCCACTAGTCAGGATGATGTAGCTTAGATGCTAAGGAGGAAGTACTGATTAGGACATTATGTCTGTATGTGTTGTGTATTTCTAGGAGAATTCCCTAATCAAAGGGGCTTTACTTTAAGCACACTACACAAAACCATACCAACATTAAGATGTCTTCAAAGAAACAGCCTAATAAGCTCCATGGCAACACTGCATGCTATACTTGCTTCACAAACTAGGCTTTTGCTCCTTGGATGCTCTCTGAATTCTATGAAGACAGCATACCAGCCACCACATGATGGAGGTAACAAGTAGTCAGACTCAGGGTGCCAATATACCGTACTAAGGTGCAGAGGGAGCCTTGGTTTCTGTCTCTTGGCCGAGGATCACTCCTGAAATGGTTGGGGTAGCTGAAAAAGGTTCATACCATACAGACCCAATAGATGCTGATTTTGACTACAATGGGAACTCAAAGCAAGAGGAAACTATAACATAGTAACATAGTAGATGATGGCAGAAAAAGACCTGCATGGTCCATCCAGTCTGCCCAACAAGATAGTAACATAGTAAATGACGGCAGATAAAGACTTGTACGGTCCATCCAGTCTGCCCAACAAGATAGTAACATAGTAAATGACGGCAGATAAAGACTTGTACGGTCCATCCAGTCTGCCTAACAAGATAAACTCATTTTACATGGTATGTGATACTTTTTATGTATACCCGAGTTTGATTTGTCCTTGCCTTTCTCAGGGCACAGACTGTAGAAGTCTACCCAGTACTGTTCTTGTACTGTTCTGAAGCTAACATTGAAGCCCCTTAAAATTTACACTCCAGCCCATCCTTATCTATTCAGTCACGATCAGGGCGTAGACTGTAGAAGTCTGCCCAGCTCCCATTTTGTTTCCAATTACCGGCGTCGCCACCCAATCTGCGCTAAGATTTCACGGAACCATTCCTTCTAAACAGGATTCATTTGTGTTGATCCCATGCACGTTTGAATCCCATTACCGTTTTCATCTCCACCACCTCCCGCGGGAGGGCATTTCACATATCCACCACCCTCTCCGTGAAAAAATACCGAGTCTGCCCCCCTTCATCCTCTTCTTGTGGAATCAATTATGTTAGTCCTTATGAATCAATCGCTATTCATATATGAATAAAAAAAAAATCAGTCATAAGGGAAAACAGGAAAAAGGATTTAAAAATAAGGGGATGATCAAGACAGATTTCAAGTGCAGTGTGTTAATTTTACATGTTATGGCTGTAATCAAGTCATTTTACATTTTTACAGAATTGTGCATCTAAGCTTAAATGTTTGGACTGAACCTTAGATCCACAGTAGGTTGATAACATATTTAATACCTAGATTTCCTTTCACTCTACAATTGTCTTGAGATTTTAGTAAAAGAAAACTCAACTTTCCTTTTTTAATATTTAAGAACAAAAAAAAAAATCTATATATATAATTAACCTCTTCTTTTACAAAGTCACGCTAGTGGCTGCCAGTGTGGTAATGAAGCCAAAGCCCAAAGTGAATGGGCTAGCGCAGCTTTGTAGAAAGAGGTGTGTGTGGGTGGGGGGGGGGGGGGGGGGGGGGGTAAGGAGAAGTTAGGTCTTATCTGAATTTCCATTAGTTCTTCACACTTCCAGGACATGTGGGTAGTCATGTCCCATCATCCAGCAGGTGGAGATACAAAACTGAGGTCCACTTTATAAACTAAGGAGGTTAGACTGAGAACAGAGGGTACGAGGCTTTCTAGCCCATTATAGGGTTGACGCCAGTAAGCAGAGATTGCTGGCAATAGGCGGAGACTGCCAACAGAGTGGTTCACCCAAAATAGCAGCAAAAAATTAGAAATAATAGACTGCCTCTGTGTGGTCCAACTGTAAAAAGTCAAAAACTGTTCCAGTTGGATAGGCGGTGCTTTAAAATGTAGAGGACAATGATTTTTTTTTTTAACTTCAACAGCTTTTTAAAATTGAACGCTTCCCATATGCAGATATAAATATCATGAAATAAAAACAGAGTATCACAAAAACAGCTAAAAAAATTGGTAGAAACAGCACTAATAACAGGGAAAATTAGATTCTTAACTTGGTAATTTTCTTTCCTTTAGTCATAGCAGATGAATCCATTACGAATGGGTTGTGTCCATCAACCAGAAGGGGGAGACAGAGAGCAAAAATCCATAGTGCCTCATGACCAGCTAGCTCCATCTGCCTCTTCAGTATTTGAAACTTCCAAAGCAGTGTTACACCGCAAAGTACCATAACATGAACTTTCTTCACAGCGGATGAACGCCCCAGAATAGGAGCAATAACACAAAGGAGGGACGAACTCAACCTCCTATAACAGAACAGAAATCCTGAAGACTGTTTTCCAACTTCTCCCAATGAGGGAACATGTCTGCAGGAAAAACTGAACATAAAACAACATCACACAATGAATCACTGAGGGAGGGCTCATGGATTCATCTGCTATGACTAAAGGAAAGAAAATTACCAAGGTAAGAACCTAATTTTCCCTTCCTCGTCATCAAGCAGATGAATCCATTACGAATGGGACGTATCAAAGCAATCCCTAGATAGGGTGGGAACAAGCCACACCACGCACCAGCACTTGGCTCCAAAATGCGCGTCTCTCCTGGCAGCCACATCTAGCCTGTAATGTCGGGCAAAAGAGAGCTTAGAAGCCCATGTTGCTGCACTGCATATCTCTTGGAGAGTGTGCTCCAGTTTCAGCCCAAGAAGAGGAAATCGCTCTTGTGGCATGTGCCTTGAAGGCTTCAAGCGGAGGCCGGCCGGACAGCAACTAGGCTAAAAAAATAGCTTCCTTGAGCCAATGGGCTATAGTGGCTTTAGACGCTGGAGACCCTCTGCGCAGACCTGATAACAGGACAAAAAGATGATCAGAGGTCCTAAAAGCATTTGACATGCGCAGATACTGCAACAGAGCCCTTTGTACATCTAGGAGGTGCAATTCCCCAAAGGATTCCGGAAACTTCTCTCTGGAAAAGGAAGGCATAATATAGGCTGGTTTAGGTGAAATGCTGAAACCACCTTAGGCAAGAAGAAAAGCACCATACGTACCACAACTCCGGACTCTGAAAATTGCAGAAAAGGGTCTCGATAGGACAGCGCCTGGTGCTCAGACACCAGTCTCGCTAAAGTAATGGCCACCAAAAGACTGTCTTTAGGGTCACATCCTTCTCTGAAGCTCGCCTTAGTGGCTTGAAGGGCGAACACTGAAGGGCCTTTAAAACTAACACCAGGTTCCAGGCCGGACACGGAGCCCGCACGGGAGGATGGAGCCGAAGCCGTGCCACATCCAGATAAGCAGCCAGGGAGAGGCCAGCAACCTTCCCTCGAAAACATGCTAAGGCTGCCACTTGAAGTCACAGGGAATTATAGGCAAGGCCTTTTTGTAAACCATCCTGCAAGAAGTCAAGTATCGGCGAGACAGAAGCCCGCATAGGTGTAATCGCTTTAGCAGCACACCAAGCCTCAAATTGAAGCAATATCCTGGCATAAGCCATTGAAGAGGAACACTTGCGGACCTGTAAGAGAGTGGAAATGACTTTACTGGAATAACCATTGTCTCTCAATTGCGCCCTCTCAATAGCCATGCCGTAAGACCAAAGCGGCAGGCGTCCTCCATGGTCACCGGTCCCTGTGACAACAGATTCAGTACCAGAGGCAAAGGAAGGGGAGCCTCTACCAGCATCCGCCAGAGGTCCGCATACCACGGCCTCCGGGGGCAATGAGAACCACCTCTCCTAGATGTAGCCGAATCCGCAGGAGTACTTGCCCTATCAAGGGTCACGGAGGGAACACATACAGGAGGCCCTGAGGCCAGGGTTGAGCCAAGGCATCCAACCCCGCCGAGTGAGGATCTCTCCGTCTGCTGTAAAAGCACGGGACTTTGGCATTTGCGCTTGACGCCATAAGATCCGCTACGGGCGTCCCCCACTTGGCACAGATCTGAAGAAACACTTCGTCTGCCAGTTCCCACTCCGCTGGGTCGATTTGATGCCTGCTTAATCGGCTTGCACGTTGCTCTGACCTGCAATGTGAGCTGCTGACAGAAACTGCAGACGTAGCTCGGACCAGTGGCAATATGCGCGGCCAGTGCTCTGCTACTGAGTGCCGCCTTGTCAATTTATGTAGGCCACTGCTGTCGTGTTCTCAGACAGAACTCTGACAGCCAAGCCTTCCAGGGTCGAGTAAAAAGCCAGAAGAGCCTGGAAAATCGCTTTCAACTTGGCACAGATCTGAAGAAACACTTCGTCTGCCAGTTCCCACTCCGCTGGGTCGATTTGATGCCTGCTTAATCGGCTTGCACGTTGCTCTGACCTGCAATGTGAGCTGCTGACAGAAACTGCAGACGTAGCTCGGCCCAGTGGCAAATATGCGCGGCCAGTGCTCTGCACTGAGTGCCGCCTTGTCAATTTTATGTAAGCCACTGCTGTCGTGTTCTCAGACAGAACTCCGACAGCCAAGCCTTCCAGGGTCGAGTAAAAAGCCAGAAGAGCCTGGAAAATCGCTTTCAACTCCAAGCGATTGAAGGACCACTCCGACTCCTCGGGCGTCCAGAGACCCTGGCCATGCCTTCCCTGGCAATGTGCACCCCAGCCCTTCAGGCTGGCATCTGTCACCACCAGGCACCAATCAGGGAGCGCTAGCAGCATTCCTTGCTGCAGCATGCTGTCTGAGAGCCACCACTCCATACTGAGCCGGGCCGCAGGGAGCCACATGAGTCTGCACTGATAATCCTAAGACATTGGAGACCATCGTTGAAGCAGGGAGCACTGCAGAGGTCTTAGGTGCGCTCTCGCCCAGGGGTACCACTTCCAAGGTGGCCGTCATCGACCTAACAGCTGGACAATGTCCCAAGCGCAGGGGCGAGGCATCCTCAGGAGCAGACGTACCTGGTTCTGAAGCTTGCACCGCCTTTTGCTCGGGAAGAAAACAAACCCCGAGGCTGTTGTCGAACCGGACCCCCAAATATTCTAGAGATTGAGATGGGGTCAGGTGACTTTTGGCCATATTGACGACCCAGCCCAGAGATTGAAGTACTGAGACCACTCTGGCTGTTACCTGATGACTCTCCTCTGTCGAGTCCGCTCTCATGAGCCAGTCGTCTAGGTACGGGTGAACCCGAATACCCTCTCACCTGAGAAAAGCAGCTACTACCACCATTACCTTGGAAAAGGTTTGGGGAGCTGTGGCGAGGCCAAAAGGCAAGACCCGAAACTGGAAATGTTTTCCCATCACCGCAAACCGAAGAAACCTTTGGTGCAGGGGCCAAATAGGAATGTGCAAGTAAGCTTCTTTCAGGTCCAGAAACGTGAGAAACTCTCCTGGCTGTACCGCCGCAATGACGGAGTGCAGGATTTCCATGTGAAAATGCCGCACGCTTAGAGACTTGTTGACTTCTTTTAAGTTGAGGATGGGCCGAAAAGACCCTCCTTTTCGCGGCACCACAATGTAAACGGAAACGGCTGGAGCCATGCTCGGCGGGAGGCACCGGGGACACCGCCCCTAGGTGAATCAAGCCTTGCAAAGACTCCTCTACCTCCGTTTGACGGCAGAACCGTATCAGGACTCCACAAACACGTCGCTCACCGGGGCATTGAATTCTATTCTGTAGCCATCTCTGATCAGGTCCAAAACCCACTGATTTGAGGAAATCTTGACCCACTCCTCGAGAAAGAGGGAAAGCCGTCCCCCTATTGCAGGAATCGAGGAGAGGGCTGGCGCACCATCATTGAGAGGGTCGCCCTTGAACTCCAGGCCTTGAGCCGGTCGCTGCGGAACGCCTGTCTGAACGAAAGGAGTTCCTCTGCTGAAAGTGGGCACGAGAAGTGAACCCAGCAGAACGCTCCGGCCGGTACCTTCTAGCTTCACGGAAGCGAGGTCTGTAAGAGGAGGGAACCGCCTGACCCTTGGAGGGAGGCCTCGGCCTATCCTCGGGCAAGCGCTGGGGTTTAGCATCCCCCAGGCCTTTAACAATTTTCTCCAACTCCTTATCAAATAGGAGAAGGCCTTTGAAGGGCAACTTCACCAACCTTTGCTTAGATGCCATGTCAGCCGCCCAATGTCGTAGCCATAAAAGGCGGCGAGCCGCCACCTGTTTAGCCGAAGCTCTGACCAGATCATAAAGGGCGTCAGCCAAGAAAGACAAGGCCAACTCCATCCGCGGTGCCACCTCAGTAAGGGGCTCCTCTCCATCCCCGGGCTGTTCCACTGCCTGTTGCAACCAAGCGAGGCAGGCTCGGGCAGCATAGCAGCTGCATGCAGATGCCCGAAAGGATAGGCCTGAAATTTCAAAGGACCGTTTCAAAGCTGATTCCAGGCGTCGGTCCTGCATGTCCTTCAGGGCGACTCCTCCTTCAACTGGGAGGGTAGTCCTCTTTGTCACAGCCGTGACTAGGGCATCCACTTTAAGCACAGCTAGGCGCGTCAAATGCTCCTCACTTAGAGGGTATAATTGCCCCATTGCCCTGGCGACTTTCAAAGGCCCCTTGGGGTCAGCCCATTGAGCCGAAACAAGCTCTTGGATGGAGTCTTGCAAAGGAAAGGCTCAAGCAGGCTTCTTAGTACTTGCCATGCTCAGATTACTAGAGGAGGCTTCGTCACTTCCAGGATATTCAATAGAGAGAACCTGCAAGGCATCAGAAATAAGCGCTGGCAGCTCGTCGCGGTGGAAAATCCTCACCGCAGAAGGACCATCTGGATCCGGTGGCAATCCTGCACCTTCCTCTGGCTCTTCAGACCACGAGGGCCTGCCAGACCCTTCAGAATCCTCACATCCCGACCACGGTTGGGGGGGGGGGGGCACACTCAGAAAGGGAATTAGCCCTTCTGCATTTATCAGGAGGATAAGAAACAGGCAAAGCCAACTCCAAAAGGCCAGGATCCACCGGGGGCCAGGCAGCTCTTCCCTGTGGGGGGGTTGGGGGGGGGGGAAGAGAAGGGGGGTGCGCCACTCTTTGAAGGGGAATTAACCCTTCTGCGCTTGTCTTGCGGCCAGCTGTCAGGGGAAAACGCGCCTGACAGCAATCCGAGGCTTGGCTCCACTGGAGGGGGAACAGATAGTAGGGCAGAATGAGACCCCTGCGGGAGAGCTCTTTTTAACATGAATGCTTGATGCAGCAGCAACACAAACTCAGGGGAGAAGGGCTCACCCTGGCCTCCCGGTTCCAGTCCGGGGATAGAAGCTCCCCTGTTAGCCTCCACACGAGGCTCTCCTCCAGATTCAAACACCTCCGCTTCTGCGGGGGCCGCGCCATGTGGCGTGTCCAAAATGGCACCGCCTGAGCGGGAAGAAACATCGCTCGCCATGCTCGGGCCGGCCCTGACGTCTGAAGAGCACGATTTACAGGGCCCTGCTGCAGATCTGCGCTTGCCACAACAGGAACAGCGCTTAACAACCTCTGCAGCCATCGCCGAAAACGGCGGAAAATCCTGATCACGAGCCCTCCCTGGAGCAGCTTCAAAACGCTCTTACCTCACCAGACCGAGTCCACAGAGCTCCAGTCACACTGCACAATCAGAAGAAAACCTCTTTTCTGGAATCACAGCGCCAAAGCGCGACACAACTTTTTTTTTTTTTTTTAATGCTGTGAGGAAAGTTAGAGGCAACAGCAATAAAGGCAAATTTCGAACTCCGGAGGTTCAGTAGAGTGGGAAAGGCAGGGAAAGGCCTAACCAATGTGCCTGCATCCACAAAGGAGAGTGTGGGAAAAGACAGGGACAGGGCAAACCTATGTGTCTACATCCACATCGGGGGTCGGGTAAGGCAGGGAAGGGCGAACCTATGTGCCTTCAAAGTGGAGCTGCGTCTACCCTGCTGGGGAGATAGAAAATACTGAAGAGGCAGATGGCGCTAGCTGGCCATGAGGCACTATGGTTTTTCAGTGCTATCTCCCCCTGCTGGTTGATGGACACAACCCATTCGTAATGGATTCATCTGCTTGATGACAAGGAAGCTGTATTTTGTGCTCATTTTTCCACACTGTTGTATACAATACAGTAATACATGGCCAAATTTCAGTGAGGATATCTTGTGTACTGATGGGTTCATCTTAACTGCTGTTGTAATCTGCCTTGAGAAGCCTGGTTTTATAAAGATGAAGTAACATTAAACTCTTCTTTCATTGAGGCACATGGAATCACATCTTTACTTCGTCTCCTTTATACAAATGGATTGCTCTGTTTTGAGCATGCTTGAAGGACAAGTGGTTTTCATAACAAAATAATAAAAATAAATATATTTTTTTCATGCAGATCTCTCATTTGTTTAAACATAATTAAATGGGCTATAAACCCCTAATGTAGTCCACTGGTTTTCTTATATTTTGTCCTTTTGATGATGTGGAGGGACATAATCGAAGGGGACGCCCAGTTTTGCTGAGGACGTCCTCACAAAACGTCCAGGTTGAGGGGCGGGGAAACCCGTATTATCGAAACAAGATGGACATCCATCTTTCGTTTCGATAATACGGTTGGGGACGCCCAAATCTTGACATTTAGGTCCTTCTTAGAGATAGTCGTCCCTAGATTTGGTCATTTCTGATTTTCGGAGATAATGGAAACTAAGGACGCCCATCTCAGAAATGACCAAAGGCAAGCCCTCTGGTCATGGGAGGAGTAAGCATTCGTAGTGCACTAGTCCCCCTCACATGCCAGGACACCAACCGGGCAACTCAGGGGGCACTGCAGTGGACTTCACAAATTGCTCCCAGGAACATAGCTCCCTTACCTTGTGTGCTGAGCCCCCCCAAAACCCACTACCCACCACTGTACACCACTATCATAGCCCTTATGGGTGAAAGGGGGGCACCTAGATATGGGTACAGTGGGTTTCTGGTGGGTTTTGGAGGGCTCACATTTACCACCACAAGTGTAACAGGTAGGGGGGGATGGGCCTGGGTCCGCCTGCCTGAAGTGCATTGCACCCACTAAAACTGCTTCAGGGACCTGCATACTGCTGTGATGGACTTGAGCACGACATTTGAGGCTGGCACAAAAGATTTTTAAAGATGTTTTTTGAGGGTGGGAGAGGGTTAGTGACCACTGGGGGAGTAAGGGGAGGTCATCCCCGATTCTCTCCGGTGGTCACCTGGTCAGTTTGGGCACCTTTTTGTGGCTTGGTCGTAAGAAAAACAGGACCAGGTAAAGTCGTCCAAATGCTCGTCAGGGACACCCGAGTCCCGCCTTTGCTATGCCTCCAACACGCCCCCGTGAACTTTGGTCATCCCCACAACGGAAAGCAGTGGGGGGACGCCCAAAATCGGCTTTCGATTATGCCGATTTGGGCGACCCTGTGAAAAGGACGCCCATCTTCCGATTTGTGTCGAAAGATGGGCGTCCTTCTCTTTCGAAAATAAGCCTGATATTGTGCCAAAATGATATACTGCACCAAAACTGGAAATACAGTGAGACAGAATAATAGAATTCAGAAACATCCCAAACTTATTAACATTATAACTGTGTTAGCATTTGGGTATTAACTGAGAAAATGCTGCTATCAAGACATACTAGGAAGCCTGAAGTCGACTTGGTTAACTTCTGCTGTATCAACTAGCTAATAGTTTTAACACTAAATTTTGTTTGCTGAACTCAAGCTGACTCAATTCCCCTCCACCAAATTTGTTCCTATTTGGTTAATTTTAAACAAGAAACTAAGAAATGATTTACTCTGGTCTTACAACAAGGACATTCCATCAAGCCATATCACCATTTGGAAAACAAATGTTATTCAGCTTCAACTGTTCTACTGCTGTCTTCCCTTAGCCATCATCATTCCCTGGACCCATCTATATAGAAATAGACAGTCAGGAGACAAAGATTACAACCCCCCCCCCCCCCCCCCCCCCCCCCCACACACACACACACACAAAAAGTGATTTTTACAAGCAAATAGACGAAGAAATTATATATCATGGAACTGAAAAATGTTGGCACATTTAGACTGACTGGACTGCATGAAGGTAGCTCTGCCCTCATTATTTAATATCTCTTAAATAGTAGTAATAAACAATGTGCCACTGCATTTCACAAACCAAAAGGAGCTAGTTCACACAAACCATCTTTCTCTTTTGATTTAGGCACATTAAAAAAAAAAAAAAAAAAAAAGATTTTAAATGCTCCCAGGCTTCAACCTAATTCATGTTTAATGTGGGATATAGATGTCATAAACAAATAGAAACTCTGAATGGTCAGCACCTGATTCTCATAATATGTTGTCCATTTTAGTGGCCCTTTACCACAAAAATAATCTCTGCACTAATATAACACATGCTAGTGTCCCTATAACCAGCCTCTCCAAATGACACACTGCACAAACCGGCATGTTTTTTTTTTGTTACATTTGTACCCCGCGCTTTCCCACTCATGGCAGGCTCAATGCGGCTTACATGGGGCAATGGAGGGTTAAGTGACTTGCCCAGAGTCACAAGGAGCTGCCTATGCCTGAAGTGGTAATCGAACTCAGTTCCTCAGGACCGAAGTCCACCACCCTAACCACTAGGCCACTCCTCCACTGAAAATATAAGTGACATTAAATAAAAATAGTACCAACGATAAAGGATGTGGATGCAGCAGCTCACTTGTTTTGAGTGTATTTGGAAAGACAGCTGAGCGGGGGAGAGGAAACAGAGAATAACCTAACTGGCTTCAACTTTTTGATATCATGCCTGTTCTCAATTAAACCTCCCCAATATACACCCCTTCCACTAGTCCAGTTCTTCAGTATAAATCAAGCAGGAGAAAGAAAAACACAAACCAGGAGCATGTTCAGCAACATAAGCACCAAATCTCACTAAACAAACCGAAAGACTGGTCCCTGGAAGGACACAAAATAGAAGAAGCGCACACAAGTGCCAACTAGAGCATTGAACTCCGGGTGGGCTCCTGGAATAGCGTGAAGAACTAATGGGAAGAAAATGATCAGGTAAGACCTTATTTCTGCTTCTTCCCACTATTCCAGGATACGTGGGAAGTTCAAAAGCTCTCTCTACAAGGGTGGGAACCTGGCCTTGCTGCAAGCAGAACCAACGCCACAAACACAGCCGCCGAACATGCGGCAACATCAACTTGACAGTGGTTACTAAAGGTATGCAACAACACCCACATCGCAGCCATAGATATATCCACAATGAGGCTTCCACCAAAGTCGGCATATGTCTGGTAGAGTGCGCTTTCAAGACCTGAGAGGGAGACTTTCCTTCCAGAACATAGGCCGAGGCTATGGCCTTCTTCAACCAATGAGCAACAGACGCCTTGGACACCATGAGACCCATTTTCTGCTTGCCAAAGAGGACAAAAAGCCTTTCCGAACGACGAAAGTCATTCGTTAACATCCAGAAGCTGGAGAGTCGAACTGCGCCCCCACATCTTCTCGTCAAACAGGGAGGTCCACCGACTAACATGGAAAGCTGACATCTCTTTAGGCAGAAAAGGCGGCAGAGTCTGAAGTGAAACTCCTGCCTCCAAAAACCGAAGAAAAAGATCCCGACAAGAAAGCATCCGAAGCTCTGAAATGCGAAAGGCAGAAGTAATAGCAACCAAAAACACTCAAGGTTGACCTCTGAAGAGGCTCTAAAGGAGACTGATGCAGTGCCCGGACTAGATTGAGATCCCATTCTGGAAAGGGCGCCCAAAAAAAGACACCGCACCACATCGGGGGTGCGCTGCCAAAGACAAGTTCTGCAAGCAGCCTTGGAAACATGCCAAGGCCAACACCTGAACCTTCAAAGAGCAATCTAGATTGTAAGCTCTTTGAGCAGGGACTGTCTTTTTTGTGTATGGTGTACAGCGCTGCGTATGCCTTGTAGCGCTATAGAAATGATAAGTAGTAGTAGTAGCTTAACGCTAGACTTGCGCACAAACTGTAAAAATGCCAGGATATTACCAATGGAAGAAAAAGGATCCACACCCTCTTCAGCACACCAGCCCTCGACGATGCATCACATGTGGACATATGCCAAGGAAGAACAACACTTCTGAGCTTGAAGCAAGAATGCAATGAACACTTCTGAATAGCCATTCTTCCTCAGCCAAGCCTGCTCAAGGGTCAGGCCATAGACCAACAAGGGGAGGGAGCATCCATGAACTCTGGACCTTGTCAAAGACCCAGAGCCTGAGGGAATAGCAACGGCTCCCCATCCAACAACTACACCAGATCTGCATACCACAGGCACCGTGGCCAGTCTGGGGCCACCAGAAACACCCAGCCCTGATGGAGCACTGCTCTCTTAAACGCCCAGCTGATCATCAACCACTGGGGAAAAAGACGCACAGCAACCCCATGCTCAGCCAAGCCTGCAGAAGTGCATCTAGGCCTAGAGTGTCCTGCTCCCTGCAACAGCTGAAAAATCATGGGACCATAGCATTTGCTTTGGTTGCCATGAGATCCATGGATGGAATGCCCCAGTGACTCACCATGAGCTGAAACACCTCGGCAGACAATTTCCACTTGCAGGGATCCACACAGTGGGCTGACTGAGAAAGTCAAATGTGAGCCACCTAGAGACAGAGCAGATGCTTCTCTACTCAGGCCATTAGCAAGTCGGCTTCCACTGCCAGCTGACTACTGCGAGTTCCCCCCCGCTTGTTGATGTAGGCCACCGCCATCACACTGTCGGAGAAAATCCGAACCGGAGACTTCCCCAACAGCAGAGCAAAGGCTACCAGTGCCCGGTGAACCGCCTTGGAACTCCACTGAATACTAAAAGCCTTGCGCCAGGTGGCCACTGTAATGAGCCCCCCCCCCCCCCCCCCGACTTAGGGACTGGAGAAGCAACCACCAGTGCATACTCAGTCTGGCAGCTACTGTCCAAGGAAGCTGGAAGCTGTAGTCCTGGGAAACTGGAGACCACAGGTTGAGCAGGGACTTCTAAAGCAGTCGCATATGCACCCTCGCCCACAGCACCACCTCTGTAGTCACAGTCATGGAGACCAGCTGATCCAGGATCTTAGGCCTCAGAATCAAAGACAGAGGAGTCATCCACCTGCTGGAGACAAAAAATATTGAAGAACTGGGGTAGTGGCGGGGGTCTATATAATGGAGCTCAGGTCTGCATTCTCCATCTCCACCTGCTGGTCAATGGACACGACTACCCACACATTCTAGAATAGTGGGAAGCAACATAATGGAAATGTTAATTTGATGTAAGTCACAAAATAAGTTTAAAACTTAATACCTTTCTTCAAAGCAGAGTACAATAAAAAAAAAAAAAAATCAAAATAACGAATTTGCCACGTAATACTAAAATCATAAATTTAATTCTCAAGGCAACACGAAAACGGCATAACCTCATGAGTATGGGAAAATTAGGTTCTTACCTTGATAATTTTCTTTCCTTTAGTCACAGCAGATGAATCCATTAACTGATGGGTTGTATCCGCATACCAGCAGGTGGAGATAGGGAACACTGAAAGTACATGGTGTTCCTGGACGCCCAGCCCCCTCTGCTTTCAGTATATGAAATTTCCAAATCAGAGTGAATAAGAAAAGCAAAATAAACTTTCCTCACAGAGAACAAACGCCCCTGAACCGGAGATTTAACCAAACAAAGGAGGGACGTTATCAACTCCTGCAATAAAAACAGCATGTAGTAACTCTGATAGCTTGTCTTCAAGTACTCCTGATGAGGCACAATGTCTGTATGCAACATCTGTACAAAAACTAAAGTCAGGGAGGGATCATGGATTCATCTGCTGTGACTAAATGAAAGAAAACTATCAAGGTAAGAACCTAATTTTCCCTTGTCATCAACAGCAGATGAATCCATTAACTGACTGGATGTACCAAAGCACTCCCTAAGTAGGGTGGGAACAGGCAACTCCGCGAGCAAGTACTTGCGCTCCAAAATGCGCATCCTGCCATGCTGCCACATTCAGCCTGTAATGCCACACAAAAGAGAGCCGAGGCCAGGTAGCCGCACAACAGATCTCTTGAAGAGAAGAGACACCCATTTCAGCCCACAAAGAGGACATCGCCCTCGTAGAGTGCACTTTAAATGCTTCAGCCGGCGACCGCCCTGAAAGCAGGTAAGCAGAAAAAAATGAGTTCCTTAAGCCAGCGGGCTATAGTGGCCTTAGACGCCGGAAACCCCCTTCGGGGACCTGCCAACAGAACAAATAAATGATCAGAATTCCTAAACTCATTTGACATCTGCAGATACTGCCACAGAGCCCTGTGGACATCTAAAATGTACAATTGCCCAAAGGAGTCCGGAAACTCCTCTTTACAAAAGGAAGAAAAATGGGCTGGTTCAGGTGAAAAGCTGAAACCACCTTAGGCAGAAAGAAAGGAACCGTACGAAGTCACCTCGGACTCCGAGAACTGTAGAAAAGGATCCCGACAGGAATGAGCCTGAAACTCAGACACTCTTCTTGCCGACGTCATTGCCACTAAAAAAAAACTGTCGAGAGACACATCCTTCTCAGAAGCCCATTTAAGAGGCTCAAACGGAGATCGCTGGAGCGCCTTCAACACGAGCCCCAGGTTCCAAGCCGGACAGAGCAACCACAAAGGAGGACGGAGATGAAGCACCCCTCTGAGAAATCAGACAATATCCGGAAGAGCAGCAAGGGACAAGCTGGAGACTTCCCCCGGAAGTAGGCCAACGCTGCCACTTGACCTCGAAGGGAATTGTAGGCCAAGCCCTTTTGAACCCCGTCCTGCAACAAGTCCAGCAAAAGCGAGACTGTCGCCAGAGTTGGCGAGATAGCCTTTGGAGTACAGCACGCCTCAAAAGTGCGCCAGATCCGAGCATAAGTCACAGAGGTAGACCGCATGCGAGCCTGCAAGAGCTTTGCAATGACTTTATTAGAATAGCCCTTGTCCCTCAATTGCGCCCTCTCAAGAGCCAGGCCGCAAGACCAAAGCGGAAATGATCTTCCACAGCCACCGGACCCTGAACTAACAAGTTCGGAACCTGAGGCAAAGGAAGAGGGGCATCCACCAGCATCTGCCGGAGATCCGCATACCACGGACGCCTTGGCCAATCCGGGGCGATGAGAATCACCAATCCTCGTGCAGGCGAATCCGAAGTAGTACTTGCCCTATCAAGAGCCAAGGAGGGAACACGTACAGGAGGCGCGAAGGTTGAGCCAGGGCATCCAACCCCACCGAGCGAGGATCTCTCCTTCTGCTGAAAAAGCGAGGGACTTTGGTGGTTACGCTTGATGCCATGAGGTCCAAGCCTGAAGTCCCCCATTTGGAACAAATCTGAAGAAAAACTTCTGCCAGTTCCCATTCTGCCGGGTTGATTTGATGTCTGCTGAGGAAATCGGCTAGTACGTTGCTCTGACTGGCTACATGAGCCGTGGACAGCAGCTCTAGGTGGCGCTCGGCTCAGTCGCCTCCGCAGCCAGGGCAATGCACAGAATGCCGCCCTGACGATTGATGTGGGCCACTGCTGTTGTGTTGTCTGACAGAACTCGGACAGGAAGACCCTTCAGCGTCCTGTGGAAGGCCAGAAGAGCCTGGAATATCGCGTTCAGTTCCAAGCGATTGATGGACCATCCCGCTTCCGCGGTGGACCACAGACCCTGAGCAAAGCATCCCCGGCAATGAGCTCCCCAGCCCAAAAGGCTGGCATCCGTTATCACCAGACTCCAAAAAGGAAGAGCCAGTGGCATCCCCTGCCGCAGCATGCTGTCGGAAAGCCACCAATCCATACTGCGCTGGGCAGCAGGAAGCCACCTTAGTCTGCGTTGGTATTCCTGGGAAATCGGAGACCATTGCTGAAGCAGACCAAGCTGCAGCGGCCTCTTGTGAGCTCTCGCCCAGGGAACCACCTCTATGGTGGCCGTCATCGATCCCAGGAGCTGAACAAAGTCCCAAGCTCGAGGGCGAGGCATCCGTAGGAGCAGGTGGACCCGATTATGAAGCTTGAGACGCCTGTGTCGGGAAGAAAAACGAACCCCAAAGCCATGTCTAACCGGACCCCCAAATACTCGAGAGACTGAGAGGGGGGTCAGGTGACTTTGGGCATATTGACTACCCAGCCCAGAGTCTGAAAAACTGTAACAACTCTGGCTGTGGCAAGTCGGCTTCCATCTGCTGAATCCGCTCTGATGAGCCAGTCGTCGAGATAAGGGTGAACTCTGATACCCTCTCGCCTGAGAAAGGCAGCCACCACTACCATCACCTTGGAAAAAGTCCAAGGGGCAGTTGCTAGGCCGAAAGGCAAGGCACGAAACTGGAAATGTTGGCTCAATACCGCAAACAGGAGAAACCGCTGATGCGGCAGCCAGATGGGAGTATGCAAATACACTTCCTTGAGGTCCAGAGACGTTAGAAACTCTCCTGGCTGTACCGCTGCACTGACGGAGTGCAGGGTTTCCATATGGAAGTGTCGCACTCCTAAGGCCTCGTTGACTCTGCATAAGTCGAGGATAGGTCTGAACGACCAGCCTTTTTGAGGCACCACAAAATAGATGGAGTAGCGACCGCAGCCGCATTTGGCGGGAGGAACCGGAATCACCGGTCCGAGCTTCAGCAACACCTGCACGGTCTCGTTTACCGCCACCCGCTAGATGGCAGTTCCGCATCGGGACTCCAAAAAACGCGTCTCCCACCAGGGCAACAAATTCTAGAGGGTAACCTTCTCTGATCAGGTTCAGAACCCACTCATCCGAAGTAATCTCAGTCCACTCCGCGAGAAAGAGGGAGAGACGACCCCCTACTGCGGGAACCGGCGCCCCATCATTGTGGACGTCGCCCATGAACTCCTGGACGTTGCCTGGACACCGCAGCACGTTGTCCGAACGAAAGGAGTTCCTCTGCTAGAAAAGGGTACGTTGACCAAACCCCGCAGAGTGCCCTGGGCGATACCTGCGAGCTTCGCAAAAACGTGGCCTGGAAGAGGAGGGAAAAGAAGGACTTTTGGAAGAAGGCCTCGGCCTATCCTCAGGCAACCGTTGGGACTTAAGAGTCCACTAGATCCTTAATCTTCTCCTAATCCTCCCCAAATAAAAGAAGGCCCCGAAAGGGTAACCTCACCAGCCTTTATTTAGAGGCCATGTCAGCCGCCCAATGCCGGAGCCAAAGAAGGCAGCGGGCAGCAACTGCCACCGAAATCTGCTGAGCTGAAGCTTTGACCAGATCATAAAGGGCATCAGTCAAAAAAGACAGGGCATACTCCATCGGTGGGCTGCTCAACCGCTTGCTGCAACTAGGAAAGGCAGGCCCGGGCTGCATAGGAACTGCAAATAGTCGCAAATAAGAACAGGCCCGAGATTTCAAAGGACCCCTTCAGCACGGATTCCAACCGCCGGTCCTGTGTATCTTTCAAAGCGACCCCTCCCTCCACCGGGAGAGTAGTCTTTTTAGTCACAGCCAAGACTAACGCATCCACTTTAGGCATCCCAAAGAGGGCCAACTGACTTTCACTCAGAGGGTAAAGGTGACACATAGCCCTGGCCACCTTCAAGGGACCATCAGGGTCAGACCATTGAGCTGAAATAAGCTCTTGGATGGAAGCATGCACGGGAAAAGCCCGAGAAGGCTTCTTAGTACTAGCCATCCGAGGATAAATAGAAGAGGCAGCGCCCTCGTCAGGATCTTCAATACAAAGGGCCTGTAATGCATCAGAAATGAGAGCTGGCAGCTCGTCACGGTGGAAAATCTGAACCGCTTTAGGGTCATCCAACTCCTGTGGCAAGCAGCCATACTTGTCTGGATCATCAATCCGTGAGGGCCTGCCAGACCCCTAAGACTCCCCGAAACTAGACCACGGGGGAGAACAGGGTGAAGAGTCCCCCTCGGGGTATTCACTCGTCTACGCTTAGCGTAAGCCAAAAGCTTGGGGGAAGAAATAAAGTCTCCAGCAGACGTTGGGCTATCAAGAACTGGAGGCAACCCAGTCGGAAAGGAATTGCAGGAGCCTCAGGCAGTGGCTCTTTTTAACAAAAGCCTTATGCATCAGCAGCATAAATTCAGGGGAGAAAAACTCACCCTGTGCTTCCGCCCCCACATTTGGGGAAGCGGAGGCAATAGCTCCTCTAGAAACCTCAAAACGAGGCGTTCCCCCTGCACTCAGACCCCTCTGCAACTGCAAGGGTCGAGTCATGTGGCACCTCCAAGATGGCGCCCACTGCCAACTCCATCGGGCGGGAAGAATCACTGCCTGCCATGCTCGTGCCAGCATTAGCATCAAGGCAGAATGCTGCAAACCCCGCTGCTGATCTGCATTTCCCACAGTGGGAGCAGCGCTTAACCCCTTCAACAGCCAAACAGAAAACAAAATGGCACCTTCGCATCAGAACTTACCCCGCACAGAGCGTTGTCAGCGGGAACCTCCCCGGAGGAGCTGGGCACCACTCTCACCTGAGGAGACTGAGTCCAACGAGCTTCGGTCAAGCTGCACCGAACCAGGAGCTCTGGAGAAAGCCTGTTTTTTTTTTTTTTTTTTTACTGTGAGGAATGTTAGAGGCAGGCAGCCAGCCACAGAGGAACTCCGGGAGGAGGGGGAATGGGGTACGGCAGGGACAGGGAAAACCAAGTATGCCTTTAAAGTGGGCACCACCAGCCACAACACCCCCCCCCCCCCCCCCCCCCCCCCCCCCCCCCCACTGGGTACAGGAGCCACCCCAGGCAGAAATCCAGGAGCTGAGAAAGTGACGTCCACACCTGCTGGGAGATAGAGATATACTGAAGGCAGAGGGGGCTGGGCGTCCAGGAACACCATGTGCTTTCAGTGTTCTCTATCTCTAACTGCTGGTAGGCGGATACAACCCATCAGTTAATGGATTCATCTGCTGTTGATGACAAGGAAATTCCCTTTACCTCGTATCTCGAGACCCCTGACAAAGCAAGGCAGCACATTCTTGAACAATCTGCAGACTGAATGCAGGAAGACCCAGGCAGACAGAACTACAATAAACAATACTACTAAGTACTGTAGTCCACAACACTGACCTAAAGATTTCAGTGGGTAACAAGAGGTTTCAACTTACTCAACATTCTAATTTGAATTCCTAATCAGATTTTGTGATTTAAACTTTAATTCTGAATCCAATGTCATCCCCAAACTTCACACTTGCTCAGAAATCCACAGAAGTTACTAGATAGTGAAATTTGTGATGGACTGCTCAAATCTGAATCATGACTCACCAACAATCTGTTGGTGAGTCATGCCATTCAAAAATCTCTTGCAAACCAACAGAGTCAAAGTCATCAAAGGAAAGATTAACTGAATACCATCTGCACATATATGATAATGAACACCAAATGAGTCCATAACAGTACCAGATATAGATAACAATGAACCTTGCGGCACCCCAGTTTCCAGACAACTTGTTCCTGACCTAAAGGGATAGGATAAGATATACCGCCTTTCTATGGTTACAATCAAAGCAGCTTATGTATTATACACATACACTTATTTTATACCTGGGGTAACGGAGAGTTAAGTGACTTGTCTAAAGTCACAAGGAGCTGCAGTGGGAATACTACTACTATTATTTAGCATTTCTATAGCGCTATAAAGCGTACGCAGCGCTGCACAAACATAGAAGACAGTCAGTCCCTGCTCAAAGAGCTTACAATCTAGTAGACAAAAAAAATAAAGCAAATAAATCAATTAGTGTGTAGAGGAAAGAGGAGAGGAGGGTAGGTGGAGGCAAGTGGATACAAGTGGTTATGAGTCAAAAGCAATGTTAAAGAGGTGGGCTTTCAATCTACATTTAAAGATGGTCAAGGATAGGGCAAGACATAGGGGCTCAGGAAGTCTATTCCAGGCATAGGGTGCAGCAAGACAGAAGGAGCGAAGTCTGGAGTTGGCAGTAGCGGAGAAGGGAACAGATAAGAAGGATTTATCCAGGGAACGGAGTGCACGGGAAGGGGTGTAGGGAAGGATAAGTGTGGAGAGACACTGGGGAGCAGCAGAGTGAATACATTTATAGGTTAGTAGAAGTTTGA
Source organism: Microcaecilia unicolor (assembly GCF_901765095.1). Taxonomy (NCBI): domain Eukaryota; kingdom Metazoa; phylum Chordata; class Amphibia; order Gymnophiona; family Siphonopidae; genus Microcaecilia; species Microcaecilia unicolor. The sequence continues at coordinate 54,609,068 of NC_044031.1, read as the reverse complement.
AACGGATAGGGAGCCAGTCAAGCGACTTGAGGAGAGGGGTAGTATGAGTAAAGCAACCCTGGCGGAAGACGAGACGGGCAGCAGAGTTTTGAACCGACTGGAGAGGGGAGAGGTGACTAAGTGGGAGGCCAGCAAGAAGCAGATTGCAGTAGTCCAAACGAGAGGTGACAAGGGTGTGAATGAGGGTTTTGGTAGAGTGCTCAGAAAGAAAGGGGCGGATTTACCCAGTTTTCAGGCTGCTGCACTATCCGCTAGGCTACTTTTCCATTACCGTACATCCTGTCTCTGGTCATCTAAAAATTACTGAAACCACTGTAGTATGGCCCCTGCAAGGAAAAATGGTCGCAGGCCATTGATCATAAATGGGTGGCTTGTTTACTCTTTCTAAAAAATACTAGAACTAGGGGGCACACAATGAAGCTACAAAGTAGTAAATTTAAAACAAATCGGAGAAAATATTTCTTCACTCAACGTGTAATTAAACTCTGGAATTCTTTGCCAGAGAATGTAGTAAAAGCAGTTAGCTTAGTGGGATTTAAAAAAGGTTTGGATAGCTTCCTAAAAGAGAAGTCCATAAGCCATTATTAAAATGGACTTGGGGAATAGAATAAGCAGCATAAAATGTAGTGTACTGTTTTGGATCTTGCCAGGTACTTGTAACCTGGATTGGCCATTGTTGGAAACAGGATGGTGGGCTTGATTGACCTTTGGTCTGTCCCAGTATGGCAATACTTATATTGAGCAGAATAAATAAAGAATTATCACCATGGTCTAATTCCTAAGAACATCTAATAAAGGGGTTAGCAATACACCTACAATCCCAATAAGCGATGAGAAAAACCAGTTATATATAAGCACAGCATACATCCTATAGTGTTATACAACATATAATCAGTATGCCTAGGTGACAGAGTGGTGCCTGACCAGTGCAGACTGGGGAGAATACAGTTCAGGTCATGTAGTTGAGAGGAACAAGATAGGCAACACACATTGCTGCTCCCCTAAGAGGAAGGAAAGGGGGAAACAGCGGGGTGTAAACTAGAACTGAAAAAAGGATTCACACTATTTAGTCCAGAGAATTAGTTCAGTAATTTTCAACAAGAGTAAATTCTCCGGCTGTCTCCACAAATTTGATATTGATCAGCCCACTCTGGACAGCTGACCTGCCAATTACAGCATAAGTATTTTTCTAACCAACTGAAAAGCACGAAAAAGGACGTATGTTTTCAACCCTGATACCTGCTTATTTGCGATGAAAACCTATGCCCAATCTTGAAATGAAGCAATATACAGTAGCTAAGTCTATCTAGCAGATTCAAGTACAGTAACCAAGTCCTTATAAAAATTCAGGTGTTTACATAACCAAGTCTTTCTAGAAGGCTATGCAGACCCTAAAAAGGCAGATGTTTGGGCAACAGCTACCTCGGTGCAGGCCTTCCCATTTTCCCTTAGAGACCTTTCACCCTAGCCCCATGCAGTAAATATCGCAACAGACTTCCTTCAACTCCTTTAGGCCATGATTTACTATACCTCTGTTCCCAGTCAGTGCCTAAGGAGAAGAAACCTCACCAAATCCAGCCTTTAATAATGCACCACTGCTGAGTTGGCAAAAGCACACAGCCAACAGCCTCAGTCTCTTTCAATCATCTCCAGCCTGTTCTCAGCTCGTATGTCTCCTTTCCCCTTCACCCTATACACAGCACACTCACGCTCCCCTCTGTTCCCAGGATTCTCCCTGTCAGCTCACCCTCACGCATTTGTTATGAGTGAAGGTGCTTATCTCTATGGAAGAAAGGAAGACATTAAATATGGAATCAGAGAATAAAATGTTATTAGCAACATGATTAAAACCACTGACAATGAGTGTGACTATGCTGAGGCCAACAGTTGGACTATTGGCATGGTGTGGAACTATGGCATATAATAAGCATAATAATTGCTGACTGCCTTGGTTGTGATGCCCGTGTTCAATTATGAAGGAATGTAACCTGCATGGTGTGGTGGCTGTAGTTGTGGCTGCCTTTTTTGGCAGACTGGATGAACCATGCAGGTCTTTATCTACCATAATACGAAAAACAAAAGTGAGATAAAGAAAAGAATTAAAACTACAATGAACGGAACTGATTTTTCACCTGAAATAGAAGTCTTCACTCACCAGTCCGAGGGCCGCTCGTAGATGCTAGCACATCCATGCGGGCCATGGGGACAGTGCTTGTGACCCCTTAAGCAGGCGACATTACCCACAGACAGATGGTCTCATGTCATGTCCTTGCTTGGTGCTTGTTTGATATAGATTGTGTTTGCATAAATCAATCCACTGAAATCATTGAGTCATCTCTCACTTCTTCCTTATCTATCATCATCATTTACTGTGTTACTCCCTTCATGAAATGATATGTAAAAGCACTCTGGCTACAACTCATAATGACCCCCTTTCATAATGCCCCTTCATTTCTAGAGGGTCTCAACCCTCCTCACCCTGCCATTTTCTTCTCCAGTCATTCTTCCATGCCACCAACCACACAGCTTCCTTCCCCTCCCTCCTTCACCATGTAGGCTGCGTCTCCTCTGAACCATTCAGCTTTCAGTAAACTTTATAAAACTTCATAATTCCCCTCTTCATTTCTCTCTTCCTATTCTTTTAATTAGATGGTACACTGCATAGAAGCTACTATGTTATACATTGGTGGTATATCAAGTAATCTACTATAATAAAACGCACCCTCAACGTTCTGAAGCTGACTCAGTGGCTTCAGTGAAGGGTTCGTTATGGTGAAGCCAACCGACTCACCATGTCTCTCTGCCCCGCCCTCGCGTCACAACGTGATGACGTCGAGAGCAGAACACTGACACACCCTCCCAGCTCACCAACAACGCTACCCCCCCCCCCCCCACTCAACAGCTGCACTCCCATGCCTCCAGAATTAGCCGCCCTCCCGACCTGAACAGGTAAGTGAAGGAGTGAAGATGACTTTAAAACTTCGTTGGGAGGGGGCCTATCTATACACACAATTCCACTTCAAAAACAGCCCTTCAGGAACGGCAGCGGAGATTTCTCAAATGTGTGGGGATGGCGGCAGAAGGCGACCCCGCGCACATACACACAAGCGTCTCCGTAGAACCGGGCCACCCTCCACAAACTAACACGCGCTGCCTGAGTGTCACGAACCGCCCGTACCCAGCGGAGCCTGGCCTCATGCTAGGCTCCTATTACCTGCCGATAACCCCATGCTTGGCCAACCAACTAAAAAAAAAAAATTTGCATAAACCTCCTCCCTCCCGCCGCCAACGCCCCACCGGGACAACGCCTCCAGCCCATTCAACCCCAAGGCTCGCACCATACTGTACTGGTTTTTGGCATCATAGAAGGGGAAGACCCTGAAACTCAGAGGGGAGGGCCCCTGGCAAACACACTCATTCTCACACACTCGCACATTCACTCTCTCTAACTACACACTCTGAGGAAAACCTTGCTAGTGCCTGTTTCATTTGCGTCTGAAACGTGCCTTTTTTACTAGTTGTAAATAAACCAACACTAGTGTTGAGACACTGTCTCATGTGACTTGCACATGAGTTTTTGCATTGAATGACTCCGATTCATGGAAGCACATGGAGCAGAAAAGAAAATATCCTGTTTAGACAGCAGCAGAAAGAACCCAGGCCCCAACGGAAGTTCTACCCAGCTAGGGATTTGCCCTGTTAGGTATTAACTATTAAGGATTTTGTATGCTCATTAACTAGTGGTAAAGTAGAGAATAGACATTTCACTAGTGCAAAGTATAGCAACGTAATAACTGTAATTTGAATATGTTTTTATGATCGTATATTTTGGTCATTATAAGCAGATCCGAGGGAAGGAGTCTTACCTCATGAAAGCCTGTCAAATGTATTTTTTCAGTCTAATACAGAATTCTGATATTTGTTTTTTTTTTCTTGTGTAGTCAAGTGGACTAATATTATTACCCTGTAGCTGAAAAAGATCAGTTAAGCCATCCAGTCTGCCTTGTTTCCCCTGTGCACCTACCAAAGGGTATATAGTACAAGTGCTGGCCACAGATAATGATCACTTTTCATACAAACTCAGATTATCTTACTCCTAAAAGCCTGCTTATTTAAAGGAGCTGTATCTTTCTAACAAGACCTTCATAAAGCATAGGTCACTCAAAAATGTTCACAGGATGACAAACTGCTGGTTAATTTTTATTTTGAGAAAGTGAAGGCACAATATCTTTTCAAAATCTGAAAAAGTCCATCAGTGCTTTACTTTCTTCTTCTCACTACGTACAATTACCTACTTAGTAAAACCCCTCCAAAACACACTTTAACTGAAATGTCAGTACCCTAGTCAATTCTACCAATTTTAAAAACCACAACCTGTGATTTCACATCAGCACAAAGCTACACCTTAAATCCCCCACGACCTGGCACTTCACCCCAAATTAATTCCCTTCAACGTGTCACATCTTTCGTACATACTTTTGAACATTAAAATGAAAGGCTACAAATACAGCGATGTACACCGAGCCAACTTATTACCCTCTTTTCTCAAAATCTCGGGGGGGCCACCCCAATACCAGCTGTCTCTAAAGCCCTTGGCTATGGTTCACGGTTACTTCATTTGAGGCTGGAAAAGTGTAAAACATTCTCAAAACTCCTGAAGATGAGTGTCAATACTACGCGGATTTGTAGGCTGCGCCAACACGCAAAATCTATGCGAAGGCCTACCGGAAAAAAAAGTCAGCGACAGAGACCCGCGGGTGTAGAGTAGCGGAAGAAACTTTAAGTCCTACGAAGCAAATGGCGCCGCCACTTCCTGCTGGGGAGGTTATGGAGTACATCTCAGAGGGTGGACACGGGTTTTCTTTAAGCGCCTAGTAGACCGCGCTTAGCTGCCTAAGCGACAGCCTCTCTATGTACCGTAAAGAAAACGTCCCCATCCCATTAACAACCATAGACGCGGAAAAGAAAAACACCCAGAAGCGGCCGGACACCCCCCTCACAATATGAACTGTAGGCCCAGGCCCGTTACCAAGCGGCCGTCATGTCCCGCAAGAAACGTCTCGCGTTTCTTCTCCACGCCTCTACCTTGGGATCCCCCTCATTCCTACCTGCTTTCTGCCCTGCCGTAATTTCTTCTTCACTCGCTGCCTCTATCACACTCCGGCTTGTTACCCACAGCTTCTCCTCCGAGGCGTTGGTTTGGGCTTCCACAAGATGGCGGCACCCGGCGGTCGGCCACGTCAGTACCAACCGCGGTGACACCTGGGAAATCGGCGATTGCGTCACGGCCCACAGCCAAACCCTCATACTATACTATTTTTCACAAAAAAAAAAAAAAGTGAAGGAGAAGTGCGTGACAAACCAATCAGCTCCTGAGTACGCTGGCGGGTCATGCGCTGGCCGTTGCGTGTTTTTTTTTCTTTTGCTGCAACGCAAACTTTATTGATAGAACAGACCCTATAGTGCACAATACTACAGAGTGGGGGTTTTAATATAGCGAATCACAATTGCGTTATTTAGTTATTACATTATTTGTTTTCTTTTTCAAGAGAAGAGAAGTAGCCTAATAGTAACAGCAGCTGGCTGAGAACCAGGAAGGCTTGGTTCCAATCTCTGTTGCACCTTGTGACCTTTGGGCAAATCCAGGTGTCTGCTGACAGTGATTTGGGCCCTCAAGCTGTAAAGGTCATAGGCCCCTAACTAGGGTTACCATATTTTGTCCCCCAAAAAGGAGAACACATGCCCCGTCCCCACCACACACCCGCCCCGCCCCGCCCCTTTCACACCCTCACTCCGCCCCCTGTCACACTATCACTCCGCCCCTGTCACATTTTCCCCACCCCCTGTCACATACCCCATCGCCCAGTGGAGTAGCAAGGGCGGGGCAGTGGGGGCAGTCCGCCCCGGGTGCCAGCGGATGGGGGGGTGCTCCGTTGAGAGCCGACAGCTCTCATCTTCTGCCACTACCCTGCCTTTTTTTTTTTTTAAAATCCATGCATCAGGATTTGGTAGTGGAGAGGTATTAAATTCTGTATAAAGCTAAACTGAGAAGATTGGGGAGAATTGTCAACATAATTGGATGATGACTTGAAGTATGTTGTTAGCCTGTAGACGGATAAGTCTGGGGAGGGGGGGCTATTGTGGGGTTAGGGGAGAAAAGCTGTAAAATTCCAAGGATGCTAACTTGTATTGAGTTGTTCATATACAGCATGATATGTTTGAAGAATAACTCAGTGAACGTATTGAACAGTTGTGATATGCTGAAGTTTCAATAAAACCGTTTAAACATTTTAAAAAAATCCATGCAGCGATGCAGGCAGCGCCTCGCGTCTGCCCTGCGTGTGCTGTGAAAGGGAAAACTGCCTCGCTGGCGTCGGGCCTTCCCTCGCTGTGTCTCGCCCTCTTCTGAGGTAACTTCCTATTTCCTCGAGGGCGGGACACAGCGAGGGAAGGCCCGCTCTCGTCGGGGGGGGGGGGGGCCCAGAGGGGAGAAGGGGATTGGGGAGGGGTGGGGGAGCTCAGAGGGGTGCTCAGAGGGGAGAAGGGGATTGGGGAGGGGAGAAGGGGTCTGAAGCTGGAACTGGGGTCTGACAAGGGGGCAGGAGGGAAAATGGGTCCGTGCCTGGGGCAGGTGGGAGAATGGGTCTGGGGCTGAAAAGGGGGGATGCAAGGCATGTGGTGGACGAAGGGGGCTGGAACTGGGGGCTGAAAAGGAGGGTAGTTGGGATAAAGGGGCTAGTACTGGAACTGGGGGCTGAAAAGATGGGGCAGAGAGAGAGGGGACAGACCCTGGATGGAAGGGGGGAGCGTGAGGGAGGGCAGACTTTGGATGGATGGGAGAGGGAGAGCAGACGGATTGAAGGGGCAGAGAGAAAGGGCAGATGGTGGGTGGAAGGGGGAGAGAGAAAGAGGGCAGACTGGGGCAATGGTGGATGGAAGGGGCAGAGATAGAGGGCAGATGTGGATGGAAGGAAGAGAGAGCTGGCAGACTGGGGCAGATGGTGGATGGAAAGGGCAGAAATAGAGGGCAGATGTGGATGGAAGGGAGAGAGAGGGCAGACAGTGGATGGAAGGGACATTAGAGAAGGCAGACACTGGATGGCAGAGAGAGAGCGAAGACAGATGCTGGATGGAAGGAAGACAGTGAAAAGAAGATGAGGAAAGCAGAAACCAGAGACAACAAACTGTAAATAAAATATATATTTTTATTTTTTTGCTTTAGGATATAGTATTGTAACTGTGTTAATAAATGTTTATAAATAGAACATGTAAATAAGGTAATCTTTTTAGAACATGTAAATAAGGTAATCTTTTTATTGGACTATGTTACTATGTTATTGGACTAATTTTAATACATTTTGACTTAACTTTCAGAGAACAAAACCCCCTTCCTTAGGTCAGGATAGGATACTGTAACAGCACTATACTGTATTGACCTGAGGAAGGAGATTTTGGCCTCTGGAAGCTAAATGTATTAGTCCTATAAAATGGTATTATTTTATTTTCTGTATTTGTTTTATTTCTATTTGTTAATTTGTAAAGTGGTGATTGGTATTTGTTAGTTTTTTCAAATTTACATCTGTTGTCTTTATATTTTGCACAGTACTAGGGGACATTTTCTGTTTCTGTGGTGTTGCATTGTATGCAGAGTCTAGCATCGGGGGTTCAGTTTAATTTTTGTCTAGGCAGATGGTGGGTGGAAGGGGGAGAGAGAAAGAGGGCAGACTGGGGCAATGGTGGATGGAAGGGGCAGAGATAGAGGGCAGATGTGGATGGAAGGAAGAGAGAGCTGGCAGACTGGGGCAGATGGTGGACGAAAGGGGCAGAAATAGAGGGCAGATGTGGATGGAAGGGAGAGAGAGGGCAGACAGTGGATGGAAGGGACATTAGAGAGGGCAGACACTGGATGGCAGAGAGAGAGCGAAGACAGATGCTGGATGGAAGGAAGACAGTGAAAAGAAGATGAGGAAAGCAGAAACCAGAGACAACAAACTGTAAATAAAATATATATTTTTATTTTTTTGCTTTAGGATATAGTATTGTAGCTGTGTTAATAAATGTTTATAAATAGAACATGTAAATAAGGTAATCTTTTTAGAACATGTAAATAAGGTAATCTTTTTATTGGACTATGTTACTATGTTATTGGACTAATTTTAATACATTTTGACTTAACTTTCAGAGAACAAAACCCCCTTCCTTAGGTCAGGATAGGATACTGTAACAGCACTATACTGTATTGACCTGAGGAAGGAGATTTTGGCCTCTGGAAGCTAAATGTATTAGTCCTATAAAATGGTATTATTTTATTTTCTGTATTTGTTTTATTTCTATTTGTTAATTTGTAAAGTGGTGATTGGTATTTGTTAGTTTTTTCAAATTTACATCTGTTGTCTTTATATTTTGCACAGTACTAGGGGACATTTTCTGTTTCTGTGGTGTTGCATTGTATGCAGAGTCTAGCATCGGGGGTTCAGTTTAATTTTTGTCTAAATAGAAAGTTTATGATTACTTATCCTATAGTGGATTAGGGTGTATTTGTGTTTGTGAAAAAGACATGGCTTTCGGTTGGCATTGACTATGCAAGATCGACGATCTGTACTAATCTGTCTGTTTTCGTTTTACAATAGGTGAATTGATGTTCTAGTGTTCACTGTAGTGTTTAAGATGCTTTTCTTTTCCTTGTGTGACTCATACAAATTACTGCTTATGGTATGGTACAATTGCTCTATAGGTCCTGAGTGTTTTATATTCTTGGTATACCTAGTACTGGATTTGGGGGTGTTAAAAAATGACCGGCCCCCCGTCACCCCCTTCCCTTACCTTACTACTGCCCTGGTGGTCTAGTGACCTCTTCGGGGCAGGAAAGAGCCCCCTCTTTCCTGCCCAGAGTGCTGCCCTGCATGCATCCTTCCTGTTGGTGATCCTTGGCGCCGATTCAAAATGGCCGTCGAGAGTTGAAGTCTTGCGAGGCCACTTCAACTCTCGGTGGCCATTTTGAATCGGCGCCGAGGATCACCAACAGGAAGGATGCATGCAGGGCAGCGCTCCGGGGCAGGAAAGAGGGGGCTCTTTCCTGTCCCGAAGGCGGAAGAGGTCACTAGACCACCAGGGCACTAGTAAGTAAGGGAAGGGGAGGCTAGCAATCTGCCCGTTTGTCCGGATTTCTGGACAAACGGGCAAGCTGGCAGGCAGGCCATCCGCCCACCAGCCTGCCCGTTTGTCCAGAAATCCAGACAAACGGGCAGATTGGCAAAACCCGCCCGGTTGCCCAGACATGCTCTCAAAAAGAGGACATGTCCGGGTAAATCCGGACATATGGTAACCCTACCCCTAACCACCTATCAAAACTGATTAAATTAGATGGAAGCTAGGGGTGAGCGGGCCTCCCCTACTGCGGTGGGCCCTCGGGCAGTGCCCTGTTGTCCCAATGATCAGTCCGTCCCTGGGCAAGCCAGTCCATTAAAGACATACCAAGGCACAAGCAATGGGTCCCCGGACCCCGACTCCAGCTCACACACTCCCAGAGCTGCCAAGGCTGGAGTCCCGATTTTTGAGAGGGAGATTTTTAGTACACGCCCCCCCAGCCCCGCCCCATTGTTCATTGGCTCTGTCCACTCTACCTCATAGCGCTGCCCCCTGGCATACCTCAGTCCCAAGGCCATTCCAGAAAATATTTTATTTACACCAGTAACAGCAGGGATGGGTAAGAGCAGTGCTTTTTTTGTGCCGGTATGCCCTGGTATGGTGTACCGGCACCTTTTTTCCCAGGGCCAGCTCAACTGCACCCCGACAGCCCTCCTTTCCGTTCCTGCCGCCCTGCATTTAAATCTTTTACCTCAAGTCGCAGCGGTGGCAGTGAAAGCAGCAGGCTCACTTCCAGTCTTCCCTTCCCTCTCAGTGTCCCGCTTTCCTCTGATGTAATTTCTTGTTTCCATGAGGGCAGGACACTGAGAGGGAAGAGAAAACTGGAAGTGAGCCTGCTGCTTTCACTGCCGCTGCTGCAATGAGGTAAAATAAAAGATTTAAACACAGGGCGGCAGGAACTGAAAGTCGGGGAGCTGAGGGCGGGCAGGTGGAGCTAGGTATGGAACTGGAACTCGGGAGCTGAAAAGGGGGGCAAGTGGAGGCTGGGGTGAGTCACTGGACATGGATGGGAGGGGAGGGGAGGGGAGGGGAGGATAGGGGGCAAATGAGAATCGCTAGACATGGAAGGGAGGGGAGGAGAGGAGAGGGCAGGGGTAAGAGGAGAAATCGCTGGACATGGATGGTTAGGGGAGGGCAGGGGAGAGAGGAGAGTTGCTGGACATGGATGGAATGGGAGGGGAGGATAGGGGCAAAGGAGAATCGCTGGACATGGATGGGAGGGGAGGGCAGGGAAGAGAGGAGAGTTGCTGGACATGGATGGATGGAGGGGAGGGCAGGAGAAATGCTGGACATTGATGGAGGAGAGGGAAGACAGGAAGGAGATGCACCTGGATGGAGGGGAGGGTAGAGAGGAGAAATGCTGGACATAGATAGAGTGGAGGGCAAGGAAGAGAGGAGAAATGTTGGCGGGAAGGAAATACAGAGGAAGGAGATGCACACGGATGGAGGGTAAGGGAGAGAGGAGAAATGGTGGACATGAATGGAGGAGAGGGAAGACAGAGGAGGAGATTCACATGGATTTAGGGGAGAGAGGAGAAATTCTGGACACGGATGGAGGAGAGGGGAAAGAGTTGAAATGCTGGACATTGATGGAGTGGAAGGAAGAGAGAGGAAGTGAGATGAACATGGATGGAGGGGAGGAGAGAGGAGAAATGCTGGACATGGAAGGAGGGGGAGAGGAAAAATGCTGGACATGGATACATAAGAGGGAAGAGAGAGAAAAGAGATGTTATGGAGGGGCTAGAGAGTAAATTTTAAGGGGCTTTGACGTTAAGCCCCCAGAAAAAAATTTTCTTCACTCAATGGTGTAATTAAACTCTGGAATTCGTTGCCAGAGAATGTGGTAAAGGTGGTTAGCTCAGCGGAGTTTAAAAAAGGTTTGGACGGCTTCCTAAAGGAAAAGTCCATAGACCATTATTAAATGGAGTTTGGGAAAATCCACTATTTCTGGGATAAGCAGTATAAAATGTTTTGTACTTTTTTGGGATCTTGCCAGGTATTTGTGACCTGGATTGGCCACTGTTGGAAACAGGATGCTGGGCTTGATGGACCTTTGGTCTTTCCCAGTATGGCAGTACTTATATACTTAGCTTCAGAACTTTTAGTACAGGAACAGTGCTGGGCAGACTTTTACGGTCTGTGCCCTGAGAAAGGCAGGGACAAATCAAACTCGGGTATACATATAAAGTATTACGAGTGGAGGAGTGGCCTAGTGGTTAGGGTGGTGGACTTTGGTCCTGAGGAACTGAGTTCGATTCCCATTTCAGGCACAGGCAGCTCCTTGTGACTCTGGGCAAGTCACTTAACCCTCCATTGCCCATGTAAGCCGCATTGAGCCTGCCATGAGTGGGAAAGCGCGGGGTACAAATATAACTAAAATAAAAAAAATAAAATACCATGTAAAATGAGTTTATCTTGTTGGGCAGGCTGAATGGACTGTTCAGGTCTTTATCTGTCGTCATTTACTATGTTACTATGGATGGAGGGGAGGGAAGAAAGAGGAAGGAGATTCATACTGACAGAGATGAGGGAAAGGGAAAGAGGAGGAAAAACTGCAAATGGATGGAGAAAATAGACAAAAGCTGGATCTACTCTATACCTCCTCCAGTCAAGTCCGAGGCTAATGTGGGTGTGGCTACCATAGGTGCGGCACCATAGATGGTGACCCCACCCATAATGAGTACCAGTACCTTTTTTCCTACAAAAAAAGCACTGGGTAAGAGAGAGAGCATCTGTTCCCCCAGGGACATAACGCGAGGCGGCATTGGCCCCCTCACTTTGAGCTTAAGCCCACTCCAAAATTGTAGCACTGATTTATTATCAACCAGATAGAGAGAAGAGTTTTCAGTTTTGGTACAGTATAAGTCATCACAAAAACAAAATATAAGAAAACCAATGGACTGCATTAGGGGCTTACAGCCCATTTAGTTATGTTTAAATATAAGAGATCTGCATGAAACAAAATATTTATTTTTATTTTGACATAAAAACCACTTCCTTAGCATTCCTCTGGACCGACCCAGTGATTGACTGATGGGTTGTGCACGCCTTCCAGCAGGTGGAGACTGAGACTTCTGACTCATCAGAGATAGCCAACAAGAGCACTTGCTAGATAGAAGAATCCAGTATTCTCAGTCTCCAGCAGGTGGAAGGTGGTGAACCCTGTCATTCTCTCTTATTTCTCTTTTTTCTCCTTTTTCTCTTTGTGTTTATATAAAAAAAAAAGGAACACGTTTTAAAGTTCCTTTCTTTCTGTGCACCTATTGTTGGGAACCTAGTTGAGGTAGGGGTCCATGGGGGCGGTTACCTCGGGGGTGTTACACCCGGGCGACCGGGTCCCTGCCCCCAGTCCTCCCTGCTCTTGGTAGGCTCACTGTGTGGGTCTTTCAGCGGCTCAGTCTCTTTGGGGTAAGAGATTTTGAGCTTGGGAGAAGCAGCCACATTTAGTTGTGTTTAAAAAAGAAAAAAAAAATCTCGGTGGGGCAGAACTGTTCAGTGAGCGGGCAGTACAGCACTTCTCTTCCCTGAGCAGCAGGAGTCAGAGTGTGCCGAAGCTGTTCGGCTGGCATGGCTGAGAAGCTCAAGCGCTGCGCAGTTTGTCAGCGCCATGGCGTTGGCAGAAGTGGCCATTGGAAGTTCTGCACTGCCCTAGAGAACATATCGGACCCGGGTCCTTCGGTGGCGGTTTTGTCTCTTTCGGGGGGGGGGGGGGGGGGGGCGCTGATTCGGCTGGTCTCTCCGAAGTTTTGGTGGGAACTGCCACCATTTTGGCTCCTTCAGCTAAACAGCAGGTTTCCCGGTCTCCTCCTCTTGTTCATTCTCAGTCTGCCGGCATTTCTCTTCTGCCTACCAGCTCTGGGGAAGATTTTCCCCCTGAGTTTGTGATGCAGATGTATAAAGCTTTTCTGTTACAGCAGTCGGCTCCTCCTTCCTGTTCTTCAGGGGTCCTGGGACTGGGTCAGATTGTGGCAGCAAAATGGCCTAGAAGATCCTGGGATCAGGATGAAGATTGGGAATCTGACCCAGAGCACAGCATGCTCTGTTTGACAGACCAGGATTTGCCCCAGGGGGATTCCCTGGAAGACTTTTTAGATTGGCTCTCTAGTCCCTGGTGAGGACCCTTCTATTCTTAGAATTTTTCTCAAGGATGATCTTCAGGAGTTAGTTTCCCTGGTGTTCTCCACTTTGCAGCCTTGCAAGGTGGCCCTCCTGTTAAAGGGAGTCCACAAGCCAGGAAAGAACTTTCCCATGCATCAGGATATTCCATATCATCAAGCTGATCAATCCATAGACTGGTGGGTTGTGTCCATCTACCAGCAGGTGGAGATAGAGAGCAAACTTTTGCCTCCCTATATGTGGTCATGTGCTGCCGGAAACTCCTCAGTATGTTCTCTATCTCAGCAGGTGGTGGTCACACACAGCAGCAGCTCTGGCTAGGCCTCCAAGCCTAATCCTTAGGTTTTGTTGAGGCCTGGGGTTGAGGGCTCTTTTGAGCAAGTGCAAACCTGGTGGTGCCAGGTCCCTCCTTTTCTCCCCCCTCCCGCTGGCTCCGTTAAAAAAAAAAAAAAAAAAATTTTAAACGTCCTTAAAGGCGTTTATTTCGACGTTTATTTAAACGTTCATTGCAGCTACTCACTGGGACACCAGTTCGTTACAGCTCGGAGCGGCAAGCAGGTAATTTTACCTTTTTATAGCGGGCAGGGGGTTCCCCGATTCTTCTCCTCGTGGCATATGGCGTCGGAGGGCGAGGGCGCAAAGGGTCGCTCCCCGGATCGCTTCTAAAGGGGATGCGGGGGTTTTACAGCCTGATTCGCCCTTGATGGGTGACAGCTTAGTGACCGATGAATGTCCCGGTCCTTCCTCCGGCGTGGCGGTTTTTCCTGCCATAAACGCCCATCCCCCGCTCCTCGCCTCCGCCATCTTGGCCGGCCACGCGGCTCGGACGGCTTCTTCGTGGGCCGCCCTTGAGGTTGGAGACATTAATGCCATGAACGCCCTTAATTTGGGCGACGGCACAAAAGCGGCTAAAGTTAAGCGCCGTTTTTTTCCCGCGCGGCTCCTTCGCGGAGTGTCGCGCCGGACGCCATTTTGGATGCGCAGCATGTCTCTCCCCCGCTCGTGTGAGCGCCGGTTGAGGGTGCGTCTAGGGCTGTTGCCCAGGCTGCGGAAGTGCACAGTCTGGGGGGTTTCTCCCCCGAGTTTGTTTTGCTGCTGCATCAGGCTTTCCTCATGCAAAACGCTGCCCCTGCTCCCTCGTCTGGTAAAGAGGTTGAGGTTCCCAGAGGTAACGCCCTCGGGTTGATTCCCAGGCCTTGGAGGACTTTGTCTCCTCCGATGTAGATGAGGGCAGCGTGTCTGAGGTCTCCCAACGGTCCTTGCGGATTCCTTGGAGGAGATAGATCCCCGCTCGGATGGAGCGGATGACCCCTCTGCAGCGCGGCTTTTTAGCCCAGAGGATTTGCCCAACCTGTTGTTACAGGCCATGGACACTTTGAAGATTTCCTCTCCGGAGGACGTCTCTCCCTCAGCCCCTGTTGGCTCTGCCATTATGCTGGGGACGAAGCGCCCGCCTAGAACCTTCCACGTGCATGATGCCATGCACACCTTAATTTCGGCTCAATGGGATGTCCCGGAAGCGAGCCTTAAAGTGGCTAGGGCTATGTCCCGCCTCTATCCTTTGGCTGTGAGTGAACGTGAGGCCTATCTGTGGCCTACCGTGGATTCTTTAATCACTGCGGTGACTAAGAAAACGGCTTTGCTGGTGGAAGGTGGCACGGCCCTAAAGGACGCCCAAGACAGAAGATTGGAGGCGGCCTTAAGGTCGTCCTTTGAGGCAGCTGCCTTAAGTTTGCAGGCCTCTGTTTGCGGCTCCTATGTGGCCAGGGCGTGCCTGACTATGGTGCAGCGGGCTTCCCCCTCGGATCATTCCTTGAGGGCTGATTGGCCGGCCCTGGAATCGGGCTTAGCCTATTTGGCAGACTTGCTGTATGATGTCTTGAGAGCCTCAGCTAAAGGCATGGCTCAGACAGTCTCTGCGTGGCGGTGGCTTTGGCTGAAACATTGGTCTGCTGACCACGCCTCTAAATCCCGCCTGGCTAGATTGCCTTTTAAAGGCAAGCGGCTCTTTGGGGTCGAGCTGGACAAAATCGTGACCGATCTCGGCACGTCCAAGGGCAAGAAATTACCAGAGGTCAGGGCTCGGGCTAGTACTCGTCCCGGTACCTCCAGAGGACGGTTGCAGGAAGCCCGTCGGTACCGCCCGGGCAAGTCGGGTTCCTCTGCCCCCTCTTCCTTCAAGAGGAATTTCTCCCCCAAGCAGCATTCCTTTCGCAGAGACCGCCGTCCCGGAGGGGCTCCCTCCGGTCCTCCCCCAGGGTCTCGTACCCAATGACGGGGCCTTGGTCCACGCCCCAGTGCAGATTGGAGGACGGCTGTCCTCGTTTCGGGGCGAGTGGACCACAATAACTTCAGACGCGTGGGTGCTGGAAGTCATCAGAGACGGCTACAAGCTAGAGTTCTGCCAACCCTTAAGAGACGGGTTCGTACTCTCTCCCTGCAAGTCTCCGGTCAAGCTGTGGCAGTGCAGCAGACCTTGGACAATCTGATCCGCCTGGGCGCGGTCGTTCCGGTGCCAGAAAGTCAGCTTGGCAAGGGACGTTACTCCATTTACTTTGTGGTACCAAAGAAAGGAGGTTCTGTCCGGCCTATCCTCGACCTCAAAGGGGTCAATCGGGCCTTGAAAGTGGGGCACTTTCGCATGGAGACTCTCCGCTCTGTTATAGCGGCAGTGAAGGCAGGAGAGTTCTTGGCCTCCTTGGACATCAAGGAAGCGTATCTGCATATTCCCATCTGGCCTCCTCATCAACGCTTTCTGCGTTTTGCAGTCCTGGGACGACACTTCCAGTTCAGAGCCCTCCCATTCGGGTTGGCTACTGCTCCGCGGACCTTTTCCAAAGTAATGGTGGTCATTGCGGCCTTCCTACGAAAGGAAGGGGTACAAGTCCATCCTTATCTGGACGACTGGTTGATCCGAGCCCCCTCTTATGCAGAGTGCGGCAAAGCTGTGGACCGGGTAGTTGCTCTTTTGAGCTCCCTGGGATGGATCTTCAACTGGGAGAAGAGCCAGCTGCGCCCGACTCAGTCCCTGGAGTACCTGGGAGTTCGATTCGACACCCAAGTGGGCAGAGTGTTCCTGCCAGACAATCGGATTGTCAAACTTCAGGCTCAAGTGGACCAATTCCTAGTAGCCTCTCCTCCTCGGGCTTGGGACTATGTGCAGCTGTTGGGCTCCATGTCGGCCACGATGGAAGTAGTGCCCTGGGCCAGGGCTCATATGAGACCACTTCAGCAATCTTTGCTGCGGCGCTGGACTCCGATGTCGGAGGATTATGCCGTGCGCCTTCCCTTGGACCCAGCAGTGCGCAAGGCGCTGAGCTGGTGGATGCAGACAGACAAGTTGTCTGCGGGAATGCCTCTGGTGACCCCAGAGTGGATTGTCGTCACGACGGACGCCTCTTTGTCGGGCTGGGGAGCCCACTGCTTGGGAAGGACAGCGCAGGGGCTCTGGTCTCCTGCAGAGGCAAAGTGGTCTATCAACCTCCTGGAACTCAGAGCCATTCGGTTGGCGCTTTTGGAGTTCATCCCGGTACTGGTGTTGAAGCCTGTACGGGTCCTGTCAGACAATGCCACGGCTGTGGCCTATGTCAACCGCCAGGGAGGTACCAAGAGCGCCCCTCTAGCCAAGGAGGCTATGAATCTTTGACAGTGGGCGGAAGCGAACCTGGAGCAGCTTTCAGCGGCCCACATTGCCGGAGCCATGTATGTCAAAGCGGTCTTTCTCAGTCGCCATACCTTGGAGCCCGGAGAGTGGCAACTATCTGCTCAGGCGTTCTTGGACATCACGAAGCGCTGGGGCCAGCCGAGCCTAGATCTGATGGCGTCATCGGCCAATTGCCAAGTGCCGCGCTTTTTCAGCAGAGGACGGGACCCTCGATCCCTGGGAGTAGATGCTCTTCTCCAGCAGTGGCCGACACAAGAGCTCCTCTATGTGTTCCCGCCCTGGCCCAGGTTGGGCAGGGTGCTAGACCGGGTGGCAAAGCCCCGGCAGGGTAATCCTGGTGGGTCCGGATTGGCCCAGACGTCCCTGGTATGCGGACTTGATCAGGCTCTCAGTCGAACGATCCTCTGCGGCTGTCAGTGGAGTAGGGCCTGTTACATCAGGGTCCCGTGGTGATGGAGGATCCCTCCCCCTTTGGGCTTAAGGCCTGGCTATTGAGCGGCAGCGTCTGAGGAAGAAGGGCTTCTCAGACAAGGTCATCGCCACTATGCTAAGAGCGAGGAAGCGCTCTACTTCTACTGCTTACGCCAGGGTTTGGCGTATCTTTGCAGCGTGGTGTGAAGCAGGCTCACTTTCTCCCTTCACTGCTCCAATTTCTTCAGTGTTGGCGTTCCTGCAAGAAGGTCTGGAGAAAGGCCTGTCGCTCAGTTCCCTTAAAGTCCAGGTAGCGGCTCTGGCTTGCTTCAGGGGCCGCCTGAAGGGTGCTTCCCTGGCTTCGCAGCCAGATGTGGTGCGCTTTCTCAAGGGAGTTAATCACCTGCGCCCTCCTCTGCACTCAGTGGTGCCTGCGTGGAATCTCAACCTGGTGCTAAGAGCATTGCAGAAGCCGCCTTTTGAACCCTTGTCAAGGGCATCTCTGAAAGACCTGACGTGGAAAGCAGTCTTTTTGGTGGCTATCACTTCAGCCAGAAGAGTTTCCGAGCTCCAGGCGCTCTCATGTCGAGAGCCTTTTCTGCAGTTCACTGAGGCAGGAGTGACTATTTGCACAGTGCCTTCCTTTCTGCCCAAGATTGTTTCTCGCTTCCATGTGATTCAGCAGCTCTGTCTCCCTTCCTTTCGTAGGGAGGCCTACCCAGAGGAGTACTCTGCTCTTAAATATCTGGATGTGAGGCGAGTCATCATCAGATACTTGGAAGTGACCAATGATTTCCGGAAATCGGATCATCTGTTTGTCCTGTTTGCAGGTCCTTGTAAGGGTCTGCAGGCTGCTAAGCCTACAGTGGCAAGATGGGTCAAGGAAGCCATTGCAGCGGCTTATGTGGCCGCAAGGAAGGTGCCGCCTATCCAGCTGAAGGCTCACTCCACGAGAGCTCAGGCGGCCTCGATGGCAGAGGCCGGATCCGTCTCCTTGGAAGAGATATGCAAGGCGGCAACTTGGGCTTCGGCTCATACATTCTCCAAGCTTACCGTTTGGCGGTGGCTGCACGGGCGGAGGCCCGGTTTGGAGCTTCAGTGTTGAGGTCAGGGATTTCAATGTCCCGCCCTGGGTGAGTACTGCTTCGGTACATCCCACCAGTCTATGGATTGATCAGCTTGATGATATGGAAGGTAAAATTATGTATAATCATACCTGATAATTTTCTTTCCATTAATCATAGCTGATCAATCCATAGCCCCTTCCAGATATCTGTACTGTTTTTATTCTGGTTGCATTTCAGGTTCAAGTTTAGTCTTCAGTTACTTCAGAAAGACTTCGTGTTCAAGTTTTTTCACTTGGATTCTTCAAGAGTTGAGACGAGTTTGTGTTACAGTGAGCTGCTGCATTCCTCTCCCCCCCGTTTTACGGGGCTGGATTGAGACATAAATTCTGCCGGCACTCCCTCCCGCTTCGTGCGGCTGTAGGGCAGCTTTGTACCCCTCCCGCTTCGGCGGTGTTAGGGTCAGTCAGCTCCTCCCGCGGTTGCGGTTGCAGGATAAGCCAGATCCCCCCGCATCGGCGGGTGTGGTGTCCCTCCCCCGCTCCGCGGGGATGAGCTGGACGGATTCCCCTCCCCCACTTGTGTGGGGATGAGCTGGGTTAATTCCCCTCCCCCGTTTCGGCGGTGGTGAGCTGGGCAGAGTGTCCCTTCGTGGGTGTAATTCTCTAAGTGCTGAGTCCTGCGGATGGAGCTTTGATATCGACATACTGAGGAGTTTCCGGCAGCACATGACCACATATAGGGAGGCAAAAGTTTGCTCTCTATCTCCACCTGCTGGTAGATGGACACAACCCACCAGTCTATGGATTGATCAGCTATGATTAATGGAAAGAAAATTATCAGGTATGATTATACATAATTTTACCTTAGGGACGTCATTCAGGCTCAGTTTGGATGCCCCAGACTCAGCCTTCAGACCTGCAAAGTTGATGATCCGTCTTTATCCGGTTCCAGAAGCTGACAAGGCCCTTTTAAAGCCCCCGGTGGTAGATGCGGTGGTCTCGGTGGTCACGAAGCACAATACAGTGCCAGTGGATGGAGGTGCGGCACTTAAGGACTTGCAGGATCGTCGGCTAGAGGCTTTACTCAAAAGTAGTTTTGATGTCTCTGCCTTAGTGGTGCAAGCTGCCATTTGTGGTTCCCTGGTAGCTAGAGCTTGCTTTTGGTGGTCCGAGATGGTGCTGGACAGACCTACTGATGATTTGTCCTCTATAGACGTGGAAGTGGCTAAGCTAGAGATGTGCTGTTGAACTGGCTCGTAATCTATCACTGTTGGATTCCCTACATATGCAGAAAGTACTACTAATACTACTACTATTTAGCATTTCTATAGCGCTACAAAGCGTACGCAGCGCTGCACAAACATAGAAGAAAGACAGTCCCTGCTCAAAGAGCTTACAATCTAGTAGACAAAGAAGCCTGGAATCATGTTACACAGGCAACCATTGTGAACTGCTACAAGTGGGCAAGCTTTTTTAAGAATGTGGAGTGGGACGAAACTGATGCAGCTGTTGCAAACGCGTCAGATGAACAGGCTATTGACATCCCAGCCTGTGTTACTGAAGAGGAGTTTCATCACTACATAGCTGTTGATTACGATCTACAAACAGCTGACGACAGCACTGATGTCATGATATGCGCCTACACGCAGGCAATGGCTGATGATGATGAAAGATGATGAAATGAGCAGCGAGGCACATGCTGATGAAATTCAACAGCCTCCTGCCACTTTTGCAAGAGCGCTGGAGAGTCTCAACACCGTGCGTGCCTATCTGGAAGCCACTGGATGCCAGTGCTATGACAGTTTTCACTGTCTGGGAGATGTAGTCTATGGAACTCACAGACACAATAGTGTACAGAGCACTATAACTGATTACTTCAAGTAAGCCTAACGTCAGTTAACGGAGACTGTAACTATACGTATAATAAACGGTACTCTACATATGTTTATCAGATGTCAAGCTTCTTTGGGTCACAACGGTTAAGTGCATGCTCCAGTTAACTGCATGCATTTCTTTGGTCCCAGACCCTTGCACTTAAGCGGATTGCACTGTATATACGTGTGTGTATATCTATATATCTATATCTATCTATCTATATCTATATATAGATAGATATAGATAGATATAGATATATATGTTCTTATTCGACGTGCATTCCATTTAAGTGCATGTCGAATAAGAACATATATATCTATATCTATCTATATCTATATATCTATATATATATCTCTGTCAGGTTCTCAGGTTCAGAGCCCGCGGGGCTGGGCTCTGGAGCAAATGTGAGCCCTTGGGCTGCTGCCGAGGAGCGACAGCAGCAGGCAAAACCCACCAACCAACACTGGGTAAGCACACCGGCAGGGACTGCAGGCACTGCCCAGCGAACCGGAACACATGGACTGGAATCCCCCGGACTGGAGGACACAGGACTGGAACACACACCGGACCAGAACACACTGGACTGGAGCACACCAGACTGGAACACACACCGGACCGGAACACACTGGACTGGAGCACACTGGACTGGTCCGCACAGCTTCACCTGCGCTTAGCTACTAAGCCCCCCAGGAGTTGAGCTCCTGGGTTCGAGTAGCCGACAGGACTTACTGGATACCGGATGACATAGGGACCAGGACTGGAAACAGAAGTGCTCCTAACCCTAAACTGATCTACTTGCTCCCAAGCCCTAAACCAGCAGGAGTGTTCCTAACAGTAAACTGACAAAAGGACTTCCTAAGCCCTATACTAAACAGGAGCTCCTAAGCCCTGCTCAAGAAAGGGACTTCCTAAGCCCTAAACTAACAGAGCAGGGAACTAAACACAAAGCTAACACAGATGCTACTAAGCACCAAGCTACAAGCAGAGCTCTACACTAATAAGCTAAACACAAAACTAACAAGCTACCTAAGCACTGCTCTAGCAAGCTAGATACAACTAACAAGGTGCTTCCTAAGCACTACTCTGGCAAGCAACCAGAAGAGCTCCTAGCACTAAAAGGGAAGACAGGGGAGCCACAAGGAAAAAGCAGTGAAGCTAACACATAAGCCAAAAGTGCTTCTAAAGCACCAAACACCAACAGCAAAGACTGCAATGCTCCCAATAGCACAAACACCAGAAGTACTTCTAACAGCAAACTCTGCAGTGTTCCTAACAACACCAAACCCTGAAGTACTTCTATCAGCAACAGAGCTTCCAAAGCCCTACACATAGCAATGCTTCCAAAACCAAGAGGGAAAAGCAGGAAAGCTAAACACACAGTCACCAGTGCACACTGCACTAACACTAACCTGGCCCTTAGCAAAAGCAAGCAGGGAAACTAGACACAAAGTCAGAAGTGCACACTGCACCACCCTACCTAAAGCAAACACCACTGTCGCAAAGGCCCTGAAGGAAACAACACCACTTCCTTATCAAGGCCCTCCCTGATGATGTCACACTCCCTAGACCTAGGCAAAAGCACACTGACCCAGAGAGGCCCAACCCACACCAATGGAAAACTGTGAAGCACTTGAAGCCAGTACACCCAAAGAGAGGTAGAGCAACTCAGGCAACACACAGCTGTAGTAAAGTAAAACAATTAACCCCATGCTGCTGGAAGCTGCCAGCACAGAGAGACAGATCCAGCTCAGAAAGGACAGAGAAAAGAAACAGAAGCCAGCTAAGAAGCTGACCCCCAGGAAAGAGGTAAGTTTGAGAGGGGTTCAGACCCCAATCATAACAATCTCTCTATCTATATCTATATATATCTATATCTATATACATATATACAGTGCATTCCATTTAAGTGCATGTCGGATAAGAGCATGCTCTGTTTAACTGCATGCTGTACTTCGGTCCCGTTTTTGGCACCATCAATTTCTATGGGGACAAACTTCGTTTTAGCGTACCACTGATAAGTGCAAGATTCGCTTATATGCATGGTTCAAGACCGCTCCTCTGCAGGAAAGACTCCACATAAGCGCGCGCATGGAATATGGAAGCCGATTGGCGCGTGACAACTGAGATTTCAAATTTGCTGCCTCTTTAACTGCCCCAGACAGATTAGGGGAAAGAATGTTGTTGGAGCGTGCACCGGGGTCGTCGTCGCGTCGGCAGAACTGTAAGACTTTAACACTGGCTGAACGAATAGAAGTTCTTAAAAAATTAGAAAACAAAGAAAGTCAAGCATCTATTGCTAAAGAATATGATGTCAGTCCTAGTCAAATTTCACTTGTCTTGAAGCAGAAAGATCAGCTTTTGGAAGACTGGCAAAACAATACAAATCCACAATGGAAATGAAAACGTGCGGGAAAAGCTGAGGAGGTAGAAGATTTCTCTTCTTCGGTGGTTTTCTCGAGTCAGGAGCAGACAGTTTCCTGTCAGTGGTCCACTGCTTATGGAGAAAGCTAACCAACTAGCTGAAAGTCTTGGACTAACTGAATTCAAAGCCACTGTTGGATGGTTGGAAAGATGGAAGGAGAAGAACAGCATAAAATTTAAGAAACAGCATGGTGAGAAACAAGACACTGATGACTAAGGTGCTGAAAATTGGGCTGTTTCAGTTCTTCCTACCATCTTGAACGAGTTTGCACCTCGTGACATTGTCAATGCTGATGAAAATGGTCTCTACTGGGGAGCGATTCCTGATGGAACACTTGCATTCAAACATGCCGAAACTACTGGAGGTAAAACATCGAAGGATCGTCGGACTATCCTCCTTTGCTGCAATATGGATGGGAGTGAGAAGTTGGAACCCCTCAGCATTGGAAAGAGCAAGCAGCCCCGTTGCTTCAAGAAAGTTAAGCGACTTCCTGTGTCATACGAGGCTAACACAAATTCGTGGATGACTGGGGAAATTTGGAAGCAGTGGCTAAAGAAGTTAGACACTAGAATGCGGGCACAAAAGCGTCAGATTTTGCTGCTTTGTGATAATTATGCTGCACACAGGGATGATGTCAGGCTGTCTAATGTCAAAGTGGTCTTCCTGTCACCAAACACTACCTCTCTGATCCAATCTCTGGATCAGGGCATAATAGCCAATTTCAAACAACATTATCGGACTCTTGTGCTACGTCATCTGATGAGCGCTATGGATGACCAGGCTGGGAAGGATAAATGTGCTGTTGAACTGGCTCGTAATATATCACTGTTGGATTCCCTACAAATGCAGAAAGAAGGAGTTCCATCGCTCTTGCAAAAGTGACAGAAGGAGGTTGTTGAATTTCGTCAGCATGTGCCTCGCTGCTTATTTCATCATCTGTTTCATCATCAGCCATTGTTGCCTGCATGTAGGCGCATATCTTGACATCAGTGCTGTCGTCAGCTGTTTGTAGATCGTAATCAACAGCTATGTAGCAATGAAACTCCTCTTCAGTAACACCGGCTGGTATGTCAATAACCTGTTCATCTGACGCGTTTGCAACAGCTTCATCTGTTTCATTCCTCTCCACATCCCTAGCAAAGCTTGCCCGCTTGTAGCAGTTCACAATGGTTGCCTGTGTAACATGATTCCAGGCTTCTTTCTGCATATGTAAGGAATCCAACAGTGATAGATTATGAGCCAGTTCAACAGCACGTTTATCAGGGCCGTGCTAACCCGGTAAGCGGGGTAAGCACGGCAGGGGGGCGCCTCATTTTCAAGGGCGCCGCCGTCGCCACTGCCGCCGTATTTAATAAAATTAAAAAACACAAACCTCTCGAGTCGCGTTGGCGCCTATATGCGCATGCGCTTGCTGGCTCTGGCTGCTGCCTTCCCGTGCGCTGCAGCCTGCGCTCGTTCTAGTTTAGGCTTAGCACCGCCCCAGCGTGACGCACAGCGTGACGTCATCGCGCCTGGAGCCTCGCAGGCAGTCCGACTCCGAAGGACAAGTGTTTGCCGACGACGCCGACGCCACGTTGGAGACTGCCACTGGCGTAGTGCTGGGACTCTGGGAGAGAGGAGAGCCGGCGCCCTTGGATCATTGGATGATCAGCTGCTGCGCCTGCTGCCCGCATTTTGTTTTTCGTTTTTGAGTCAGACAGAGACTGGTGAACTGTGGACATCATTCATCGGTAAGAATGGTTTTGTAATGGCTGGCAGGCTGGCGCTGGCCTACACTTATCGATAAAGAAAGTGAAGTTACATTTGAGGCTGCAGATTGGGGCGGGAACTGGAACCAACCAGGCCAGCTGGGGAAGAAAAGAAAGATAAGGCAGGAAATTTCGGGGGGGGGGGGGGGGGGTCAAGCTAGAATCAGGGAGGAACGAAGGAGGAGGGGAGAGTAAGGGCAGGAAAGGAAAATAAGAGCTGATGGAACACAAAGGCAGAGAGGAAGATAGGAAAAAGAAGGCAAGGAAATTTCTGTGTGTTGGGGGGGGGGGGGGGAAGAGAACAAGCTAGAATCAGGGAGGAAGGAGGGGAGGCTAAGGCATGAGGAAAGGAAGATAAGCTGATGAGTAATAAAATGGATTGTGACATAAGTATAACATAAGTATAACAGTCATATTTCCAGTTCTAGTAGTACTTAAGATCCAGCAACTATGTTGTAAAAAAACAAAGTAATTGACTTTAAAATGATGGCTGTGTTCCGCCTTCTTCTGATGTCATTTCCTTGACGTCAGAAGAAGGCAGAACACAGCGAAAGGAAGGCTAGAGACGTCGGGAGCGCCGTCTCCTTCATGACGCTGCGCTGCTGGACCGCCACGGAGGTAAATTTAAAAGAAAAAAAAAGAAAAGTGATGTTGGGGGGGAGAAGAGGGCAGGCAGTTGAACAATGGGAGCGGGAGGGCAGGGGAGAGAGGAGCATGGATGCGAGGGGGGTCATGGAAGGGAGATAAGGGAATTGCTAGATAGGGATTAATGGAGGGGGACAGAGGAGCATGGATGGGAGGGGCAGGGCTCAGGGAGAGAGGGGAATTGCTGAATAGGGATGAATGGAGGGGACAGAGGAGCATGGATGGGAGGGCAGGGCTCATGGAGAGAGGGGAATTGCTGGATAGGGATTAATGGAGGGAGACAGAGGAGCATGGATGGGAGGGCAGGGCTCAGGGAGAGAGGAGAAATTGCTGGATAGGAATGAATGGAGGGGACAGAGGAGCATGGATGGGAGGGCAGGGCTCAGGGAGAGAGGAGAAATTGCTGGACATAGAGGGGAGGGAAGAGAGATGAAGGAGATGAAATTAGGGAAAAGGAACAGAAGAGAAAAACTGCACATGGATGAAGAAAATAGGCAGAAGCTGAGGACCAGAAATGAAGAAGAAAGGAGGAAAGGAAAGAAATAAATGGAAAGGAAGCCCTGGAAACAGAGTTAAGAGGACAGATAGCAGCAGAATCAGATACTGGGTCAGCATGATCAGAAAAAGAAAGTCACCAGACAACAAAGGTAGAAAAAAATCATTTTATTTTCATTTTAGTGTTTGGAATATGTCCACTTTGAGAATTTACATCTGCTATCTTATTTTGCAATGTATAGCAATTTGTTTCTAAGAATATTGCTGACAATTCCTGTCAGTGTGGCAAGTGGTGAGCGATCATTTTCACGGGGGGGGGGGGAGGGGAGGGGCGCCGCCGCCGCCACCGCCAACTGATAGTCTGCAGGGGGGGGGGGGGGCGCCAACTGATAATCTGCAGGGGGGCGCCAGAGACCCTAGGCATGGCCCTGACGTTTATCCTTGCCAGTCTGCTCATCCATAACGTTCATCAGACGACATAGCACAAGAGCCCGATAATGTTGTTTGAAGTTGGCTATTATGCCCTGATCCGTAGGTTGGATCAGAGAGGTAGTGTTTGGTGGCAGGAAGACCACCTTGACATTAGACAGCCTGACATCATCACTGTGTGCAGCACAATTATCACAAAGCAACAAAATCTGACGTTTTGTGCCCGCATTCTAGTGTCTAACTTCTTTAGCCACTGCTTCCAAATTTCCCCAGTCATCCATATTTGCTCTTTCCAATGAATAGGGGTTCCAACTTCTCACTCCCATCTATACTGCAGCAAAGGAGGATCGTCAGTCGGTCCTTTGACTTTTTACCTCCAGTAGTATCGGTTTGTTTGAATGCAAGTGTTCCATCAGGAATCGCTCGCCAGAAGAGACCGTTTTCATCAGCATTGAAAATGTCACGAGATGCAAACTCGTTCAAGATGGTAGGAAGAACTGAAACAAACCAACTTTCAGCACCAAAGTCATCAGCATCTTGTTTCTCACCATGCTACTACTACTACTACTATTTATCATTTCTATAGCGCTACAAAGCATACGCAGCGCTGTACTCCTGTTTCTTGAATTTTATGTTGTTCCTCTCCTTCCATCTTTCCAACCATCCAACAGTGGCTTTGAATTCAGTTAATCCAAAACTTTCAGCTAGCTGATTAGCTTTCTCCATAAGCAATGGACCACTGGCAGGAAACTGTCTGCTCCTGACTTGAGAAAACCAGTGAAGAAGAGCATCTTCTATCTCCTCAGCTTTTCCCGCCCTTTTACGTTTCCTGTGTGGATTTGTATTGTTTTGCCAGTCAGAAGCTGATCTTTCTGCTTCAGGACACATGAAATTTGACTGGAATTGACACCATATTCTTTAGCAATAGATGCTTGACTTTGTTTGTTTTCTAATTTTTTTAAGAACTTCTATTCGTTCAGCCACTGTTAAAGTCTTACAGTTCTGCCGCGGCGACTACGACTCCAGTGTACACTCTAACAACATTCTTTCGTGTATTCTGCCTGTGGCAGTTAATGGGGTGGTAAATTTGAAATCTTGTTGGTTGTCACATGCCAATCGGCTTCCATATTCCGTGCGCGCGGTTATGCGGAGTCTTCCATGCAGAGGAGCGGTCTTAAACCATGCATATAAGCAAATCTTGCACTTATCAGTGGTGCGCTAAACCGAAGTTTGTCCCCATAGAAATTGATGGCGCCAAAAACGGGACCGAAGTACGGCATGCAGTTAAACAGAGCATGCGCTTATCCGACATGCACTTAAATGGAGTGCACTGTATATATATATTTTTTTTTTCATATATCTATTGGTGTAATAATAAGTACAATTTTGTAGTGTACACGGTATTTTATTATTGCGTTTTGCTTGCTATTTTTATATATAATAAATAATATATACATTTCCATTTTGACATTATTCCTGTCTTTGGTGAATAGCCTGTCAGATTAGGTACTCTCAAATCCTTAGCAAGCGAGTCCAGAATAATTGCTGTAAATGATTATCTGATACAGAAGTACCTACAGACCAAAATGTCTAACTTTTAGCCCTGGACATTTTTGCTTTGTTCCATTATGGCAGAAAAATGTCCAATTATTCATAAAGGAGTATCTGAATCATCTCCTTTATGTTGGAAAGGTTGTTAGTGTGAAGAAACTTTTAATCACGTGTTGGGACTGTATATTCATTGGAACTCAGTCCACACAGCTATAATCATAAACTCCAAATTTCTCATGACAATAGAGACAGCAATATTAGGATGGGGTCTGATCCTTTGTCTTTCCACTGAAAACAATTTATTAGTTTAGTCCCTTCATTTGTCAGCAAGTTGTGTAACAGCAAAACACTGGAAATGTGGATGGACACCCATTCAGAATGAACAGTTACAAAAAGTATGGGATACAGTTAAAATGGAAAGATAACATCAAAATGTTTGAGGAAATACGGAAATCTTTTATTAAAAGCTATCCTTTATAAATTCTATGGGCCCCATTTTCTATGCTGCCGTAAAAGGAGACCTGAACTGAGGCCCCTTTATTTCAGTAGGTAAAAGGCTGTCATTTTTTCTGTTACACACCAAAAACACCACTGTGAATCAAGGATAGGCACACTGGTACACTAGGACACTAATTAAATTGAATTGAAAATGGGAGAAAAAACTTCATACTACTGTGGCCAAACATGGTTATTCAAACCGGACTGCGATATAAACAGGCTGAAAAGCACACAGTTTAAAAAGTGATCGTAGGTTAAAGAACCTCCAGTCAAACACCCGATTCCAAATCAGGAAAACAATGCTATATAAGTCCTTTTTTCTGGACATGAAATGACTGTGCAGTAAGCGAACCACTTACAGTGCGGCCATTTCAGGGGGGGGGGGGGAGAGCACTTACCGCCACCCATTGGTAACTGGGCAGCGTGCAGCACTGCCCGATTACTGTCGGGTAAGCACTGGCGCTACAAAACGGCACACTTTGGGGTCAGAACTATTGCCAACTATTCCCGCATTGGGCTTACCACCGCTTACTAAAAGGGCACCTAAGTGCAAAAAGTATATTGAAAATAAAATTATAATTGTAACATTGGATGGTCATACTCAAAATGTTACATCAATAGTTTACTTTTGCTTGTATAATTTGTTACTATAAATCATGGTATTTTTTGAAAGAATCTTGAGGACGATGCAATACTCTTGGATATTTATTTATTTATTTATTGTACATTTATACCCCACGTATCTTGGGCAGATTTTTACTATCAGTTTTTGGGCTTCTTTTACAAAGCCACGCTAGTGAGTCCTGTGTGGTAAATTCAAATCCTTTGGGCTTTGTCTCATTTGCCACATGGGAATCGCTAGCATGACTTTGTAAAAGAAACCCTTGTTGGTTACCCATTAGTAATGTACATTTTAATCAAAATACATGTTTAGTTTTACATAAAGGTGTACACACGATTGTATAATTGCCCTTATAGGGGTCCTTTTACTAAGGTGCGCTGAAAAATGGCTTCTGGTAGTCTAGGCACAGGTTTGGGGCACACGCAGAATCATTTTTCAGCGCGCCTGTAAAAAATGCCTGTTTAAAATTTTTGCCGAGAATGGACGTGCAGCAAAATCAAAATTGACGCGTGTCCATTTTGGGCCTGCGACCTTACCGCTAGCCATTGACCTAGCTTTAAATTCTCATGTGGTAACCGGACGGTAATAACTTATGCACACCAAATGCCACTTGGCGCACGTCCATTACGTGCGGCCAAAAATAAAAATTATTTTTCAGCTGTGCATATCGGACGCGCGCCAAAAATGAAATTACCATGAGCCACACGGTAGCCGGGAAGTAACTCCATTTTGGCACAAGATGGGCGTGAGTACAACATGGCTTAGTAAAAGGGCCCCATAATTACTTATTGTATTTTCTGGACATTTTGATTTCATCAATGTTTTGTTATACTTCATTACAAAAAATCAATAAAATTTATTCCAAACTTGGCCACATTCTGGGGAAAAATAAGATCAGCTTTAAGAAAAAGATTAGCAGATCATCAGAACTCCATTTTGGGCTCAGGCCCCCTCCAGAACTGTAGCACCCCTTTACCTTTGCAGGTGGGGATGCTGAAGCCCCGCCAACCAAATAAATACAGTGCCTCCTCTTCCCTTCTTGGCTGCTTCCTTCCTGCAGATGGTGGCGTGCCATCAGCTGCCAATGCTGGGACTTCTTGCGCATACCTTAAAATGCAATTTAGAAGAAACTCAAACCTCCCCCAACTCATAAGTATTTTCCAAACATATCTTGAGCTTCAGTTCATCTTATAGGTCAAGGAAAGGAGGGAATTATTCAGTGTCAGGCAAGGTATAACACAAATTACTGTGCTGCCAACTTTATATTTTATTCCGATACTATTAAAAGAGGGGATAGAGTTAAAATGGTTAAAATCTTATTTCTGTAAATAAAGATCTGTCGAATCTGAGAAAAAATGAATTCAGTGGAAATCTACGACAGTTGAATTAGACTAGGACACAGATAGTTGGTATTCTACCTTCTGTAAGTGAGGTAAAATACAAAAGCCATCCATATATCCTCAGAAATGCCTATTATAAAGGAATTCGTTGTCACAGTAATCGGTTTGTATGCAGGGCTATTATCATAGAGGTTTCCCAAGGTAGAAATTAAATTCCAGGTATTTTCCATCATCAGAACTTAATTAGATCTGCAACAAGCTAATTGATAAACACAACATTATCATTTTGTGGTGAGGAGAAAAGGCAGAAGTCTTCCCAAAATCTGCCAATCAACTTCACAGCTGTCATTGGTTAGAAATGAACTTTGACCTCCAACAAGAATGATGCTGATTGTTTTAGAAATAAGAAGAAAAAAAATGAGCTTTACTTAATTATAACTTGAAGCATAGGTCGCGAACCTTAACAGGACACCTGCATGAAACATTGCAATTTCTCCTTGAATGCGTACTCTCCAGATGCACACAACGTGCTTTCCAACGTACAGATTGCCACAGGTAGTAGTAGCCAAAGCAGTCCTTCTAGGATCTGTGTGTATTTTGTTGTTCAGATACTGAGTCTTTTCTTTGTGTTTCAGTTTATGATCAGTGTTGTAGCCTGCTGTGGGGCGCAGGGGGAGCGGTTGCTCCCCCAAATGGATTTCTCAAAATAAACGGCACCTATGCGCATGCTCTAAGTTACTGGTCATACTGGTTTGATCCAATGACTTTTTGCAAAGGCAATAATGGTCTAGTCAGGTGTGTACTGAGCATACTCCAGTAGGTGGTAGTCTAAGCCAAAGAAAGCCGTGGTGGAAGTTTGAAGACATTGGATGTGTGACAGTAGCTCTCTTGTTATGATATTGGCCCAGTGAATTCTACTCCCTGTAGAGTGGTTTTAAGCTTTAGAGGGTTAATAACCTGAAGCCCATTTAGATCCTAGAGCCTGGAGGCCTAAATGTAGCATCCTTAGAAGTATGTACTGTGGGCTTTCAGTGCAGCAGTAACGGGTAGATAGCTTAGATTTGAGCAAGAAAATGTAGAGGTTTGGACGTTAAGTGCTGGAAGATTAAGTACTGCCTGCAAAGTGTTGTCAGTGAATGTACGTAAAAGCAAACAAATAAATGTTGGTTCAAAAGCAATGCCCTAATGAAGAGTGTCACAAATGTGTTATTTGTCCAGTCAAATATCACCTACAACTTGTTTGCAGATTATCGAAATAATAGCAATGACTGGATATACTGAAGCTGTTGGAGGTTAAACAGATGGTCTGAATGATTGTAATAACCCTAGTTGAGACACTGAAGCTATTGAAGGTGAAACTGATAGATCAGATGATATAATGACCACAGTGGAGATATGGAAACTGTTGAGAAGATGGTGATGTTTTAGAGAAGAACCTCATGAAGTAGAAGAATTTAATGAGGAAGAAAAGAATGAGAGACGTGGAAAGAGAAAACAAATTATTAGAATCTATAAGTGAGAAAAATTATATTAATTGAGGTGTCAGCTTCAGAAACAGTGAATGACCTGGGAGTTTTGCTTGACTAAAGAGGCTGTGTAGTAGGTGCCTATTCTATAACAGAAGCTAGGCGTCAAGGTTCCATTATAGAATACTAGCATGACCTGGTATCAGTGTGTTTAACATTTAGCACCTGCAGTTACACCAGCTCTAGAGCTGGCGTAACTGCAGGCACCTAAATCTGGCAAGGGGGCCTATTCAGGAATAATGTCAGGAAGTATTTTTTCACGGAGAGGGTGGTAGATACCTAGAATGCCCTCCCATGGGAGATGGTATAGATGAAAAAGGTAATGGAATTCAAAAATGGGAAAGGATAAAAACAAAGGCACCCTGTTTGGAAGGCTTGGCACCAAAGAAGCTTAACAGTGATTAGATGGCAACACCAGTAATTGAGAAGCAGAGCCAGTGCTGGGCAGAGTTCTTTGGTCTGTGCCCTGATTATGCTGGTCAGATTCAGCTTAAGTAGCAGGAGAACAAGGCCAGTGCTGAGCAGACTTTTATGGTCTGTGCCCTGATCATGGCTGGACAGATTTGAATGGGCTGGAGTGGGGCTTCAATGACAACTTCAGAAGTTGGAGAACAAGGCCAGTGCCGGGCAGACTTCTACGGTCTGTGCCCTGAAAATGGCAAATCAAGATCAAGTATTTGTAGTATCACATTATACCTTATGCTATGAGTTTATCTTGTTGGGCAGACTGGATGGACCGTACAGGTCTTTACTTGTAACTTACAGCATTCTATAAGTTAACTGCCTAATTGGGAGCCACGCCTAAGTTCCACCCATGCTTCACCCCTGCATATACCCTCTTTGCAAATTCTTTCATCACTCGCAACAAAAGTAAAGCCCAACCAATATTTCTTCTTCTCTTTTAACCACCTGATAGTATTTGGTTGGCTAGCCTTTAAGCAGCACCTCCCCTCCAATAGTTTTTATGTCTCAGAACAAAGAGAATCAGCTTCAGTTCCTTATAGAATTAGGTTTAAATGTTCATACTGTCCTCTGAGTTCTCTGTTTGTTGGTTAAAGTATTCCATGTATTCAATTTCCAGCTCAATTACTGGACTGCAAGTGGCTCCCTCCATCGTAGGACTTGCCACATCTTCTCCCCCCCAGTAGCTTTCTAGAGGCCACTACATATTGTTTGTTAAGCCAGGGAAAGCCTATCTCCCCATTGCTCCTCCCCCCGAATTAGCTCCTGAAAATGGCAAATACAAATCAAGGTAAGGTATACACAAGAAGTAGCACATATGAGTTTATCTTGTTGGGCAGACTAGATGGACTGTGCCGGTCCTTTTCTGCCATCATCTACTATGTTACTATATATGTTACTATTATTTTTATTAATTGCAATTTTCTGAAATATTACATTTCAAAAGGAACAGGAACGGTGTCATATTAATCATATTATAAAACCAAAAAGGTGACTAAGCATTATCTCCCCCCCCTCCCCAAAAAAGAACGAAAACAAAAAAAAACCACTATAGGGTTTTTATTGTGTGGATTCTGACCTCCTCTTCCCATAGTCCTAATCCTGCCCAGGTTTTCTTTCCTTCTCATGGTTCTAGTCTCATTCTGTGGATTTATGCTTGTCGTTTTAGGGTTAGCCGAAGCAGGGTTAGGTGGTTGAGATATAGTACTAACTCCTTGATCATTGCAGCTTGTATATACCAGTATGCAGCCCAAGCACTTTTCTCTAAGTATGCGACTATCTTGCACAGATACACATAGACAGAGCAGAGGCGGGACATAGGTTGGGTTTCCACTTATGCACCTAACATAGGGGCCCTTAAGTCGCGGGAGGGCTAATGTGTGGGTAGCATGTGCCAAATCAGCTCTACTGCCAGGATAGCGCATGCACTCAACGGTAATTCCAAGTTTGGGTATCTTGGGATTGAGTCTTTTCTATGCTTGATAATTATAGGATACAGAAGGGTTAGCTACCTACTGCTGTTAGTAGTTCTGGAGGTGCAGATATGATGTTATTACTGATATGCAGGATGTTTTTGCTTTTTGGGTTGGTGTGCATGTGGAGGATGATTGAGTTGCGGGAGGGGGGAGGTTTGCATCTGTGTGGGTTATATTATACTATAAAGTTTGGTTACAGATTTTGGCTTCAGAGACTGTTTGCATGTGTGCTTATTAGGATGCTGACAGGTACAGCCTCATGGGGTTTCTACCACAGTGAGAGTGGCGGACAGGGGGTGGTGTGGGGAAGGGGAGATGGAAGTGAGGGGGAAACGTGTGGGAAGTGTGCGCAGATGTCAACACTACTGTGGGACACCTTAGCATGCCTCGCGGTAGTCCATTTTCCTGCATGGTAAGCATTTGTTAGTGTTTACGCCATTTAGTAAAAAGGAACCCTATGTTGTTTTTTTTAAAATTCCCACTCCATTTCTTTTTTTTCTTGTAACATATACCTGCCTTTAATTTTGTGGTGGGTAGCCTTTCCTTTCCTGCAGAGCTGGATTTCACCTATGGGCACCCAGAGACAATCTGGAAAGGGAAGGAGGTAGTTCTTCCTTCTCCCCATACAAATATCTTCCCCTGACCCAGCATCCTCCCCCACCTTGAAGTTGTCCCATAGAGAAAAAATGAACTCGGCACCACTGCAGCATCTCCCCAACAAAAATTCAGCATAGGATCTGCCAGCCTCTGTGGCATCTGGAGCCCTGCCTCTCACATTAGCCTCCTGTCACTATGGAAACTCATGTGGGGGGTGGAGCCAGGTGCCACTGAGCACCTCAGTCTATGAACTCTGACAATGCTCCATGCTGAATTTTCTTTGTAAATCTAATGCAACAGTGTGGAGCTGATCTTTCCTGTAAAGGATGAGCACAGCAGCAACAGCAGGCCCTGAGGTGACACTCTGCTTCCACTGCAAAATGTTAATTGGAACCAGTGCCTATGCCTACAGTGGGGCCTGCTTTCCTCTTGGGAAACTGGCATATAGTCATACCTACAGGAATGAATTCTTTGCTGTCTCAAGTTATTATAACTCTTGTGTGGGCTGAATTTTAGATGACTCAAGATTTTATTAGAGGTCTACTTTCAATCTTTTTCAAAATTAGCTAGAAAAAAAGGGAGATGCTGGTAGTAATTCAGTGCAAAAAAGGAGAGACACTATCAAAATCTACATCCAAAAAGTCAATCCCTAAAAAGGATTACAGGGGCATATACCAAAAACGCTAACTAAGTGGTACTACACAATACTTAATAACTAAATAATTTGTGAAGGAGTACACAGAGAGTTCAGTATAGGCTGTTCCCACAGCCGAGCTGATTTTCGGTGAGTCTGGCTGCAGAGCGGTTCACTAATAAGCTCTATACATCATATTTTACACTTTATAAGTGTTTCCCAATTTTTGTGAATACACCATTCAAAAACTAAAGTGAAAACTATAAATAAATACTACTTGCTTTTTAGTATATGCCCATGTAAAAACTGGACCCACTACTGGTGAGAAAACAAAAAACCTTTGTTTTCTCAAACTTTTACTTAAATCACTGTAGCAAAACACCTAAACTGAATAATATGCACTGGAAAAATAAAGACTGTCAGGAACAAACTTATCTGAGTCTGAAATTTGGTCAATATTTCCTGAAGTTATTTCCTGAAGTTTCCACGGGGAAGATAGAGCTGCTGACCTGTAAGAGCTGAGACAGATGGAGGCCAACACAGAGGACATCCTCAGATACGTAGAAGAGCCGTTTCAGAAGAGCAACATTGCTATAGGAGAGCATCACCTGACAGTGGCATAAAGTGATCCTATATTTACGACTTGTTCTCCAGGTAATGTGTTATTTTCTTGCATGAAACATGTTTTATCAGGTCTGCCTATCTAGGAGGGAGTGCTGTTTTTAGTGGTGATTTATTCAATAGAACAGAAATAGCTGGGTGGTCACACAAACCCCATGCCTAAGAAGAGAAGAGTGCTTACTCATGAAGACCGCTTGGAAACTTGCCTTCCTAGTACAATGGTAGCACATCTCACACACTGCCTAGATAGGATTCTAGAGAGTGCATACTGTCATCAGTGACACAGGAAGGTGCAAGAGGGAAGAGCTAGAGGTTTAATTTAGGTTGCTAGATAAGACACTACAACACTAAAAACCAGACCCTCCAAGTCACCATTCTTGATAAAGTTTCCAGTTCTATGCACAGGATCCCACAAGCAAACTAAGCTCCAGAATCTCCATTTGTAGATGAAAAAGTAGTCCAAGGAGAAATGCTAAGATTCATTAGGAACTGATGTACTCTTTGGGATGGACTCCCCCTTCACCCAGTGGTATCTGCCTACTGATGATAACATAGAAATATAGTAATAGTAGATGACAGCAGATAAAAACCTGCACAGTTCATCCCAATAAAATAAAACTCGTAGAATGTGGTGCAATATAACATATGTGGCAGGGAAGGGAAAGGGACCCTGTGAAACAGTTAGCCTTCCCTGATACTTGCCTTTTTTACAGTAGGAAACCCCTTTCAAAACAGTCTGCTCTTATTCCAGTAAGCAACACAGGAGCTGTGCTGACCCTAGGGGGAAGGGAGAGAGGAAATTCAGGTCACATGCAGGATAAACCTGGATTTCCAGGATCCGCAGGGGAGGGATGTTCCAGTCAGTTTCCCTGGGAGCTCAACCAGGATATATTCTGCCCCATAATTTCTGACTGCTTCTGGGTTCCAGCCAGCAGGGACGTGGAGTCCTGGATAACAGCAGAGCCTTGACAAAGAAAGGGAGAGACTGGGAGAAGGAGGCCCAGCCAGCTGCTGTTTCAGAAAACTACATTAAGAACATAAGAATAGCCATACTGAGTCAGACCAGTGGTCCATCTAGCCCAGTATCCTGCTTCCAACAGTGGTCTATCCATGTCACAAGTACCTGGCAGAAACCCAAATAGTAACAACATTCCAGGCTACCTATCCCCGGGCAAGCACTGGCTTCTCCCATGTCCATCTCAATAACAAACTATGGATTTTTTCCTCCAGGAACTTGTTCAAACCTCTTTTAAACCACTGTTACCACATCCTCTGGCAGTGAGTTATAGAGATTAACTGTTTGTTGAGTAAAACATTATTTTCTCCTATTTGTTTTATAAGTATTTCCATGTAATTTCATTGTGGGTTCCCTGTACATTTTGAATATAGTGAAAAATCGATACACTTCTATCTGTTTTACACCACTCAGGATTTTATAGTTCTCAATCATATCCCCCCTCAGCCTTCTCTTTTTGAAGCTGAAGATCCCTAACCTCTTTAGCTTTTCCTCATATGGGAGGAGTTCCATTCCCTTTACCATTTTGGTCGCTCTTCTTTGAACCTTTTCTAATTCTGTTGTATCTTTGAGATACAGTGACCAGATTTGAGTGCCCATACTCAAGGTGAGGTCGCACCATGGAGTGATACAGAGGCATTATATATTCTTGGTCTTATTTTACATCCCTTTCCTAATAAGTTCTAGCATCATGTTTGTTTTTTTGGCTGCTGCTGGGGTGAGGATTTCAGGATATTGTTTACAAGATTGACTTCCCCCCATTTTAGTTTAAAAGCTGATCTATCTCCTTTTTAAATGTTAGTGCCAGCAGCTTGGTTCCATCTCGGTTAAGGTGGAGCACATCCTTTTGGAACTGGCTCCCCTAGAATGTTGTTCAGCTCCTAACAAATCTAAATCCCTCATCCTTGTATCATCGTCTCAACCATGCATTGAGACTGCAGAGCTCTGCCTGCCTCTTGGGTCCTGCATATGGAATGGGGAGTAGTTCCAAAAATGCTACCCTGGAGTATCTGGATTTCAACTTTCTACCTAAGAGCCTAAATTTGGCTTCCAGAAGCTCCCTCCCACATTTTCCTATGTCATTGGTATCCACATGTACCAAGACAGCAAGCTCCTCCTCAGAGCACTATCTAAAATCTTATCTAAGTGACATGTGAGGTCCACCACCTTCACACCAGGTAAGCAAGTGACTAGGTGATCCTAACGCCCTCCAGACTGAACTAGGCCCTGCTGTGCCTTCTAGACACTATCTGTTAATGATGTATGCTGTGGTACAATTTTTAAAAACTATGGGGAAAAGGGTAGGAAGACTAGTTTATAAAATTTGCTTCTTAAAATTCTAACTATCTTTATCAATTAATCTACCTTAAAGTTTTTAAACCCCAACCTTTAAATCACCAAAGCACAGAGTACAAAAAATGTTCACTTACCTAGAGAAATGTCCTCTTCTCTCAGAGCTTCTCAGAAATCAAGACAAGGGCCAAAGAGGGCATTGCAAACCATAGATAGACTGGGCTTTGCTGAATAGGAGAAGGTACTACTCAGAGTTTGCTGGGGGGAAGCATCTTTGGCCTTGTTGATTTGAGATGCTGGAGTAGGGGGATGAGGGGAGACGAGTTCCAGGGGTGTGGCAGATAGTAATAAAAACTCAGTAATATTTCTAGTTTTCTCAGAAGTTGCCAGCCTTGCTTTTTGCCTTCTTCTGCATCTACACCCTGAGGTGTAGGGGGTGGGTATGTGTGGTCTATTGTTCCTTCACTATCACATGCTCTTCCACTCTTCCCTCCTTTGTTCTCATTGGCTCCATTCACTTCCCTCTATGTGATTCCCTTCTCTTATCACACACCTCTCCTTCCCATCTCTTCCTTCCTCTCCTTCCCTCCCTGCCCCCCCTTTCACTCACATCGCTTTCCTTCTCGCTTCCCTTTCATTCATTCATCTCCCATTTGCTTCATATTTTCTGCACTCTTTCATTCATAGGATCTACCTCCCCACCACCAACTCTCTCCATTGCAGTGGATCTGGCCAGAGCTTGTAATATGGGACAGTCATGGCCTCCTCACTAGTGGCTCTTCATCACCACAGGTCTGGCCAGCTCTTCTAACACTGGAGGGGCCTTTCTGCCCCATCAGTGATTCTCTCCTTCACTATGAGTCCAACTGGCTTCTCTAGTGCTGGCGGGGTCTGGCACCCCCGCCCTGCCATTGCCATCATCGCATATCTTCTTCCACTTCCTTTGGGGGGCCTGGGAAACTCTACAAGCTTTTATGCTCCCACAATGAATAGGAAATAAGAGAAGTTTTTAGCGGGCCAGATATTGTTACCAAAATAAAGAAGGATGGGTCAGAAAACTGAGGCCTGTGGGCTGTAGTATAGGGACTGCTGCCCTAAGATCTCTATCTCAAAATCTGTTTTCCAAACATTGCAGAGAG
Organism: Microcaecilia unicolor; assembly: GCF_901765095.1. Classification (NCBI taxonomy): domain Eukaryota; kingdom Metazoa; phylum Chordata; class Amphibia; order Gymnophiona; family Siphonopidae; genus Microcaecilia; species Microcaecilia unicolor. Next base: position 54,570,277 of record NC_044031.1, on the reverse strand, counting down.
ATTCCACAACTCAGCAACCTCTCAAGGCGTCCTGTAGGGTTGTTTAGGGGCTGTCCTGCAAAACGGGGATTATGATCACACAGGCTGGTTTACTTCAGCGCTATATATGCTAGAGATATGCTACGAATCCCATTTTTTATATTCCTGGTTGTACAATGCTATGGATCAATGGAGTCTCCGTGACTGGAATTCATAAATTAAGAAGAGGTTATTTGTCTAGGCCAACAGTGAGATGCAGAGAGATGAGCTCCCAGTACAGCATTTCAGATCCTATCCAGCCTATGAATACCTTAAAAAAAGCCAAAGAACATGATGATGAATCTATGACTAAAGAGGATACAAGTCAAAACATGTGCCAGGCTACTGGCAATGATTATCCACACATGCAAATGAAACACAGTGTAAGCGCATCTAAGTTCAATGTGGTTGTCAGAAACTAATTCCAGATTACTCCCAATTGGTTGTCTTGTTTGGTTTGGCTCATCCTCCTTAATAAATACAGATGTGACACAGACCAATGTACTCAGTTAGAGTGAGGCCCTTGTATGTATTTAATTGGCCTATATCTCTTCTTGCATCATCTGTCTTCAGATGTCTTCTTTGTGGGTTCCAATTCCCAAATTTAGGGAAGAAGCTTGGATTCAGTACTTTGAAATGATAAGAAGGGATGCTCACTCCTCAACAACCCCTCTGCCCAAAAAATCAATGCAGTGTTTTGAAATGACTAGTGCTGTTGCTTTGAGAGCCATTCTTCAAGATTCACACAGGCCCACACAGCTGTAGAGTTTGGAGGGAGGCCAAGAATTGAAGCTAGCAGACATATATCACGCCCCTTTTACGTTCAATCTGCCATGTCCCACTTACATTCCAAACTGGTACAAAGGGGATCAGGTTGCCATTCAGACATCCTAACAGCCTCTGCTATGCCTAAGTTGTGTCAGAAATCTCCTTAGTATCTTTCACTCTTAACTGAGGATAGCACATATCAACACGATGGAAGGGGGCAGCAACTGCACTGAGATGACATTTGTACAGGCAGGATTGGAGCATGGAAGCTTGCAGGCATCTGTCAGCTGTCTGATTGCTTTGGGTAGATTGGACATGCTGAGGCATTTATAAATACAGTTGAAGCCTGTTCAATGGTGCACCTTGGTGGTAGAAAAACTATTTTATCAGGATGTCCTTCTAGTACAATATTATTGCATCCAGGTGGCAGCATACAATGTGCCTTTCCAAACAGTGATGTGCTGTCAACAGTTTATCTAGGGACTCTCCCCAGCTCTGCTGCACTCGAGACAATTTTTTTTCATAAAAGGAGGCCCTTCATCATATCAGATTTTCCAAAGGTCTCACAAATACCTGTTTGACCACTTATCAAAATTCTATTCCATTGCCTTTAACTATTTTTTGTCATGGGATACTTGATTTATGCAATATTAGTTGGAATGTTCAGGTCTTCATAGTGCTCTGGTAGCCAGGTAACTCATTAGGGTGCTGTCTCCCTTAACCAGCACTGCAGTGCGTAGGAAAGCACATAGCAATGGCTGACCTCATGTAGTACCTGCAACACGAAAAGTGGAGGGGCATTTTCGAACGGGGACGCCTATCTCTAAGGGCGCCCATCTCTGAGGATGTCCCCATGAAGGGGCGGGGCATCCTGTATTATCGAAACAAGATGGGCATCCATCTTTCGTTTTGATAATATGGTTGGGGACGCCCAAATCTCAACATTTAGGTCAACCTAAGAGATGGTCGACCTAAATGTTGAGATGGTCGACCTTAGAGATGGACGACCTCGGTTTTCGCCGATAATGGAAACCAAGGATGCCCATCTCAAAAGCGACCAAATTCAAGCCCTTTGGTCATGGGAGGAGCCAGTATTCGTAGTGTACTGTTCCCCCTGACATGCCAGGACACCAACCGGGCACCCTAGGGGGCACTGCAGTGGACTTCACAAATTGCTCCCAGGTGCATAGCTCCCTTACCTTGGGTGCTGAGCCCCCCAACCCTCCCCAAACCCACTCCCTACAACTGTACACCACTACCATAGCCCTAAGGGGTGAAAGGGAGGCACCTAGAGGTGGGTACAGAGGGTTTCGGGTGGGTTTTGGAGGGCTCACATTTACCATCACAAGTGTAACAGGTGGGGGGGGGGATGGGCCTGGGTCCGCCTGCCTGAAGTGCACTACAGTACCCACTAGAAACTGCTCCAGGGACCTGCATATTGCTGTGATGGAGCTGGGTATGACATTTGAGGCTGGCATAGAGGCTGGGAAAAATGTTTTTTAATATTTTTTTTTTTAGGGTGGGAGGGGGTTGGTGATCACGGGGGGAGTAAAGCGAGGTCATCGCCGATTCCCTCCGGTGGTCATCTGGTCAATTCGGGCACCTTTTCGAGGCTTGGTCGTGAAAAAATTTGGACCAAGTAAAGTCAGCCAAATGCTCATGAGGGATGCCCTTCTTTTTTCCATTATCGGCCGAGGACGCCCATCTCTTAACCATGCCCCCATCCCGCCTTCGGTACACCGCCGACACGCCCCCGTGAACTTTGGTCGTCCCTGCGACGGAAAGCAATTGAAGATGCCCAAAATCGGCTTTCCATTATGCCGATTTGGGCGACCCTGGGAGAAGGACGCCCATCTCCTGATTTGTGTTGGAAGATGGGCGTCCTTCTCTTTTGATTATGCCGCTGTAAGTGTACTATACTTGATGTCTATGTGTGAATAAACCTAAAAAATGAAAATCCTAAAAACTTCACCTTATTTTTTATTCTGAAGTTTGAAGAAAATTAAACACACTTAAAGAGCAATTTTAAAACAGGGTGGCTGCAGTTCTCTGTGCCTTGTGTGCATAAGTGTTGAGAAAACTGGCACGTATGTGTGTAATTCTGGTCCTACTTGCTCAGTTCTCAGGCACTGGCTAAGCTCTTCATGTCATGCATCCCGTGACCAGGATGTAGAAAAACAGAGTTCAAAGACATTGAGCTGGACGTAGGCTAAGGCTGGGCTAAATCTCAGTAGGCCGAAGGTTACTGTTGTCTGGGCACTCTTTATTTCATTCACATACAAAATAGTTGGCAGTCTCATAGAAACACAGAAACATGACGGCAGATAAAGGCCAAATGGCCCATCCAGTCTGCCCTTTCTCTGTAACCCCTAACTCTTCCTTTTCCTAAGTGATCCCATGTGCTTATCCCATGCTTTCTTAAGTTCTGACACAATCCTCAACTCCACAACCTCCACCAGGAGGCCATTTCACGCTTCCAACACCCTTTCTGTGAAATAATACTTTCTTAGATTACTCCTAAGCCTGTTGCCTCTTAACTTCATCGTATGCCCCCTCATTCCAGAGTTTTCCTTCAGTTGAAAAAGTTCACTTGCTGTACATTAATGCCCTTGAGATATTTAAACGTCTCTATCATATATCCTCTCTCACTCCTCTCTTCCAGCATATACATGTTGAGGCTCATAAGCCTATCCTTATATTTTTTGTAGCTGCCCTCTGGACCAGCTCTATCCTGTTTATATCTTTCCATAGGTGCGGTCTCCAGAACTGCACACAGTACTCTAAATGGGGCCTCACCAGAGACTTATACAACTTCAACTTGCTTTACCAACATTAACTTGAAAAACAGTTCATAAACTTGTCAACTTGGGCTGTACATTTCTGGGCTTTCAGGTGGTCAGCACAGCGTCAAACATAATCTCCAAATGGTATCAGGGCATTCAAAATCACAGTTCAGTTCTATCTCAAATCTATATTTGCAACCAGAACAAAGTACTTGGTAATCTCCCTGTAAACTTCTTACAGTTTCACAATCATCTCCACATGATTATCTCAGGGCCGCCGAGAGACCAGTTGAGCCTAGGGCAGGACTGGACTGCAGTGTGCGCCTCCTCTGGGTCGCCACTGCCCGCTCCGTACCTTTCTGTCTCTGAGTAACTGCTGCGCTGCTCTCTTGCTTTGTTCTCTCCTGTTCCAGTGCTCCTGTGTGCCGGGAGTCAGGACCCGGATGATTGCATTAATGTGATATCACATTAATGCAATCATCCGCTGGGCCCGGGGAATTTTGCCCCCCTTCTCAGTGGCCATGGATTATCTCAGTTCTCTCTCCCATCCTGGTACAGGGGTCATTCACACGTACAATGAAAGTCCTGCCAGAGGTGAGGCACTCCCGATCCCACTCCTCCTACCTGGGTGTCTTGTTTCCCAAGCCCTCCTTGTTAGGGTTACCATATTTGCTCCTCCAAAAAAGACACATGTCCCGCCCTGCTCCACCCTGCCCCCTTTCACCCCACTCCTCCCCTTTCACACACCCCCGTTGCACACCCCTAAGGGTGTCCTATCCTCCCCTACCCTTACTATACTGTCCTAGTGGTCTAGTAACTTCTTCGGGGCAGGAAAGAGCCCCCTCTTTCCTGCCTAGAGTGCCTGCATACTGCTCCTTGCTGACCGGTCCTGGTGCCAATTCAAATGGCCACCGAGAGTTGAAGTGGCCTCGTGAGACTTCAACTCTCGGCGGCCATTTTGAATTGGCGCCGGGACCGTTAGCAAGGAAGTAGAATGCAGGCACTCCGGGCAGGAAACAGGGGGCTCTTTCCTACCCCGAAGAGGTCACTAGACCACCAGGGCAGTATAGTAAGGTAAGGGGAGTGGAGGATAGGACACCACTAGGCCTGTCCGCCAGCCTGCCCGTTTGTCTGGAAATCTGGACAAACGGGCAGGCTAGCAAAACCTGCACGGTTGCCTGGCCATGTCCTCAAAAAGAGGACATGTCTGGGTAAAACCGAACATATGGTAACCCTACTCCTTGTAGTTCCCAAGTCAGCAGCAATCTGCAGGCACCGGCTGCTCTGTAGAAGGGACTTCAGTCATCACCCACTGTAAAATCTTCCTGCTTTGGTTCCCCCGTGGTACTCAAGGTTTTGGTGGGGGTGGGCAACCAAAGACCAGAATTTTCTGACTGCAATGCCTTTTATTACCTCCTTGGTCCTGCCCCCATAGACTGGCCCTTCACAAAACCTCCCACCAGCTGGCAGTCCGAGCCCCTACTGTCTTAGTGACCTCCCTGAAAATCCTCCTACTTTCTGTCTCCAGCTGAGGCACTGTTCATAGGGTTCACGTGTGTAAGTGCATTACGCCCTCTTCTCATAAATGGTAGTGTGTAAGTGCCTTAGCATGTAACTGCAAGGGAGGACGTATACGTGGGTGGAGAATGGGAAATACACCACATCAAACAAGGAAACAATCCCTACAAAAAAAAAAAAACAAAGTAGGTAGAAGTAGTAGGGAGAAGATGCAGGTCAACCAATAATTCAGAGGTCCAAATGTTGATTGTAGCAGAATTTATTGGATAATAAGATACAAAAAGACTCGACATGAACGTATCAGCAATGATATTGCCTGCCTAAGGAGTCACGTATCTGTTATTGATATATGTCTATTTCAATTGTCATAAGAGCAAATAAACCAAAAGATGCACTTTTAATACCTAAACTGCACAAATTGCAGTTTTCACACTTGGTTTATTTTTTCCACGCTGCCAAGTGCGAAAACTGCCATTTGTGCGGTTTATTTATTTATTTGTTACACTTGTATCCCACATTTCCCCGCCTATTTGCAGGCTCAATGTGGCTTACATACAGTGGTGGAAATAAGTATTTGATCCCTTGCTGATTTTGTAAGTTTGCCCACTGACAAAGACATGAGCAGCCCATAATTGAAGGGTAGGTTATTGGTAACAGTGAGAGATAGCACATCACAAATTAAATCCGGAAAATCACATTGTGGAAAGTATATGAATTTATTTGCATTCTGCAGAGGGAAATAAGTATTTAATCCCTCTGGCAAACAAGACCTAATACTTGGTGGCAAAACCCTTGTTGGCAAGCACAGCGGTCAGACGTCTTCTGTAGTTGATGATGAGGTTTGCACACATGTCAGGAGGAATTTTGGTCCACTCCTCTTTGCAGATCATCTCTAAATCATTAAGAGTTCTGGGCTGTCGCTTGGCAACTCGCAGCTTCAGCTCCCTCCATAAGTTTTCAATGGGATTAAGGTCTGGTGACTGGCTAGGCCACTCCATGACCCTAATGTGCTTCTTCCTGAGCCACTCCTTTGTTGCCTTGGCTGTATGTTTTGGGTCATTGTCGTGCTGGAAGACCCAGCCACGACCCATTTTTAAGGCCCTGGCGGAGGGAAGGAGGTTGTCACTCAGAATTGTACGGTACATGGCCCCATCCATTCTCCCATTGATGCGGTGAAGTAGTCCTGTGCCCTTAGCAGAGAAACACCCCCAAAACATAACATTTCCACCTCCATGCTTGACAGTGGGGACGGTGTTCTTTGGGTCATAGGCAGCATTTCTCTTCCTCCAAACACGGCGAGTTGAGTTCATGCCAAAGAGCTCAATTTTTGTCTCATCTGACCACAGCACCTTCTCCCAATCACTCTCGGCATCATCCAGGTGTTCACTGGCAAACTTCAGACGGGCCGTCACATGTGCCTTCCGGAGCAGGGGGACCTTGCGGGCACTGCAGGATTGCAATCCGTTATGTCGTAATGTGTTACCAATGGTTTTCGTGGTGACAGTGGTCCCAGCTGCCTTGAGATCATTGACAAGTTCCCCCCTTGTAGTTGTAGGCTGATTTCTAACCTTCCTCATGATCAAGGATACCCCACGAGGTGAGATTTTGCGTGGAGCCCCAGATCTTTGTCGATTGACAGTCATTTTGTACTTCTTCCATTTTCTTACTATGGCACCAACAGTTGTCTCCTTCTCGCCCAGCGTCTTACTGATGGTTTTGTAGCCCATTCCAGCCTTGTACAGGTGTATGATCTTGTCCCTGACATCCTTAGACAGCTCCTTGCTCTTGGCCATTTTGTAGAGGTTAGAGTCTGACTGATTCACTGAGTCTGTGGACAGGTGTCTTTCATACAGGTGACCATTGCCGACAGCTGTCTGTCATGCAGGTAACGAGTTGATTTGGAGCATCTACCTGGTCTGTAGGGGCCAGATCTCTTACTGGTTGGTGGGGGATCAAATACTTATTTCCCTCTGCAGAATGCAAATAAATTCATATACTTTCCACAATGTGATTTTCCGGATTTAATTTGTGATGTGCTATCTCTCACTGTTACCAATAACCTACCCTTCAATTATGGGCTGCTCATGTCTTTGTCAGTGGGCAAACTTACAAAATCAGCAAGGGATCAAATACTTATTTCCACCACTGTAGTACCGTAGAGGCGATCGCCAATATCGGTATGAACAAATACAGAGTGAGGTTGTGGTAGAGTTCATGCGTGACAGACAGATTTAGGAATCATGAGGAGGAAGAGTTAATTTATGTCCAGTACGAGCTTTGGTTGTGTCGTGTTGCAGAGTTGAGGCAGAGTTGGATCGTTCAGGTATGCCTTTTTGAACAGGTGAGTTTTTAGTAGTTTACGGAAGTTTAGGTGGTCATATGTTTTCACGGCGTTTGGTAGTGCGTTCCATAGTTGTGTGCTTATATAGGAGAAGCTGGATGCGCAGGTATTAAAAGTGCATCTTTTGGTTTATTTGCTCTTACGACAGTTCCAAAGTGCATCTTTTGGGTTATTTGTTCTTATGATGATTGAAATAGACATATATCGACAAACAGATATGTGACTACTGAGGCACATATGTACAAGGGGATTTTATATATCTGCTAATTCTACCTGCAGATGGCCAGGACACCGATTTCAAGTGGGTGTGTTATAGATGGGGCAAAAAAGTGTGTACTTCCCATTTTACAGTGAGAATACATGTATTTTTTTAGAAAGGGGAAATGGACTTGATAGTGTTTTTTGCAACTACATTCAAAGTGGTTTACATAGTATATACAGGTACTTATTTGTACCTGGGGCAGCTGAAGTGGGAATCGAACCCAGTTCCCCAGGATCAAAGTCCGCTGCACTAAATCAGTTATAGATTCTGCTCTGAGGAGTGCACAAATGCTGGCAAACTGTGTCTCTGCTAGTAAATCAGGGGACAGCAGCACAGACATCTGATATTTATAACCATCTAAGGAACCGGGAAGAGTGAGTTATTTCAGTTATTTCATACTTCTCCTTTATGGCTCTGCTTGGATGTGCAGGTGGCTTAAATCTGCCACTTAATTGCATAGTCCAGAAGTTTTCAACCCAGTCCTCAGAGCACACCCAGCCAGTCGGGGTTTTCAGGATATCCTTGACTGGCTGGGTGTGTCTGGTGTAGGCTCTGGCATGTTTAAGCTTATGTTATAAACTTGGTGCCTATGTGTGGGTATGCCAGTGCCTAGATATATAAATCAGTGCAGAGCCAGTGTTGGGGTGGGGTGGGGGGGTTACAAACAGGGCAGTTGCTGTAGCCTTCATGTAACATAGGACCCTGAAGGAGATAAGAACATAAGAGTAGCCAATGGTCCATCTAGCCTAGTATCCTGTTTTCCAAACAGTGGCCAAGCCAGGTCACAAGTACCTGGCACAAACCCAAATCGTGGCAACACTCCATACTACAAGTCCCAGGGCAAGCAGTTGCTTCCCATGTCTACCTCAATAGCAGACTATGGACTTTTTCTCCAGGAATTTGTCCAAACCTTTTTTAAACCTTTTTAAAACCCAGATACACTAACCGCTGTTAACATATCCTCCGGCAAAGAGTTCCAGAACTTAACTATTCGTTGAGTAAAAAATATTTCCTCCTATTTGTTTTAAAAGTATTTCCATGTAACTTCCTCGAGTGTCTCCTAGTCTTTGTACTGTTGAAACAAGTAAAAAATCGATTTACATCTACTTGTTCTACACCACTCAGGATTTTGTAGACCTCAATCATATCTTCCCTCATCCGTCTCTTTTCCAAGTTGCCCTAACCTCTTTAGCCTTTCCTCATACGAGAGGAGTTCCATCCCCTTTATCATTTTGGTCGCTCCTCTTTGAACCTTTTCTAATTCTGCTATATCTTTTTTGAGATACGGCGACCAGAACTGAACGCAATACTCAAGGTGCGGACGCACCATGGAGCGATACAAAGGCATTATAGTGTTTTCGATCTTATTCACCATCCCTTTCCTAATAATTTCTAGCATTCTATTTGCTTTTTTGGCTGCCGCTGCACACTGAACAGATTTCAGCGTATTATTTACAACGACACCCAGATCTTTTTCTTGAGCGCTGATCTCCAAGGTAGACCCTAGCATCAGGTAACTCCTTCGAGATCTATTAGTCCCACTGATTCCCTCGCAGGCTTTCTGCTTCTGATGTACCTGAAAAAGTTGTTACTGTGAGGTTTAAGTTTCTCTTCATATTCTCTTTTAGCCTTTTTCAGTAATGCTTTGCATCTGACTTGCCAGTGCTTACGTTGCTTCTTATTTTCTTCATTTGGGTCCTTTTTCCATTCTTTGAAGGACAGTCTTTTGGCTGTAATGGCCTCTTTTACTTCACGTTTTCTCTTCTTTCCACCTTTGCAAATATGTGGAATGCATCTGGACTGGGCTTCCAAGATGATATTTTTGAATAATGTCCACTCCTGATTTAGCGTTCTAATCTTTTTAGCCTATTCTTTTTAACCATTTTCCTCAATTTACTATAGTCGCCCTTTCGAAAATTACATGCAGTTACAGTAGATTTCCTTTGCGGGTTCATCCCAGATAGTAGCTCAAACTTGATCATGTTATGATCACTGTTTCCCAGGGGACTCAACACCGCCACCTCTTACACTATGCCCTGCACACCACCAAGGACCAGATCCAAAATGGCGCCCCCTCTTATCGGTTCCTGGCACAAAGGTGTATTTGCTTTGTGCCGAACAAATTGGGACCTGTGCTGTCCAAAACGTTCCACTTTTGACTCATCTGTTAGTAGAACATTATCCCAAAAGGCTTGGAGATTATTCAGGTGTGTTTTTGAACATGTAATATGAGCATTGATGTTACTTTTGGATAGCAGCAGTTTCTGCCTTGCTTCTCTTCCATGAATCCCATTTTTGCCCAATTTCTTTCATATTGTAGAGTCACGAACACTGACCTTGGCTGAGGCTAAAGAGGTCTGCAGTTCTTTGGATGGCATTGTGGGATGTTTTGTGACTTCTCAGATAAGTTACCTTTCATGTAATCGTGAATGCCCCAAATTGACTACCTCTACTTGACTGACTCTACACTTGTCCATTAGATTGTAAGCTCTTTGAGCAGGGATTGTCCTTCTGTGTTAAAGTTGTACAGCGCTGCGTAACCCTGGCAGCGCTTTAGAAATGTTAAGTAGTAGTAGTAGTAGTAGTTATTGCTGCATCAATGGAGTAATTTTCGGCAGGCTGGCCATTCCTGGGAAGATTCACCACTGTTCCAAGTTGTCTCCATTTGGAGATAATGAGTTTCACTGTGGTTCAGTGGAATCTCGGAGCTGTGGAAATAGCTTTGTAACCCTTTCCAGGCTGATACATTTCAACAACACTCTCATGATAAGGTTCAGTATATAGTAATGTTTAGGTTTGCCAGGGCTGACTGCAATCAAGCCTGGCTGTGTTCGATCAGCTGAATCTAATTGTCAATTAAATTTGGTCAGTTGGTTGATTGAGTACCTGAGGAGGCAGTTACTTTTTCACATGAAGGATATAGGTGTTAGATAATTTCGTTCTTTAAATAAATGAAGTAATAATTTTAAAATTGTGTTAGTGTTTAGTCAGGTTTTCTTTGTTTAATATTACATTTTGATTAAAGACTAGAAACCATTCAGTGTGATATGTATGCAATAATAGGGAAAATGGGGGGGGGGGAGAGGGGGAATTTTTTTCACATCACTGTATATGATACTGCTGAACAGATTGTATTCTTAGTACATGATTTAAAACAATATACTTTATCTTTAGTCTGCAGTAGCTAAGTACCATATACACATATATTAACCCTTTTAAATGTATATAGAGGAAGGCTGTTGGATACAATACTGATATAGTGATATAATACTTTTAATAGAATGAAAAATAATGTTGCTCTGGTAGATGGAGGGGAGAAGAGATGGGTAGAGGACAAGAAAAATCCCAGTTTGTGATTGATTATTTGAGGCACTGGTACATACAGATATAGTTGTGTTCCAGGCCTATAGGGAGGCAGGTGTGCAATGGCAAGGCCCATGTCACCTATGCAACGGTACCTAAGGTTTCTTCATCTATTTATGTGAAGGGTCATTTAAGGGCTGGAAGGGGAGGGATAGGAAGTACAGAATTAACAGCTTTTAGAGTATCCACCAAGGAGGTTTAATGACAGGAGACGGCATGACGTCAAAAAGTTGAAGCCGTCATATTGTTGGATGCAAAACAAACTATCCGCTGCCATATCCTTGTTGGTAATAGAAACATGCCAGCTTGTGCATATGGATATATACAGAGGAACCATCAGAATGGAATAACCTTGCATCGGTTAGAGTAGTAATTACTTCTAAATCGTAATCAGTGTGTCATTTCAAGGGGGCTGGTTATAGGGATACTCTAGCACACATTGTATTGGTGCTGAGATGTTTTCACCAAAACAGACATTGTGCTTGAGTATCAGGCGCTCAACATTCAGAGTTTCCATTTATAAGTACAATGGGTTTAAAAAAAAAACATTTTAATCAGGTTGAAACCTGGGAGCATTTAACATCTTTTTCCCCCCGTGGGTACATCAAAAGAGAAAGATGGTGTGTGGGAACTTGCTACTTTTGTTTTGAGAATGTAGTGGTATATTATAAAAATGCACTTGATATTTATAACTACTATTTAAAAGACAGGTATTGAATAATGAGGGAAGCACTACCTACTACTACTACTACTACTACTACTACTACTATTTAGCATTTCTATAGCACTACAAGGCTTCATGCAGAAGTCCATAGTCAGTCTAAATGTGCCAATTTTGTTGTATATATTTATTTCTACTTAAAGTCTGTTTGGATATAAATGCAAGCAGCACACTATTAGCCACCAAGTTCATACAAAGTTAATTATTTTCAGTGGAAAATAAATCTGTTGACTGCCTGCAATGTGCATATTCCATTACTGTTTCATTATTGCTACCAAGTATTTTAAAACTTTGAATGAACCGTAAAGGTCTTTATCTGCCATCATCTACTATATGACTATGGTCTTAATTCGTTTATCCTGACCTTATATGCACATGGTATTGCTTTTTAAACCCAAAGGCAAAACCTAAGGGTGGTTGCACAATTAGGTATAAATTGTGTTGTTTCTGACGTTTGGACTGCTTTGAGTCCTACTGATCTATACACCTGCTGTCTAGAATTTTGGAAGATAGAAATCTCTTTATATAAAAGGCAAAACCAACGTTCTATGAAGCCTCCAGCCGGAAGTGTGAAGGGGGCGAGATATCCGGTTTCCCTATGAGTGTCTGCCCCGCCCTCTCTGTAACACAGTCAGTGAAGGAAAACAGCAGAGCACGAAATCAAATCGCTGGCTCTGTAACAGTGAAGGACTCAGAGGGGGGAGGGGAGAGAGGCCAGAGGGCAGGGACACACACACTCCCACATGCACACAGAAGAAAACATTGCTAGCCCCCGTTTCATTTGCATCAGAAACAGGGCTTTTTTACTGAAGGACTCAGAGGGGGGAGGGGAGAGAGGGCAGAGGGCAGGGACACACACACTCCCACATGCACACAGAAGAAAACATTGCTAGCCCCCGTTTCATTTGCATCAGAAACGGGCCTTTTTTTACTAGTGAGGAAATAAAAATTAACCCCCCTGTTTACTAAGCAGTGTTCTAATGCTGACATAGCCCATTTAAATTAAACGGACTGTGTTGGCATTGCCGCACTGCAATCGCTAGTGTGGCTTAGTAAACAGAGGGTTACGTCTTAGATGTACTGTGTAGAAGTTGTGTTTACCTTTGCAATGTGTGTATGAATGCCTGTTCTGGTGTGTGGATGTGATAATGTTTGAATAACTGACTATACTTATGGCTATGATTTCTGAACATGTGGCATCAATAAAGGACAGACCTTTATGTCCATTTGGGTATATATGCTAATCTCAAATTTGTTAAATGTTTCAGACACATCCATTTCCTTACTTCCATGATGTTTCTGAATTCTATTATTCTGCTTCACTGTATTTTCAAATGTAAGCCACATTGAACCCGAGTTTGCTTGGGATAATATGGGATATACACAGGGCTTTTTTTTGAGGGGGTTGTCAGCCGCTCCTCCCAGCCGCGTAATTGTCTCTCTCACTTATCCGTGCTGTCTGCTTCCGACTCCACACTCGTCCGTGCAGTTCGCTCTCACTGCCACACAGTTCCGCTAGCACGGCGATGCAACACAGATCAGCTGGCCGGTCTTTTAAACAAAGTTCAGCTAGTTAGACTTTAAACACAGTTCTGCTAGCCAGGCTTCAAACACAGTTCGGCTAGCCCAGCCTTCCCACAAAGTTCAGCTAGTCAGGCTTTAAACACAGTTCCGCTAGCCAGGCTTCAAACACAGTTCGGCTAGCCCAGCCTTCCCACAAAGTTCAGCTAGTCAGGCTTTAAACACAGTTCTGCTAGCCAGGCTTCAAACACAGCTCGGCTAGCCCATCCTTCCCACAAAGTTCAGCTAGTCAGGCTTTAAACACAGTTCTGCTAGCCAGGCTTCAAACACAGTTCCGCTAGCCCGGCTACAAACACAGCTCGGCTAGCCCAGCCTTCCCACAAAGTTCAGCTTAGCTAGGCTTTTTTCCCCAGCACAGCTTAGCCAGGCTTTTAAAGATCCACCACCCTCACTTGTCAACACTTTACCTCTTGACAACCACCCGCTGGATCTCTCCTGACTATTACTCTTTTCTGATACTTTTGGGCTCCTCTCGAAGTCACACTTCTTCTCCAGCCACTTCCTCTCCCACCTCCATTTCCTCTTCCATACCTTCTCCTCCTACCTGCTCCAACTCCTCCCATTCCATCCCCCCATTCTCCACCCCCTCCCTCAGGTGTTCCACCCTCTCCTCAGCTGATTCCATCTCCCAATCAGCCCCCTCTCCTTTCCTCTCATTTGGCTCAGGTACTCGTTTGTCCTCCTCTCTCCTATTCTTCCAGGCAGTCTGAAATCTGTGTTCTCTACGCTCCTGCCTCCGCCCCTCCCGCAATGCATTCTGGGATCTGTAGTTTTTCCACTCTGGCTTTTCTCTCTTCCCCCCTGCATTCTGGGCTCTGTGGCTTCTCTGATTCTCACAGGGTACTTGGGGGTATTGAGTACTGGCACCTTTTCCATTGTCTGCTAAAATTGACCCATGGTCCCCAAGCTTTAATGAAAAAGCTCAGGCTCTACACACCAATTCTGCCTTGTCATAGATTCTGGGACTGGTTGTAGGGGGCCTGGCTATTGTGGGGTGGGTTCCTCAGTGATTACGCCACCCCTGAAGGGTACTGGCACCTTTTTTGCTAGAAAAAACACACTGGATATACATGTCAAAAAAACTGCACCCCCCCCTTTATCCTCCACCTTTTGAGGTACTGCCTATCCAATTGGATGGTGATGGCACAAGGAAAGCAAGTTTGGTCCAGTGAAGACTAACTCAAAATAGCCTGTTCATTAGCTGGGCTCTAGTATTACCGTATTGAAAATGTGAGCATACCATGCCTCTGTGGTTATGTTCCACTAATAAGTTAAATGATTAACTGGATTTCTTGAAAGGATTACATAACCTTTGGATGCATGACTAGGATGAAAAACACACACTTATTTATGCAATAGCACAATTCCTCATGTACAGTCACAAAACAACCCTTTAGGTGCACAGTGTTCATTCACATTGAGCTCCTTTTATTATCCACCAGAAAGAAGAGTTTTTAGTTTTGGCACAGTATAAGTCATCACAAGAAAAAAATATATAAGAAAACCAATGGACAGCAATAATAGCTTATAGCCCTTTAAGTTATGTTTAAACAAATGAGAAATCTACATGAAACTGATTTCTAAGACCACTTGTCCCTGAAACATGCCAAAAACAGAATAATCCATCTGTGTATCATAAACTTCTACAAATGAGATGAAGTGAAGATGTGATTCCATGTGCCCCAATGAAAGGAGAGTTTAATTTTACTTCCATTTAATTTCGATATATTCCATTTTAATAACACTGGGCTTCCTAAGGCAGATTACAACAACAGTTAATATCAACTCATCAGGAAACAGGATATCCTCATTGAGATTTTAACCATTTATTACTGTACTAGTAAAAAAGGCCCTTTTCTCACAGAAATGAAACAGGCGCTAGCAAGGTTTTCCTCAAAGTGCATATGTTTGAGAGAGAGAGAGAGAGAGAGAGAGAGAGAGAGAGAGAGAGAGTGTGTGTGTGTGAGAGAGAATGAGTGAGAGAGAGAGAGAGAGACAGTGTGTGTGTGTTTGTGTGAGAGAGTGTGTGAGAGACAGAGTGTATGTGTGTGTGAGAGTGTGTGTGAGACAGAGAGAGAGAGAGAGAGAGAGAGACTGTGTGTATGAAGGAGAGTGTGTGTGTATGACAGAGAGATAGAGTGTGATAATGTGTCAGAGAGAGTGTATGTGAGAGACAGGGAGTGAGTGTGTGTGATAGAGTGTGTCTGTGACAGAGAGAGTGTGTGTGTGTGAGAGAGACAGTGTGTGTTATAGAGAGTGTGTGTGTAGAGTGAGACACAGAGACAGTGTGAGAGACAGAGTGTGTATGTTTTAGAGAGTGTGTATATGAGAGAGTGTGTGTGTTTGATAGAGAAAGTTTGTGTGTGAGAGAGAACCTTTTCCGGAGATGGAAAGATGGTAGAACGAGAGGACATGAAATGAGATTGAAGGGGGGCAGACTCAAGAAAAATGTCAGGAAGGTTTTTTTCACGGAGAGAGTAGTGGATGCTTGGAATGCCCTCCCACGGGAGGTGGTGGAAATGAAAACAGTAACGGAATTCAAACATGCGTGGGATAAGCATAAAGGAATCCTGTGCCGAAGGAATGGATCCTCAGGAGCTTAGTCAAGATCAGGAGGCGGGGCTGGTGGTTGGGAGGCAGGGATAGTGCTGGGCAGACTTATATGGTCTGTGCCAGAACCGGTTGTGGGAAGCGGGACTGGTGGTTGGGAGGCAGGATTAGTGCTGGACAGACTTGTACGGTCTGTGCCAGAGCCGGTGGTTGGGAGGCAGGGCTGGTGGTTGGGAGGTGAGGATAGTGCTGGGCAGACTTATACGGTCTGCGCCAGAGCCGGTGGTTGGGAGGAGGGGCTGGTGGTTGGGAGGCGGGGATAGTGCTGGGCAGACTTATACAGTCTGTGCCCTGAAGAGCACAGGTACAAATCAAAGTAGGGTATACACAAAAAGCAGCAAATATGAGTTATCTTGTTGGGCAGACTGGATGGACCGTGCAGGTCTTTTTCTGCCGTCATCTACTATATTACTATGACACAGAGAGTGTGTGTGTGTGTGAGAGAGAGAGCCCCCTATTTTTCAGTTGATAGAGTCTGAGAAACTATATCAGAACATGACTGCAGCCTGTCAACATCTCTTCAATAGTCTTGTAAACCCTGCCAGCTCTATCGGGACGTCAGTGGCGAGTTGTCTTTTGAGATCAGCACTTGCCCGATGTATTTAGAGTGGCACAGTATTTGGAACACCAACAGCTAGTTGTGGAGCGAGTTGCTGCCTCGCGGCCATTCTCAATTTGACTTAGCGCTCATTATTAAGTGCGGGTTCCGAATTCCATGACCCCCCTCCTTCCTTCCCTCCCTCTCCTCCCCTCCGAGTTCCATGCCCCCCTCCCTCCCTCCCTCCCTCTCCTTCCCTCCAAGTTCTAGGCCCCCCTCCCTCCCTCCCTCCCTCTCCTCCCCTCCGAGTTCTAGGCCCCCCTTCCCTTCGAGTTCCATGCCCCCTCCCTCCCCTCCCCTGCGAGTTCCATGCCCCCCTGTCTTCGGAGTTCCAGACCCCTGCGCCTTCCTCCCTCTCTCTCTCTCAGTGGCAGCCCGACCTGCATTGGCCGCCCTCTTCTCGCAGTCCTGCGCCTGCCCTCGCCTTCCTACGTGCCGGCTGTAATTTAAAAGTTCTTACCTCGGTATACGCCGGCAGCAGTGTAAGTCGAGCAGGCACGGCGCTTCAGCCTGCCTTCCCTTCTGTCTCTGCTGTGCCTCTGGTCCCGCCCTCATTTCCTGTTTCTGGAAGGGCGGGACCAGAGGCGCAGCTGAGACAGAAGGGGAGGCAGGCTGAAGCGCCATGCCTGCTCTACTTTCACTGCTGCCGGCATACAACGAGGTAAGAACTTTTAAATTACAGCCGGCATGCAGGAAGGCAAGGGGCAGGCGCAGGACTGCGAGAAGAGGGCAGCCAACGCAGGTCGGGCTGCCACTGAGAGAGAGGGAGGCGCGGGGGTCTGAAATTCCGAAGACAGTGGGCATGGAACTCGCAGGGTAGGGGAGGGAGGGGGGTGGGCCTGGAACTCGGAGGAGAGGGGGGCCTAGAATTTGGAGGACAGGGGGGAGGGAGGGGGGCGATTCTCCGTCGATTGAATCCTCACCTCCAACGTTCTTTTGGTGGCTGGTGCTGGTTTTGCTTTCCTCTCATTGATCCGCCCTCTGACGTCATCACGTTCCGATGCGAGGGCGGACCAATGGGAATTGTGTTATGAACCCAGGCATCCAGACGTAGAATGTTGGAGGTGCAAATTATTATATAGGATGGTATAGGAGAAAAATGAGCACAAAATACAGAATTTATTACTGCTGTTTCTACCAGGTACAATAATTTTTAATGTTATTTTAATAATTTTCAATTTTATTTCATGATATATATGTACATACAGAAAGCTTGCAAATAAGTAAAAAAAGCTGTCAAATAAAAAAAAACATAAACATAGGTAGCCATAAATGTTTGTTTGCTATTGTTTTTATATAGAAATATCTTTATTGTCAGCATAAGCAAAAATAAAGGCATATAGGGCCAGATTCTATATAAGGCACCTAAAAAATCTGTGTGGAAAACGTTTCCACCTAAGTGTATTCTATAAGAAGCACCTAGATTTATTTATTTATTTGTAGCATTTGTATCCCACATTTTCCCACCGATTTGCAGGCTCAATGTGGCTTACATTTGCCGTAATGGCGATTGCCATTTCCGGGTAGTAGAGTTACGAAGGCATTGCTTTAAGGTGCATACATACATGGTAAAGAAGAATACGTTATGGTATAGCATATAAGTTCCTGAGTGATAGATAGGATTGTAACATACATTAGGTCATCAACTATAGATAGACCTTATTTGACATAAGGATTAAAGTGATAATGCTTGATCATTATTAACGGAGAGGTTTATGCACGGTATATAGAGTATACTTAGTAGATATCCCAGTGCCTAAAACTACGCATGCCTATTTACACCAACAAAACGTGGCGTAAATCCCTGCATATAGATTTACATGCACTGGGCCATATTCTATAACTATGTGCATAAATTTTGGAACGCCTACAAAATGCCCATTCCCCACCCATAGCCATGTCCCTTTTGAACTATATAACCCCTAGTAAGAACCAGGAGAATGTACCTGCTACAATCTATTTTGAATCATAAAAGAGGAACACCCTCAGAAACTTACACACCCACCTGGTAGTCTGCTTAGATCACTGACAGTTGAAATATTGCACTTCATTCATAGGGTAGCTCACTCCTGTGATATTTAAGTGCAATAATGTGCACAAATATGTGCTAAGTGCAGTTGTGCACCCCTTAAAATATTAATATTAATTAAATTAATATTTTTAAGGTGGTAGGAGATGCTAACACCCACGATCAGAACGATACAGTCAACTAAAGGAAAGGAAATGATCAGGTAAGACATAATTTTATTGGGCAATAGTACCATAGGCCATTATCCAGAATTAATCAACTTTATAAATATGGAGCTGGGAGGGAGAATTTTTGATCAGTCTTGGTTTTGAACTTAAATTCTAAAGAAATTTGGTATGTGTAGTCCCTGATTCATCCCATTTAAATCAGCATTGTAGGTCCCAAAAAGCTGGGAGGGAGAATTTTTGACCAGTCCTGGTTCTGAACTTAAATTCCAAAGAAATTTGGTATGTGTAGTCCCTGATTCATCCCATTTAAATCAGAATTGTAGGTCCCAAAATGCATTAGGATGATGTTGTCTCAAATCCAAGATAGGCCTAAAATCTCCCTCTTGGAATTGAGTAACTTGGAAGCTCTGTAAAACTCCACATAGCCCAGCTATTGCAGTAACAGTCATTGGTCAGGAGCCACAGACAGTATGGCTCATGCTAGAATTTGGAATAAGTATATCCAAAATTTGGCCAGTAGGCATCACCCTTGTATAATGGCTGATAATACCACCTCTTTAAAAAGTCATGAATGCTGCCTCCTCCCCACTCCCAGCCCTGGTTACGGCTGGGAATTGAGCCCAGGTTTTCCACATGACAACATGTAACATTGCAGCTGAACTATCAGGCTGGCCTGAATGCTGATTTATTTTGAAAATGACTTTTTAAACAAGGTAAACGATAAACCTCTCTAAGAGCAATTTTGTGACATTACGGTGAAAAAAGTCTTATTCTTTTTGTGGACCATGATACAGGGTTGCAGGCATTCCTCTTACATGTCCTGCTCACCAAATATCCCCCCCCCCCACCTTCCAATAAATCTCAGCTTATACAATACAGACATTGATCACAGTGAGTGGAGGCCACTCGCTCATCCAAATTGCAGGCATTTTAGTTTCAGTCCCAGGCAGTTTGTTTTGATGAAGTTAATTTAGCTTCTAGACAGCTGCTGTTATCATCTAGTGCAGAACTGATGTCTGAACTTAGGCTGATATGAAAATGTCATCATTGCAAAACTGCCACTCAGTCATCCCAAGACAATGGTCTTATAGTGTTCAAGAGGGGGCTTTTTTTTTTTTCAAGCAAAAATTTAACGTAATGGGACTTTTCACTGTAGTAATTTGGTAAGGTGGGGCAAACATATTGGATAGGCTGAAATTGCTGACATTTTCTACAGAATTAATTATGGGTTCTACCAACTGTCTATCTTCAGCCTGATAAATGACAGGTTTGTAAAAGCTTATGAGGCTTTAAAACCACTATAGGAAATAATTTGTAATATATATTTTATTGGTGTTTCGTTATAAATTCTTTCAACTTTGACAGTGCTTATTTACATTGCTTTCTTGACTTGATGACTTTTCAATAAAAATCCCTATTAAATTTCAGTGGATGTTGATATCTGGTAGATGCATTGAAGTCCTCTGTCCACACAGCAGATGTAGCATGATTAGTAACTGTATGAGCTCCAGATTTCATTGGAGATGTGCCTCAGCTTATCTGTGTTGGATGAAAACCACAGTAATTTTAAGTCTCTGTGGTAACTTGGTTCATAATATTTCTGCTGAGACTGCCACTTAGGGTAGTGGTTCTCTTAATGACAAAGAGGGGCATAGTGGATGCCCTACATAGAGAGTAGTGGATGCTTGGAATGCCCTCCCGCGGGAGGTGGTGGAAATGAAAACGGTAACAGAATTCAAACATGCGTGGGATAAGCATAAAGGAATCCTGTGCAGAAGGAATGGATCCTCAGGAGCCTTAGTCAAGATTGGGAGGCAGGGCTGGTGGTTGGGAGGCGGGGATAGTGCTGGGCAGACTTATACGGTCTGTGCCCTGAAGAGCACAGGTACAAATCAAAGTAGGGTATACACAAAAAGTGGCACATATGAGTTATCTTGTTGGGCAGACTGGATAGACCCTGCAGGTCTTCTTCTGCCATCATCTACTATGTTACTATCCTGCTTATAATCGAACGAGAAAAACGCCCAAGTTCCGACCTAAATCGGGAGATGGACGTTTATCTCACAAAAACGAATAAAGCGGTATAATCGAAAGCCAATTTTTGGACGTTTTCAACTGCACTCCGTCGCGGATGCGGACAAAGTTGATGGGGGCGTGTCAGAGGTGTTGCGAAGGCGGAACTGGGGCGTGGTTATCTGCCGAACAAAGATGGGCGCATTTCACTGATAATGGGAAAAAAGTATGCGTTTTTAGCTAGAATTTAGGACACTTTTCCTGGACCCTGTTTTTTCACGAATAAGGCCCCAAAAAGTGCCCTAAATGACCAGATGACCACTGGAGGGAATCGGGGATGACCTCCCCTGACTCTCCCAGTGGTCACTAACCCCCTCCCACCACAAAAAAATGATGTTTCACAAATTTTTATTTTCACCCTCAAATGTCACTGGAGGAGTTGTTAGGGGGTGCAGTGGACTTCAGGCAGGTGGACCCAGGCCCATCCCCCCTACCTGTTACAATTGTGCTGCTTAATGCTTATTAGTCGTCCAACCCCTCCAAACCCACTGTACCCACATGTAGGTGCCCCCCTTCACCCCTTAGGGCTATAGTAATGGTGTAGACTTGTGGGCAGTGGGTTTTGAGGGGGATTTGGGGGGCTCAACACACAAGGGAAGGGTGCTATGCACCTGGGAGCTCTTTTACCTGTTTTTTGGTTTTGTAAAAGTGCCCCCTAGGGTGCCCGGTTGATGTCCTGGCATGTGAGGGGAACCAGTGCACTACGAATCCTGGCCCCTCCCACGAATAAATGTCTTGGATTTATTCGTTTTTGAGCTGGGCGCTTTCATTTTCCATTATCGCTGAAAAACAAAAACGCCCAGCTCACACATTGTTGAATAAAACATGGGCGTCTATTTTTTCCCAAAATACGGTTCGGTCCGCCCCTTCACGGACCCGTTCTCGGAGATAAACGCCCATGGAGATAGACGTTTTCGTTCAATTATGCCCCTCCACGTATTTTCAAAAGAAACATCCAAGTTGGGATTTGGATGTCTTTGTAAAATGTCCAAATCCGGGGGACGGGGAAACCGTATTTTCAAAAAAAGATGGATGTCCATCTTTCGTTTCAAAAATACCAAGGACGTCCTTGGATTTGGACGTCCTTAGAGATGGACATCCTTAGACATGGACGTCTTTGATTTTCGGTGATTTTCGAAACTAAAGACGTCCATGTCAAAAATGTCCAAATGCAAGCCATTTGAACGTGGGAGCAACCAGCATTTCTAGTGCACTGGTCCCCCTGACATACCAGGACACCAACCTAGGGGGCACTGCAGTGGACTTCATAAATTGCTCCCAGGTGCATAGCTCCCTTACCGTGTGTGCTGAGCTCCCCAAAACCCACTACCCTCAACTGTACACCACTACCATAGCCCATATGGGTGAAAGGGGGCACCTAGATGTGGGTTTGTGGTGGGTTTTGGAGGGCTCGCTGTTTCCTTCACAAACATAACAGGTGGGGGGGGGGTATGGGCCTGGGTCTGCCTGTCTGAAGTGCATCGCACCCACTAAAACTGCTCCAGGGACCTGCATGCGCTGTCATGGACCTGAGTATGACATTTGAGGCTGGCATAGAGGCTGGCACAAAATATTTTTTAAAGATGTTTTTTTGAGGGTGGGAGGGGGTAAGTTACCACTGGGGGAGTAACAGGGGGTCATCCCCAATTCTCTCCGGTGGTCATCTGGTCATTTCGGGCATCTTTTTGTGCCTTATTTGTAAAAAAAAAAACACGTCCGGGTGAAAACGTCCAAGTTTTATTTAGGACGTCCCTGCTTTTTCCGATTATGACTCAAAGATGTCCAAGTGTTAGGCATGCCCAAGTCCTGCCTTCACTACACCTCTGACATGCCCCCTTGAAATTTGGACGTCCTTGTGATGGACTGCAGTTGGAGACATCCAAAATGAGGGTTGATTATATCGATTTGGACGTCTCTGGGAGATGGACATATATGTTCCGATTTATGTCGAAAGATGGACGTCCATCTCTTTTGAAAATGAGCCTGATAGTAACACAGTAGATGATGACAGATAAAGACCTCCTTGATCCATCCAGTCTGCCCAACAAGATTAAACTCCTAGTATATGATATGATAACATATGCATACTTGATCTTGAGCTTTTCTTGCCATTTTCAGGGCACAGACTATAGAAGGATGCCTGGCACTGGCTTAATTGCTGTCAAAGCCTGCTCCAGCCCAACCAGATCTATCCAGCCATAATTGGGGCACAGACTGTAAAAGTCTGGGAAGTAATGCTAGTGCCAGGCAATTACTGGATTTGGGCATGGCTAGGTTGTTTTGATTCCATTCTCTTTCCATATAGGAATCCTTTGTACTTATTCGTGCATTCTAAAATTCTGTTACCATTTTTTGTTTCCACCACCTCCCGTGGAAGGGCATTCCAGGCATCCACCACTCTCTCTGTGAAAAACGTCCTAACAGTTTTTTTTTTTTTTTTTTTTTCTTGCCTGAAAAGAGTTTGAAGAGGCCCCAACATGGTCAAAATACGATGATTCAGCTTTTGAAAAACATGGGCCTTTGTGACCATGTTACACTTTTTCTCTTATCAATGCATTGGCTTTCTATTAGCAAACAGTATTTTTTTCAGATGTTAGTGTTAGCTTTTATGATTAATATATTTCTTTATTTCAACCTCTTAAACAGCAACAAAGGTCATTGAAATACAGCAATAATATTTTACAAAAAGCATAAAATAAAATCAACAAATTAAATTGTCATGCTTCCTTAGACCACAAACTGTAATACAATGGGGCTAATGAAAAGAGAAGATTACTTATCATATACTATTATAATTAAACAAGGTTGCATATCTCTCATTTTACTATCATTTCAGTTGTCTCATCTCTATAAATGACTTGAGTTGTTCTGGTGAAAAAAATACATATTTTGTTAATCCCAGCTTTACAATACATTTACTTGGGTATGCTAAGAAAAAGGAACCCCCAATCTCCAAAGTCTCCTTTTTCAAAGCAAGAAATGCCTTTCTCTTTTGCTGGGTTTGTTTAGTGACATCGGGGTAAATCCAGACTTGTTCTCCTCCAAAAAGAGATTTAGCTTTTCTAAAGTACAATCTCATAATAGAGTTAAAGTCCTGCTCAAACACAAGCGATACTAAAAGAGTAGCTCTTTTTGTAGCATTTTCCAAAGATTGTTCTAGTAAGAGTGAAACATTATTTAAATCAATATGGCCTTCTCCCTCGGTTCCCATCTTTCCCGCTTCCCCTCTGGAATTTTCAATATAATAAATTTTATTTATTGGAGGCATAGCATCTGTAGGAATTTTTAAATTTTCTTTAAGGTATCGTTTAAACAAGTCCAACGGGGAATTTCCTAAGAGCTTAGGGAAATTCAGGACACGAAGGTTCAGGCGTCTATTATAATTTTCTATTTGTTCTATTTTTCGCCTCAAATCTGTATTATCTTTGATTGTTGTTATTTTAAAGTCTTGTAGATGTTCTATATCTTTTTCTAATTTAGTAGTTCTTGCTGCAAATTCTTGTTTCACCGTATCCATTGCTTTTTCCATCGAATCAAATTTTTCATTTAAAGTTTGTACCTCTCCCGATGTCTTCTGCAAAGTCCCTTCTATTTTCTTCAACAGAGTCCAAATCATTCCTAGGTTAACCTCCGGAGATTTTCTTTGAGAACATGTCTCAATTCCCGGCGTCTCCTCCGACAGCACTGCTCCCTCAAACAACGTTTTCTCTTCCACACTTCCGGTGGCCGAGTACGTCGTTTCCAGGGCTATCTTCGACGCCGGGCACGGAGGGAGTACCAACAATGGTGGCGACAAGGAGACTTCCTCTCCCCGTGAAGCTTCCGCTTCCCCGGTTAACTCCACTAGGGGATCCCTCTCCTGGTTGTTTTGAGAGACGCCAGAGAAGAAGCGTTCAATTCTCGGCTGTGTTGGCGTCGAGGTCGTAGGAGGCGAGAGAAGCCGTTTCACCACGCCTTTCCGCTTAGTATGCGGCATAATTCAAGGTATATTTCCCTCGAGAGTATCAACGCTTCTCTTCTGGTCAATATGCGGCCATCTTGAAACGCCCCCTAACAGTTATGCTAAGATGATCCCCCTATAATTTCAATTCATGTCCTCTAGGTCTACCACATACCTTTCTCTGGAAAAGGTTTGTATTTAAACATCTGTATCATATCACCTCTATCATTCCTTTCCTCTAGGGTATATATATTTAGGACCTCAAATCTCATCTTATACATCTTTTGGCACAAATCTCATATTATTTTTATAGTTTTTCTCTGAATTGCTTCGTGTGTTGATGTCCTTAGCAAGATATGGCCTCCAAAACTGTATACAGTACACCAAGTGGGGCTTCACCAATAACTTGTACAGGAGCATCAACCCTTTATTCTTCTGGTTTTACCTCTCCCTATGAAGCCTAGCACCCTTCTGGCTACAGCCATTGCCTTGTCACATTGTTTTGCTGCCTTGAGATCCTCAGACATGATCACCCCTAGATTTCTCTCCTGAGCTGTGCTTATCAGTCTCTTGCTTCTAATCTCATAAATCACTCTGCATGTCTTCACTTTAAATTTTAATTGCCAAACATTAGACAATTTTTCTAATTTCTGTAGATAAGTTCTCATACTTCCCTCTGGGGTGTCCACTCTGTTGTTAATCATTGTGTCATCTGCAAAAAGGCAAACCTTTCCATCTAACCTTTCAACAAGGCCACAAACCAGAGGCGTAGCCAGGTTTTGATCTCAAGGGGACCAGACTTTTATAAAACAGGCGCTGGTTGGTGTCAGCTAGACAGCAGTGTCTGTGTTGTTGCTCAGGGGCTGTAGCGGGCACTGATTAATACAGGCTGTCTCTGCTGCGTCCTGCCTACAAGGAAACAGTAAATTACATCAGTAGGCAGGACGCAGACGAGGTTCCTGGACTGGCCAGAGCAGGCAACCTGTCTTCTTAACTTCAAATAAAAATATTCAAATCGTGACCATCATCTCAGGAATAGCACACCCAGTCCTTCCACTGCTAGACACCTTGTTTAAATCAGATGGGCTTTTGTTTGTGTGGTGACTCTACAAGATGTGAAGAACACTAGTCCTGAGCATTTTTATTTTGGGTGACCTTTGGTGGCCCTTGCCCCACAGCCTACTTTCAAATAGGGCTAGACACTTTGGGAAATAACACAAACCCCTGCAAAAAGACACCCACAACCTATATTGAAAATTTACCACACCAAAACAGCCCTAACCAACCTATGAAAAGACAATACTATAAATATTACAGTGGGACCTAGAGAGGTGTTTCCCTAGGTGGTCCTGGAGTACCCCCTTGCCATTCAGGTTTTCAGGCTATCCACAATGAATCTGCATGAAAAAGATTTGCATGTAATGGAGGCAGTATGTGCAAATCAATGCCATGCATATTTATTGTGGATATCCTGAAAACCTGACTGGCAAGGGGGTACTCCAGGACTGCCCTAGAACACAAAACTTACCACCCCATAACAGCCCTAACCCACCTATCAGAAGATAGTGCTATATATATTACACTGGGCTCTGGAGCACCAATATACCTACTATTGGGAAACTGGAACAAGCTGCACTGTTACACATTCCTACACAGATACTACATGCTGGCAGAATCCTTCACCTCAGTCACACATGGAGAACACGGACAGTCCCTCATCTATATAACATAAGAGTAGCCATACTGGGTCATACCAATAGTCCATCTAGCCCAGTATCCTGTTTCCAACGTGGCCAACCCAGGTCACAAGCACCTGGCAGAAACCCAAATTGTGACAACATTCCATGCTACCAATCTAATGCAGAATAGGGAGCAACAAAAAACAAAAAAACAAAAAACAAACCAATAACAAAGATTGAAATAGAGACCCCCCCCCCCCCTGCCCAAGGAAGCCAGACTCTAAACAGTGCAATACTGGTTAAAAAAAGAGACAGAAATGCATTTTCTCCTGTACTTTGCAAAATAAACATAGAAAAAAATATACATTTTACACAGCAGGTACATCTCAGTCCTTACAAAGTATTAGATAAAAATAATTTTTTTCTACCTTTGTTGTCTGGGAATTTTAGCTGGTCCCAGTCTTTTTTTCATGTTCTATGAGTCAGCCTTACAAATTCTTTTCCAGGTTGGCCTTTCCATTTCTTCTCTCACCTCTTGTCTTCTTCCTTTCCTTCTCTACATCTGTTTTGCACTCATCTTTCATTTTATGTCCCCACTATCAAATAGCTGTGTATAGAGCTGCCAAGTGATCCAGTTCCAGAAGGGAGATTTTTCAACCAGTTCTAGTGTGAACTCACATCCCAAATTCATGTGGGATTTGCAGTCCCTGATTCTACCTATCAAAATCTGTGCTGCAGTACATCCAAAATGACTTAAGAAAATGCACTCGGACCCATCTACTGTTGTTAGAACAATTTATTTTCTCATTTGCCTTGGTCCCACTGTCGCATTTCCATTTTTCTCTGTTTCTTCTGCCTTTACAGGGTCTCTTGCCCATCTGACATTTCTTCTGTCTCCAAGTGCACCATCCTTTTTTCCTCTGCACCACTATTTGTCCTGTCCAGCATCTCCCTTCTGTGTCCCTTGTCCCTATCTTACCCCCATGTTCAGCATCTGCCCTTTCTCTGTCCCCATCTCCCTCCTTTTTCAGCACAAGCCTACCTGGTCTCCTCATCTCCCCCTTTCTAGCATCTGCCGTCCTGGTGTCCCCACCTCTATCTTTTTCTAACATTGTCCTGTAAACCCCATCTTTCCCCTTTTTCCAGCATTACCCCTGTTACCATCTTCCCTGTTTTCCAGCATTACCTCTTTGTCCCCATCTCACCCATTTTTCACCATTGTCCCCATATCTCCATTCCCCCTTCCAGTGGTGCCCCTCAGGGCCGCTGAGAGGAGGGGGACAGGGGGGAAAAGTCCCCGGGCCCGGGCCTCCGGGGGGCCCGGCGTCGCTGCCTGGCCTGCCTTCCATCGCTCCCGGAACTAACCTGAAGCCTCCTTTCACTTCGCAGCAAGCAGCAGCAGGGCAGGCCACTCCTTCCTTCCGTGTCCCACCCTCGCCTGACGTAACGTTCGCGAGGGCGGGGCACGGAAGGAAGGAGGAGAGGTCTGCCCTGCCGCTGCTTGCTGCGAAGGTGAAAGGCGGCTTAAGGTTAGTTCCGAGGGCCCGGCCCGGCGACCTCGGGTGGGTGGCGGCGGGGGGACCTGGCGATCTTGGGTGGGCGGCAACCTTGGGTGGGGGGGGGCCCAGGGGCGGCTTTGTCCCGGGCCCGGCTCCGGCTCTCGGCAGCCCTGGTGCCCCTCTCTGTCCCTATCTCCTCCTCCCCTTTCCAGTAGTGCCATCTTTGTGTCACTATCTCCTTCCCCTCCCATGTGATAATCTTTGAATAACTGTCTATACTTATGGCTATGATTTCTGAACATGTGATATCAATAAAGGACAAACTTTTAAATGCCCAGTTGGGTATATATGCTATTCTCAACTTTGTTAAATGTTTCAGACATATCCATCTATTTATTCCCATGATACAGCTAAATTCTATTATTCTGTCTCAATGTATTTTATTTATTTATTTTATTACATTTGTATCCCACATTATCCCACCTCTTTGCAGGCTCAATGTGGCTTACAATTCATCATGGATACTGGAAATAGAAAAGAATGTACA
Organism: Microcaecilia unicolor; assembly: GCF_901765095.1. Lineage (NCBI taxonomy): Eukaryota > Metazoa > Chordata > Amphibia > Gymnophiona > Siphonopidae > Microcaecilia > Microcaecilia unicolor. The sequence goes on along the minus strand of NC_044031.1, from coordinate 54,541,780 downwards.
TTTGGTTTTACAGAAAGTTTTGGTTACATGATGGTGAAATACGTGATAGTGTTAAAGCAAAAGACATTAAAGAACATTTCTGGATATCTTAAAGAATGTACAGTTACACGTGTTGATCTTTGTGATATATTTTGTCGAAGAGATAAGTTTTCAGTAGTTTGCGGAAATTGGTCATTTTCAAATGTAAGCCACATTGCTCGGGATAATGTGTGATATAAATATATATTTTAAAAAATCCTTTATCCTCCACCTTTCAAGACACTGCCTATCCTGCTGGTTAGGGATGGCACAAGGAAAGCAAGTTTGGTCCCATGAAGACTAACTCAAAATAACTTGTTCCTTAGCTGGGCCCTAGTATTACCATATTCTACCAGCAACAATAATTTTTGACGCTGTTTTAGTGATATTCAACTGTTATTTCTTTACTCCACCAGCTTTTAAGGCACTGCCTATCCAACTGAAACAGCTTTAGCATTGTTACAGATGGAGGAACAACAAAGAACGACAGCGTGTATTCATCAGATCATAAGTTTGCTTGCTTTGAACTGAACGGCAATGACAGCTGTGCGGGGGGGGGGGGGGGGGGGGGAGGTGGAGACAGATTACTCAAATTGGCTCCCTTGTTAAAGTGGACTAGATAGGCTCACTTCCACTCCGGTCAATTAAACCTCCCTAGGCAGCTTTCTCCCTTCTCCAGCCCCCCCCCCCCCCGAGCGTTGCATCTTTCAACTTCTCTTCTGCCCATCTTTCCCGTCCGCGTGGTCACTTTTTACTTTCTTGAAGCCTTCTCCCTCCTGCGCAGCACCAGCGATTCACAGTCAGCGTTCTGCCAGCGTTGGGGCCTGTCAGGCGCGTCCCGCCTCTGGGGAAAACAGGAAGCTGCTTAGCGTAAACAACCCTGACCTTGAGGCACACCCAGCTAGCTGGGGTTTCAGGATATCCACAATGAGTATGCATACTACTAGCTATACTGAGTTTAATACTAGAATGGCTTATAAAGAGTCCCATTATCGCTGCTGGTAGGGAGCAAATTCTGGGCAAAAATGGCAAATCCTGCACAGCTGAGAATTTCAGCACAAATTCTGTGCTGTGCAATCAAGCAGAATTCCAGTAGGAGTATTGGGATATTTATTGGGATGTATTACTCCTACTGGAATTCTACATGACCAACAATAAGGTAAAAGAAGGAGAATGAAGAAGTTGTATGAGGCTATGCAGGGAACACTAGAGAAAATTGCTTTTATAAAAGAAAGTAGGGTAAATAATAGGGATAAAAACCCACTCATTCCAAATGCTAATTTTTAAACAAAAACATCAGAGCTGCCAAGGGGTCCTGATTTTTGAGAGGGAGATGCTTAGTACTTTTACTTTTACCTCACCCATTTCTATTCTTCTATCACCTTCTCCCACTACTCCAACCAGAGTTACACCTAATCACACTGACCACCCTTCAACATCTTCAGTCCTTCTGTGACTGTTCTCTTGTGCTTGACTGCTTAAATATTAAATGCTTTACTTTTTGTCTGTTTAGATTGTAAGCTCTTTGAGCAGGGACTGTTTTTCTTCTGTGTTTGTACAGCGCTGCGTACACTTTGTAGCGCTCTAGAAATGTTATATAGTAGTAGTAGTAGTAGTAGTAATAATCTCAAACTAATATACCAATCCAAACCACATTCTTATAATGAACACATTACTTAATGCAAAAGAAACTTTTAAAAACAGATATCACATAAAATATATCCACACACCCGCAGTCCCATAGAAGCAGAAATCTAAGAAATACAATATAACTCCAGTATTTATCATAGCACCAACATGAGTCAAAAAAGGAAACAGTAAACGTTCAGCTTTCTTCATTCTAGGGCAACATTTAAAATTCTTACATTGACACACAAAGCATTTTACCTATCTAGTCCATTGTATTTGTCTAATCTTATTATCCCCTATACACTGGCGCGGACACTTCGGTCGTTGACAGACAATAGATTGGTAATTCCATTTCCATCTAAAGCTAGATGGGAATCAACGTGAGCATCTGCATTCTTCTTCTTAGCCCCTACCCTTTGGAACTGCCTTCCTAAAGAACTTAGGCTTGAAGACTTCTACACTCATTTCCGCAAAATTTTAAAAACGCATTTTTTTCGCGATGTATTTGAAGATAATGTTTAATACAAAACTAAATATAAAATAACGGAAAGGGATAGGAGAAGAGAAGAAAGAAGAAGGGGGAGGGAGAGAATAGGAAAAAAGGGGAAAGAAAGGTTGGGAAAAAATAAGAGAGGATATACTTTTCTTTTTTTTCAGATTTTATTAAATGTTTTAATGATTATGATTATAGCTTAAGTAATTCGTATGAACTGTTTAATTGACTGTCTGGTTTGCTGTGCTTTCCTATCATAAATGGATTTCAGAGTATGTTTTATAGTATTTTAACGTTATATTTTTATGTTATATTACATTCCTGCTTATAATCGAACGAGAAAAACGCCCATGTTCCGACCTAAATCGAGAGATGGACGTTTATCTCACAAAAACGAATAACGCGGTATAATCGAAAGCCGAACTTGGACGTTTTCAACTGCACTGCATCGCGGAAGCGTACAAAGTTGACGGGGGCGTGTCGGAGGCTTGGTGAAGGCGGGACTGGGACATGGTTATCACCCGAACAGAGATGGGCGCCTTTCGCCGATAATAAAAAAAAAGTATGCGTTTGTAGCTAGAATTTAGGGCACTTTTCCTGGACCCTGTTTTTTCTACTACTACTACTACTACTATTTAGCATTTCTATAGCGCTACAAGGCATACGCAGCGCTGTACAAACATAGAAGAAAGACAGTCCCTGCTCAAAGAGCTTACAATCTAATAGACAAAAAATAAATAAAGTAAGCAAATCAAATCAATTAATGTGAATGGGAAGGAAGAGAGGAGGGTAGGTGGAGGCGAGTGGTTACAAGTGGTTACGAGTCAAAAGCAATGTTAAAGAGGTGGGTTTTCAGTCTAGATTTAAAGGTGGCCAAGGATGGGGCAAGACGTAGGGGCTCAGGAAGTTTATTCCAGGCGTAGGGTGCAGCGAGACAGAAGGCGCGAAGTCTGGAGTTGGCAGTAGTGGAGAAGGGAACAGATAAGAAGGATTTATCCATGGAGCGGAGTGCACGGGAAGGGGTGTAGGGAAGGACGAGTGTGGAGAGATACTGGGGAGCAGCAGAGTGAATACATTTATAGGTTAGTAGAAGAAGTTTGAACAGGATGCGAAAACGGATAGGGAGCCAGTGAAGGGTCTTGAGGAGAGGGGTAGTATGAGTAAAGCGACCCTGGCGGAAGATGAGACGGGCAGCAGAGTTTTGAACCGACTGGAGAGGAGAGAGGTGACTAAGTGGGAGGCCAGCAAGAAGCAGATTGCAGTAGTCTAAACGAGAGGTGACAAGGGTGTGGATGAGGGTTTTGGTAGAGTGCTCGGAAAGAAAGGGGCGGATTTTACGGATGTTGTAAAGAAAGAAACGACAGGTCTTGGCAGTCTGCTGGATATGAGCAGAGAAGGAGAGAGAAGAGTCAAAGATGACCCCAAGGTTTCGAGCTGAGGAGACAGGGAGAATGAGAGAGCCATCAACAGAAATAGAAAATGGATAAGGCCCCAAAAAGTGCCCTATATGACCAGATTATCCCCAGAGGGAATCGGGGATGACCTCCCCTGACTCCCCCAGTGGTCACTAACCCCCTCCCACCACAAAAAAATGATGTTTCACAACTTTTTATTTTCACCCTCAAATGTCATACCCACCTCCCTGGCAGCAGTATGCAGGTCCCTGGAGCAGTTGTTAGGGGGTGCAGTGGACTTCAGGCAGGTGGACCCAGGCCCACCCCCCCCTACCTGTTACAATTGTGCTGCTTAATGCTTAGTCATCCAACCCCCCCAAACCCACTGTACCCACATGTAGGTGCCCCCCTTCACCCCTTAGGGCTATAGTAATGGTGTAGACTTGTGGGCAGTGGGTTTTGAGGGGGATTTGGGGGGCTCAACACACAAGGGAAGGGTGCTATGCAACTGGGAGCTCTTTTACCTTTTTTTTTGTTTTTGTAAAAGTGCCCCCTAGGGTGCCCGGTTGGTGTCCTGGCATGTGAGGGGGACTAGGGCACTACGAATCCTGGCCCCTCCCATGAACAAATGCCTTGGATTTATTCGTTTTTGAGCTGGGCGCTTTCATTTTCCATTATCACTGAAAAACAAAAATGCCCAGCTCACAAATTGTCGAATAAAACATGGACGTCTATTTTTTTCGAAAATACGGTTTGGTCCGCCCCTTCACGGACCCGTTCTCGGAGATAAACGCCCATGGAGATAGACGTTTTCGTTCAATTATGCCCCTCATTGTAAACCATTCTGACTTACTTTTGTAATAAGTGACAGTCTAGTAAATGAATAAACGATAAACATACTTATACAACAAAGTCACAAATACAGCTTGTCACAGAACCAGCTCCAACTTCAGGTCTGCCATAAAGCTTCAAATCATTCTGGCTTCATCCACATTTCCCCAGGCATAGAGCCAGGAGGCTGAACATACAGAAGCCCTGTTAGGACAAACAAAGCAGCACACCATTCAGTGCACAGTTAATTTCAAGAAGAAAAGTCCCAGTTTGCAATGTCTCTGTTTAGTGCATAAAAATAAAAGCTCCATAGTCCAGGGAACATGCAGGAAAGAATGTCCTGAACTGAATTCCAACATGACTGGACTCAACACAGATCTATGTTTCGCTAAAATACAGCATCATCGGGAGTCTAAGCTAGATAAAAATATCACATATCACCATAATAGCACCCTTATAAAAATATATAAACTTCAAACAGTATTTCAAATACATACCAGATAATTTCTTCACAACCACTAAGCCAGGGCAAACACCCCCAAAGGGGCAGCCTCAGAACTGAGGCTAACGAACATGTGCAAGAACCATTAGCTTTGGCACATCATCCACTTAAATACCTTACAATGGATCCTCTCCCTAAATCCGATTTGTTTCGAAAGGTGGGCGCCCTTCTCTTTCGAAAATAAGCCTGAAAGTGATTTAAAGGACTTATGGATATTTCAGTTTGCGTGACTGTCAAGAGCAAGTGCTTTGCTTTGACTGTAGATGTTCTTTCAAAGAACATCTTTGACTCGAAAACAGAAGAACAGACCTTCGTAGACAACAAAACCAACACAAACACAGTGAAGGTGACTGAAAACACGGGCCAGATGATGTAGGAATATCAAACGTTTATTAACATCCAAGACTTGACACAAGTCGTGTTTCAAGTCTATTAGGCCTGCATCAAAAGTCTTAAAAGGATGTAAGCAAGAAAATCTGCCCGGTATTACAAAATTCCAATGTTTGAAAACCCACTGCCGCTACGCCACATAGAAGGCGTGCTGGTTGTCCCGCTATGCACAAAATAAATGCTGATGTGATTGTCAAAATCACTGAAAGCTGCTATCAGCTGGAATGCAGCTAAATGCCATTGTGTTCAGTCACCTTCGCTGTGTTTGTGCAGATGTTCTTTACCACCTTCCAGAAGCTGACATTATAGGCAATCGCCTAATAATTTAGCCATCCCTGTCCTCATCTTGTTGGGCCAATACTGTACCTACTGTATGTTAATCAGCTATGACTGTTATGTATAGTGATATGATTGCCAGAATACGTGAATCATAACCTGTAAGTGGAAGTGTGTTTGTGGTGTGAGGGAGGGATACAAGTGAAATTTCCAAATAGCGGAACTTTCTGGGGGGGGGGGGGGGGGGTAGCAATGTTAGTCTGCAGTAGCAGAATTTACGGAAGCAGTGCATGCAAATCTAACTCATGAATATTCATTGCAAATATCCTGAAAACCTGACTGGCTGGGGTTTCCCCAGGACAGGTTTGGGAACTACTACTATGATGTGTTAGCCTTTGTATCATTTATATTTGTGGTAAAATATCCAACAGAGCTATAGTTGCATGTAGTAATGCTTACTGCTATGAGCAGTTGGTAATGGTAAGTTACATTTGATTAAGTACAGTAACTGAGCCATATCTGATACTGATAATAAGAAACAGCATAAGGAATGTCAAGTCATGAAACATCGGGGCATGCTAGAGAGGTAATATTCCTTGATGAAATCAAGGACAGCTTTATGGAGCAGCTGGTACAGGAGCTGACGAGAGAAGGAAAAATTCTAGACCTAGCGCATGATCTGGTGCGGGAGGTAATGGTGCTGGGGCCGCTTGATAACAGTGATCATAATATGATCGGATTTGATATTAGCTTTGAAGTAAGTATACATAGGAAATCAAATATGATAGTGTTTAACTTTAAAAAAGGAGACTATGATAAAATGAGAAGAACGGTGAAAACAAAACATAGAGAAGTGGATGCGAGGTTCAAAATTTTACATCAGGCGTGGATGCTGTTCAAAAACACCATCCTGGAAGCCCAGGTCAAATATATTCTGCATATTAAAAAAGGAGGACGGAAGACCAAACGACAGCCGGCGTGGTTAAATAGTGAGATGAAGGAAGCTATTAGAGCTAAAAGAAAATCCTTCAGAAAATGGAAGAAGGAAACGACTGAAAATAATAAGAAACAGCATAAGGAATGTCAAGTCAAATGTAAAGCGCTGATAAGGAAGGCTAAGAGGGACTTCGAAAAAAAGATTGTGTTGCAGGCAAAAACACGTGGAGGGGCATAATCGAACGTCGCCAGCCAAACAGATCGCCGGCGATCTATGTTGGCGGCGGCGCTACAGCTGGCCGGAACCGTATTATCGAAAAAGATGGCCAGCCATCTTTTTTTGTCGATAATATGGTTTAGCCCGGCCAAATGCCATGGAGTTCGCCGGGTTTGAGATGGCCGGGTTTGTTTTTCAGCGATAATGGAAAGTTATGTCGGCCATCTCAAACCCCAGCCAAATTCAAGGCATTTGGCCGTGGGAGGAGCCAGCATTTTTAGTGCACTGGCCCCCCTGACATGCCAGGACACCAACCAGTCACCCTAGGGGTCACTGCGGTGGACTTCAAAAAAGCTCCCACGTGCATAGCTCCCTTACTTTGGGAGCTGAGCCCCCCAAGCCCACTACCCACAAATGTACTGCACCCACTAAAATTGCTCCAGGGACCTGTATACAGCCTCTAGGACTTATTGCTGCTGTATAACTTTGGCACACCAGTTCACACCTGAAGACTAATCTCTCTGAAAAAGTCCTTTCTTGAAATAACCACGTTTACTCACAGTTAACTGCAGATCAGAGGTTGTGCCCCACTGGCAAAGAGTCCCCTGGTACTAAGATTAGCAGTAGGTCAGAGCTGGCACAATGGTGTACAATGCCCTCTTTCAGCACCATTCAAGGTAAGAACTACCTTCTCTAACGTGGGTAACACAGGAAAGGGAACTAAAACTGGCTTACAAAAATGGCCACAACTGCATGGACTACAACAGGAAACAAAACAGGGCACACTCTGACCCAGTTAGCAGGGGGGAAAAGCACCATGGGAGTACAGCCCAGTACCCTACACCCACCACAATGCATTGCTAATGTGACTCTGCAGGGCACCTAACAGAAAAGGTGTCACACTCACCCGTGAGCCACATCGCAACCAGGGAAAGGCTGTCGGAGGATAGAACACATTCTGCTGTCATGGAGGTGGGTACGGCATTTGAGGCTGGCATACAGGCTGGCAAAAAAGGTTTTTAGTTTTATTTTTTTAGTATGGAAGGGGGTTGTTGACCACTGGGGGAGTATGGCGAGGTCATCCCCCATTCCCTCCAGTGGTCATCTGGTCAGTTGGGGCACCTTTTTGAGGCTTGGTCGTGAAAATAAAAGGACCAAGTAAAGCCGGCGAAATACTGCTTAACGCCGCTATTTTTTTTCCATTATCGGCAAAAGTCGGCCATCTGGTAGCCATGCCCATGCCCGCCCATGTCCCGCCTTCACTAATCTACTGACATGCCCCCTTGAACTTTCGCCAGCGAAGCGATGGGAAAGCGGCGATGCTGTCAAAAATGCCACTTTCGATTATACCGATTTTGCCGCTTTTAAGAAATCGCCGGCCATCTCCCGATTTGTGTCGTAAGATGGCCGGCGATCACTTTCGATTATAAGCTGGATATAAAATTTTTTTAGGTATATTAAAAGCAGGAAGCTGGCAAAAGAATCGGTTGAACCGCTAGATGACCGAGGAGTAAAATGGGCGATCAGGGAAGACAAAGCCGTAACGGAGAGATTAAATGAATTCTTTGCTTCAGTCTTCACCAAGGAAGATTTGGGTGGGATACCGCAGCCAGAAATGGTATTCGAAGCTGATGAGTCGGAGAAACTGAATGAATTCTCTGTAAACCTGGAGGATGTAATGGGGCAGTTCTACAAAATGAAGAGTTGCAAATCTCCTGGTATTCATCCCAGAGTACTGATAGAACTGAAAAATGAGCTTGCGGAGCTATTGTTAGTAATATGTAATTTATCCTTAAAATCGAGCGTGGTATCAGAAGATTGGAGGGTGGCCAATGTAACGCCGATTTTTAAAAAAGGTTCCAGAGAAGATCCGGGAAATTATAGACCGGTGAGTCTGATGTTGGTGCCAGGCAAAATGGTAGAGACTATTATTAAGAACAAAATTACAGAGCATATTCAAAAGCATGAATTAATGAGACAAAATCAACATGGATTTAGTGAAGGGAAATCTTGCCTCACCAATCTACTACATTTCTTTGAAGGGGTGAACAAACATGTGGATAAAGGGGAGCCGGTTGATATTGTGTATCTGGATTTTAAGAAGGCATTTGACAACTCCACAGGAAATTGGAGAGTCATGGGATAGGAGGTAGTGTTCTATTGTGGATTAAGAACTGGTTAAAGTATAGAAAACAGAGAGTAGGGTTAAATGGTCAGTATTCTCAATTGAGAAGGGTAGATAGTGGGGTTTCTCAGGGGTCTGTGCTGGGACCTCTGCTTTTTAAAATATTTATAAATGACCTAGAGATTGGAGTAACTAGTGAGGTAATTAAATTTGCTGACGACACAAAATTATTCAAAGTTTTTAAATCGCGAGAGGATTGTGAAAAATTACAAGAGGACCTCACGAGACTGGGAGAATGGGCATCTAATTGGCAGATGATGTTTAATGTGAGCAAGTGCAAAGTGATTTATGTGGGAAAGAGGAACCCGAATTATAGCTACGGCATGCAAGGTTCCACGTTAGGAGTCACCAACCAATAAAAAGGGATCTAAGTGTCGTCGTTGATGATACGTTGAAACCTTCTGCTCAGTGTGCTGCTGCGGCTAAGAAAGCAAATAGAATGTTAGGTATTATTAGGAAAGGAATGGAAAACAAAAATGAGGATGTTATAATGCCTTTGTATCAGTCCATGGTGCGACCGCACCTCGAATATTTTGTTCAATTATGGTCGCCGCATCTCAAAAAAGATATAGTGGAATTAGAAAAGGTACAGAGAAGGGCGACGAAAATGATAAAGGGGATGGGACGACTTCCCTGTGAGGAAAGGCTAAAGCGGCTAGGGCTCTTCAGCTTGTTGAAAAGGCGGCTGAGGGGAGATATGATAGAGGTCTATAAAATAATGAGTGGAGTTGAATGAGTAGATGTGAAGCGTCTGTATACGCTTTCCAAAAATACTAGGGCTAGGGCACATGCGATGAAGCTACAATGTAGTAAATTTAAAATGAATCAGAGAAATTTTTTCTTCACTCAATGTGTAATTAAACTCTGGAATTCATTGCCAGAAAATGTGGTAAAGGCTGTTAGCTTAGCGGAGTTTAAAAAAGGTTTGGACGGCTTCCTAAAGGAAAAGTCCATAGACCATTATTAAATGGACTTGGGGAAAATCCACTATTTCTGGGATAAGCAGCAAAAAATGTATTGAACATTTTTGGGATCTTGCCAGGTATTTGTGATCTGGATTGGTCACTGTTGGAAACAGGATGCTGGGCTTGATGGACCTTTGGTCTTTCCCAGTATGGGAAGGGAAAGGGAAATGGGACTTGATATACTTCCTTTTTGAGGTTTTTGCAACTATGTGGTTTACATATATATTCAGGTACTTATTTTGTGCTGGAAGCAATGGAGGGTGACTTGCCCAGAGTCACGAGGAGCTGCAGTGGGAATTGAACTCAATTCCCCAGGATCAAAGTCAACTGCACTAACCACTAGGCTACTCCTCCACTCCATAAGTAAGGCAATACTTATGTACTTATGCTACAGGAATCTTTGATATATTTTGTTTCGTATGATTCTATTTTATGATGGAATAAAAAAAGATCTAGCATATACATGTAAATTTGATTCTATAAAAATGAATATGTCTATATATTAAACTTAGCCTTGTGAAATCACTACTACTACTACTACTACTATTTAGCATTTCTATAGCGCTACAAGGCATACGCAGCGCTGCACAAACATAGAAGAAAGACAGTCCCTGCTCAAAGAGCTTACAATCTAATAGACAAAAAATAAATAAAGTAAGCAAATCAAATCAATTAATGTGAACGGGAAGGAAGAGAGGAGGGTAGGTGGAGGCGAGTGGTTACAAGTGGTTACGAGTCAAAAGCAATGTTAAAGAGGTGGGCTTTCAGTCTAGATTTAAAGGTGGCCAAGGATGGGGCAAGACGTAGGGGCTCAGGAAGTTTATTCCAGGCGTAGGGTGCAGCGAGACAGAAGGCGCGAAGTCTGGAGATGGCAGTAGTGGAGAAGGGAACAGATAAGAAGGATTTATCCATGGAGCGGAGTGCACGGGAAGGGGTGTAGGGAAGGACGAGTGTGGAGAGATACTGGGGAGCAGCAGAGTGAGTACATTTATAGGTTAGTAGAATGACTCTATGTAAGGACCGTTGTCCGACATGCAGCATGTTTCGCTAGTGCTGCATCAGGGTTCTGTCCATGCATTGAGCGCCATAACCATAACACTGCTTACATAGCAATAAAAAATGTTTTAGATATAATTCTTCAAGCAATTGTGGAAAATCAAGAATTTCTTATAAATTATAAGATGCTGGTCCAAGTGTTTTGATTGTTGGATATAAAATTGCCCCCGTCTTGTAAATAAGATGAATCTTTAAGTGTGCCCGTTTAAAGTTGATTTATCATGTGTCTGTGGATATGCATAATGTTTTTCACTTTTAGAAGGATTTTGTTTGCTAATCTTAATGAGCCCAAGTCATCTTTGCCATTATTTTTCTTGTAAGATTCCGGTTTTTGTATATTTTTCTTTTAATCTGGAGACCATTACTGTGGCAGAGTCAAAAGGAAGACTACCTTTCTTACATAAAGTACAAAAACTGCAGTAGAGGACCAAGTTGTAATGAGGCCAAAGAGTCCACCATTTCTAGACAGCATCTGTCTTCAACTCACTGAATTCAAATTACAACACTGAATGAACGAAAACCTATTAATATTTCCATAGTGATCCAATTGCTATTGACTCCTGAGCTTTGAAAGCTACCATGGGGTTCTGATCATGTGACCCTCACCTTTCCTGCTAGTACCAGGACAGCTTTGTTTCTGTGTGAGTGTGGGTGGTCCTACAGCGACCAGAGCCTGAAAAGATTTATCTGATTGTTCTTCTGCTTTATAATCATAACTGCAGGGTGTTATTCTCTGCAGAATTAAGTCTGTGGCCACTGGAAAAGCATTAAGGTACTATTTCAAAATTCCAATTATCTTAATTCCTTGAACAAAAAACAGATTATGTGCTGCTGGACAAAGGGATTTCTCTGCATGTATCTTATTCCAAAGCCTGCATGTGAGCAATAGGAATATAAATAACCTACAGCGAGGCCATCTTATAGTTTTGGTGAAATATGCCATTCAGCATCACCATTTGCAATGAATCCTTTCAGTACTAGAGACAGCAAGATATACATCCCGTTCAGAACAATATAGGACTGCTTGAATGAATTGCTCGAAAGCTATGATCTAAGCAAAGCACTCAAATGTAAGGAAACACATTAAAAGTGGAACCGATGGCCAGGGTGAGCTGTCCTTCAATTAGTCTTTATAAACAGGCCCACCTCCCATTTTTCATTGATGAGAAACTTGCTGTTGCACAGCATAGGGTGGCTGATAGGAATCCAGTAATCCTTTGTGTTCTGCTAGATAATGTCGGTGAATAAAAACCCAAACAGTTGACTTGCTTCAAACTATGGTCCTGGAAGCTCTTCATTACTGGAAGAATCTAACAAATGTTATTTCCCACTCTGAATTATTCTTTTCATACAGTGTTAGGTATTTTGCCTGGATTATTTCTTTTGACTTCCTGGAATCGCACTAAAGAAAAGTTGTTTTACAATGAGTAATTGTCCTGCAACTGAAGGGTGGGTTCCTTGTCAACAGCTATGATTCCATGGCTTTGTAGCTATAACCTGCTGTGGAATTTGGGGAATTGGAGGAAAAGCTCCTGATTGAGTCTAAATTACCTAAACTACACTCTGGGTTAATCTGGGAATAAGAAATTGAGGGGTTGATATTCAGCAGGCAGTGTTCGGCATTTTGCTGATCATTGCTGGCATTATGCTTGGAAATTCAATGTTGGATCAAGTCTGGGCTCTGACATTGAGGGGTCCTTATACTAAGCTGTGGTAAAAAGTGACCTACGGTAGTTCGAGCACGTCTTTTGGGCATGCGCTGAGCCATATTTTACTGCGTCTAGGAAAAAGGGCGTTTTTTAAAGGGCCGGAAAATGGACGTGCGCTAAAATTGAAACTAGCGCATGCCCATTTTTGGCCTGAGACCTTATCACCACCCATTGACCTAGTAGCGGTAAGGTCTCATGCACTACCCGCGTGGTAAGAAAGGGATCTAGGTGTTGTTGTTGATGATACGTTGAAACCTTCTGCTCAGTGTGCTGCTGCGGCTAAGAAAGCAAATAGAATGTTAGGTATTATTAGGAAAGGAATGGGTGTCCTGAAAACATGACTGAATGGGGTGCCTCCAGGACCAGGTTTGGGAAACACTGATCTATCCTTTAGCATGTATTTTTCTAGGCGCCTAAATTTGAACACCATTTACTGAATCTGGAACTTAATGCCTACATTTTATCTTACACCTGACCTTACAGTAAAAAATATGAGCACATATAACAGGACTAACAGTGTAGTCCAAGTGAGATTGCACAGCTATAAATGCAGGAGGCATGCTAGAGATGCAAGCTGCCACCTGTGGTTAATAACAGAGATTCGGATGTGAGGAACTTAGAATGTGTGCTTCACTCATGATTCATACATTATCTGCAAAACACATAGTGTTGACAGTTTATAGGCAGTGAAATCAGTGTGTTCGAGATGAATGTCAAGTTGGCAGAGTAACTGGGATGAAACAGGAGGAGAAAACAAATTTATAGCAGTGTGTATAGTTTGTCTCTGGCAACTAGCCTACAAATATGAAAGTCAAAATATGCTTTCTACCCATGAGTGAGAAATGGGAATAGTCATAACCTCCTGACCTCATTAGTCTTCTTTGCTTTGTTTACTAACCTCATAAACCACAAGCTCTATCGGGAAAGCCTGTAGCTATATTTTTATTTATTTGTATTTTGCTCACCTGTTTTCAATAGCACTACTAATCATTTCTATAGTGCTACTAGACATATACAGCACAATGGAAATGATTAATAGTGATAGTGCACCTTCTCTGTCCCTAGAAGCAGTGGTGTGCTGGAGCAGGCTCTCACAGGCTCGTAAGAGCTGGTTGTTAAGTTTTTAAGAATTTTGGGAGCCGGTTGTTAAAGTAGGGCCCTCCATGGCTGCTTTAACAACTGGCTCCCAAAATGTGGGCTTGGGCCCCCTGCTGAATTCTCTTTTAATTTGCTGGTGGGGATGCTGAGCCCTGCCAGCCAAGTAAATAGACTGCTGCTGCTCCCCACTCCTTGTTTCCAGCTCTGAGCAGCAGGGACTTCTCCAGCATGTGTGAGAAGTTTCAGCATGTTGCTCAGATCAAGACGTTGGGAGTGGTGGCAGTCCATTTATTGGCTGCCAGCAAAGATATGCCTAGCGTGCCCGCATGAAGGGAGGGAGGAGAGAGAGAAAAGTGTTGCTCCCCCCCCCCCGGCCTCCCCTGACCCTTCCAACTGCAGAGCTGGCTACGTCCGGAGAAAGAGCCTGTTGTTAAAAATTTACCAGCACACCCCTGCCTAGAAGGGGCAATGGAGGGTTTAGTGATTTGCCCAACATCACAAGGAACTGTAGTGCAAATTGAACCCAGGTCACCAAGATCAAAGACTGCTACACCTCTACAACATATATACCTGTCCCTGGAGAGCTTAAAATCTAAGGGGTCGTTTACAAAGTGGCCTACCACTCACTAATCCGGAACTACCACTGGGCTACCGCAGTAGCCCGGTGGTAGTTCCCACCCCCAGCGCACGCCATTTCCGGATTATTTTATTTTTGTACCGCCGGTGGTTACCACTGAGTTAGTGCAGGACCCCTTAAGTGCTCCCCCCTGAAATGGCCACGCGGCAAGTGACTCACTTGCCACACAGCCATTTCTTTTAAAAAAAGACAGCCTTTTACCCGTTGCAGTACAAGGGGACCTCAGCGTGTGTCAAAACCCTTTTACCGCAGCTTAGTAAAAGGACCCCTAAGTTTGTACCTGAGGCAATTGATCAGCAGTGGTATTTGAACAGGACTTCTCTGGTTGTTACCCTGGTGCTCTAACCTTTAGGTACACAAGTATTGCCATACTGGGAAAGGCCAAAGGTCCATTGAGCCCAGCATCCTGTTTCCAACAGTGGCCAATCCAGGTCAAAAATACCTGGCAAGATCCCAAAAATGTACAAAACATTTTATACTGCTTATCTCAGAAATAGTGGATTTTCCCCAAGTCCATTTAATAACGGTCTATGGACTTTTCCTTTAGGAAGCTGTCCAAACCTTTATTAAACTCCGCTAAGCTAACAGCCTTTACCACATTCTCTGGCAACGAATTCCAGAGTTTAATTACACGTTGAGTGAAGAAAAATTTTCTCTGATTTGTTTTAAATTTACTACATTGTAGCTTCATCGTATGCCCCCTAGTCCTAGTATTTTTGGAAAGCATGAACAGACGCTTCACATCTACCCATTCAACTCCACTCATTATTTTATAGACCGCTATCATATCTCCCCTCAGCCGCCTTTTCTCCAAGCTGAAGAGCCCTAGCCGCTTTAGCCTTTCCTCACAGGGAAGTCGTCCCATCCCCTTTATCATTTTCGTCGCCCTTCTCTGCACCTTTTCTAATTTCACTATCCAGCTTATTTTCGAAAGAGAAAGATGCCCATATTTCGACCCAAATCGGGAGATGGGCATCTTTCTCCCGTGGGCGAACAGAGCGGTATAATTGAAAGCCGATTTTGGTCGTCTTCACCTGCACTCTGTCGCAGGAACGAACAAAGTGGATGGGGGCGTGTCTGAGGCGTGGTGAAGGCGGGACTGGGGCGTGGTTATCGGTTGAGGAGAGATGGGCATCTTTAGCTGATAATCGAAACAAGAAGGGCATTTTTGACGAGAATTTGGTCCGCTTTATTTGGACCCTGTTTTTTCAGGTCCAAGTCCCAAAAAAGTGCCCCAACTGACCAGATGACCACCGGAGGGAATCAGGGATCACCTCCTCTGACTCCCCCAGTTCACAGTTTCTATCATCGGTCTCAAAACACCTCCATCAAAACACAATTCTCATTTGTTTTTGTTAAATTTTTGTTATAATTTTGTCAAATTTTATTCATAACATAAATAAATTTGTTCAAAACATGCTGCCAAAAAAAACAGGACAAAATGAATAGACCGATGAACAGGAAAAGCTTCCATTCTTCAACAACCCTATTATGTTTCTTTCAGGATGTTCACTTGTGTATCACTTACGCAAAAAACCTCCCCTTATTTTATATATTGCTTCTTTCGTTACCTCCTTAGTTTTACTTTATTAACTTTTAATATATCTTCTTCTAGCAAAACTCTAAAAATCTTTCCAACAATCTCCAAAGGTTACTTTGAAAAAAACCCCATCTGACAGTTAACAATTTCACTCCGACATGGCCAGAGTTTTGCGGTTCCCAACACTGCTGCATCAGGGAAAGAGGACTGCATCAAATATTTTCAAGAGTTCTTTAGCTCTTTCGGTGGCAGTGCTCAGTCTCAAACAGCTCCATATCAGAAGCTGCCATAATGTCTAAAAACACAATAACTTCTGACTGATTCTTATCAAACCCAAGCAAAATATTATATCATGTGGCTAATAGCAGCATTTCTGCATTATGGTCTGGTCTAAATCCATATTGATGGCCTTATGCAGATCCACAAAATCTTGAAATTGCCACAGGACTACCTATTCAGTTACCATTACCAAAAAAGGAATTGGGATGATAATTAGCTGGATCAGCAGAATTTTGAAACCATTTACCACTGGACACACTATACCTCACTTCAAAGATACTGGTAAGGATCCTTTGGTCAGAGAAGTTAATTAGATTGTAAGCTCTGTTGAGCAGGGACTGTCTCTTCATGTTCAAGTGTACAGTGCTGCGTACATCTAGTAGCGCTATAGAAATGATAAGTAGTAGTAGTAGTAGTCTTTGGGATTCCGGAATCTTGCTACTCTTTAGGATTCCGGAATCTTGCTGCTGTTTGTCCTTATCCCTTATTTGTCCTGTTTGTCCTAATTAGATTGTAAGCTCTGTCGAGCAGGGACTGTCTCTTCATGTTCAAGTGTACAGCGCTGCGTACGTCTAGTAGCGCTTTAGAAATGATAATAAGTAGTAGTAATAGTAGAAGCATTAATTATCTTACACAATTTGGGTGCCACCTTTATCACCCATAGGGGACAAGGGTCAAGAGAACATGCAGTATTTGCCACATCTGGCAAAAGTTTAGTAACATCCTGTGGGTTTTCTCAAGCAAATGTTTGCCCAAATTAAAACCTCTTGCACTTTAGCCTCTTCCTGAATGAGATTTTCAGTTATAGAAAGAGCAGATCTTATAGCTAAGATCTTATTATTTAAAAAAAAGCCAGAAAAATTGTGAGCTCCAATAGAGGCCATTTTATTGGACAATTTTCAAGCATCTGTTAATTCATTCTCCACTGAAAATAGACCACATGACTGGTTCAAGAACGTTTGAATACTTTATTACTCAACATGTGCTGTTAATTAATAACTATAAAGTATCACAATAAATTTTTGCTAATGAGAGACGTCAACTTGATACAATATTTAATTTATTTAGTTAAGTGAAACCTCAAGTGCCAAGGTGGACCAGACAACGGATACAACACCCCTCTTACAAAAGGACCTTACGACACTGGGAGACTGGGCGTCTAAATGGCAGATGATGTTTAATGTGAGCAAGTGCAAAGTGATGCATGTGGGAAAGAGAAACCCGAACTATAGCTACGTAATACAAGGTTCCACTTTAGGAGTCAGCGACCGAGAAAGGGATCTCGGCATCGTTGTTGATGATACGTTGAAATCCTCTGCTCAGTGTGCTGCAGCAGCTAAGAAGGCAAATAGAATGTTAGGAATGTTATTAGGAAAGGAAAACAAAAGTGAGGACGTTATAATGCCTTTGTATCGGTCCATGGTACGACCGCACCTCAAATATTGTGTTCAATTCTGGTCACCGCATCTCAAAAAAGATATAGTGGAATTAGAAAAGGTGCAGAGAAGGGCGACGAAAATGATAAAGGGGATGGGACGACTTCCCTATGAGGAAAGTCTAAAGCGGCTAAGGCTCTTCAGCTTGGAGAAAAGGCAGCTGAGGGGAGATATGATAGAGGTCTATAAAATAATGAGTGAAGTTGAACAGGTAGATGTGAAGCGTCTGTTCACGCTTTCCAAAAATACTAGGACTAGGGGGCATATGATGAAGCTACAATGTAGTAAATTTAAAACAAATCGGAGAAAATTTTTCTTCACTCAACGTGTAATTAAACTCTGGAATTCATTGCCAGAGAATGTGGTAAAGGCTGTTATCTTAGTGGAGTTTAAAAAGGTTTGGACGGCTTCCTAAAGGAAAAGTCCATAGATCGTTATTAAATGGACTTGGGGAAAATCCACTATTTCTGGGATAAGCAGTATAAAATGTTTTGTACATTTTGGGGATCTTGCCAGGTATTTGTGACCTGGATTGGCCACTGTTGGAAACAGGATGCTGGGCTCGATGGACCTTTGGTCTTTCCCAGTGTGGCAACACTTATGTACTCTTGGCTTCCTATCACCAGTTTCTTATGCTTTCACTCAGTGAAAGGAGTAATAAAAATACTCCCCCAAAAAAGAGGAGAAAATTTGCTCTCAAAAAGCTGTGTCTTAAAGCAACAAATTTTAAAAAATCAGGAAAGTAAGTTTTCTCAAATAACAGTCTCTAAAAAGGGGTTTATATAGTTAAAAAAGAGCAAACTTAAACTGTGCACAGCTAAAAAAAAACAATAACCAATTTATCCAACTCTAAATCCTCTTCATAATAAATCTCCGGTGATCGCTGTAGCACAGTCCAAACATTCTTGACAAGGGCTCCCCTTGTTTTGCTCAGCAGCGCCAGGAGGATATACAAGCTCTTGTATAACCTGATTCAAGATGGCATTCAAGCATTTATTATTATTATTTGTTACATTTGTATCCCACATTTTCCCACCTTTTTGCAGGCTCAATGTGGCTTACATATAATCGTTAGCGGTGTTAGCTGATTCCGGTCTGAACAAATACATAGTATGAATGAATACAGAGTGATATTGTGGTAGAATGAGGTACATGTATGGTAGGTACAATTGGGAGGAACCTAGGGAGGGGAAGGGGGAAGAAGAGTCCAGTAATGTCTGTTACATTGTGTCGCAAGTGTCCAGGTATTCTTATGTTTATATATTTATGTTTATATTTATAAAACACTGTGTTCAAAAGTGCTTCACCTACTCTACTGACGTAATATTCTGAATTCTGATATTAACTGGTTGTTCTTACTGGTGACACTCAGAAGAACGCCTCTACTCCCACTGTGATACTTTGTTAGTTGTATATTTTTGCTATCCAAACTAGTCTTTTTGCTGTTAATTAATAACAAATATGGGAAGCCCTGCTTTCGTCTTCATTACCGACTTTGCATCCAAAGTACAGTTCATAGCCCTTCTTCACCAGTGAAGTCATGGTTCTTCTTTGCACTTTCAGACAGAGCAAATGTAGCAGAAAGTGTCAGCATGATTAATACATTTGAGCCAATGCAACAGGAACAGCAAAGGATCCCCACAGATGTCCAACCGGCAAACAGAGGAAGTGCAGACTGACTCAATGACTTCTGCAACATTTTCAGTTTAATTAACCATAAGGTGATGCAATAACTAGCTATTCATTAACTTCTCCTAGAAGCAATAAATAAAAATGGCACTAAATGACATCATAATATATTTAAACTGAATTGTGTTTATTTGTGATGTCATTATAGAAAAACTTTGATATCGTTTCTGTGATCAGCATTGAAAAATCTATAAGAAACACCAAATTTCATTATGGAAACAAAAATCATGTTGCTGTCTCCATGATATCAAGAGAACAAAGAAGAAAGAATCAGTGTTATGATACGCAGTCCAGAATTTTTTCATAAGCCAGGCAGCAGCATTTTGCATGCACTGAAGTCTCTTTAAACTCTTAGCTGGTAATCCTGCAAACAATATCTCTCTATATAAAACACACCTCCAACATTCTAATGAAGCCTCCATAAGTCCCAACATTCTAAATCTGTGGTGGTGTAGATCAAAGTTTGCACATGAGTGTTTTCGCCCTGCCCTCACCCGTAAGGGAAGGGATGCTACTTTAGCTATCATAAGAGGGGGGGAGAGAGGGGGGCAAAGGGGAAGAGAGGAGTAGGAGGGGAGGAACACACTCACTCTCTCACACTCACTGTGTCTCACATACGCACTCGCACACAATCATTCTGAAACACACACGCTCACTCACAGATGCACAACCACACAGACACAAACTCTCTCTGACACACAATCGCACAGTCACTCTCTCTCTCACACACAGTCACTCTCACACACACACTCACTCAAACATACACACTACGAGGAAAGCCTGGCTAGCGCCCGTTTCATTTGTTACGGAAACGGGCCTTTTTTTACTAGTATTACAATAATCAATGCACGAAATCACATAAGCATAGAGCAATTGAGCAAAATCAGACAAGGTAAAATAGGAACAAATCCTATGAAATTGGCATAAATAATAAAAACAAGAAATGTGACTGTCAAGGTTCTACCCTGCATCCGATTCAACTCCTAAGCTACGTAGTTGATCTTTTGCTAATATGGTAGCTCCATCCCACAGCAAAATAGGTTAGGATAACAGCAGTTCTCTCTATGGACCTACAAATATTCAGTCTTAGAAGAGTTCAATTGAAGTCTGTCAACAATTTCTCCAACTGGTTCCCATAAGCAGAGCCCAAAGGAACATAGAACTGAATTTATTCAAAGGATAATGCGTGCTAATCCCTGTATTCTATATATGGTGCCTGAAAATCCATGTGGAAACAAGCATATTCTATAATAATGCATACAACGGAATTGGTTAACTAGCTAATCAGCACTGTTAATTGGATGTTAACACTAATTGGCATTAAGATTTACACGCACAACTCACTAAGCGCATTCTATAACGTGGTGCACCTAAATTCTGTCTCATAGTTGAAAAGGGGGTGTGGCCACAGGCATTTCTAAAATCTACGCACATTATTATGGAGTGTACCTGATTTGTTCCTAATTTGGGCATCAGGATTTACACCAAGTAAAACATGGCATAAATGGACACCACTTGGTGTATTCTATATACTGTGTGGAAATTTAAGTCTATTCTATAAAATTTAAGCGTGCTTTAGAGAATATGTCTAGGCGTAATTTTTTTCCGTGTGGATTTTTCAGGCGCCATATATAGAATTTAGCCCTAAGCGTGAATTCTACATTGGCAATTATGCACATAATTGCCATTATAGGATACTAGATTAAGTCCTAAGTTATGTGCCTAGCTTTAGGCGTGAGCACTTCAGCTAGCTCAAAGGTTGATATAAACACTCAAGCTTGACTGTTGTCAGGCACATAACTGCTAGTATTCTATAACCTGTATAAGTAATCACTAGGCACACCCCTCTTGGCAGTTGTGCTCTATGGATTTTATGTGCACACTTTGAAGAATCCTGACCAAGGGCAGGTATGCCCACATCTGCTAATTAATGCCAATTAGAGCCAAGTTACACCCATTAAAGAAAATAATTGGTTATTAACCCCAATTTTCAGCTAATTATTAAATTAAGTTACGCACGTAACTGACCATATTCTATCATTTACATGTGCAACTTTGGGGCTCATTTTCAAAGCACTTAGCCTTACAAAGTTCCATAGTAACCTATGGAACTTTGTAAGGCTAAGTGCTTTGAAAATACGCCTCTTTGTGTGCTAAGTGTAGAATTGTGCACACAAGTTTACAGAATTTGGAGTTTTGCCTCCGGATTCTGTAAAGGTCACCCAAATTTGGGCGCCTAAAATTGGGAGCAGATCCCAGATTGACACACAAAATAATTAGTTAATGGGCCCAATGATGCAATTATTGGAGCTAACAAACACATGATTGGCACTAATTATGATTTGGGTGCTAATAACAGTGGATGCCTAAATTGGATCACACAACTGAAAAGGGGCATGGCCATGGGTGGGTCAGAAGCGTTCGCAAAAGATGTGCACAGTGTTACAGAATAGCGGGGATCCGAGTCCAGTTTGCATGTCAGGATTTATACCAGGTTTCAGCTGGTGTAAGACCTCACGCCCAAAGTTAAATACTGAATTTGGCGCCTAAAGTTGAGTGGCAAATTCAGCGCCGAATGCTACTCTATAGCGTGCTCATCTCGAAGCACCTTTTATAGAATAGCGTTGAGCACCAAATTTTCAGCACCATTTACAGAATCTAGTCCATAATGTACCCATGTGCAAAGCTCCTCCAGGTGCTGATACAATCCCTGAATAAAATATTGATTCTGCCACTAATCCACACCAGTGGTGTCTGTGCACCTTTTAGTGTGGACATTATTTATATGTGATTTGTTTACTGCATCAAGTGTAAATTTATTTTATTTACATATGCATTAAGAAACTGTGGGGCCTTTTTACTAAACTGTGGTGTGTGCTGGGCCATATTTTACCGCAGCTGGGAAAAAGGGCTTTTTTTTTTAGTGGGGCAGTAAATGGCTATGCACTAAAATAAAAAGTAGTGTGCAGCTATTTACTGCCTGTGCCCTTACCGCCACCCATTGACCTAGCGGTAAGGGCTCACACACTACTCGTACGGTAATCAGGTAGCATGCACTATTTCTTCACTCAACAGATAATTAAACTCTGGAATTTGTTGCCAGAGAATGTGGTAAAAGCAGTTAGCTTAGCAGGGTTTAAAAAAAGACTGGATATCTTCCTAAAAGAAAAGTCCATAAACCATTATTAAGATGGACTTGGGAAAGTCCACTGCTTAGTTCTAGGATAAACAGCATAAAATGTATTGTACTGTTTTGGGGATCTTGCCAGGTACTTGTGACCTGGATTGGCTACTGTTGGAAACTTGATACTGGGCTTGATGGACCTTCGGTCTGTCCCAGTCTAGCAACACTTATGTTCTTATGATTACCGCCAGGAACACCCCCCGTGGTAGAAAATAGAAAAATATTTTCTACTGTGGGGAACAGCGTGTGCCAACCTTGAAATTACTGCAGGGTGCCCACGCTAGCCTGGCGGTAGTGTCGATTTGGCACACGCTACCCATGCGTTAGCTCTACTGCAGCTAAGTAAAATGGGCACTGTGTGTTGAGCTTCAGCATACGGCTCTAACACATGGCTTTTCCATTGGCCCCTTTGTGTTAAGATTTCAGAGGTAAAGTATTTTTCAAACACCTTTCATCATTATGTTTTTTTTAGTATATTCTGTTTCAAGAGAAGCCCCTGCATACAGAGGACATTAAGATGGCTGCTCTCTCTCTCTGTCTGTATGTTTGTCTCTGACCTCTAGATGGAACACTATATCCTTGAATGACAGCAAAACTCAACTGGAGGATGTTATTTATAAGTATGTTATGCAATAATATAAACCTGAAGATTTATGATAAAAACAATGAACTTATAGGATGGAACGTGTACAATGTGTATTTAGAAGAAGGAAAGTAGAGACAGAAAGATTAAGAAAATTGGACAGTTCTGTCTGGAGATGTTAAGTAAGAAAATCCACTTATTCCCAACAAGAATGGACTTTAACCAGCATGTTAATGCTAATTAGTATCCCAGAGTACTCTGGGTGCATACTTTAACTAATCCGGTCAGATTATCACAGGATTTGGGAGTGTGATGCTAATGAATGCCAGGATGGTGGGTAATAATATCTCTATCACCCATAATTTGGTTCTGGATTAAAGCCATGACCTGGCAGTCATCACAGAGACCTGGATGAATGACTTATCAAACTCTGCTTTGGCAGAAAAAGTCTCTGTGTATCACAGCTCTTTAGTGGGAATAATAATTGTTCTTTGAAACTGTTCTCGCACTGCATAACCTTTTATACATATGTCATAGAGAAGGGCATAATCGAAAGGATGCCCAAGTTTTGCTGAGGACGTCCTCGCAAAACGTCCCGGTGGAGGGGCGGGGAAACCCATATTATCGAAAAAAGATGGACGTCCATCTTTCATTTCAATAATACGGTTGGGGACACCCAAATCTTGACATTTAGGTCGTCCTTAGAGATGGTCATCCCTAGACTTGGTCGTTTCTGATTTTTGGCGATAATGGAAACCAAGGACGCCCATCTCAGAAACGACCAAATGCAAGCCATTTCGTCGTGGGAGAAGCCAGCATTCGTAGTGCACGCCAGGACACCAACCGGATACCCTAGGATGCACTGCAGTGGACTTCAGAAATTGCTCCCAGGTATATAGCTTCCTTACCTTGTGTGCTGAGCCCCCCAACCCCCCCCAAAACCCACTACCCACAACTGTACACCACTACCATAGCCCTTATGGGTGAAGGGGTGCACCTAGATGTGGGTACAGTGGGTTTCTGGTGGGTTTTGAAGGGCTCACATTTACCACCACAAGTGTAACAGGTAGGGGGAATGGGCCTGGGTCCGCCTGCCTGAAGTGCACTGCACCAACTAAAACTGCTCCAGGGACCTGCATACTGCTGTCACGGACCTGAGTGTGACATTTTAGGCTGGCACAAAATATTTTTAAAGATGTTTTTTTAGGGTGGGAGGGGGTTAGTGACCACTGGGGGAATAAGGGGAGGTGATCCCCGATTCTCTCCGGTAAGAAAAACAGGACCAGGTAGTCGTCCAAGAGCTCTTTTTTTTTCCATTATGGGTCGAAGACGCCCATGTGTTAGGCACGCCCAAGTCCTGCCTTCGCTACGCCTCCAACACGCCCCCGTGAACTTTGGTCATCCCCACGACAGAAAGCAGTTGGGGACGCCCAAAATTGGCTTTCGATTATACTGATTTGGGCGACCCTGTGAGAAGGACGCCCATCTTCCGATTTGTGTCAAAAGATGGGCATCCTTCTCTTTCGAAAATGAGCCTGAGAGTCACCTACTCTTAGCTTTTAATTTGTAATTGTAAACCGCCTAGATATGTGCTGTGATTGGAAGTATATCAAATAAAGTGAACCATGAAACTTGCCAATGTTCTGAGGTAGTCTGGAAAGTGGACTGTGGTTCTTGTTCCTAGAACATTTTCCCTTGATACTCAAGAAGAATTTGGTGTTGAACTAGGGTAGAACCTAACCATCTGAAGATGTTGGCCAAAGAAAATTGATTTATTCTTTGCAGAATAGCTGTTTTATTATTTACAGCTTAATAAGTACTATGGCAGTCACTGACGTGCTCTTTAATGCTACAACCTGGTTTTAAATGATGCATTCAAGCAGGGCTGGCTCAAATGCGTGTGGTGCTTTGACCCAACTTTTGCTTTTGTGCACCCATCTTGAGGCCTATCTTATGATAAGAACTGTGCAGATCTCAGGACTCATATCACCAGGATGACTGGAAGATTTTCTGATCATTTTGGGGTACTCAGCCAGAGGTGGTCATCATTTCTATGGCCACCACTTGTATTATGCCCATATTTCAATGTCGGGCCATGTCTGGGCACTAGCATTGAATATCTAGGCTTGTGTGGCTGGCTATCCCTGGTTAGCTGCGACATTCAGCACTTAACTGCCTAAGTGAAAACAAAGGTAGGACTTATGCAGTCCGATTTGTCCAGTTAACTTAAGCAGTTAAGTGCTGAATATTGGCATTTAACCACATAAATGCCTATGCTGCCCCCAGACTCCACACAAAATTTCTGGCTTCATGTTTGGTGGTTAGTGCTGATCTTCAGCGGTACTGTCTGATTAAGTGCCACTGAATATCAGTGCATAGCCTGCAGAAGTGATTTGCAGAAGCAATTTTACCGTGGTTAAATCGCTTTAAATATCAATCACTTTATTTTTACAATTGAGTTGGTCCTAGAATCCCCAGGATCTAATTTCCATTTACAGTTTCTTCTTGCTCCCTGTCTTCTTCCCTTTCATCCCTACATCTATCTCTGATATCCTTCTGTTTCAACTTTGTTTTTCTATTTCTCTCATCTGCCTTTTTATGCACTCATAGCTAGAATGCATTCCTCCATGCTCTCCTTCCAGTCTACAGTCTCCCTCTTTTCTCTTGTCACCTACTTGTCAGCTTTCCATTCCCTACTCTTACTTCCCTTCTTCTGTTATTCCTTCCCTAGTCCCCTGTCTGTCACCCCCTTTCTAGTCCCCTATTTCCATCCTCTATACTTCTCCCCTCCCCAGTCTCATTTACTTTCCTTAGCCTTTTATCTTTTTGGCCCAAGCTTCTTTCATGCCACTCATTCCCTTTCCACCTCCAGTCCCTTCCTTAACTCAATTTACCCTTTTACCTCTCCCATTTCTACCCTCTCTCAACCCCTTCAAAGACCTGTCCCCTTGATTTGTCTCTAATCCTCTCTATAGACCTCTATCCTTGTCAACTGCCTCCCAACCTCTCCCCAGACTCTCCAGGTTCTTCAAACCATTTTTCCTCCTCATATTTTCTGCACTCTGTGTCACAGCCCTACCCATACTCCTCGCTCAGTTACCTAGTCCCCACCGTCCTCTATAACTACTGCTCAATTTCTTAGTCCCAATCCTGAGTTCTTAATCACAATCCCACAGACACCCTGAGTCCGCACTTATACTACCATTACCCATCCAATCCTGGATTCTGTCTTCTTCTGCCTTTTAAAATGGATTTGGCACAGCCCACGTACATAAGGTTACAATAATCAAGAATAGACAAGATTAATGTTGCACCACAAGTCTAAAGACTGAGATTTCAAAATACTTCCTAATATAACAAACTTTTTTCAGTTGATAAAAGGATTTCCTAACAACCGAGTTAATTTGTGGCTTCACACTTAATGTACTATCAATCATCACCCCCAATAATTTGGACTCTGTCACAAAAGTAAAACAGCCTGATTCCACAAATACTGTATTATACCGAAAAGAGTGGTCCAAAGGCCCCAACCATAGGAACCTTGTCTTTTCTTAATTAATCTTAAACCTATATTGCACAACCCATGAGTCAATCAAATCCATACACCTTAAAATTTGCACATAAGTGGCATTCCAATCTTCTAAGACCGGACACAACACCGAAATATCATCTATATATATAAAACATTGAAACAGAGCTTGCTTCAATATAGCCCCCAAAGATTGTAAAACCATATTGAATAAAATCGGCAAAAGGAGTGAAACTTGAGGAACCTCACAGGGTGATATCCAAACTTCTGATACATGTTCCCCGCACCTGACTTGGTAGGAACGATGAGACAAGAATCTCTGAAACCACTGCAAAACCACCCCCATGCAGTCCAAAACTGCTCAACAATCGTAACAGTAACTCATGGTGCACCAAGTCAAATGCGCAGGAAAGATCAAACTGAATTAAAGCTGCACTTTTTCCCTGACTCAACCTAGTTTTACCTAATGCTAAAATTGTACCTACCACTGTTTCTGTACTGTATCACCTATGGAATCCCAAATGGGAATAATTCAGAATTTCAAAATGTTTTAGATAATCTTCCAATTGTCGCAGAACACAACCCTCCATTAATTTGGTCACTTTCAGAATGGAAGCAATGGGCCTATAATTACCAACAAACTCCAGATTTCCCTAGTTATTTTTAGGTATCAGAGTTAATGCTATTTTACCTCTCTCAATTAGAAGAATTCCCATACTTAACTGCATATTCAACCAATCCGTTAGAGATAAAAGAAATGGAGCCGACGCATTCCTTAGCAAATATGCTGGAGAGTCCAAACTCTGGTGCAAAATGATTTAGCATACCACAGCAGCAAACCCCAGTCTGTGTCCTATGTCTTGTTCCAGTCTGTGTCCTCTATCTTGTTCCAGTTTGTGGCTTTAACTTGGTTTCAGCCTATGTCAGGCCAGCCCCAAAGAGCTCTCTTAAGAGCTAGTCTCTTAAGGCACCCCCTCTAGCACTCCCTCTAGCGAACCTCTAGGCTGTTCCAGTCTTGCTCAAGTCCTACACTTCAGCCAGTCCAAGTCCAGCCCTGCCTTCTCCAGCTCCCGGACTCTGACAAGCGATTTCATCTGCAACTGTCGATGAAGATCTGCACTGCACTTACACCGCACAGGTAGAGACAACCTCAACACAGTCCAAGAGCTCACTTTCCTCAGCCATAATAAGAACCCAACTGTCAATTGCTGTGCTGCTTTTGGCTGTAAAGACATTAGGTATGAGGACCTCCCTAGCTCTGAGGGTCCGGCAGGAGGGAAAACCAAGAGGAAAAAGGTTTGAATTTTGTCTTGCTTTTATATCTAAACAAACTTCCTGCCTAAACAAAGCTCCTTCTTTCATTATAATAACTGACTCATTTACTTCTCCCTCCTAATAGGAAAAGAAAAGGGAAAAGATATCATCAGAGATGTAATTCTGCCAATGACAGATGATGTCACTGCATACACAATTCTCCAATTGTCTATGTCTGTGAAGAATTTTCCAGCATGAATAAGAAAAACTCCACAGCTATACTCTTCTGTGCCACCAGGGGCGTATCTGAAAGTCGGCGGTAGCGGGGGCTGAAGCCAGAGTGAGGGGGCACATTATAGCCCCCCCCCCCGCAGCCGCCGCCGCCATTTCCGACCCCCCCCCTGCCGCCGTGGGTACCTTTGCTGGTGGGGGACCCCAACCCCCACCAGCCGAGGTCCGCTTCCTCCTGCCGCTGCGAGGTTTTTTAAGTTCTTCATCGGGATTCGTCCTCCGTCACTCTGTGCTGCTGTTCAAAGAAGCTGCTAGCTGAATGCAGTTTCGGACTGAGTCTGACGTCGCTGCTGCACGTTGTACGGGCAGGACGTCAGACTCATGTACAACGTGCAGCAGCGACGTCAGACTCAGTCCGAAACTGCATTCAGCTAGCAGCTTCTTTGAACAGCAGCACAGAGTGACGGAGGACGAATCCCGATGAAGAACTTAAAAAACCTCGCAGCGGCAGGAGGAAGCGGACCTCGGCTGGTGGGGGTTGGGGGTCCCCCGCCAGCAAAGGTACCCACGGCGGCAGTAGGGGGGTCCAGGGCGAAATCTGCGGGGGCCCAGGCCCCTGTGGCCCCACGCAGATACGCCCCTGTGTGCCACACTTTGAAAAAAAATGGAACTATTTAAGGGCCCATTTTTTGTTTTGTCCTCAAAACCAATCAATAATATCATATGACAATCAAGTGGATAAATGTGCTAGGGGGCCCTTCTATTATATCTCCAAGTTCATGTGAACAGATAACTATCATAATATCTGTTCAGAAAGTTAATGAGACTGCTGGGTGCAATTTTCAGGTCCTACAGTACAGAAAATTTTGGTATCTTAGTATGAAAGTATCCCAATGAGATTCACTTATGCTTCCACGTGTGAAAGATGGTCACACAGGAATTCTCAAAATGGGTTAGTCAAGCCAATTCACCAGTCCATAGTGGTAGCAAGGGGCTAACCAAAGGCCAATGGTATGGCTATCACCAAAGGTTGACCCAAATGTACAAAAAGGATGTGTCAAAAATCATAAAGGTATCCACCAATGTGTTACTGTTCATTGCTGGACCCTTTTCAAAATATCCTTTGCTCTTAACATGTGTTAATTAGTCCTCTCATGAAAAATGGGAGAAAGGACTATTCACTGTCTCGTATTCTGAGGCATGTGTAAAAGATGTTCACATTGCTACTTCAAACATCTGCAGCACAAATGTCTGTCACGTTGGAGTGACTGCAGAGGGACATTACACCCATACTCCTCAACAGTCCAAAGCTTTGGAATTGTACTCCTAGCCCATTCAAAACAATTTAACTCCATCAACTTTACATAAGTAATGTTTAAAAACTTTTATCACCAACATCTCCTCATTAATAGCACATTTGCTTATTTCCGATCTGAGGAAGAAGGGCAACCTTCGAAAGCTAATCAAGAAATGTATTAAGTTATGTCCAATAAAAAAGGTATCATCTTATTTTCTTTTCCGTGTTTTATTTTGTTTGATTTCTATTGATAACCTCATTAATAGGAAAAGTCTTTTAGAGACAACCCTTAAACCACATATTACTCCTCTTTACCCTTTATCATTGAGCCTGCGAATAGGTGGGAAAATGCGGGGTACAAATGCAGCAAATAAATAAATAAATAAATCATGTACCAATATTTATATAACAATTTCCACTACCCTTATGCTCAAATGAGTTCTATTGACCAAGAGGGACTATCTTTTTTTTTTTTTTTTGTAAATATTTTTATTATTCCATGGATGCAGTTACAGACATCATGAACAGTAACAGTACAAAACAGAACATGTTCTCCCAACTTTTACCAACAGTCTACTGACCTCCATGTTTTATTCTTTTAATTTTTTCCTTCCCTTCCCCCACCCAAAATCCTTCCCCCTACCTTCCTCCCTCCCCCCATCTCCCTGTTCCCCTCTCCCTCCCTCCTCCCCCCCCCTGCTTCTTATTGCTTAGACAGCACCCAATCTTAGTAATCAGATTCTTATTCAGGCACCGTGAGCAAGGCGCAAGTTCTCCTCCATAGCTCACGATACTGGCGAGCACCCAGGGAAATCACAGATTTGTATCTCATAGACACCCAGTTAGCCATCTCCATCATACTGTTCTTCCAAGCTGCCAGTACCGGGGGTTCTCTATGCACCCACTGCTTCAACACACATCTTTTAAGTAGGATCATGGCTAACAGTACAAATTTACACTGTGAGGCTCTGAGCCCCTGCTCCTTAAGAGCCTGTCCACAACCCATTAACGTGATTGAGTAATGCCACTCCACTGATCTCTGTAAAATCTCTTCCATGAAGTCTATCGCCCCAGACCACAGTTCCTGCAGTGCTGGGCATTCCATAAAAGAATGCAGGAAAGTACCTACCGCTCCCCCACACTTATCACACTTGTCACTGTCCCACATTCCTAGGGACTTCCCCCTTGCTTTAGTGATATGCACCCTGTAAAGAACTCTGTACTGCGTATCTTGCAAGGACGCATTCGGAGTAATTCTCCGCAGGCCCTGAAAGATTGCACTCAGTCTTTCCACCGACACCTCTTCTACAACATCCCTACTCCATGCTGCTGCTAGCGATGTCAAATGAGGTGCCTGCAATTGCTCCCTGATCACTTGACACCAGCCCGTCAACCTGTTATGGGGCGGGGTCATTTGTAAAAAAGTATAATCAAGTTTTGTGAATCTCACTTTCGCCCCGCTCTGGCGCTCCACACTCAATATATAATCTCTTGCCTGCAGGTATGCGAAGAACTGAGAGCCAGGGATCTGCAACTCACTGCTCACCATAGCAAACGTGGGAAAGGCATCCTCCTCCTCCCTCCGGAACTGGCCTATGAATCTGCAGCCTTTTTCCTTCCACTTACCAAAGACTGACACCCCCACCCCTGCTGGGAATGCCATATTTCCTACCAACGGCAAAAACGGGCTAGCCCCTGTGGTAACTCCCGCTTGCCCTCTCCACCATCTCCAAGCCATTTGGAGGGCTGCTACATAGGGGTTGTCCACTTTCTTTCTTGCCCCCGGCACTGCCCAGGACTCTAGAACCGTAAAGGGATCATTCGGCCTGCACCAGCTCTCCCAGAAACCCGAAGGAGCAAAGAATCCCCTCTCCGTGATCAGTTCGTGTATCCACCTCATTAACGCAGCAACATTATAAATTCGCAAATCTGGGAGTCGAAGTCCTCCTTGCCTGTTATTCCTAATCAACTTTGCAAACGCTATCCTCGGGCATTTGGCGCGCCAAATAAAGGTACTCACTACACTCTTATACAAACGCTCCTCCGAGGCTTTCACCCACAGCGGGAGCATCTGTAGCGGGTAGAGTAGCTTGGGCAACAGTATCATCTTAACCAGCGCTATCCTCCCTAGAAAGTTCACTGGCAGGTCCTTCCACTTCTGGCATATGCGCTTTACTTCCGCTATTCGGGCTAGCACATTTTTTTTATATACCCACACCGGATTTGCACTGATGTGGATCCCCAAATATTTAATACCCTCTGTTGCCCAGCGTAATGGAAAGGAGAGTGAGGTCTTACTCACACAGGGGTCACTCACCGGCAATGCTTCAGACTTGTCAAAGTTTATGCTGAGACCCGAAAATACCCCGAATTTCTGAATAATTGTCATAGCCAACGGTAGTGTGCGAGTTGCCTCATCCAGCAAAAGCAGCATATCATCTGCAAATAAATTGATTATGTATTCCTCTCCACCCACCTTCAATCCCTTCATTGTGGCCTCCTGTCGCAACTTTACAGCTAGGGGTTCTAAAGTGAGAATAAATAGTAGCGGTGAGAGGGGGCAGCCCTGTCTAGTCCCCCCTCCCAAAATGAAAGTGTCTGTCAGGGAATCATTGACAAGGAGCTGCGCCGTCGGGTTACGGTATAACGCTCGTATCCAACCCAGAAAGTCTCCCTGAATACCAAAGCGTTCCAGAATCCAAAACAAATAGGACCAGACCACCTTGTCAAAAGCCTTTTCTGCATCAAGGCTTGCCACTATAGCATCTCCCGCTCTGCCACTACCCTCCAACAGTATTCGGCTCACTTTCACAATATTGGCTGATGCAAACCTCCCCTTAACAAAGCCCACCTGATCCGGATGGACCAGGTCAGGAACCACTTTGCCCAGTCTGTCTGCCATTATTGCTGCCAGGATCTTTATGTCCTGGTTTAACAGCGATATGGGCCTGTAAGAACCCACTAATTCTTCATCTTTCCCTGGTTTAGGGATCAACACAATATGTGCATGGTTTAATACCGTCCCCATCTCACCCTTTTCCTTGGTCTCTTCACACATAGCTATAAAGGGTGCCACCATTACATCTTGCAAGATTTTATAATACTCCGCACCTAGCCCGTCCGGGCCCGGTGCCTTGGCCAGCTTAAGACGCTTAACCACTTGTTGCACTTCCTTTCCTTGGATGGGTGCGTTCAACCCCATCTGCTGTTCCTCATTAATCCGGGGCAGCCCTATCCCTTCAAAAAATTCCAGACATTTTTCCTCTGAGAACTCCCCTGCCTGATATAACTGTGTGTAATACTGAACAAATTCTTCTTTAATGGCAGACAACTGGGTTTTAACCTCCCCTTCCCTGCTACGTATTTTAGTTATAAACCTTTTTGTCGTTTTTTGTTTCACTAGGGACGCTAGCAATTTGCCCGTCTTATTGCCCCATTGATGTAATTTGTATTTATATAGTTTAATATTATAGAGTGCACTTTCCTCCAATACTTCCTGCACCTCCTTTCTACATTCCATGTATGCCTTCCTCGTGATGTCAGAAGGGCGCCCAATGAACGCTCGTCGGGCATCTCTCAATTTTATAGTAAGGGCCCTCATTTTTTCCCCTCGCTTTTTACTCAGGGAGGTCATGTATGAAATGATCTTCCCTCGCAATACTGCCTTTGAGGCCTCCCAGAACACTCGTGGGGTCACATCTTGCACATCATTTTCTACCATGTAATCTATCCAACTCTTTCTCAAATAAGTATGGAAATCCCTGCTTTGGTAGAGTGCCGGGTTCATGCGCCACCTGTCGATCCCTTCGCGCCCTCCCTCATGCCACACCATCCACACCGGCGAGTGGTCAGATACCTCTGGCTCTCCGATTCCCGACTGATGCACCCTCAAGGCCATCGTGTAAGGCACTAACAGATAGTCTAGGCGAGAGTGTGTCCCATGTGGATGCGAGAAAAAAGTAAAGTCCACCTCATTAAGATGCTGATGGCGCCATATATCCACTAAGTCTAACTCTTTCATCAAGAAATTGACCCCTTTGTCTTCCTGACCTTTGCCCACCCTTCTTGGGGGCTTGCAATCTATGGAAGGGTCGCTGGTGACATTAAAGTCTCCCCCTATTATTAGTTGGTATTGATCAAATGTTACCAGTTTAGCAGTCAGCAACGTAAAAAAGCTGTGAGAGTATACATTGGGTGCATATACACTACACAATCCCACCCTTCTGCCCTGCATTTCTCCTGCTATTATGACAAATCTCCCTTCAGGGTCTTGATACATTCTATGTAGGTCAAAGCCAATAGTTTTCTTAAGCAGTATGGCTACCCCTCTCTGTCTCCCATTGTAGGATGCAAAGAATACATCTCCTACCCAGTCCCTTTTTAACTTTAAATGTTCCAGCTTGCTTAAGTGGGTCTCTTGCAGCAGAGCTATGTCAGCCTTCTGCCTCCTGAGTGCCTGCAATATTTTTGTACGCTTTATTGGGGAGTGCACTCCATCAACATTCATTGTCACAATCTTTAAACTAGCCATACAGATTCAGCTTAGCGTCTCCACTTGCACATAACTCATTTACTGAGTCCAAGGACCTCCCAGCTAAGCCCTCGGACCCCTCGTTCACTCCTGCATCTCCTCTTGTTCTACAGTGCCCATATATTATATCTCCAGGCTGCCAATCCTTGTCATCTGTTCCCGTGCTGTCCCATTGGTTGCTCACAGAACCCTGCGCTTCACTCTCTCCTTGTCCCCTCTGTTCCCGCCTCCTAGACCTCCCCTCCCCCCTCCCCTCCCTTCCCACCCTTCCCCATTTCTTATCCCATTTTACCTGCTTCCTAATAAAGCCCATTCTTTCCTCTCCACACTCTTTCAGGTCACAACACGCGCACCCCTCTTATACACCACCAACTCTCCCGGCCTCCCCTGCCCCACTTCTCTCCCTTCCCCCCCTCCCGACTCCCAAACATATTTTGAGTTTCAACATGCAGCAACGAACACATGGCAATCTATAACAAAACCTGCCATTAACTCTTAATACCAGTAGGTGTCCAACAGTGAGCTCTTTCAAGTATGCAGTTCTGATAGCTGACAGGGTCCCAATCAAGAGCTCGGAGCAGCGACCACCCAGACCATCAGGGGGTCCGCTTTCGCTAACTGCAACTTCCACTGGGGTAATTCTGCTCCCCTCCGATGGTCAGCATGGCCTCCTTCCCACTCCTGTCGCTCTCAAACCTCCACGCCAGCCACCTCCTTGCCATCGTGCAACAAAGCTCACTCTCCTGTTATCAGTCTCATTATACTACGCCATTCACATTCATGGCGCGTTGCAGCTCCTACTTCACTTCAAATTGGTCACAAACGTTTCAAGCACCGCCGATTCAGTAAAAAACAGGGTCTTGTTCTCGTGCAGCACTCTGACTTTCGCTGGGTATAGCAAGGAAAAGCGGACTCCCTTCTCAAACAGTCTTTTGCATTGCCGGCCCATGATTCTCCGTTGCTCAGAGACTATCGCTGAATAATCCTGGAAAAGCATTATTTTCTTGCCGTTATACTCTAGTCCTTGCTTGCGTCGATGTGCTTGCAAGATTGCCTCCTTATCCGCATAGTTCAGCAGCTTTGCCAGTACTTGTCGGGGCCTGTTCTCACCCGGCCGCTCTGCCCCCACTCTGTGCACTCGCTCCACGTGCAGCGTGTTCCCGCTCACATCCAGGCCCAGTTGAGCAGGGAGCCATTTTGCTACAAAGTCCCGGAGCTCTGATGCTTTTACTGTTTCAGGGAGGCCCACAATCCTGAGATTATTTCTCCTACTGCGGTTCTCTAAGTCATCCGCCTTCTGCTCTAATTGCTCGCATTTGCGCTCCAGCGCTGCTATCCTGCCACTCACTCCCGCAGCTGCATCTTCACACTGGGAGACCCGATCCTCGACATGCTGTAAACGAGCACCCTGGCGTTCTAGCGTCTCCCGTATCTGATCTACGGACGCTTGCAGCCTCGAGAGTTTCTCCTCCAGCACCACCGATATCTGTTGTGCCAGGTCTCTGACCAGTTCAGGCGGTAGCGGGCTTGTCATCGGAGCTTCAGGTATCGTCGCCATTTTCTTTTGCTCAGCGCCAACACTTTTCTTCCCTCGCGGGGCCTTGGCGGGCATACCCTGCCGACGTTCGAGTTTCCAGAACTCTCAAGCCTCCGGCGCTCTCCTCTCACTAGCGCGTTCTTGTCTGTTCCGTCTGGTAGTCGATATGGGGGAAAAACTCGGGTTTTATTGCCGTTTTTCCTGCGAGCAGGTCGGAGCCGATGTTTCAGGCGTCCACTCAGCTACCCGCCATCACGTGACCCCCAGAGGGACTATCTTAGTGAGAAAATCCCATCTGAAATGCAGATCCACTTAACTATTTTCACTATAGTGACATTCAAATATTTGAAAGACATTCATATACAAACAAACCTTTTCCAGAGACCAGGGGCGTATCTGAAAGTCGGCGGTAGCGGGGGCCGAAGCCAGAGTGAGGGGGCACATTATAGCCCCCCCCCAGCCGCAGCCACCGCCGCCGCCATTTCCGACCCCCCCCCCTGCCGCCGTGGGTAACTTTGCTGGTGGGGGACCCCAACCCCCACCAGCCGAGGTCCGCTTCCTCCTGCCGCTGCGAGGTTTTTTAAGTTCTTCATCGGGATTCGTCCTCCGTCACTCTGTGCTGCTGTTCAAAGAAGCTGCTAGCTGAATGCAGTTTCGGACTGAGTCTGACGTCGCTGCTGCACGTTGTACATGAGTCTGACGTCCTGCACGTACAACGTGCAGCAGCGACGTCAGACTCAGTCCGAAACTGCATTCAGCTAGCAGCTTCTTTGAACAGCAGCACAGAGTGACGGAGGACGAATCCCGATGAAGAACTTAAAAAACCTCACAGCGGCAGGAGGAAGCGGACCTCGGCTGGTGGGGGTTGGGGTCCCCCACCAGCAAAGGTACCCACGGCGGCAGTAGGGGGGTCCAGGGCAAAATCTGCGGGGGCCCAGGCCCCTGTGGCCCCACGCAGATACGCCCCTGCCAGAGACAGGAAGGCGGTAGAACTAAAGGGCATGAATTTAGGTTGAAGGGGAGCCATCAGGAAGTATTTTTTTCACATAGAGGCTGGTAGATACCTGGAATGACGGTAGAGATGAAAATGGTAACAGAATTCAAAAATGCATTGGACAAACACAAAGGAATCTGAATGGAAAGAGAACGGAATCAAACCTAGCGGTGCTTAGATGGCAACTCCAGTAATTGGGAAGCAAAGCCAGTGCCAGTCAGACTTCTACAGCTGTGCCATGATCCTGGATGGACAGATTTGGATGGGCTGGAATAGGACTTCGATGACAGCTTCAGTAGTTGGAGAACAAGGCTAATGGTCTGCACCCTGAAAATGGCAAGGACAAATCAAGATCAAGCATGCACATGTAGTACCACAACATACCTTATACTATGTGTTTATCTTGTTGGGCAGACTGGATGGACCATATAGGTCTTTATCTGCCATTATCTACTATGTTACCACGTATAAAATCCTACATTCAAGAAAAATTGTTTGAGGACCCTGACCAGAAGAGTTATGTGATATACTTATTATTACCTTATCTTCCTATAGGGTATCTATAAAACAGAGGCGTTTCTGGACTTCGGTGGGAGTGGGGCCAGAGCCAGAGTGAGGGGGCACATTTTAGCCCCCCCCAGCGTCGCCGACCCCCCTGCCGCCAACTTTGACCCCCCCCTTCCGATGACCCTCTCCACCCCCCTCCCGCTGCCAACCCTCCCCTGCCGCCGTCACCTACCTTTGCTGGTGGGGGACCCCAACCCCCGCCAGCCGAGGTCCTCTCTTCTTCCGTTGCAAAGCTGGCGGGGGACCCTACCCCCCGCCAGCTGAAGTCCTCTCTTCCGTTGCAGCAAAGCTTCCTTCAGTTTCAAATTCTGAGTCTGACATCCTGCACATTGTACGTGCAGGACGTCAGACTGAGAACAGGAAGCTTTGCTGCAACGGAAGAGAGGACCTCGGCTGGCGGGGGTTGGGGTCCCCTGCCAGCTTTGCAACGGAAGAAGAGAGGACCTCAGCTGGCGGGGATTGGGGTCCCCCGTCAGCAAAGATAGGCGATGGCGACGGCGGGTTGGCGGTGGGAGGGGGGGTGGAGAGGGTCATCAGCAGGGGGGGTCCAGGGCCAAATTTACAGGGGCCCAGGCCTGCGTGGCCTCACGCAGATACGCCCCTGCTATAAAAGATGCCTTCATATTTTACCACATATTATTTACACTAAAGGTTTCCTTTTAAACAGGAACCATTTCAGGATCTGATATAATATTTACACTACAATTATGAGTGAATGCTTTTAAGTTACTCATTGATCAGGCAGAACACCTGTGTACTAATTGAGGTGGCAACCTGAACTTCTATTTCTCTATTAATAGGTCCTATCCTGGAATTTAAAGTATCACCCTGGTGTAGAATATCAGTTAGAAATAGTAAAATGTGTGTGAATGGTGAAACATATTTATTTATTTGTACTTATATCCCAGATTATCCAAAAATTAATCTCAGCTCAATATGTCTTACATTTAACAGAACTCAATTAAGAAGCAGTCATGAATATACAATGAATATCCATATAACCTATCATCATTATGAGTCTATTTTTTGAAAAATACAAGTTTTTTTGGAATTATCATATGATATTTAAGCCTTCACATCTCTTAAGACGAGAGATATACATTTTATAACATAGGGATCCCTATGCTGCCACAATGATGTCCATGACCCTTGTTGTCCCACGTTCATAATTTGGACATTTCAGTTTATGAAATGGACATTCATGCTGGATGTCACCAGTACATGGATATCCATTTATGGTACTATTTCACTGAAAAAGGTTTATATGCCAGCACATAAATATTTACGTTGCTGTGATGGCCCCATTCATATTTTAGACATTTGCCTAGGGATTCTATTTTGCACGACTTATGTTGCGTGTGCAAATCCAGTCATATTTTGGATTTGCACATGCAACTTAACTAGTAAACAAGCCAATATGTGTCAATAATTGCCACTTAACAAGCAATTATCGACACTAATTGGCATTAATTAGAATTTACATGCAGAACTGTCTAAGCGTATTCTATAATGCGATACACCTAAATTCTAAGCTGCATAGTTGAAAAGGGGGCATGGCTATGGGTGAGTTGTGGACGTTTCTAAAATCTATGCGCGTGGTTATAGAATACATTCGGTCCACGTGTAATTTAGGTGTCATGCAGATGGGCGCTCGGCGTATTCTATAAACTGTGTGGAAATTTAGGCTTATTCTATAAAGTGCACCTACAATTTAGGTATACTGTATTTGATTTTTTTTTTTGGCCGTGATATATAGAATCTAGTTCCTGATTCTAAAATAGATGCTCTTGCCACATGTAATCAATGCATAAATGTCCATTTCACCATGTATTTTTGAACAGGATGTACACTGGCAGACCCTGTTTTAAACTACTCGCACCACCAGTGACATACTGAGCTGCATGGCCTTATTCTAAGTTGGACATTCTTTCTAAAACACCATCCCACACTACTAGTGTAAGAAACATAAATGCATTATTACATTTGAGATTTTGACTCACACCCTCCAGCAGGTTATTGTACATAGGATTTAATGTTAGCTTCATTTGCCCTCTGTTGTACAAAGTATCATTTTAACACACACTTTACTGCTGCCATCCCAGTTGTAAAACAACAAGCTATCTTGTTAATTGACAATCTATAGGCTAAATAATGCTCCTCGGATCATGTCTGTGTCAGTCTCAGCAAGCAAATGTTTGCCTGAAGTACCATCCATGTAAGGCTACCAGGTACACTTTTAAAACTTGCTGCTTGGATGTCTCAACGCCATCTGAAGCTAAACATGACTAAAACTGAACTTCTCATTTTTTCCCCCTAAACCCACTTCCCCTCTTCCCCCTTTCTCTATCTCTGTTAATGGCTCTCACATCCTCCCTGTCTCCTCGGCTCATAACCTTGGAGTCATCTTTGATTCCTCTCTCTTCTTCTCTGCGCACATTCAACAGATCGCCAAAACCTGTCGTTTCTTTATCTACAACATTAGCAAAATTCGCTCCTTCCTTTCTGAATATGCTACCAGAACCCTTATCCAAACCCTTGTCACCTCTCGCTTGGATTATTGCAATTT
Source organism: Microcaecilia unicolor (assembly GCF_901765095.1). Taxonomy (NCBI): domain Eukaryota; kingdom Metazoa; phylum Chordata; class Amphibia; order Gymnophiona; family Siphonopidae; genus Microcaecilia; species Microcaecilia unicolor. The sequence continues at coordinate 54,502,227 of NC_044031.1, read as the reverse complement.
GCTTCTCACTGGTCTTCCACTCAGCCATCTCTCTCCTCTCCAGTCTGTCCAAAATTCTGCAGCACGACTTATTTTCCGCCAAAATCGTTATACCCACACTAGCCCACTCCTCAAGTCACTTCACTGGCTCCCTGTCCGCTTCCACATACAGTTCAAACTTCTCCTACTGACCTTTAAATGCATCCATTCTGCAGCCCCCCATTACCTCTCCACTCTCATCTCTCCCTACATTCCTCCCCATGAACTCCACTCACTGGACAAATCTCTCTTGTCGTCCCCCTTCTCCTCCACTGCTAACTCCAGACTTCATTCCGTTTCCCTCGCAGCACCTTATGCTTGGAATAGACTTCCTGAGCCTGTATGTCTAGCTCCATCTCTACCTGTTTTCAAATCTATGCTGAAAACCCACCTTTTCACCACTGCTTTTGGCTCCTAGTCACTACTCAATTACCCTCCCCTTGTTCCTTCTCACCCAGTACTTCCCTCGCCCTTAATTGTCTTGTCTGTCTGTATTTTTAGATTGTAAGCTCTATTGAGCAGGGACAGTCTCTCTGTATCAGGTGTTCAGCGCTGCATGTGTCTGGTAGCGCTATACAAATGCTAATGCTAATAATAAAACAATCTCATACACTTTATGTCTGCTCACAGTCTGTTTCATTCTCAAGATTTAAAGCAGGTTTTAGAAAGTACTGAATTTTTTCAGTCAAGGTATCCTTAAGCTGTGGAATTTGCTTCCAGAGGATGTGGTTAAAGTTGATATAGACTACTTTACAATAGGTTTTGACAAGTTTGTGGAGAACAGGGCCATTAACGATGATTTGTTAAGTAGTGCATTTGTTTCTAGTGAAAAAGGTGCCAGTACTCAAATGTCAGGCCACCCTTCAGGGGTGGGGTGATCACTGAGGGACCCACCCCACAATAACCAGGCCCCCTGCAACCAGTCACAGAATCTATGACAAGGCAGAATTGGTGTGTAGAGCCTGAGCTCTTTCATTAAAACTTGGGATCCATGGGTCAATTTTAGCAGACAATGGAAAAGGTGCCGGTACTCAGTACCCCCAAGTACCCCCTCAAAAAAGCCCTGAGTTAAGTAGACATGGGGATCATCACCTTTTTCTTTTGGGAATGAGCAATGGAATGGATCTCCACATTTGGCTCCACTGGGTACTTCCACTGATCTATATTGACCACTGTCAAAGACAGAATGTTGTGTTCAATAGATCATTGGTCTATGCAAAACAATTGAATATAGAAGCATATTTTCAAAGCACTTAGACTTACAAAGTTACATACACTGCACACTTGTCATAACACACATCCACACATAACACACATCCATTCCCCTTTCCCTTGTTCAGAACCCTTATTTTATCATCCTCACTTTAATATTCCCTTATCTCTTGTTTGTCCTGTTTGTCCTAATTAGATTGTAAGCTCTGTTGAGCAGGGACTGTCTCTTCATGTTCAAGTGTACAGCGCTGCGTACGTCTAGTAGCGCTATAGAAATGATAAGTAGTAGTATTACAATGCAAATTTGTTTACAGCGTGGTAATAATTTATTTATTTGGATTTTGCTCATACCTTTTTCAGTAGTAGGGCAAGGTGAGTTATATTCAGGTGCACTGGGTATTTCTCTGCCCTTGGAGGGCTCACAATCTAATTTTGTACCTGAGGCAATGAAGGGTTAAATGACTTGCCCAACATCACAAGGAGCAGTGGTGGGATTTGAACCAGCCACCTCTGAATGTCAAGAGCAGTGTTCTAACCACTAGGCTACTTCTTTGTAGTTGGAAAAAGGATTTTATTGAACCTGTTTTGCCATTGTAAATTTGATTTGCATTAATTAAAATGATTAAAAAAAAATTAAATCAAGTCTTTGAGCTACTATGTACAGAGGGAGGAGTGACCCAATGGTTAGTGCAGTGGGCTTTGATCCTGGCAACCTGGGTTTGATTCCCACTGCAGCTCCTTATGACCTTGGGCAAGTCTCTTAACCTTCCATTGCCCCAGGTACAAAAACTTAGATTGTGAGCCCTCTAGGGACAGAGAAAGTATTTGCATATAATGTGTACATCTAGTAGCACTATAGAAATGATTAGTAGTAGTATATATGCACATGACATTCATTATAACATAACCTTCATTATTCGACAGTTATGGTTCTGAAGTAGTGCGTTATACAAAGGGCATGGTGTAGTAACCTATGGAACTTTGTAAGTCTATGTGCTTTGAAAATGAGCCCTTTGGTGACTGTGTGAAGTTCTTTTCTAGCAGTACACAGTGGCCTCAGGGTGCCCTCTGTAGGCAGCCTTTGGAACAATTAGCAGTTCATATTAAGGTGTGATCTGTACTCTAGGAGCATTATTAATTGGCCCCCTGGTGCAGGCATTATATATACCAAAACATGTTGGTGTAATTTTTAACATCTGAACCACTGGATATTGTAATTTATACCATTATACAAAGGTTGATTATGAATAAAGGATGTTTTTATCTGTGCCAGCTGGTTGCTACTGTGCTGCTCTTTTCTCTGGATTTGACCTTTGCTGCAGCCACTCATTGCCAAATGATCCAGAAGGACGAAACAGTCACAGTGATTACAAAATGTAATAAGTTCCTACACTATAGAATATGTTTGCTGCTTCTTGAAATGTTGTCACTCTATGACTCCAGATTTCTCCAGAAGTAATATGGTTACTAAAAGTCTGCACTACAGTTATTAGATTAAGAAGGTATGAAGAAAGTCTCAAGCTTGCATTAGCAGTGTGTCTTGATGAGATTATATACTTCATGAGGGGAGGAGTGATCTAGTAGTTAAGAACACTGGGCTGAGAACCACAGAAGCCTGGTTGAAATCCCACTGCTGCTCTTTGGGGTCCTTTTACTAAGCCACAGTAAAAAGTGGCCTGTGGTAGTGTAGGTGCATGTATTAGGTGCATGCCAGGCCAGTTTATCTACAAAAAATGTTTTTTTTTAATGGGACAAGAAAAGGGCCTGCTGTAAAAATGAAATCAGTGTGCGTGCAAAACCGTCTCGAGCCCTTAATGCCACCCATTGATCTAGCGGTAAAGGCTCATGTGCTACACGCATGGTGACCAGTTGGCACAAGCCAAGTGCCGATTACCGCCAGAACCAGCGCGCGTAGGAAGAAATAAATAATTCATCCAGGCATTGTGGGCGCGTGCCAAATCTGAAATTACCACAATTCCACGTGTACATCTGTAGTTTCCTCTACTTAACCTAACTCCAGATTGTAAGTTACTGAGGACTGTCAGAGGTGGACTTCCTTGAGAGAATCTTCTCTCATACGTGGGAAGTAGGTTTCATACCTAGGTCTTCATTGGTCCCAGCGTTTAGTAAGATTTTTATTTTTTGTTTTCTATATTTGTTCTTTACTCTTAAACTCCTAAACAATATGTTGTTGTACTTATCTCAGGCGGTGGAGATTCTGTGCACTTCGCTGCTCAGTCTCCTGTTCTAGCATATTAGGGGATATTCTTGTTCTGACATGTGTTTCGCCAAGCTGTCTCAAGGCTTCCCCTGCAAAGTTTAATTTCTTTTATACCTGTCCAAGATAAATAACAGTCTACCCTAGTTGTCCGTACCTTACTTCACTCCTTGCTGACGTAACATCCTGCTGCTGCATTTGAAATGGCCGCAGCGTTTTTCTCCTCTCTTATTAGAAGAGACGTCCGGTCACATGTTCCTTTTATCCCCCCGTCCTGGTGCAGCAGGACGTTAAGTCAGCAAGGAGTGAAGTAAGGTATGGACAACTAGGGTAGACTGTTATTTATCTTGGACAGGTATAAAAAAAATTAAACTTTGCAGGGGAAGCCTTGAGACAGCTTGGCAAAACACATGTCAGAACAAGAATATCCCCTAATATGCTAGAACAGGAGACTGAGCAGCGAAGTGCACAGAATCTCCACCGCCTAAGATAAGTACAACAACATATTGTTTAAGAGTTTAAGAGTAAAGAACAAATATAGAAAACAAAAAATAAAAAACACTGGGACCAATGAAGACCTAGGTATGAAACCTACTTCCCACGTATGAGAGAAGATTCTCTCAAGGAAGTCCACCTCTGACGGTCCTCAGTAACTTACAATCTGGAGTTAGGTTAAGTAGAGGAAACTACAGATGTACAGGTGGAATTGCATTGATTGATTTAGAACTGTACTTATAGACTATTCACATAGGAGTATAAGCTTGACAGTGGATACTTATGGAAAATCTGAAATTACCACAAGGAAGGTGCGCTGGCCTGGCGGTAGTTTCATTTTGGTACATGCTACACGCGTGTAGAGTCTACCGTGGCTTAGTAAAAGGGCCCCTTTGTGATCTTGGGAAAGTCGCTTAACCCTCCCCCGTTGCCTTAGGTACAAATTTACCCTCTTGTTTACTAACCTGCCCTAGCGGTAATGCCGACACAGCTCATTTACTTTGAATAGGCTGTGTCAGCATTGCTATGTGGCTTAGTAAACAGTGGGGTTAGATTGTAAGGAAGCCCTTTGCAGACTGGGAAATTCCTAAATAAAACTCACCTTGAGCTGCTATTGAAAAAGGTGTGAGATAAATCCAAATAAATATTTCTCATATCCTTTATCTGTACAGCACTACATATGCCTGGTATCAATATGAAAATTGTAAGTAGCACTAGTTGCCAGCTGTCAATAGATCTACTGGTTATTTCTAGGATAAGTCACACAAAATCTGTTTTGGGATCTTGCCAGGTATGGTGACCTGGATTGGCCACTGTTGGAAAAAGGATACTGGGCTTGATGGACCTTCAGTCTGTCCCAGTATGGCAATGCTTATGTTCTTATGTTCTTAACTGCAAGCTTGCCCTCGATTCCATCTCATAGTGTTAAGCAGTGTAGCACCTAGAAAACAAAGCTCAGAATCTGGAAGTTTAGTTAAGAAATTCTAAAATCTCAGTTAAAATGTCACGTCCACTAAAACAGCAAATGTGTTCTGTTGGTTGGAGTATTGACCTACTAGACACTTACCCCAGAGGTCACTGCATGCATACTTGTGAAATGACATAACTATTCTTTGTTAGATGAAAGGTACAGATATATCCAAATTATTATAATAAATCACAATAAACCAAAAGAATTCACACAGTTCCAGTGGATTTCTCTTGCTTTTTAATTACAAACCGCAAATAGGTGTTTTAGCTGTTCTAATGTCTGGAAGTACAACACGATTATAGAAAATATTCAATTTAAATCACCAATTAAAATTCAGAGTAGATAAACATTATCCTTTTAAAAACCAGAAAAAATGGAGCGCCAGAAACCTCAACCCAATTAAAATACGTTATTCCTGGAATGCGCAACCTTCCCTTTGCCTTGGTAAGCCATTACTCAACTTCCTTATGTGCTAGAAATGATGAAGCCATCTTCTGGCAAATACAGTAGGCTCTGAACTTTTATAAAACACTACTTTCCTTGAAAAGTATGCTATAATTTATGCATAATAGTGATAATCAGTGTTAAAGATGCTTTTAAGTGGGTCTTGCCATATGGCACTAAATGAATCTTTAATTGTCATGTGGGAGACTCAGCACTGACATCAATTATCTCTTAATTGGCACAGATTGTTATTTTGTGATTATGTGCTGTGATGGTGAAAGCAGTTCCTTCTTGCAGTTTTCTCACTGCAGTTTTGCTGCTTCTGATGGACTGGGCTACCTGAATTTGTTTTTAAGGAGGCATGAAATACATGGTGGCCCAAATAAGATTGTGGATGGGAAAGAGAAGTCAGAAGGGAAGTTATGTTTTGGATTTGTTTGAAGATTCATTGGTTCCATTGTTAAGGCTGTTAAGTGCAAAGCTCTGAAAATACTCCATTGTCTTTCTAAATCAGGGACAGACTGATAGTGATCTGGGCTCCTGGGCAGAAGGGGTCATTGGGCCCCATCCGGGCTGCCGCCACTGCTGCCCCACCTTTGTTTCCAACACCCCCCACTCTAAGCCTACCTTGAAGAGCCATGGTGGTCTAGTGGTCTCTTCGAGGGCAGGAAAGAACCCCACTCTTTCCTACCCACTGCTGTTGCTCTACCCGGCGCCGCTGTTTATTATTAATTACTGCTCTGACTTCCTGCAACAGTCTCATGGGTCTCGGCAATCTCATGAGACTGCCACAGGAAGTCTCAGTAAGTATTAAGAAGCAGGGGTACCTGGTAGAGCAGCACCAGCAGCAAGCAGGAAAAAGTAAGTTTCTTTCCCACCCCCGAAAGATACCACTAGACCATCAGGGCCCTTGAAAGTAGGCTCAGGGAGGGCCCACTGAGACTTGGAGGGCTATAGTGTGCAGGAGGGGGAGAAAGAGGCACTGGGCCCTCCAGAGCCTCTAGACCCTTAGGCACTGCCCGGTTGCCTGTATGGTCAGTCCGCCCCTAAATGACAGCAAAAGGAGGACAGTACACATACCAGGGTCTGATGTCTTGTTTGAGGATCCATATTGTACCTCTTAAACAGAAAGTATAGGAAGCTGAGTCAAAATTTGGAGGGAACATGAGCCAATAATGCTCTTGGAAAAACAGTCTGCAAAAATCTTAAAATTTGTTTTTGCATCTTGGCAAGGAAGCTTTTCTTTGAGGCATAGAAATTAAGTTTTATTTTAAATTTTAAAATATGCCCTAGATTCTGTAAAGGTCACTGCACGCAACCTAATTGAATAACAAGACAATTAGCATCAAGAATTGGGTGCTAACAATTATTGATGTTAATTGGCACCAATTAGGGGTTGCGCATGCATTTGGCTGTGTGCTATTCTATAACGCTCTGTGCCCACATTCCATATTGCGCAGCCCAAAAAGGGGTGTGGACATGGGAGGAGCATAGGTGGGCTGGGGCATTCTCATAAGATATATGCAGTATTACAGAATTCCGGCTATCAGCATCCAACTTGCGTGCTAAGATTGACACCAGGTTTCAGCTGGCATACATCCTCTGGAATCTTCGCTAGGTCCATGGTGGGCTGGTAAATGATGAAATGTGGAATGGCTTTGATAGAATAATGAGCTAACTACCTGTAACCCAGTAATATAGTCAACAATGGCAGATAAAGACCAGCATGGCCTATCCAGAAAGGCGGCCAAGGTTGTACCTATGATTGTGCAGGTTACCCCCCCTCCTTTGTCTTTAGGGTTGTAACTGATGCCTCATGCAGGCTACCCCCCCTCTTTACCTCTTAGAAAAAAAAATTCTTTACAGCGTGAAAGATATTGGGGGCCAATATTCAGACTGCTGGAGATAGCCCTGCTAATTCCTGTGGTCACTGCTAAACCCGGATATTCAATGCCAGACATACTGTAGCTGGTTATCTTCTAACCAGCCAAAGGTATTCCACATAATTATGCGGCCAAACATAACTGCTAAAATGGGGCTAAAAATGTTTGGACAGCCAGTTATGTTGGCCAATAAAACCAGCTAGCCGCTATCCGGCGATATTCAGCGAGAGATAGCCAGCTATCCCCCCTACTGAATATCGCTGGATAGCTGGTTATGGGGCATTTAACCGGCCAGGTGTCAATCCTGCCCAATTAAATGCTTTTGAATATTGGAGAGATTAAGTTTTACTGTGAGTGGAAATGTTCAATTCTTTTTATTCCATATTTTGTGCTACATATATAGGGAACCTCTGTGTCTATCCCACACCTTTTTGAATTCCATTACTGTTTTAGACTTCTATTGATGCCTACCCCACACATATATAAACACATTTCAAGGACCTAATATTCCAAAGGGTTTAGCCAGGCAGGAGTGGCCAATCTGAATATCAGCAAGTGCTCGGTTAATTTCTGAGTAATCACACTTATATATTTAAAGCCAGAACCTGGATATGGCCTGGTATTGAATAGCCAGGCTTAATTCAGTCCATGGCTGTTAGTGACTTAAAAAAACACTGACCAACGAAGGCTGAATATCGGGCTCTAAATTTTAAAATTTTACGATGATATCATTTATTTTTTATTTTTGATGTTAATTTTTATTTTTCCGGAGTCATTTCAAATTTAAGCATCTTAAAACCCATAAAAATGCTTGCAATCCTTTGTCTCTTCATATTTTTAGAAACAAAGAGACTCATTTATTAAGCCAGGCTGTTTTGCAGTTGTTTGCAGTAGTTGTCAACCACATGCTAACTGCAAAACTGGTGTGCTATCTATTGATGGTGTCCCCAACATTATGTATGCAGTTAGCACAAAGAAAATTTTGTTAATCCATGTTAACTACATGACAGATAATGGAATGAAGTTAGTTGTCTCGAGGTGGTGTTAAGTGTTCCACATCACCTACAACATTAATAACTAATGAGTGCTACCTACCTCCACGAGTAGTAAAGTTCACTGATTTTGGTCAAAACTAATTTGCATAGTTTTGACAGGTGGCTACTTCCACTTCTGGTCATGTCAGCCAATCGGAATTGAGGACCCTCCCAAGCCCTGTCCATTCTGTTCAAGCTATGCCCATTCCTCCCTAGCACTGTCCCTCCCTCTCCCACCCCAAACCGCCTCTTTTGATGACATCACCAGAAATACTTTTTTTTCCTTGCAAAGTGAAGTTATGTGTTTTGTGTGTGCAGAAGTATTGAGGTTAAAAACAGATTGTTCAGGGCTTCAGGTTACCAATGGTGCTTGCTTTTGTCAGGAGAGATGGGGGAGGGAGAAGAGGGAAATCGATGAAGTTGTATTCATCTCTCAGGAAAAGAGGAGGAGGGGTATTGGGAAACTGTGTGTGTGTGTGTGTGTGTGTGTGTGTGTGTGTGTGTGAATTTATGGTACATAAATTTCAATGAATTAAATAAATAACTTATACATGTTTACTATAAACTATAATCCCTACCATTTTATCAAAAAATGAAAAGAAAAAATATTACCTTTCTGAGTATTTTATAATTTAAGCTCAGTGCAGAATTTCATTTTTTTCCAATCAGTAAATCAAGTAAACCCAACCTTTTGTAAACCTGTTCAAGTTGACAAAACATTCTGGCAACAGATATACAATAATGAATGGACAGCACAGACGGAGTCCATAAACTACCTCGCTGAATGGGACAAAAGATGCAGAAGCATAGTAGATGAAATAGCACCCCTACGAACAAGAACATCACGAAGACATAACTCAATACCATAGTTCAATGACAAACTGAAAAAGCTAAAAACCAAACCAGGAAGCTCGAACGAACATAAAATAAAAGATGACCACACACTGAACGCTTGGAAACAAATGCAAAGAAAATACAAATACGCAATAAGAAAGACCAAAAGGTCATATTTTAAAACTAAAATTGGACCAGATTACAAAGACATGAAAAAACTATACTAACTCATACACAAACTACTAGACACTACCTTGGTCACCACGATTAATACAGACATCCCAACGGCAGACAAACTTGCCAAATACTATGCAACTCACTTGCTCAGAACACTACTGATATCGAAAACTTGATCAATGGTCTGGACCCAACCTCAGGAGAATACCCAGCGGACAGAACCTGGTCAAACTTCGCTCTCCTCTCGGCTGAAACAATTACCCATGCGATCTGCAGGTTCTCCAACACTCACTGCAAATTGGACACCTGCCCCAGCTACCTAATAAAATCCACCCCCGACCGCTTCATAAGAGACCTCACATCCCACCTAAACTTCATGCTCCAACAAGATCTGTTCCCTAAGGAAAATGGTAACATCCTAGTCACCCCTATACCAAAAGATACCAAGAAAAATATAAATGAACTCACCAACTACTGCCCAGTAGCATCCATCCCACTAGCAGTCAAACTGATGGAAAGTATGGTAACCAAACAACTTACAGATTACATAAACAAATTCTCAATATTACATGAATCACAATCTGGATTTCGCCCCCTCCATAGCACCGAAACAGTACTAACTACTCTCCTAGCCAAATTCAAGCAGGAAATAGCAACAGGCAAAAGCATACTCCTCCTCCAATTTGACATGTCTATTGCATTCGACATGGTAAACCATAACATACTACTAAGACTCCTAGACTACTTCGGGATTGGTGGAAATATGCGTAGCTGGATCAAAGGTTTCCTAACAACCAGAACATACCAAGTGAAATCAAACTCAAACATATCATCTCCATGGAAAGCAGACTGTGGAGTACCGCAAGGATCACCACTATCAACGATCCTCTTCAACCTAATGATGACCCCACTAGCAAAGTCCTTAGCCATCCAAGGCCTCAACCCATTCATCTATGCAGACGACGTTACAATATACATTCCTTTCAAACATGACCTGACAGAAATCACCAACGAAATCACGCTCAGCTTGAATATTATGAACTCATGGGCAAATACATTCCAATTAAAACTTAACACAGAAAAAACACATTGCCTTATCCTCTCATCCCAACACAACACAAACAAACCTACACATTTAAACACCCCAGATCACACCCTCCCTATCTCAGATAGCCTGAAAATCCTCGGGGTCACAGTCGACCGTAACCTCACACTCGAGAGCCAAGTGAACTCTACAACCAAGAAAATGTCCCACTCTATGTGGAAACTCAAACGCATGAAACAATTCTTCCCGAGGGAAACTTTTCGCAACCTGATACAATCAATGATACTAAGCCATGCTGACTACTGCAATGAAATCTAAGCGGGATGTAAAGAGCAACTCATAAAGAAACTTCAGACTGCTCAAAACACAGCAGCCAGACTAATATTTGGAAAAACATGATTTGAAAGTGCCAAACCCCTCCAAGAAAAACTGCACTGGCTTCCAATAAAAAATACATAGCTTTCAAAATCTGCACCTCCACTACCCAAGCTGTAAAGGACTCAAATATAAATCAATTTATGCATCCAGCTTCTTCTACATAAGTACACAATTGTGGAATGCATTACCAAAAGCTGTGAAAATAACGTACGACCATCTTAACTTCCGGAAGTCACTAAACACCAACCTGTTCGAAAAGGTATACCCTACCGACCCAACTTAAGTGCCTGAACCCTGCAACACAACGTAACCAAAGCTTGTAATATAACTCTCCTTCTCTGCTATTCCCAATGTCTCTGCAACATATGAACCTTATTAGACTACAACATCACTTTGTATTTGTTTCTCAACCGGAGTTGGTGAATGCCTTCACGGTACTATGTAAGCCACATTGAGCCTGCAAATAGGTGGGAAAATGTGGGATACAAATGTAACAAGCAAATAAATAAATAAAACACGTGGCCTTAAGAAATCAGTTTACTGTAACAGAGGGAACATCTCAAGTCATAAATGCAGACAGATCCTGCATAAGTAAAACATCGTTAGGAGATTTTTGTAGACTATATTTTGTTGCTTTCATAATGTTGAAAGCAAGGTGTTCATAAGAGGTCATCAGGTTTGTTAAATTTTCTCATCCGTAGCTCATTTGGCACTGAACTGATTTACAAAATACAGAATGAAGGTAATTTCTCTGCATATAATTCCTGTTTTAAATGTTTTAAATGCAGAAAAGGCTTTTATAAAATTATACTGCAGTGAACATGTAAAAGTACATGGTCTTATATGTGTGCCACATGTAAGCATTCCTGGGGGTATAAGTTGGGCAGAACAGAATGTGTGCATATATTTTGTAAAATACACAAGTATATATATATGAGAACGCATATGCACATTTATACCAACTTCGGAGCAGCATTTGCTGATTCTGGATTCATATTTTATAAAGGTAAATAGGTGCCTATTGTTGCCTTTATAAAATAGACTTAAAATAGTTAACTTTTTGGAATTCTCACATACATGTCCTGTTATAAAATCAGGGGCTGTGTGACAATTTTCAACCACTGAATGACAAAGATAATGGGGTAATTTTACCTAGGTTTCTTTAGCCGAAATAGTCAACCACATCTAACTGGCTAGGTTTCAGACTGAAATTATTTATAAAAGTCTAGCTACATTTAGGTCAGCTACACTGACCAGCAGCATTGTAAAGCCACCTCAAAAATGTTTTCTGAGTCACCCATTTTTTTGAGCAATTGAATTTGTGCACTCGGAATTTATGTGCACGAAATTTAATCCATTTAATTTAAGCCACTAACACCTTAATTCTATAAAAGTTGCCAAAATTGTGTGCGCAAATTTGGCGCATGCCCAATATGTACATGCAATTTAATTGAATGTTGAGCTAGTTAACGCCAATAATTGACTTTTTAACGAGCGATTATTGGCATTAATTAGATTCGATAAGCATTTACACGCCTAAAATTTACACGTGATCTGAAAAAGGGGGTGCAGAAGTGGGAGGGTGATGGGCGTAATGGGGGCATTCCTAAAATGAATACACGTTGTTGTAGAATAATGGAGATATGCGCCTAATTTAGGCGTGTATATTTGCACCATGTTTCAGTTGGTGCAAATGGCCACGCATAAAGTTAGGCATGATCCCTGGGCGTCAGCACTGTTCTATAAACCGTGCCTAACTTTAAATACGGCTTATAGAATAGCTCTTTTTTCAATGACATATATAGAATCTAGCCCTAAACCTTTTCTCAAAAATGGCTGAAATTTAGTTGCTCAATGGAATAAAATTTTCAAAGCCTCCAGATCTTGGGTGGGGTAGTTGGGGGAAGATGGTTTCTTGTTTGGGAGCACTGGTAGGTTCAGGAAGTCTGCTTACCTGGCTCCTATGTAGGTAATAGGGATAAGGATTTGTTATTCTAATGGAATGGGATTGATAAGACATTGTTTTATGTGTTTCTTCTGATTATACACCATTTTGGATGAATAACTATTCAATAAAATAATATATAAAAGCTTTCAAATCAATCAATAAGCATTTGAAGTTAGCTGAATAAGGCTTTTGAAATCTGACCTCATAGTTCTCGAAAGGTAATTACAAAGTTATTGCTAATCTGAAAAAAAAATTACCTACAATTTTTTCTGAGGATTCCCTTGCAGACTTCAAAGAATCAGTCATTAAAAGGAGGTGATGCATTAATTTTTTCAATTCCAAAGCAAAATCTATAACCTGTGGCTTGAAATTCGTAAACAAAAATCCTTGTTCCATAACGATAGGCACAGAATAGTGAAAATAAGTATTTTTCAATAAGATCCCAATGCTCAAAACTCTGGAGCTGTACAGAACAGTGCCAGAGTTTACCACCACAGCAGCACCCACAAATAACTTCCTCATGCTCGAAGCTAAATGTATGCAAATGATATGCGCACTATTAGGCTTTGAGCGTGAGGAAGCAAAGTGGCAAGAGAATGCCAGGGGCATCCATATAAGAGCTGCATGTAAGCAAAACTCTTGTGCTCATGCCCAACCCAATGGAAGGAGAGAGCAGTGTGGCAAAGGCAGAGAACTGGACTGGGCGAGAGAGAGGGGCAGTGGAATGGGAGCTAGAGACTGCAGCAACCTGCGCGTCCTCGCTTCCCCAATTACCAGATATACGAGCTAGCTGGCCATCAGTTGCAGTCTACAGCTGCTGTGCCCTTCTCCATAGATGGATTATTAAACAGTTCCTGTGCTCCTCTCACACAGCCTCCCTCAAGTTTACAGCACGGTTGCCATGGGGGGGAGAGGATTCCCTTGCCTCACATTCCCGCAGCATTTCACCAGCTACATGTGGGAACGAAGGGGACCTTCACACTTTCACCTTGCTGGATGTAAAGCCTGCTCCAAGCTGGCATGCATTTATATGGTAGGGCATTCTTTTTCTGGGGCGCTATTCTCTGTACATCAGAGGGAACATGGATGGGCCTCATTTTAATCCCTTTTGTGCCAGCAGGGTACCTAAGCGGTATTCTGTAACTGTTCACTACGTGGTGTAACATGTAAATGCAAGAGAGGCAGCAAATAATACAAAACAGACCAGCAAATATAGGAGAATGACATTTATTCAAACACAGCACCTGACGTGGCCAATTTCACTTCAACAGGCTGCATCGGGGGTAGGGCTGTTAATTTGAACACATACAATAAAAAAACAAACATTGGTATCAATAATAAATCATAGACGAACATAAGAATCAAATAAATATGAAATTAAAAAGGACATATCATTTAAGAATACAAAATATTTGTTAACATGAAGGTAAAAGAGTAAGTACATAATTGTGAGACGGGTGTAAGGAACCAAAGTGGCAGCAACTTGGAGTTGTTCACCAAACATATAAGCCATAAGTACATAAGTATTGTCACACTGGGACAGACCAAAGGTCCATCAAGCCCAGCATTCTGTTTCCAACAGTGGCCAATCCAGGTCACAAATACCTGGCAAGATCCCAAAAAAGTTCAATACATTTTATGCTGCTTATCCCAGAACTAAGCAGTGGCTTTTCCCCAAGTCAATTTAATAGTGGTCTATGGACTTTTTATTTAGGAAGCCACCCAGACCTTTTTTAAACCCCGCTAAGCTAACTGCCTTTACCACATTCTCTGGCAACGAATTCCAGAGTTTAATTACACGTTGAGTGAAGAAACATTTTCTCCGATTCGTACTAAACTTACTACTTTGTAGCATCATCGCATGCCCCCTAGTCCTAGTATTTTTTGAAAGAGTAAACAAACGATTCATGTCTACCCATTCCTCTCCACTGCCCGATTACTGCCGGGTACACACTGGCGCTACAAAAATTGAAATATTTTTGCAGCACCAGAAATGGTGCACACTGGAGGAGGGAACTACCGCTGGGCCGCTGCGGTAGCCCAGTGGTACTTCCCTTTTAGAGTGGCTTACAGCTGCTTTGTAAAAGGACCCCTTAGTGAGTTATGTGCATAAATCTCAATGCCTATTAGTACTGTTAATTGCTTGTTAACATCCAATTAATAGCACAGCTAGTTACAATTAAGTTATGCGCATTGTTATAGAATATACTTCAATTTCCACATGAAAATCAAGGCGCCATATGTAGAATCTGGGGGATAGTGCGCATGCAGATCTTTCTCATGCATATTCATTAGGGGATATCCTGAAAATTTGGCCTGTTTGCAGCCCTTGGGGATTGAGTTTGGAGAAGGCTGATGTAGACATGCTTTAATGGGAAAGACAACATGAATTCAAGTCAAGGGAAATTTTGCCTCACCAACTCGCTACATTTTTTGACGGCATGAATAAACATGTGGATAATGGTGAACCGGTTGATGTAGTGTATCTAGATTTTCAGAAAACTGTTGACAGTGTCCCTTATGAGAGATTCCTGAGGATATTAAAAAGCCATAGCATAGGAGGCAATATTCTGTTGTGGATTGGGAAAGGATAAAATGGACAATCCTCTCAATGGAGGAAGGTGAATAGTGGAGTGCTGCAAGGATCTCTACTGGGACTGATGCTTTTTAACATATTTGTAAATGATTTGGAAATGGGAACGATGAGTGAGGTGATCAAATGTGCAGATGATACAAAACTATTCAAAGTTGTGAAACCTTATGTGGACTGCGTGAAATTGCAAGAGGACCTTGGGAGGCTGGGCTTCCAAATGGGAAATGAAATTTATTGTGGACAAGTGCAAAGTGATGCACATTGGGAAGAATCACATAGCTTATAGCACATGATGCTAGGTTCCACAATAAGAGTCACCACCATGGAAAGGATTTAGGCATCATTGTGGACAATTAAAATCTGTTGCTCAGTGTGTGGCGGCAGCCAAAAATGCAAACAGAATGCTAGGAATTATTAGGAAAGGAATAGAGAATAAATTAAAGAATATCATTATGCTTCTGTATTGCTCCGTAGTGAGTATTATATGCACTTCTGGTCACCGCTTCTCAAAAAAGATATAGTGGGAACTGAAAAAGGTAAGAGAAGGGCGACCAAAATGATTAACAGGATGGGAGGACTTTCATATGAGAACGGCTACAGAGGTTAGGGCTTTTCAGCTTGGAGAAGAGCCAACTGAGGAGAGATATAATTGAGGTCTGTAAATTCCTGAGTGGAGTAGAAGGGTAAATGCAAATTGATTGTTTATTCTTTTTATCTTGAAATATGTTTTATTAGTATTATTATTATTAAAGCACAAACTACAAAGAGCTCCTTATACCACACACAAGAAATGACACCTACAATAAGCATTAAAAGCTCAGCAAATTACAGAGAGGTATAGCAACCAAACAGAATATCTGCGATGGAAGTAGAAAAAAACAAGCCCTCCCCACTCCCACCCCCTCTAGTCCCTGGAAGCACATGCATAAATAAAGACAAAAAAAAATTCTGTGAAAACTGCATCCAGAATCTTATATAGTTAAGGTATTTAAGATAGCAGAGTGCACTCATAGAGGCAAAACACTTACCTATGGAGTCTATAGTTACAAAAATGTCTTTTTAGCCCTGCTAATCCAGGAGTCCACTGTAAGTTGCTTCATGGTTAAAAGTTCAAACATCTGATCTTGCCATTGAGTAAGTGTAGGAGGGGCAGAGTGAATCCATTGCAAAAGCGTTCAGCACTTACCAATGAAAGAAGCTTTAGGTAAGAACAGACCAGAAATTCAGGCACCCTCCCTGATGTCCATGATATCATCCAACAAACAATGTCTAGGAGTCACCTCCCGCTGACTGTGATAGAGGTCCATCAAAAAGGACCAAACAACTTTCCAGAATTTAGAAATAGCCAGGCAAGTCCATATACAATGCTTATAAGAAGCATTTAAAGCTCCACATTTAAGAAAGGCCCCATCTGTGGGGAGATATATCTTAAGAGTTTGAGATGGATGGATATACATATGCAATACAAATTTGCAGTATAGTTCTTGCAATTGGACACTCTCCGCAAGTTGTGAGCTTGACTTTAAGCTGTGCAGAAGATTATCCATGGAGCAAGACCCAAAATCTTCAGTCCAGCGGGCAACAATGTTTTCCAGTACAATGGAGGATTTTTGTCTTTGATAGCCTTCATCATAATGATCAACTAAGCCTTTACTGACTGCCGGGAGGGGCCAATGTTCATCAAAATCAGATTCAGAAAAGTCCTATGCATATTGCCGATGCAATGGACTGAGAAAGTGGTGAAGTTGTAGATGGGCATACCAATCTGTCGAAGCCAGATGATGTGTGTTCTTGACAGCATCAAAAGATAACATTTCAGGCTCATCACATGGGATGAGCAGGATAAACACCTGGCTGCCCACTCACTGAAATGCCCTTTTGTCAATCTGGGAGGAAATTCAGCGTTGCCCACTATGGGTAAATAATTAGAGTAAAAAGAATGCAAACCCAATTTCCTCTGAAATTTCCCAACACACTGGCTTAATTAAAGGATGCTGGGCTCAAAGTGTTGGGAGTTTACTGGGGCTGGCCTGGGCCACATAAGATAAATATTATAATACTGTCTGGGAGTATATACATTGAAAATGTATGTGGTATATATACTCATAAATCTACTCCGAACCAGATATTGTATTCAAATCTTTACAAAAATGTGTATAATATGCTCAGAAACTTATATGTGACCAATATAAATGTGTAAACACACTTCAGCCACTAGTATCTATTTATTTATTTA
The DNA here is from genome assembly GCF_901765095.1 of Microcaecilia unicolor. Taxonomy (NCBI): domain Eukaryota; kingdom Metazoa; phylum Chordata; class Amphibia; order Gymnophiona; family Siphonopidae; genus Microcaecilia; species Microcaecilia unicolor. The sequence continues at coordinate 54,484,742 of NC_044031.1, read as the reverse complement.
TTGCATTTGTATCCCACCTTATCCCACCTCTTTGCAGGCTCAAAGTGGCTTACAATACATCATGAGTAGTGGAGGAATGTTAATAGATAAACATTTGGTATTGCAGGATCTTGGTCAGCATGATGATAGTAAAACAAACATAATAAACAAAATCATAGTGTACAAGCAGATATTATGAAACAAGTTCTGAATATAGATATGCGAGTTGTGCGTATTCACAATTGTTGATCTTTGTGGTACGCTTTATTAAAGAGATGTGTCTTCAATAGTATGCGGAAGTTCGTTCTTTCGAATGTCAATTTCAAGCTGAGTGGCAGTGCGTTCTATTAAGCTTTGCTGAATGTAAATTCAATAAGTTCAATCAATATCTCTGCAAAAATAAAACAAACGGACTTATCTGTATCTCATAGTCCATAGATGATAAAACTTTTCTTTCTTCAAAATCTTTTTTCAAAAAACAGCCAAAGCCCGTCCTCTGGTAGACACCAGCTATACTTCGTCTACAAAATCATTCAATCTTCCAACCTCATGATCAATACACTACATCAACTGGCTCACCTTTATCCAAATGTTTATTTACACCTTCAAAGAAATGAAGCAGATTGGCACATTCAAAGTAATAGTGAAGTCACTTATCTGTATGGAGTCTGTATAAATTCTGAAGACCGGCGAAGAGGTCCCACCGATGGTGGCCAGCATTTTGCAGTAGCTGCATCAGGACCATATCTTCTGAAAATTGAAAAAAACATTTTCAGAACCTCTCTACAAAAAAAAGTATAGATAGCCCCGATCATCATAAACATTACCGTAGCACACACTAACACACTTAAACCAGCTCCAAAAACATGGTGGCTGCCTTGTTTCAACATATAGAACGGGTGTGGGTGACATCACTACATCTAATCCTGCCCAGCTATGGCATACAAAAGACCCCCAAGGCCAAGAAATCAAAAAGACCCTAACCACCTAAAATTTTTTAAAAATATATAATTAATAATTTTGATATAATTTGTTTCTTTAAATCAAAACGTCAGGTCTCATTCTTCCTTGACAGAAAATCAAAATATCTCAGGAATGTATTCACAAGAAGGACTATCGGTACAAATGAGCAGATCACACAAGGAAAATTCCTATAAAATACTTTATTCATGTGAGGATTAAGAAAGCCCATCCCATCCTCTTTCCTCTTTCCCTTTTTCAAAAGGAAATTGAATGCATACTTTTCCCTGGAAACTGCTGTAGGTCCAATATACCCAAAAAGCTTTTTGGACCTCCTGTTAGTATAAGTAACATTCTGCCACAAAATAAAGTGCATTGATTTGAAAATTCAATATTCAAGCATTATTTTTTGAACTAGTACTCTCTTCACCTCTGAAAATGCCTCTTCCCAATTTCGCACAAAGTATATACTGTATGCAATGGAATCAATCTTCTGATTCTATTCTTCTCATTTATCCACCTCCTCCAACCTCGGCATCACTTAACTTGTTAGTTTAATTGCAGAAATTGCTCTTATGCACTGAAATCTGAATAACTTGACTTGTTTGTTAGCATCTGACTTTTATTGGGTTGTTAAATAGTTGTTTTTTTCCAGTTAGTAAATGCTCCCATTCATCAGAATGAACATTCACTCAATGTTGTTTTGACCTCTGCTGATTTGCTAGATTCAGAGCGCAGTTTCTCCTTTATTCCTTTAATCTTTTCATTTCAGCATGTTTCCTTGTTCTCTGGAAAGATCCACAAAATGCACTAGATTCTGGGCTAGAGATAGTATTCAGCAAAGGCTTACATTTCTCTTGTAATTTCTCTGATTTGAATGTCCTTTCTAAAACGATGCTCCCATAGTTCAAAAAATTAAAGAGAGGAAGGCACAAAGACACTATTTTTTAAGGAATAAAAGACTATTTTTTAAAAAAAATCTTGGACTTTTTCTCGGTGCCTTCCACTTGGGTTTTGTTTTGCTCCATTATGGCTGAAAAACATCCAAGTCTTAGGAATTTCCAAATCCTGCCCTTAACATGCCCCTTCAGATTTGGACGTACTGTAGACGAACAGCAAGAAAAACATCTGAAAAATAGGTTTAGAAAATACCGATATGGATGTTTTTATGAGAAAAATGTCCAAATGCTGCTTTATGTCACTTACTAGACAGTTTTCTCTTTTAAAAATGAGCCCCATAGGCATACAGTGGATAACAAATACAATGTTCTATACAGGTACTAGTACTGTCCCTAATGGGCTGACAATCTAAGTAGTGTATATTGTACCTGGGGCAGTGGAGGGCTAAGTGACTTTCCCAGGGTCACACAGAGCTGCAGAGGGAATTGAACCTGGGCCCCTAGGATCTCAACCCACTGCCGTCCCTTAGGCAGCAGCAGGAATCGAACCCAGGTCTGCAACCCACTGCACTATGAGGCTACTCATTGGGCTGTCACCAACAGTCTCAGGCAAGGACTCCGCCTACAGATCACCAGATCTCTTCTGCTCTGTCCCTAAGTATTGCTTCACCTCTTCTCCCAAGGATTTCACAGGCCAGGCTAGCTGTTATTTTCAGCGTTGGTCCTGAATGATAACTTCAGCAGACCAACCCAGGACATCACCAACAGCCTCAGGAAAGGACTCTGCCTCCAGAGCACCAGGCTTTTTCTGCTCTGTCGCCAGGTACCACTGAACCTATTCTTCCCTGTAGTCTTCCTTTTGACATTGTCTAATTCTGGAAATATATGCATCCTTTCTGGTATTTGAAGTAATTCTTTTTTATCCTCTTACATCAAACTTCCTCTAGATGACTGCATGTTGCGTTCTCGAGGGCCTTGGCATTCTGTCAGGTCCTCGAGGCAGGACTGGAGTTCGTGAGCCCTTGGGCCACTGCCGAGGAGCGGCAGCGGCAGGCAAGACCACCTCGGGACTGGAAACACAGAAGAGCAGTACTGGAACTCTGGACTGGAGTAGTACAAGGCAGGCAACTAGAACAGATGAGACAGGAACAGTTTCACCTGCACCTAGCCACCGTTCCTACGGAGTTGAGCTCCAAAGTGCAGGCGGCCGGCAGGACTTGCAGGATAAGGCAGGAACTGAAGATCCAGAGGACCCACCCTGGGTCTGGGATACACGAGGGCGACAGGGCACGGAACTAGACTCAGACAGTGTGCTGCTGCACAGCCACTAGCAAGACCCAGAAAACAGACCAAGGAACACAAGGCGTACAGAAGCTAGCAGGAGCAAGGACTAGGGCAGCAACACACTAGATAGAACGGGGATCTGGGAATACCCACAGGGTAAACCCTCTGGCTAGGTGGAGACAGGATACAGGAATAATCACCCAGGAAAACACACTAGCCAGACAGATACAGGATTCAGGATATACCCTCAGGATATACAAGCAGGGTAGGCACACAGGCTAGGCAAGGCAGGACTTAGGGTAAAGAGAGCAAACCAGGAAGAACAGGCCAGGGGTCTGGGGCTGGCAGCAGAGCAAACAGAGTAACCAGGAATAACAGGCCAAGGGTCTTTGGGGCAGACAGGAGAACAGACAGAGTAAACCAGGACAAAGGCTTCACCCCAACCCAGGGTAAGCCAGGGACAGAGGCTTCACCCCAACACAGGGTAAGCCAGGAACAGAAGCTTCACCACAACACAGGGTAAGCCTGGAGCAGAGGCTTCACCCCAAACACAGGGTAAGCCAGGAACAGAGGCTTCACCCCAAACACAGGGTAAGCCAGGAAGGACCGCAGTCCACAGACAGACAGTGGCAGGGAAGACCCCCCACGGAAGGACAACAGAGACACAGACACAGAAAGAAGCTAGGCTGGAACCCAGAGAGAGGCTAAGCAGTAGTGCAGCAGACACTTACTAACCTGACCTGGCCTAAGAGCATAACACTTATGCAAAAGGCCCTGATTGCAAGCACAGCCCTTCCTTATGAAGGCTCTCACTGATGAGTCACCAGCAGCAGGACAGAAGCAGGAAGTACACTGACCCCAAAGAGAGGCTTGACACACATAGGAAGTGAGCCCACAGGAAAGACAGGCAGGAGCCATCTTGGAAGCTGGCACAGAGCCGGTGGCAGCCATCTTAGATGCTGGCTCCCTAGAGAGGCATAGCCCACACAGGTGAGGTCTAGTGAAGCAATCAGGTTCATGCTGGAAGCAGCCAGCACACCAGGACAGAGACAAGACTAACACAAACACAGACAGAAGCCAGCAGAGCTGCTGACCTCCAGAAAGAAGGTAAGGCTGAGGGTGGTCACGGCCACAGACGTGACACTGCAATAATCTCCAGAAGTGCATAGCTATGTTGCATCTCCTTACTCAACTAAGTCAATTTTTTCATATAGATGACGCATGTGAGTGTGCTTTTTAGAATAAACTCAATAGCCTAAAGACAGGATAGCTCAGGGACTTAGCACAGATTTATGACATCTTTCATTAGGTCACCAGCTCAAATTTGACTCAGGTCAGTATTAAACAAAAGGAGTCAGTGTGAAATGAATCAGCAGTCTTTATCCTGGCAATAACATTCTCACTGCTGAAACTCACTATCCCATAAAATGAAATGCACCATCACAATTTGGCCATGATTAGCACACATGCTTTCCCACTCATGGCAGGCTCAATGCGGCTTACATGGGGCAATGGAGGGTTAAGTGACTTGCCCAGAGTCACAAGGAGCTGCCTGTGCCTGAACTGGGAATCAAACTCAGTTCTTCAGGACCAAAGTCCACCACCCTAACCACTAGGCTACTCCTCCACTGACAACGTTCCATGTAGAAGCCTGCCCTTGCAGCTGCATACGTGCAGGACGTCAGACTCACAGAAACAGAAGCCTGCACAGCTGCAAGGGCAGGCTTCTACATGGAATGCTGCTAGTGGAATAGCAACATTAACATTCCATCTAGAATCTCCAATAGTAGCAACATTCCATGTAGAATCTCAAATAGGGAAAGGGACCTGGGACTTCATATGCTGCCTTTCTGTGGGGTTTACCTAGTATATACAGGTAATTATTTGTACCTGGGGCAATGGAGGGTTAAGTGACTTGCCCAGAGTCAAAAGGAGCTGCCTGTGCCTGCAGTGGGAATTGAACCCAGTTCCCCAGGACCAAAGTCCACCACCCTAACCACTAGGCTACTCCTCCACTAGCAACATTCCATGTAGAAGCCTGCCCTTGCAGGACATCAGACTCACAGAAACAGAAGCCTGCACAGCAGGCTTCTACATGGAATGTTGCTAGT